>NW_026781965.1:0-1200000 GCF_031769215.1 Ylistrum balloti
CATAGATACATGTCTCTGAAGTCAGGGCCTGCAACCCCATAATCACAGTTATGGTTCTTTATTAAAATTTCATGTCTGGAGCATAACTGAAACTTTTTATTTTAAAAAAAACTTATTTTTGAAAACATCTTTAATGCCTGTAGTCTTTAAGTATTTGCTTATCTTCCACACAATTTATTCTAACAACTATCATGTTCATTGCTGTAAGTAACATAAGAAACAGACTGGGTGAAATATGCATAAACATATCGGACACAACATATATGTAACATAAAACATTATTCCTTCATTTACCAATCAGTATTTTAACATCTTTTGTCATTAATATGACCAAATACATGATTAGCAAACAAGGAAAACCTTCAGTAAAATTATTTTTCTTTGAGGATTTTTTTTGTTTTGTTTTTATTTTGAACATAAACCAAGATTTAAAACCTCTGAAACTATGTTAAGAAACTTGGAGAATCATTAGATACTGATACACAATGCAACCACTTGTTTGGATCAGTCTGTGACCTCTACTTGTCGATATTAAAGGATTGTACAATTTTGAATTTCCAGGTCCATCAGATAATCCGTAACCAGACTAGCATAGGCATGCGTCACCGTGACCATGCTGTAACTGGGAATGTCATGAAGGGTGTGAGCTCAGCTTTGGTCACCTACTTTTTTGGACCAGAGGGAAAAAAGAAGCTGACCGTACCAGTGTTTCTTGCCTTCCAACAACAGGTTCAAAATGAAGTGCTCAGAATCGAGGCAAGTGAACACCTCACTGATGTACATAAAGGATCTTAAATGAGTGGCCATGCCATATTGATTTTGTTAAACATGTTCATTCTTTTGATATTTCAGGAGCCTTTATTGGGTATTTAATTTTCAGATAGGATGGATGAAGTTATAGCCTGTCGACACAGCCCCAAGAAGTAGATGTTACTACCAATCTTAGCTCTCTGATTGGTTAAAAGTTTCCCACACCCCTAGCAGCATATGTATGCTATAAACAATCTTTCAAAACATTGTTAAGCATGCATGCAATGGCTATGAGACAAGCAAATATTATACAAAAATAGTGAAATTGATTGAAACTTCAGAAATCTTCAAGGCATGGTGGAATCAACTATTCTTAATTGATGGAAAGGCCTTCAGAGGCCAAACCAAAATTGTAAAATTCATCAACCCAGGGTCTCACATTTTCCCTGGGGAGTTTACTGTGATTTAATATATGAAAAAGTCAAATAGTTATAAAGAAAAATTATATTTTTAACATAATTTGTTTATTTTCTATTTGAAATCGTTCAAATTTGGTTAGAATTAGTTTTAGGAGATATATTTATTGACCTCGACTGACCCATTAGGGCTGATTGGCAGGTCCAAAAATGGTTCAAATTAACTGAAATTTCAAAAATCATCTTCTCAATAGGTAGATAAAGTAGTACCAAATACTCTTCATGGATGGAAGTGTCCTACAGTGCTTCACAGGTTCACACCAGCAGTTGCCAATGTCACATTTTGTCAAATCTTAGTGAAAATGAGAGGATAGTAGTCATTTATGTAATATGGGTAATAATGGTCATCAGACTTATCCAGGTAAAAATACAACCCAATTAACAATTAGTGTCATGTCACGACCACTAATCCCTTCCAACCTGCAGGTTCCGGGGAGACAGTATATACATATAGTAGACAATAGACTAGGCCTCTTACAGGTAGCCCTGGGCATTGGGGACATAACAGATTTATATGAGTTATCACAAACAACCTACCTATTTTGATAGTTACATGTATTTCATTTAACAAACACTAGGTTTTTTTTTTCATAGATTAAGGTGTATGTAATGAATACACCTGCAATTTATGTAAGATGTATGATAACACTTACTGGAAAGCTTGATTTTACAGTTCTAATGCATTCATTTAATATACATTTTTCCCCTAGTTCTACCAAAATTGTAATGGTTGACAAACAGAAAGTTTGGCATCATTTTAAGACAGAAATCAAAGTTAAGTCTGGTCAATTTGAATAGGCAGGCAGTTCAAACACGTGATTTTTTCAGTAAAAGCAATGATTTTCTGTCAAGTGATAGTTTGAACCCTTTCTAGTCCAGGATTGTTTGTACCTATAAAACAGATGAGGATATTCAACATTTCTGTCGTACTACTGGCTGCAGTGTACTTTGTCTCTGCTGTCTTAATATTTATATATGATATATGTATCTATATACATGTATATACATCTCTCACAACTGTCAGCTTTGAAGAACCATGGCAAAGTCTTGATCTGCACACCATATATCAAAGTCATTTTAAACATGTGATACACATAAAGTACTACAGAAGTAGATGGGATTTTGGAATGGAATGTGAACACAAATAGTAATACTTCCGGCAGTGAGATGTCATTGTCACTGGTAAAAAAATGTTAATTTTTATAGATACCTTTCATTATTTCATTCTGAAAATGTTTCAGATTGATGAGTTCATTTTGTAAAGACTTATAACTACTATTGTAAAGAAGTGTCAGCAACATTAGTAAACCCACATAATCTCTTTGTTTAGTTTGACCGTTATGATCCTGAGGATGGGAAGATCCAGGAAAAAGATTTTGGAAGAATTCTTCTTACTTATGCTGGATATCCAGATAAGAAAAAGACACGCATGCTGAAAAGAGTTATCAAGAAGTTCAAAGAGGAACCACAGGTATGAAACACTGCATCAGCTAGTAAATAGTTTGTTATTTCACTGATATCCTTATATCATATTGTTAAAGGAGCCACACCAAGCTAGCCTTAAAATTGTGATTTTTTTTAAAGATTTTTTTGTTGGTCAGTGTATATCAACAATAGGCAAAGAGGGCCTGCACTGCTCAGCTTGGGTATGATGACAATACAAACAAATATTTTACTATGAGATAAAATTTATTGGCTTAAAAATCTTTCCCTGCATATGGAAGTAATATACAAAATCTTTACCTTGACCTAATTGCCCTATCCACCATGCTACCATGCTACCAGGGGGCCCAAGAGCAACATTTCAAAAACCCAATTTAATTTATTCTCCTGCATCAAATAATTTTACAATCCAGATTTTGTCAAAATACATTACATTTCAGATTACATGTAGTCATGAAAAAGATAAGGCAAAGGCATAATTGGTCGATGATATTCTTAAAGTACAAATTTCCATTTGTAAATTTCTTATAGACAGATTTACATGTAGTCATGAAAAACATAAAGCAAAGAGTATCATAATTGGTCAATATTTGTTGTCAGCACTGAACTCATAGGAATATGATCTGTTTGCAGTAATAAGGCAGAGACTGGAGTAATTAGTGAGAGCTTTACTTTCTATCTATAGATACATCTGATTTTATGCTGCTGAGCTGTTTTGACAGCATTGATATATTGAAAGGGATTTTATTTATTGAACTTCCCCAGCAAGACAAATGTTTTTATTTATTTATACAGGTATGATTACACATTTAGTAAACACTAGTTTCATGAAAACATAGGGTATCACATTTGAGGAATACATCAACTTCTGGCGTTTCCTGAAGAGCATAAATGATGTGGACACAGCTTTAAGTTTCTACCATCTGGCTGGGGTTTCTATTGATGAAGGTATACTTTATTTCTATTGACTTTCATATTAACATTTCCTGTAGAGAAGGCATAATTTTGAGTATGCTACAACTTAATACAGTTTTTAGTCATACACATTCTGTCTTTAGTTTCTTCTTTTTTTTTAAGAGAGAAAGTATATTTGCTCTTATATATACATTCTTAACTATGTGTCATCATGTAAGGTACAATGTACATCTCATAAAATCTTGTTTACAGAGACACTGAAGCATGTAGCAAAGACAGTAGCCCATGTCCATTTAACAGATCATGTGGTGAATGTGGTGTTCACACTCTTTGATGAAAACAGTGAGTGTTGTCTTTATACAAAATGAAGAGTCAAATATAACAAGTGTAATCTGGGGTTGGAATCTACTTAATTTTTCTTCTAAACAAATTTTGAATGATTTAAACTTTTTACCTGTAACCAAATAGTAAAAGTAGTCATTTGCTGTGTCTGTTCGAAAGCAGGTGACTGTAAGGCTCTTGGGCAACTTCTTAGCGTCTAATGTTGTGTTCAGATAGTCATACATCCAAAATTATGTTCTGTTAATTTTACAATTGAAATTTCCCTATCATTAAAATATTAAGCTAGCATGGAAATTATTGAATTGAATCATAAATGTAAGAATGTCTTGTATTTCTCTTTCTAAATTTTAAAGGGTATACAATGAAATCAACCATGCAGGGGACATAAATATTTTGGTGGTTTAGGGAAGGTTTGGTTTGTAGAAGTGAGCCAAAATAACGGGTCCCGACTTGGATATAATTGAGCAGATTCCACTCATACAGTACATTAACCATTCCAACTGTGTACATATAAAAAAAAACTTTTAAGAGTAAAACTATTTTGGTTAGGTGAAGAAAGTGATGCTTGTTGTATCCAGTTTGTGACTTTATTAAAAAAAAAATACTGTGATAATTGCCTCACGATCTGGACTCCAACGTAACATAGTCAGACCTAGCTGACTTTCAAGTGTTTAGACATTTCTAGCCTCAGTGAAACCTCATTCCATACATCGCCATTTTGTTTGGTTTCAGGAAGTAATAGGTTTTGGGAAGGGTCGGTTTGGGGAATTTGCACTGTGAAAGGTTATTCAGATTTGTATTACATGTATGTAAATATGTAGTAAATTACACATACCTCTTTGAAGCAACATGAAGAAAATCTGGCTATGTCTACCTGTACCTTAATGCATTGCAGATGATGGTCAATTGAGCAATCGTGAGTTTGTGTCTGTGATGAAGCAGCGTGTGATGCGAGGGTTGGAGAAACCAAAGGACACTGGTTTTATCAAACTCATCAATGCAACCTGGAAGTGTACCAAATCCCAAACCTCAGCATTCCTTGAGTAATCTCACTGACTTTGGTGTGCAAAGGATCTCTGCTCTGACATCTCTGTGATTGTCTAAATTATAGTTTTGTTTTTTGTTTTTAAGGGGAATGTTTCTAATACATCCTGAATTATATTTGTATGTTCTTAAACTAGATAGTTATTCTATAATATTAGTTATTCTTTAATATAAGTTGTCTACCATCTTTAAAGATTCTTTACCTCTATACAAGATTTCATATTGACTTGATCATGAAGAATAAACATGCTATCCTACATTTGAATTGGTTTGTAATTTCTATATGTTACGTATCGTATATTGCTTTATATCATTTAGATCTTGGATGAGTTTGATATTGGTCAAACGGCAGCAACACTTGCCAAGAATGACCATTTACACAAGAAGCACAAGGGACCTGCATTGCATTGTTCACCTGGCTAATTCAGCTAATCATGCATTTGAAAAATAATTTCTGAAATACTTTCCCAGCCAAATGGTCAAACAGAAGTCGGATACATCCACCAAAGTGGTCAGATACATCATTCATAAAAACTGCCTCAGACCAAACTTGGACAAGGTCTTTGTACAGATTTTTCAGAACTTACATTTCCTACATTGCGCTTCACATCTCTGATGTCAGACTCCTGGACTCAGTTGTTCAAAGAATTGTTAGTTAATCAGTGGTTAGTGAAAAAATTTAATTATTGTCAATGAAAAAACATGGACTTTTGAAGAAAAAGTGACACTCAAAAAATATCTATCTCACCTGTGTCTACAAATCTACAGCTGTGAAATGATTGAAAATTTTTGTAATTGAGTTTTGATTTATATTTGAAATTTTCTTTGACCACTGATTAACTCACACCAAGTTTTGAACAACTGGGACCAGGCTGGTACAAAGTTAAGTTCGTTTGAACTAGGTATGCATAAAACCAAATTTGGACAGAATCAAGGAATTCTCACAAAAACACTATTCCTCAAGACCCACTGTTTACACAAAACTGATTTTCCTTTGCAAAGAATGCTAGAGCCCTGATATTTCTCCAGGATTTTAAAGAATTTCCACATTTTCCCCTGGGGGCCGACACCCACTTATTCAAAATAGATCTGTTTACCGAAGAATGTTTTGGACCAAATTTTGGCAAAATCCCATCACCCCTCCAGGAGGAGTAGGATTTTAAAGAATTAACTATGTTTTCCTTATTGAGCCTCATCTCTCCTGCCCCAGGGAGCTGAGACCCACTGGTTATACAAAATTGATTTCCCCTTCACTCAAGACCGCTTCAGACCAAATTTGGTCAAAATCCGCTTAGTCTTTTATGACTAGTAATAATTTGTAGAAAAAATTAACAAATGTCCAAGATGGTATTAGCTCTGGTCCTTTGGACCAGGAGAGCCAATAAGGATTTTCATTCAAATTATAATTCCATCAAACTTCAACTAAATAATTTCAAATTTTAAATCTTGATGAAGAATTATGGTTTCATTTTCATTTCCTTTTTTTCTTTTTCTTTTATGCAGTCCAGGTATACTGAAATACTTTTTAACAAATACACTTCTTATAACTGTCATAATTTTCATGCGTCACTTTTTACCACTGGATTCAGGAAATTATTTCAGCCTTACAAATAAAAATTATTAAGGATGTAACAAATATTTTGCATCCTTCACCAGTGACCTTTTTTTTCTTGTTATGGAAAGGTAAACTTTGAAATTGGAAGACAGTGACATGTACTTTTATTTGTTAAACATTACTAATTTCACAATAGGATTACATCATCAGTTTCTCAGAAAGCTTTGTGGGGCATTCATGCTGGCATGGTGTATTCTATTCACAATTGCAACTGGCTGTATTTAACAAAGAGGGTTATCAATAATAATTGATCACCTCATGTTACAGACAGTGATTATCTTAACTATTGGGAAAAGATAAAGGAATATTCTGCATGGATTTCACGGGATGCTTTTTAAGCCGAGAGTGAAACTGATGAATGCTCCCAAAAGATACTTTAAGGACACAAACTTTTGACAAAACCCAATAACTCTGTAATTAAGGGGTGGCAGACCCTAATTTGATAAACTGCACATTCTCTTAGTATGACCAATGTATACACCAAGTTTTATTATGTTAGTTTTAATGCAAGCAGAGCTATATTCATGAAACAAAATTTAAACAAAGAACAATAACAGTCCTGATAGGGTCATGGGCTCCTACTTTGCTACATTGCACCTTGCTTTCACATGACTGATGTATACATCATGTTTCGATATTCTAATTAAAATCCAGGCAAAATAATGCTTCAGACACAAAATTTTAACAAAGAGCAATTACTGTAATTAAGGGGACCATGCCCTAATATTGGTACACTGCACTTTGTCTTCATATGATCAATGTACACAAAGTATCATTATTCTAGCTTAACCGCAAGCAAAGTTGTGTTCGGACAAAAAATGTTTTAACAAGGGTTATGATTTTGTAACCGAGGAGTTAATGGCCCTGAATTCAATACACTGCACATTGTCATTGTATGATCAATGCATTCACCAAGTTTCATTATCTAAGTTTATAGTTATTCCAACCAGCCATAATTACAAAATTTATGACTGTACCCTACTCATTCTAATGACTTAAAACTTAGCATCAATACATCTCTCCTGTCGTCCGTTTAGACAGACAAAATTGGTGGGAAGACTCCCAGCCAAACCATATAAATATAGTGCTGCCAGAAATCAGGAACTGAATGGTAACTGGATGTCTGCTACAATTGTATTGCTTCAATAGGCTTATTTTCTGTTGATTTCTTAATTCACAAATGTTTCATTCTGATTGAACCTGTTATGACAAAATCAGGGTAGTGTGAAAGTTTGTAAAACTGTCTCGATAGATTTATAAAGAATTTTCGCAAATTATATATCATATGTATGTTTAAATGGTAAATTGATTCACTCAGTGCCATCTTATGCTTAGCAACCCTTGGGTTACAATAAATCTGTCTTAATCACACAAAGCTTGTGTCCCTCATAATTGATTGCACTCATTATGATATAAAATGAAAATTTTAACAAAAATTTCAAGTTTTATGTATGTTTATTACACTGTGATTGATGACAATTATGACAAGAGATTAATTCATGATGATACCTGGTAATTGAAAAACAAACAATAACAACACTAGTTCACTTAGAGTATGACACCAATAAGAATATATATGAACATCAAAACTTATACAAAAATAAGACATTTCTTAAGAGATAACTGATCTTCATACATTTGTCAGTAAGTCCGATGGTAACTTTCAGATCAGTAGAGTCTTTTGTTTGTGAGATAACATTTAGAAAGCTGTGTAGTTGGGATTTCCCATCAGGTTGTTGTTCATTCCTCCTCCCATGCCACCGCCCATGTTGTTTCCTCCCATACCCCCTCCCATACCACTGCCCATTCCCATTCCTCCTCCCATGTTGCCACCTCCCATGTTGCCACCACCATAGCCTCCATCATTTCCCATGAAGTTGTTGGACATGTTTCCTGTAGAAGAACAATTTGTTTATAGGTAGAAATCTATATTTAATCGAGCACAGCGCTCACTTTAATAAAGCATCATTTACAACTGTGGTGCTTATATTTTTGGTATGTTGACATTTAATTGCTACAATCTATGAAAGGAGTTGAAACATTGTTATTTATCATCAGCTTGGAAATATATAGTACTTTTCAGTAAAATGACGATAAGTACTACTGTTTGTGTGCTCAACGTGTCACTCCTATGTAATCTATCAGTAATTCTTTATATATATTCCTATTTTATTGATAAAAACCTTAACCTATATATCCTAAATAAATGGTTCAATTCTGTTTATCTTGTCATCAATGCCACAGAAATCAAAAGTAAACTTAGTTGTAATCAAGATTCTAGGTCTGCCATTTTGTTGTCGGTGTAAACATCCTGGCATAAGCCAGCCAATTTTCTAGTTTTTCAAGTATTTCATTGTCTTAATAAACACACTTAAAACACATGAAGATTATCATTCTAAGTGTGATACTTATTTTCTGACATTTCATCAAACAATTCCTACATTCAGCCATGCCAAGTAAAATCAACTTATATCATGACATCTCAGGATGTCATGAGGACCGAGGACATGTTAATAATTGCTGGATATGGGAGCACTTTTTCACGATGTCTCAGATGTCATGAGTACAGAAAAAGTTAATCAATTCTAGAAGAATATTTGACATTGATGCAATATTGGTCACCTTTCAGTACCCACCTCCATCATAACCACCTCCATAGCCATCACCATCGTATCCGCCTCCTCCCATGTTACCCATATTTCCACCTCCCATGTTTCCACCTCCCATATTTCCACCTCCCATGTTTCCTCCTCCCATGTTGCCACCGCCCATGTTTCCTCCGCCCATGTTTCCACCCATGTTTCCTCCACCCATGTTGTTGCCCATGCCTCCTCCAAATCCTCCCCCAGAGCCGTAGTTTGTACGTCCTGATGGTGTGGAGTTCAGGAAAAGTTCTATGTATCTGTGATCTGAAATACAAATATTCACTTTCAATAAAGCATCTGGACAGCTCAGCAATTAGTCTTTGCACATGCTCATCTATTAGGATGTTAACTCGAGGTCGTAATACCCTTTCATCTCCAAATACACTCAAATGGACTTACGCATGTTTTTCTTGTGGTTCTTCATAGCATCAACAGCTTCTTGGTGATCAGCAAAGTCTACATTAGCTTCTCCTGTTGGTCGACCATTGGCAGAAAACTCAAACTCTATGGAAATTGGTTTAAGTGGCTTAAAAAACTGAAATGAAATTTATATCACATTACACTAAATTCTGCTTAAACAATCTTGATTACAACTAAGTTATTTCTTTAAAGTTAAAAGAAACCCAGCAAATTTAAACATTGATATCAAATGTTAATAGCTATAATGCAGCCATTCCAACAGATTCATATTATTTCCCTCATCTAACAAATTACCATTAATTAATTTGCTGTTATGCTCAATAATATCATGTTATATCTTGCTGCAGTTCAATTTAAGGTGAACATAACAGTTTTTCCATTTTATCTCTGAATCAATATAACACACAACAATAATTATTTTTGATATAATTATATCAAGTTCTATAGACTATGAACCCTATATCTTTTAGAGAAAACAGGAGATAACTGATAATGTTACATACTTCTGCGATGTCATTTTCAAGAGCTTGGAATGGCAGTCCCCTCATGTGTACAGAGTGACCAGATTTGCTGGCATATGAGCTTCCAGGTGTTGTTCCTCTTGGTCTGTTGTTCATGGATAATTGCTGCATGCCTCCTCCCATACGTCCTCCTCTTTGAGGTTGTTGTCTCATGCCACCCATTCCTCCTCCGCCCCCACCACCACCACCTCCTCGTCTGTTACCCATACCACCAAATCCCTGTCTCATACCGTAACCACCACTGTAGTCATCAAAGTCATCTTCAAAGAATCCTGCAATATCATATAATAAAGGGAGAGGCTATCAAAGATTTGTTGACAAACTGATCATCACAACATTTTAAGCGATTTTGTTTCCTTACACCCAATGTGCATATCAAGTTCAGAACATTACACTGTAAAGGGCCCAACAGACTTTAACTGAATATGATTTCTGGAATGAACCCATAACACAAGAACAAAAGTCCATTCCAAACGTGACTTCTGTAGGATTTTTAGGATCAATATCACAAACCTTACTCCATGCATGAAATTTTTTCGTCTTCTTAAAAACCTTGTTTTACTCTCTTAAGAAATTTACTACAAAAATAACCATTCCAAATATACAGTGATAAAGGGTATTCCATTTAAGGATCATGTAGTTCATATCCTCGATATCCCTTTTTTTGAGCATACTCTAAAACAAAATTTTTAAGGAATTTTTTTTATCAAAACAAAACAAACAAAAATTAAGATGATGTTTAATTGTTACCTTCTACTCAAGAAACAACACAAACTAACCTTTGACATTACGACCTCCTCTTCCCATTCCATAACCTCCCATGCCACCTCCCATTCCCATTCCACCGCCACCACCTCCTCCACCGCCCATTCCAAAGCCTCGGTTATTCCGATCATAGGGCCCACGTCTCTGTTGCATTCCGGAGTTCATCAAGGGACGAATCATACGGGGTTGTCCAACTGCTTGGTAAGCCTCCTGCATGCTGCTTTTGAATATTTCTATGTATCTAAATGCGAAGGAGGAAATAAATGATTATTAGTATGGTACAATGAAATAAAAAATTACAAACATTTTAAGTGATTTGGTGAACATAATTAATACTTTATTATTCCAGTATCTAAATTTAAATATTCAAATATTTTATTATCTCCTCTCAATTTCAGTTAATAAATTCACATATAAGTACGTATTTCAAGTTATCCTTATGTACTGATATCAAAACTTACCATATTTTCAGATTTCTACATACAAAACAAATGGCTCAACCACAACAAATCTCACTTATATTCTCTCAGGTAGGAAGTATTTTCTTCAATGTTTCAATCATGTTTTCCTTCACTTTTAAACGATTACACTATCAAAGTAACCTCATTTTCCAATATAACTTGACATCATATAAATAACACAGAATAAGTAAAGTTCAATAACTTTAAATAATTCTTTAAAAAAACAGATTCTGTAAATAAACTTTTAACATCTGTGTTTTGTTTCTCAGATTTTTTTTTCTCAAATGTGTACACAGAAAAGAATTATTATTGATATGAATACTGTATATTTCCAAATACAAACCATTATTCAACTTTTTGCATCTAAATGTATCAAGCTCAAGCAAAACTCACTGCATTTCATTCAAAATTCTATTAATTTGATTCTTAAATATTATATAATAAAATCATGAAAAGACACAGTTCTCCTGACAATATTGTTGTAAATCTTTACATAACTGAGATCAATTTACAACAAGACAGCACTTTTTATCCATTTAACTGCGAAGCATTTTCTTTCAACATTAATATCGTTTAAATACTAGATTTCTACAGTATACCTTTTTCTTGTAAACTATTGTGTATAATTGGATGTTTGTATTTTAGATAAGCAAAGCATTTTGTTGATCATTTAAAAATTGGGTCTCAATTTAATATTTACTTTCTTTCTTCCAAACTCTGTGTACACATTTTCGAAAGTCTTTTAGCTTTACTACCAAATCTCTGATCACAAAAATGAAATGTAAATTGAGCCACTTACAATCATAGTTCCTGAATTAAGTTTGAGTATGCCTCTAAGAAACTTTTAAAGTAAATTTAAATACAAATTACTTCATAAATAATTTATCTTACTTGTAATATTTGTATTTTCTGCAGAAATTATCTTACAAATCCTGGCCCCATCCTAGGCCCATTGTACACTGGGTTTTTAATCTCACCTCTCCAACCGTCCCATGGTCCCATCTCCCAAAGTAGACCCGGCCATACCAAGGACATGAGTGCCAGACCCAGCCATACCTTGTTGAACCATGACCCAGCCAGAATAGGTTACCCTAGCTTTCACCCATAGATCTCATCAAATAATTGTAAATGTCTACTTTTCTTAAAGAATTCTAAAAATTCTAATTGTTTGCTTTCAGTACCTGATTTGTAATTCAGAGTCACACAGTCAGATTCTTGTTTTTCATATATCCTTGATTTGAATCATAGCCAAAGTATAGAATTTTAAGTTTTCTTTGGTTATATCTTGTCTCTAAATTGCTTTTACTACTTAACAATTTGCAAAATCCAATCAAAGACTTGGACAATCTAATAATCTTTGTAGGTTATAAAACAAGTATCAAATATAGTTACAAAACATTTTGAGGACAAAATCCAAATTTCCAGTTAAACATTGGAACAAATGAAGAGAGATCTATGGGAAAGCTCTGTGTGGAAAATAATAAGCCCCATAAAGGCCCATTCCTATCACCTGTGCCCCAATCGTTCCTTGTGTTTGAGCAAAGCCCTTTCCGCTATGTCTGGTTCAGCAAACTGGACATAGGCCTCCCCCGTGCTTCTCCCCTGTTGATCCTCAGGTAGCATTATCCCATTGGGTACAATCTCCAACCCTACGTCCCCCAACAAAACAAGCCATCAGTCATCCATGTCAGCAAAAACACAATTCACACGTGTCCAAAACATAAACATTGATAACAATCCAGCAAATAGGTTCATAAACTTGAATATATTTCACATTAAACTTTTATATAAATATATGTAAACATTTTAATAAGTTTTCAAAGAAAAAATAAACATCTATGAAAAGGTAACTCCACACAGCATAGTCTCTCACAATGGTTGACATGTTTCTGACTATCTCCTGACAAGACTAGCTGTCATCAGCACAATAAATAGCAAATTCAAGAGCTGAGGTGCAAAAAGACATTCACAATGGTAATTGTTATGTCACATTTCTGTTGTGTAATCAAGAAATGGGGGAAATCTCTATGAAGCATGGGATTAAAAACATGTTTCCTTTCAATAAAACAAGTGGGCATCCCATTAATGACAAACAGATGGCAAGACAATGAGTATTGTGAGTAAAAGTTCTGGGACACATTATCACAGTGTATACTACAAAATATGAAAAATAATAGCACCACAGAGCAAAGAAGAATTATATATCCATTCGTTATTGACTTGAAAAAGTAAACTAGCATCTAAAACATGCAATGTTGATAATGCACTTCAATAAAATTCTATTTTACTCTTGAACTGCAACTTCATACTTCAAACTCTATATTTTTGCCCATCAAAAGATTTATCAAATTTAACAAGAAAATACAACAGCATTTCAGCCAATTGTCATCACAGATACCTCATAAATTTAGTAAATTTCTTATTCAAGATTTTTTCTCTTTTCCAGAGTTCAACCACAGCAAATCTCATGAAATACACTAACTGAATAGCTGTGGTTCCAAAGTTAAAGAGACAGAATATAATGAGGTAACATTCCATTTTGCTTTTAGGAGGATAACAAACGGGATTGGATACTCAAAATAGAATATGTTCAAACCCTCATCGAACATTTTGACACCTCATATTCAAAACTACTTTGAAATATCCTCTTAGCAGAAGAAAATATCCTTTTTTGAGTAAATAAACCTTAGCAGGAATTCTTTGAACAATCTATGACACTAAAGTTTTTGATGATTGGTTCACTGATAAAAAAAATTTCTGTAAAGATGAACAAGATTAAACATAGGTTTTGTGCCATAAGAAACATTTGGCTACCTTAATTCTTCAATCTTAAAGTAAGTTTTAAAGTTCCTACTCACATTTGAACGAACACAATATTCTTATTTGTAATTACTTAAATTCCTTGACTTTTAAGTATTATTCTTTCAGTGTATATTATGAATTTTTTGTTACTTAACATTCAATGTGTTACCTGTGAAAAATTGTGCAATTTCTTCTTTAGAGCATCCAAAAGGAAGTCCACGCAGTCTAACAACAGCCTCGTTTGAACCAGACATTTGTCCTTGCCCTGCTCGCTTTATGACCCAATCCATCTCACTTGTTTTGGATCTAAAAACTATAAATAAGCAGCTTATTGATACTAATTTTATCAATCATTAACCAAAATATATTCATGATGCAACTATTTCCATATGCCATACTAAAAGGGACAAAAAGGTACCTTCAATATATCTGTTTCCCATGTGCTGATTGTGCTTTTCCAGTGATTTCTGTACATTTGCTTCATCAACCATTTGCACAAAAGCCTCTCCACTTGGTCTGCCTTCCCTGGAGAAGGTGAAATTAACTCCATTCTCACCTCCAACAACTGCCACATCATCTGAATAAAAATTGTAATAATTATTTCTTTATTTTTAGATATATCTCTCAAATTTGTTCACAATTTAACTGTCAAACATGTCTGATAAACATATTCTGAAGTTTTGGTAATACAACAATGGAAAGTATCATAAGTTATCCATTTTGGTCTAACAAGCTGTTTTAAGTTTCACACTGTACATGTTATCTGTATTATCTTTGGTCTGGAATTTTTAAATCGAATGACTTCAATTTTTATGTTTGACATCAAAAGAACATCTACATCAAAAAGCATGACTCTATCAGTACGTCAACACATTTCCATAGCAGACAATTAAATAATTTCACATAAACTTTACAATCTAATACTGCTTCCATTTCCTTCATATGTTGGATGTTGCCAATAGGAAAATTGCAAACTATGTTTACATAATAATAACTGCATGCCAGTATACATATCATAAATTTTAGGTACAAATTCACTGCAATTGTAGACCAAAAAAAAAAAAAGATACACATGCATACCAGGATTGTATGTGTACATTGACTTTACCTCCAAAGAACTTCAGGACTTCTGCAGCTGTTGCTGACCAAGGGAGGCCCCTCAAACGTACCACACAGCCATCATCATCACCCATCTGTTAAACAAAAGTAATAACATGATAACAAGATATTATCAGTCTTCAGATATATGGTCTTGATCACAATCAAATTTCTAATGTTTTAATTTCTCATCTTACTAGTATAGAGTTAGAAAAGTCACACAACATGCACCATATTGCACATCAAGCAGATGTTTTGTGAATTTCAACCAATGATATTAGCTCTAAACAATAGAGCTTTTATTACAACCCCTCTAAGGAAACAAACATTGAAGGTCCTAACCGAAACAAGGACGTTAAGCTCAAAAAAAGAAACAAACAAACACTGTCTTACAAGATAAAGGTAAACAAACCTGGACTCAGGACAAAAAGACAAAAGCATTTAGCCATTAGGTCTTTATTCAACCTTGTCAAAATATAACTTATATATTTAAGGCACTGACCATGTATTCTCTACTTATTATGCTCTAATCACGAAAGTCTAACATTGGTGTTTGTTTAAATCTACAGATAGTGCTTGTCGCTCGAGTGTTATGCTTAGTGTCATAATATATAAACATAAAGGAGTTTCGTCTTTTATTAACTACAGGCATTCGGATGACCGGATGATCCTGCAGTTGCGGTTATGTCTGTTCAACAGGGGGGACAAGTCGTTTCGGTACTTTTAAAAATGTTTTGAATTATGTATTTAATTAAGGTTTTCAGGTGTTTTGTCATTAGGAAATATTGTTAATTTTGTTACCGAAGGTCTGTTTACTCTAAATGACACTTAGCACAATAATCGAACGTTCGAACATATATTTAGTTCCTGATATCCCTTGTGCTCCAACCTTAACATATCATAAAGTTAACTCGTAGAAAGAGAGAATCCGAATAGTGGAGGCCATTGTAAGTATGATGGAAAGTAATATGAGCTGGACAAAAATCAAATCGCGTAAAGAGAGTCAGATCAAGCCCTAAGTGTTGGCACAGAACACGTGTGGCCATTGTGACCACGATCGATTCTAGGACGAGAAAAAAGATATAAGGGAAAATACAAGACGGGTGCTATTGACACACGACACACCAATCTCAAAATATTCAACATCAGTTATTGCACATTAAGCATATGGAATATTTAGAAAAATCATCATATTTATTTGCAAACTTACGGTTTATTTTCTGATGTATAGGACGCTGCAGCTCTCGATGAAAAGAAAATGGCGGACGTCGGAAATTGTATCATGGGAGTTATACTGGAGAAAAAAGAATATTCAAAGAAACGATGTAAACCAAAGGATACCCTTTTTCTTTGATTTTTTTTTTAATTTGAAAAGAGATTTACAAATATTGTTTTTACTTCATATGTATATTTGATTGAACCATTGACATATTTACTTCCGCATTTCATTGGCGTTTCCGGTTTGATAACTTCAGAAAGAAAAATAGTGTCAACAATATCAAAAGAAATCGGTTGCCATCGACGCATCAGATGATAATTTCTGTTTGAATGTGTTAAGTATTCATTTTAGAATACGTAAAGAACCCCTTCTATCGCACTCAGTGCCACAACACTCAGGATGAGCTTTCTTTTGTAAGTTTATTTTGTTTACCATCCGTTTTGTATTCTTCTCTACCTACAGATGTATCAAGGTAACAATCTTACTTAGACTACGACTGGATATTATACATAGCTTGACACTTCAATCTCATACGTTATAAAACGTTTATAAACACTGACACAAGTCTCACAATTCCTGACATTTATTATTCGACCAGTTTTAAAGATACGCAGTAGGCCTAATGTTGATTTACCGTTATATTATTAAAATTCTAACTTCATTTAAGATACAGGACTACTGAAGTGTTTATAAACAACCGAGTTTAACAGGTATATACTGTAGTATGACATTTGCGTGTGCTATGTACGGTACAGCAGTGAAGAAACATTACTGAGAGAACTGGCCCGCTTTGGAAATCTTGAAAGTCTATGACCTGTGAAATATTTTTGTGCATGATTTATAGTAATTTTACTGTCGGAACTCAACGTTCGTTCTAACACAAGTTACAGCACACATTCAACGAGCTTATTGGAATTCATAAACAATATGTTTGTTATTGAATACATGTACTAGAGTTCCATAGCTCCACAAGGCTTCAAAGCGAGAACCAGTAATTTTTGTAGAAAGTCTTTCAGGCTAGTCAAGACACAGACACCTGTATCTGGAATATAAACAATTCAAGCAAAAATTCAGTCCACTATACATTATTCAAAAAGGTTGAACAACTTTCCCATTTGAAGATAATCTCTGGAAGACAAAAGTGTTTATTTGTAAACATAGACTTTCATAGTGTCAAACTGAAATACTTCCGTCTTACATTGATGAATAGACCAGTTGGGAAAGTTCAGTGAAGATGGTGACATTTATCTAAATTATTCTGACATTCTATCAAATTTTTATTATATTGTCTTGAGTCCATGGACGTCAAAAACATGGTCCAATATATAAAAAAGCAGCCTGTGCCAATATCGTGTTTCAAAGTTCAATGCAAACATAAAATATTTAAGTCACATACTTTTTCTGTGTCTACCTACATTTCGAAGGAAATTAAAGCAGAAACTCATCCACCAAACTTATCGAGGTCCAGCAATACCCAAGGTATTTCCTCAACCACCAAACTTAACGAGGTCCTGCAATACCCAAGGTATTTCCTAAAAAGTCCTGACATATTTTATTACAAAAATAATGCAGACAAATATAAACACACACTCAGCTTAATTTCACATATGAAAAAGAATGTTCTTAGATAACATTAACTGTTTTTTAATTGTAAATGAATTAAGTCATAATCTTGATAAATGGCTCCATCCTTTGTACAAATGGCTCAAAAGTGAACTGAAAGATGGATAGCAAAACAACTTTGCTTACATAATTTTCTGAATATTTGTGCATACGTAAGAAGTGGTGAAACCAGGCATGTGACTAGAGGCTAGGAGGCATGGCTAACATTTTGTAAACTAAAACAGGGTAAGGTGAGGGGAAATGTACACTAAGTGAATGTATTGTTATTATAAGACATGCCCATTATTGGAGATGAAAAACAGACATTTTGATCCATGTGTGATAGGATTGGAGTTCGGACGTTCATTGACTCAAGACTGATATTTAAGAAGTCAATAGAATGTCGCAATAATTGGGACTAGTGTGAAAATATGTTTTTGGTGTTGATTTTAGCTTTGAATTGGCACAAATACTGAAATATAATTTTTTTTTTTTTTTTTTTTGAGGAGATTAGAACATGATTCAGAGGATCTCAAACAGACAAGAAAATACCCAAACACTGATGTTTCTTTCACAGCATAATGTCCAAATTTTGAAATTTGAATGTGTCAAATTGTATATGATGAAAGATGGAAATGCCTATACCCCTCCAGAAAGTGGAACTCATTTTTTCATTGTGACATCAGCTAGTGATCAGACTTTTAATTCCCTGGGCCACAGTTCTACTGTTTTGTCATCCGCGTTACCAATCTTGGACACCAGGTGTACTGTCACGTCATTGACATTGCCAGACTTAGATTCCAGGCCCCACTTGTATAAAATATCTCAATTTCAGATTTCCTCAAGCCCAGATTTTCCTCAGCTAATATCTCCTTGAACATATCTTGCATGAAAATTCTGCAAGGAATTTCAGGAAATCCTAGCCGATGCCTTCCTCCTGTTCCTTGAGAAAATTTTATACAAGCAGTTTTTGAGGAGATATCAGCTTAGGAAAATCTCGACTTGAGGAAATCTCAAGTTGAGATGTTTTATACAAGTTGGGCCAGGTCTACTGCTAAGTCATTGACATTGCCAGTTATTGACTGAAGTCTTAGACCCAAAATCTACTGATATGTCAAAATTGCTGGCATTAGACCCAATGTCTACTGTCATGGATATTGCTGGTCTTTGGCCTGAGTCCACTGTTATGTTATTGATATTATTGGCCTTAAACATTTGACCCCAGGTCTAATGTTGGCAACAAACCCCGTTTGCTTGCATCTTCTTCAAAACTGCTGAATTTGAAGTCTAAACATTCAGTTTTTCTGGAATACATTTTATAATGAACATGATATCTCCTTTTTCCAGAAAACAGATTACAATGTACATGAATTCTAAAATTTTCTTGTTTTTGCTATGTCCTCATCATAAAATGGCCGAGGCATCAGATTTGGTGATGCCTTTGGCCATCATTCTGTCATTTGGTCAAAATTTGGGTTTTCACAAACTGAAATTTATTTGCCTCTTGTCAACTTATCATTCCAAGAGTCTTTGCCCTTGGAATTAACTTTCATGTACTCGGTGCACCAATTCCAAGTCGGCTAGTAACTTCCCTCAACAGTCACTTTTGGTCAATCAATTTCACGGTCACCTCTTTGAAAGCCAGTAACATTGAAAAGTTCAGCAATTCTCATTTGTTGCCCTTAGGAATTGATGTTGATTGTGATTTATACTTGAAAGATAAATCACTAATAGTTTCGTCAAGATTTTATACCAATAGTCTGTGTGTTTTACTTGAATACTTCTTGTTTTTCAAAGTGGAAACAGGAACAACAAGACATTTAAGCCCAAAAAGAATATACCTGAAGGCACACATCAGCATGACTTGATGAAACATGCAGCTGTTACACTGGGTAGTGGAAACCTTCGCCAAGCTGTCATGTTACCAGAGGGAGAAGATCTCAATGAATGGGTGGCTGTCAATAGTAAGTTTTTGTTTAAAAAGAAAAAACATGCAGTAATCCATATGACTGGTTCTATAACCACTATGTTTAATATATAAGGATAAAGAAATAATGACTCCATTCCTTCACTCAATATGTAATTCTACATATTCAGGGCTCTCGATCTGCCAGATTTGGGATCGATATTCGGCCCCATTCCCAATGCAAAATAGTATCTTTTTTTCCCAATTTAGACCCCAAGATTTCCCAGTTCTGAGGAAAACACCATTATTTTTCCCAATTCTAAGGGCCCCGGGCCCCAGTCCCAAAATGAGGTGTGAGAGCCCTGATATTTGTGACCTTTAAAGCCCCAATATACTTAAAAATCACTATAAAAAAAACAAACTTTATCTTATTTTCACCGTAATATATCTAACAAAACAAATACTTTCCTTTAATTAAAGAAAATAAAACTGACTGTTTTCAATTTAAATAAAAATTGGAAAAAATGGAAAATAAACAATGTGGGACCCACAATAATTCATACATTACCGCTCATAGCGATGACATTGCGCATGCGCATATTCCGCATGTGTAAAGGCAGACACAGTACAGACGTTCACCAGTCGCTTCCTTTTTTTCCAATCATACATCAGGCCAGTTCTGAATTCTTGCGTCATAATTGTGCGTCGTATCGTTTCTAAACTAATTATTCCTTCTAATAATTTCCCAAAAACTGAATGTTTATCACAGGAATACCTCAAGTCTATGAAAAGACTTCGCAAACAATGTTTGTAAACAAAAACTTACCGAAGACATATCTGCATGTGCTTCCTCTATAAGTAGAAACCTCAACTCTCGCGAGATCAGGCCATGAACTTTCCGACATGGTTCGGCAACAATCGTAATTTTGATGGCGGCGTGTTTAAAATAGAGGTGTGTTTACAAATAGCGAGTTTCAACTGCTCATATATCAATACTTTATGCACAAAGTCATGGTAACTATTGTTTGAATAACTTAATTTTAACTACATCTTAGAGAATATCTCAATAATTATGTGTGATTCTACACTAAACTTTTGGTGAATGTTATGTATATTGGGGCTTTAATCTACAAACTCCAGCTACATTTCATATAATGGTACTCTGAAGCATATCCGACAATGTGGTTAAAATAGGCAGCAGAAGTTGGGTTCTGCATTTTTTGTGAAGAGTTCCTTGTTATAAATCTCTTTTGATAAAGAACTTCCTTCTCCCAGATACAAGCTGATACCAGTAGTTATTTACAGGTTGTAGGTTTTGTTTAGAAACACAACTTGGAGTGTCATGTTGTTTCAGTGACTCATGTGTAAGAGATACCGATACTTAAGAAGGATGAAAGTTATAAGGAAATGACTGCCCTTCACCCACTTGTATATACACCAATGTAATTTTTTCATTATCACTTACCAAAAATTCAAGATAGGTATTTTTTATTTCAGCGGTGGATTTTTTCAACCAAATAAACATGCTGTATGGTACAATAACAGAGTTTTGCACAGAGGAAACTTGTCCAGTCATGTCAGCAGGACCAAAGTATGAGTACCATTGGGCTGATGGTCAGGCTGTCAAAAAACCAATCAAATGCTCTGCACCAAAATACATTGATTACCTTATGTCTTGGGTGCAGGACCAGCTTGATGATGAAAGTCTATTCCCCTCCAAAATTGGTAATTTATCTTTGCATTCAAATATAGCAATCCACCCCTTTTATCAATCAAATCTTGAAAACTATTCATTGATAAGTTAACATTTCTCAAGTAACCAATACAGGTATGTTTTATTTTCAGAATCTTATTCAGAATTCTTACCAGTACATGTAGAAAAATTTGTGTCCAAAGGTAGAAAAAAACTTTTGAATGTCAATCTTTTTGTACGTTTCTGTAACACTTTTTAGAATTTGATTCATTAGATTCAGAATAAGTATTGTTATTATTTCAGGTATTCCATTTCCAAAGAATTTCCTTGCTTGTGCCAAAACAATACTTAAAAGACTTTTCCGGGTTTATGCACACATCTACCACCAACACTTTAAGGAGGTATGCCAGCTTGGAGAGGAGGCTCATCTCAATACTTCTTTCAAACATTTTATCTTCTTTGTATATGAATTCAGTCTCATTGAAAAACGAGAGCTTGCCCCACTGCAGGAGCTTATCGACAAACTCACAAGCAAAGACAGATAGAGGCTATGACAGGGTACACACTAGTCCAAATTTTTCCTAATCTTGTCATATTCTCAGTTGGTGCTTCCAATATCATATCTCACTGTACATGTATGTGTTAAGGAGGCAATCCATATATGTGCATTGTGTGGGCAACAGCAGCCAACGTCACTGATATCACATGTTGATAAACAAACTGAAAGTCTCCTTGTTTATTGGTACATGTTTTTGGTTCACATTCTTGAAATAATGCATCATTTATGAAAAGATTAAAGTTAAGAAATACATGTTCATGTAAAGGCTGTTTGTAGTGGTACCAGAGCTGGTATCTTTTAGACACACAGTGTATTGTTTAACTTCTCAACACTTATATGAATGTTTGCCTTGTTAAGATCTTCAAATTTTGGTTGAGACAGTATTTGTTTTTGTTAGGTGTGTGATTGAAAAATGTATACCAGCAAGTTAAAGGTGTATATATACCAACAGATTGTTAGATATATTACATAACCTAGGGAAGACACATTTGTACAAGTTTTGTGTTTTACGGTAAACCTTCGGTCAGTTGGAATAGGCAAGAAGTTGTTTGGTTTGGTGATTTTTTGAACCCTTTCTAGTTTGTTTCACTTATGTTTCAAATTGTTCAAACATGTCGCCAGACCATGTGTCTTATGATTTAGGCATTGGCATCACAGTAATCGCTCCATCTGATCAATATTTATATCAAGGTTAAAACACTCTGGGTAGTAGGCTGTAACTTACCATTGTAAGCAGTTGATAGTGTCCAATAATACACATTCATGTCACTTAATTAGCAATGATGTGTAGTGTGATTTATTTAACATCTTGCTGAAACATCATGCACACGTCATCAGACGCAACTCCAGGACCCTACTCTGCATTACAGGCTAAGCAATCGGTAATTAATTAGGGACCATGGGATGTCAGCATGTGTTTTGTCAAAGAACCACATTTTCATAAGATAATCACATCAAGACTATCCCAATAATTGTAAGATTCATAAAGGTTTTAACAAGCGTAAATCTGTAGTCATATTAAGTCTCAATCCACACTTTGCATACTGGGATGTCCACACTAACTTCCGCCAATGCACATGCAAAATTGTGTTTTTATGGACTGGTTTCTTGGTCATAGTTACAATAAGTGTTTATAAAGATAATAATTTTATAATCAAACCCCCTAAAAATCCCATTCCTGACCAGTAGCTTCCTGCCCTGCTAGGACTCTTTCGGACACATTATGATTTTGGACAAAATGAACCCTGATAGCTAAAAACTGATATATTTTCAAGGGCATAATTCTGTATAATATAGATATAATAATATTTAATTAATTTTGTTTGAACTGACCGTAAGTTTTCCGTAATTGAGTGGATTTCTGCAGGTATTTTGTATGGTCTGCATTATTCTGCTCAGATTACACATGAAAACAATTGTGCAATACTTCTCTACATTTTTGTCGAAATCTGAAACGGCATATTTTTTTAAGCAATTAAGTGCAATAAGACATGATGAAGATATGTTCTTTGTAGTGATGTTCAATTCTTCAGTATTTTGTACGAATGTACAGCATGACCTGGAGGAGAAGACCCCTATGAAATATCTAGTGTTATATCAGTTTAGGCAGATGGTTCATGTAATGAATCACCTTTTTTTTCTTTTTTAACAAAAATGGTTAAGATGTCAATAATAGGTTGTACTGTGGTAAAATTAAACGTCTGTCTCTAATTATTTAAAGCTGCTTAGGTCTTCTGAGATATAAATGATGTATGATGACTCCTCTCTTTCTCTAGCAGTTCACTGCATATAAAAACAAGGCATCAGTACAGCAAAAAACTAGAAATGCATGTGTATATTCCTTACCAAACCTGAAAGGTTTGTGCCATATTAATAAGGAAACTTTGAAAAAGGTTAAATATTGTAAAATCACTTTTCATATCCAGGCAAGTACTTACACTAATGAAAAAGACACAGTGCTGTGAAGTTCTTTGCTTGGAAAATTTCTCGAAATGTTCTGTAATTTGGCATCAGGACATTCAGCAGCCAAGTAATATTTATTGTGGTATGATTGATGGTGTGAATGATGTGAAGAAGTTTATGATAATAAGTTGCTGTTATTAACTATACCAGTTTCTCAATTTCTGTCTCTGATAAGTTGAACTGGATTCAAGGTGTTTTTAAATGTGTTACTGTTACAGTAAACAGCATTGTTTTGCAAATTTGTGTCATAACACATGCATTGTTATTACCATGATAAGTTTTATATATATTATATAAATGTATATATACATATTATTGTAAAAAAAAAGATTCCTACAATTTCGCTTGTTATATATATATATGTAAATAATAGTAATGTAACACTTCAAGAATCGTTCCCTTTCTTGCCGTAAATAGTGTTGAAAATGACAGGCAAATTTCACGTGAAATCCACAACATAAAATACAGTACTGCAAATTAATAAACTATATATTTCCATGGACAAAAAAAGTGATTTCCTTCAGTATCCAGTAAGTCATTTTTTATTTGACCGTAGCTTGTTTTGATAAGCAAATGTACAACATTCCACATATCTTCATTACAATTGGCTTTTGATTCCACATGGAAATGTTGATGAGAGAAAAGGTGGATTGATAAAATTTGAAAATAGATCTGTTGACAGATTGTTGATACTGTAATATATGTAGATTGTAACAATGGCTGTAGAAAAGGAAGGTACTGAAGTTGATACTCTTGTTTACTAGAATTTGGTGTGGCTTGGATTTTGCATCTTGAACTTTCCCTCTTATAATTTGAATTTTGTTAAATTTATTGTCCTGACATTTGAAAAAAATAGTTGTCTGGAACTGTTTCTTTGATAGCAGGTAATCTTAAAATTTTTGACTCATTTAGTATTTTATGGACTTTTACTCAATTTTCTCATTGTTTAGCCTTTGAAAAGGAATACAACTTCAACCTAAGCCATCAATATTGACATAAATAAATCCTTATCTTCTTAGTTTACATTCAATGTCAATAAACTTAGTCTATCATCACATATTAACAGATCTGGAAATGTCTAGTAATTACATCCTCTTCAGTTGTGTTAAAAGAACATTTTTTCTATTGACATTACCAATCTGAAGAAAATGTTCCTAAATATCTTGTTCAGGAAGTAAAATCGCCAATGGCCAACATTTGTCCACCTAGGCTATTGATGAAGTTGTGTATCATGATAGACATTGACCTAGGAGTAGAACTAAACAGAACGATACAGACCAGTATTGTGTACTGATAACAGTACACATCAGTTAAATATCTTTCTGAATAATAATAAGTGCTTACCATACATTTACATGTATGTTGGTTCGGACCTCCTTCCTATCACAGCTTGGTTCGTAGAATGTACTTTTGAAAAACTGTAAAGTAGGTTTTAGGAATAGGGGTCTCTGCTTTATTAATTAGTTGAAGACAGGTTTGAAATTTTTGGAAAAAGAAGAACTGTAATTCAGTATTAACACAAATCCTACTTTTCAATCTAAAGATTTATTTGGGAGCTAGCTGCAATAAGCAGGTACATCAGAGCAGGGCCCAGCAGACAATTAGGACTCAAGTCATTTATATCATATATTTTGAGTCTTAACCAATCTTGTTGCTTTAGTTTCCTATTTGCTTGCTAATTTCATTATCATCCATATGTATTCGTTTTTTGTATATTTCATTCTTAGATGCCAAATGTCTTTAAAAAACTGTGTTATTTAGTTAGGAATGTGATGTTTTAGTACATATGTTTGTTGTTATGAAGAGCATGGATCATTTTATTCTATCAGTGGACAAGTGCTTTCTCTGTAGAAGTATTTAACAATAGATTGTTTTAGTACACTTGTAGTTCTCAAATGTGACCAGGTGGTCAAACCATTAATACTAAACTATATTGTATCATGACACAATATTTGGCATGGCTTTTAAGAAAATGGCTTGGTAGAATATCTTAATAGTTTCAGTCTGATTTGAAGTGATAAAGAAGAGACTGTCCTTTTGAGCTATAGATACATAATCTTGACTGGCAATGTAACTTTGGTTTCTGCTGGATAGAAATTTATGATATTGGCAGGTATATTTGTGGAGCCTCAATGGTTCATGTACAACTGGCCCAAATCACACCATTTCTGTAAGAGATATCAGTAAAAGTAGTGGAATGGAAATTTCATTTATTTAATTTGGATATCTTTGTGGTCCACAAAATTAATATTTATACACAAATATACCAATTTTGAATACAAAAGCTTATAGAATGAATTATTCTACATTAACATCAGATTCACAGGTAAAATTTACACTTGCAGTAATGACAAATTTTAATTGTGTGTCACCTCTGATATAATATTGAGGATACATTAGTTTTCATTTTTTGTATTCTTAAATCAAAAGTCCAACCTGCTAACTAAAACTTAAGGAAACATATACAAAAAATTTCCCATTGATTTGAAATAAGTCTGGTTTCAAATTTTATTTTGAAGGAGATGGTGTTCGACTAATTAGGTTTTGTTGTAAACTTAAACTGTTTGAGGAACTAAGAATTTCTCTTTGAAGATCAATGAAGTTGGCCTGTTAACATTTAAGGGAATGGTCCAATAAAGAGATCTATCTAAGTTTAATGGCTGTAGGAGAAAGTCAGTAATCTTTATCAGAAGTCACACATGTAGCACATAATGGTGTGGTAGCATAATTGTAAGCAAGTCGCACCTAGCAAGCTTTTGGCCTGTCCTGGGCAAAGCATTTTCTATTGCTTGAATAATGATGGTCCCATTGGATAGACTTTAGAGAGAATGTGGCCTAAGTTGATTAGGTATTTTATGAAAATCCATGCAAAGATGTAATAAACGATTTCACTACACCTTGAAAATGGTTTTGTTTTTCATCCACGCAAATGACACGGTGTGCAAATGACATGGTGAGTAAATGACATGGTGTGCAAATGACATTCCAGTATGGTACACATTCAGTATCGACCTGTTGGTTGACTTTTAATTTTAACAGTTTTTTCTTTAACTTGAACTTCCAAAGTATCCAGGATCCTGATATTTTGCCAACATACACCTCGGATGGCATGCAATAAAATTTCTAAATATCAAAAACCTTGACATTTCTCAAGGTCAGGGGTCAAATGTTATCAATTTTCAGAATTACCCACGTTCTTGAGGATACCAGGTCATTTTACTTTGATTTGCATATTAAGCAATTTGAAACATTCGAAAAGGTGACCGTTGAGAGCTCCAGTGCTAAACCAACATTTCATTGTTGATATGCTTTGGTATACTCTTATATATCGAGTTTAGGCTATTGGGTCAAAGTTTAGTGCTGGTTAGGGTAAAAAAATTAATTTGAACTAAAAAAAGCACAGTTTAAAGTTTTCATGGTAAACACCTTAACCAGTTGACCCACATTCGTGGTATTTGACTAGCATATTATGTACTGAAATACTTCTATTTTCAGCAAGAAAATCTTCGACAATTTTGCTTCATTATCAACACAGTCCTTTGGCCTTTTGAACGTTATGTGCATTCGCCTGTGCTCCTTATCTCGATGTCCACTGTGATACGATTACTGATAGCAGACATTATTTATAGTACTGTAACAACGAATCATGGGTCTTTATCTCTACCTCACATGCAATGTTTACTTACTTTATTTTCCAATAATACAAGTGTGCCAACGCGTGGACAGCTTCACTCAATCACACTAACATGGAATATTGGTTTCTATCGTTGCTTTTAAGCACCGCCATGCAGGTCGTCTCGACAAGGGATGTCGATCCCCAAATCTATATGAGATCGGTAGGCATATTTTACGTTTTGTTCTATTCTGGCGTTCTCTCATCAGTTATATAATATTTATGTCTCCAAACGAAGTTGGGGGACGGGGGACATATTGTGTTTGCTCCGTTTCTTCTTATTATTATAATTTATATTGCCGGTATTCTTATTTCTTCCACTTTCTTCCGCCGGCGAGGTTTCCAATGCGTTTCTCAAAATCTATTGCATGGAATTTAGCAAAACTCTCCACACTTATTCATACACGCGAGGCGGAGTGCAGGCCCCTTGAATTTTTTCAATCGGTCATCTGAGCGGTCAGCTGTGGTCAAAATTTGGCCAAATTTTAGATATTGTCCGATTTTCGTGAAAATTGGTATATATGTATTAGTTGGCAATCGGAGCAAAAAGGCGTAGTCCATTTATTATCCGGCCATCGATCGGTCATCTGAGCAGTCAACTGTGGTCAATTTTTTCATTCGGTCATCTGAGCGGTCAGCTGTGGTCTGAATTTGGCCAAATTTTACATATTGTCCGATTATGTTTAAATGGACCATTGAGATGTACTTAATATTGAAAGTAGCAGACACAAAATAAGCTCTTTGTCATACTGAGGTAAGAATACTTCTCTATATACCAAACTAAAAGCATCACCATTTCCTCTCTTCTGATGTTTTAAAAAATTACGTTCTCATTTCCATTCAAAATTGGTGTGTTCATGTTTGGCATGACTGCAGGTCTGATAATTTTGATCATTTACTGCTGAAGGGGTTGTTTGGGGGACATTTGTAATGGTCCCCATTACAATTAATACTTGTTAATTAATATCTTTAATTTGTATATTTAAGATGGTCGCGATTTTCAAAATTGTAGTAAGCACACGACATTTCGGCAGATTCACACTGATACTGAATATCATGGGAAACCCTATGTAAGCTTATCATCTGAAAAAAATGTTTTAGTATTTTCAATACTGACGGTTTCCATTAATTGCTATATTGGTTAGGCCTACGAGCCCGAGTTTCCCGTGACCTCCACACTTCAAAATGTCTGGTGTTGAGGCGAATATTGAGGTCAGTGGGATGAGTTGCACTTCTGGTTAACCACGTAATCGTGTAAACTTTATACTTTCGATCTTTGTCAAGTTTTCTGAATGTCTTCTTCAACCTTTCAGCCGGAGATGATACGATACAATGGCTACCCTGTCGAGGTTCACAATGTGACGACTAAAGACGGATTCATCCTCGAGACACATCGCATTCCAGGAGGACGAAAAACAATCAAACCTGGTATCATTATTTCAACTACTGCACCCTTTACATTTATTGTGAGATCAGTTTTTTTATCTATTTTGAGATACATCAGTGAATGAGTTGATTGGTACGTTCCGAACGTCACTATACAACATACAGTAATATGATAATGATGCCTTGTCGTATTCAGCTTGACCAAGTCATAATGATGACATTTTGAGTTTATTTGATTAAAAGGATACCTGCTTAAATTTATGTACAAATCACGAATGCCGTAGTTTCTCTTGCAGTAGCCAATAGACCAGTCGTTCTGTTTCAACACGGCCTAAACGCCGGGTCCGACTGTTTCATCGAGAATGGACCTAATGCCAGTCTTCCTTTCATACTGGCTGACCAGGGAATGGACGTTTGGCTGTCCAACAGTCGTGGGAATGTATACGGTTTGAGAAACATACACTTTGATTCTTCACAGGACGAGTTCTGGGCCTGGAGGTAGAAATAACTTCTATGGATGGGGTAACGGAAAAGGGAGTTCTATAGATATGTGCATTTGATTCTGTTAGGCAATGCTAACTAGAATAACACTTTTAAGAACTTTAGGGGCCATATATCGAATACAAGAGTATATATTGGAGTTCTTCAGTATAGCGGGTTGCTAAAATACAATATTTTTCAATCAATCGCCTTGATGATAGTTCCATGTTCTTTGGTGAACGCTAGAAATAGTCTCAAGATATTGTTGAAGTCAGAGGCATGTGCAGACGTACGTGAATGTGATTAGAATTTCTTTTTTTCATAACTTCATTATTTGGATTAACTCACTATGGTAGTATGGAAAAAACACAACAAATAACAAGATGTCAATACAATCATAATTAAAACTCAAATTCAATAAAACTATATCAAATCCTGAACAAAACAATGATTTACAACGAGACACCTGAAACAGTACAAGAAGAATAAGACCAGGTATTCCGGTGGTGTAAGTAATTAAAAAACTATCAACATTTGTAAAAATACAGAGAAGATGTTATTCATCATGTCGTGACAAATATCACAAACGACAGAACATCGTGAGTTTACTGCGATGGAAAAAGATATATCAGAACATATGCATAGTACCATGTGATCGAAACTGTTTGAGACACCACAAAATCAATATATTTGTATACGTTGTACAAACAATCTTGCAATCAGAGAAGTGTTGTGTGTGCATATACATAAATCTTCACTTATGAACTCCCTATTCGTGGAAAGCCGTTCAGTACGTTATCTTTCTTACAATAATACTTGGTTTCTTGTCGTATCCGATCAGCCATTCTTTTGACCATCTGACACTCTGGCCATCATCACCTCATTCAACAAGTTTCTTGAATACCACTGGATACAAAGTCAATCGTAATAAACCGTTAACTGTTTTTAAGATGAACAACCTGTCTTTTGTGTGGCCAATTCACAATTTGAAATGTCTGTTCATAGCTGGGATGAAATGGCGACACGTGACCTGCCCGCTGTGGTTGATTACATTCGCGGGGTGACCAATGTCTCCCGGTTGTATTATATCGGACACTCACAGGGTACCACGACAATGTTCGCTCAACTCAGTCAGGACCCCGAGTTTGCCAAGAAAATCAAATTGTTCGTCGCCCTTGCACCGATTGGCAAGTTAGGGCACATCAAAGGAATGTTGAAGCTGGTCGCTGACCTTACACAGAACAGCGACGTAAGATAGTTAATATAAAAAAGTCATCTTCAATATACAAGAAATAGACTTGTCCTTGGTAAATGTTAATTAATTTTTAAGACATCTTTTAAATGTTTGTATATCATAGACTTTGTGTAGTGTACCTAAGCGTTTCACGATATATTTACGCTCCATCACGACGGTATTGGGTTAACTTGAGCTCATTTTCAATTCTCGGCAATGTCTGTAGTGTTACGAATATCTATGATTTATATCGATAGTCGCCTTATTGTTATATATGTTTACATTGCAAGCAATAGATCTTTGATCTTTCTGTCGTCACCTCTGTTCCTGTTAGCCTTTGATATATATTATTTTCGATGAGCCATCCGTGTTAACACTATACTGAGATTTGATACTGCTTTGTCTAGTTATATGCTGTATACCGTTTCCAGCTTATTTGACCATTTTGTATGTATCGTTTCCAGCTCGCCCGACTTTTCGGCTACTACTAGCGCATGTGTAGCGCATTTCCGATATCATATCACATGTAAGAACTAAATTTCGAGACGGCCAACTTGTCGACTGGATAATTTTTATTTATTACGGCATGAGTTGTTGTTCCTGGTAAATTAATGTAGTTTAGTGTTATTGACAGGATGTCCACAAGCTGTTCGGCCGGAAATCTTTCATGATGAACTCATCTATATCTACATTTCTGGCGGCCAAGGTGTGCGATGAACAGCCAATCACGTTCGTTTGTTCAGTTGCCACCAGTATTACAGGGTTTGATCTTCAGCAGACTAACTGGGTACGTGACCGATTTGGTAATTTTCTCTATACGATCATGTCCACGAACTAAACACCCCAGTAACGATCTTGTACACAAACTATACACCCCAGTAACGATATTGTACACAAACTATACACCCCAGTAACGATATTGTACACAAACTATACACCACAGTAACGATATTGTACACAAACTATACACCCCAGTAACGATATTGTACACAAACTATACACCACAGTAACGATATTATACACAAACCTAACACCCCAGTAACGATATTGTACACAAACTATACACCACAGTAACGATATTGTACACAAACTATACACCCCAGTAACGATATTGTACACAAACTATACACCCCAGTAACGATCTTGTACAAGAACTATACACCCCAGTAACGATATTGTACACAAACTATACACCCCAGTAACGATATTGTACACGAAGTAAACACCCCAGTAACGATCTTGTACAAGAACTATACACCCCAGTAACGATATTGTACACGAAGTAAACACCCCAGTAACGATATTGTACACGAAGTAAACACCCCAGTAACGATACTGTACACGAAGTAAACACCCCAGTAACGATATTGTACACGAAGTAAACACCCCAGTAACGATATTGTACACAAACTTCACACCCCAGTAACGATCTTGTACAAGAACTATACACCCCAGTAACGATATTAGACACAAACTTCACACCCCAGTAACGATATTGTACACGAAGTAAACACCCCAGTAACGATATTGTACACGAAGTAAACACCCCAGTAACGATATTGTACACGAAGTAAACACCCCAGTAACGATATTGTACACGAAGTAAACACCCCAGTAACGATATTGTACACGAAGTAAACACCCCAGTAACGATATTGTACACAAACTTCACACCCCAGTAACGATCTTGTACAAGAACTATACACCCCAGTAACGATATTAGACACAAACTTCACACCCCAGTAACGATATTGTACACGAAGTAAACACCCCAGTAACGATATTGTACACAAACTTCACACCCCAGTAACGATCTTGTACAAGAACTATACACCACAGTAACGATATTAGACACAAACTTCACACTCCAGTAACGATATTGTACACGAAGTAAACACCCCAGTAACGATATTGTACACGAACATCATTAATGATGATATTCTATGAAATACTTAATTTTTATACAGAATATTATATTGTTTTGACCTTGTTGGAAACAAAAGCAGAAATTTGGCCTGTGGTGATTGGTGAGTGACCAGCTTACCAAGTCAGGATAATAAAACATCTTTATTGCTGTAAATCGAAGCAAACAAACGAGTTTATAACAATAACGATAAGATTTTTAGATAGTAAGCAAGACCATTTCCCTACAAATAGTCGAGAGGGAATTTAATTGAATTGAAACAAGTCCATACAACATATGATCATATTTACGAACAATTCTACATGACATACATGTTTTATTGTATCAGACGAGAGTGCCAATATATATCGCCCATTCCGCCGAAGGTACCTCTGTCCAGAACATGAATCACTACATTCAGGTGGGTGTCTGTGTGGTAATCGCCGTTATCACACTTTGGAGTAACGCATGCGTATGTAATAATGGTATTTTCATGGCATGTTATTTCAATAGCCATCCGTTGAACAGAAAAGGTTTGTGACTACAACAACACAAAGATATTTCATGTTTAAAGATCTTGTCCGAAACACAATTCAAACTACATTTAGAACAGTTTTCAACAAACATTGAATAACAAATAAAGCGAACTCTTTAATACATCAGTTGTTAGCATCATGGTATTGACTATAAAAAGAAAACTAGTTTTATGATAGTCTTGTATACATTGAAAATCTATATAAGAATCTGTAAGAGCACTTCCTCGGAGAAGGATACGAGCTGAATGAGAGTAGACTTTATGTGTGGATTTTCATTCCCAGGAGGTTAAAACAGATCTTTATCAGAAATACGACTATGGATCACCGGCGCTGAATATGGCGAAATACAATCAGGTGAGGCCCAGATCGATGAGAATTTCCCCGTCTATCATTTTTTATATATTCTGACTTGAAGCTACAACAATGTATCTTAACGTCTTGAATATTCCATGTTTTCCTTCAGTTCACTGTGATCACTAACGCTAGTATTAACTGTGGGTTGTCTAGAAGATAGAATCAATACTTACGAGGATAATTTACAAGTACATTTGTTTCCGTCTTTTTTCCGTTTTCACTTATCCCTAATATATTTGTGTGTACATTACCTTTTATCGACAGTATAGACAATCACGTGTTTGTACTTTATACACATTAGCCATGTCGTGATAGTAATGGTATACTAATCTCATATGGCGACGGCATTTATTGGACAGATTGACAATTACACACATCCACAGGAAACACAATCACAACTGTTAAGTCTGAATACCGGATTAAAATACCAGGAAAAAAAGTTACATTATAACCGAAGAATTTGAAAAAAACTTTATTTTAGTTACACATTAATTAACGGTAAAATATAATTTCATTTATGTACTGTAATTTTATTCGAGCATTTAATATTTACCTTTTATTTAATCATGTTTCCTGTCCTTAAAGTTGTATGATATATGTATTTTTTTAGTAATAAATATGGATTTTTAACAACAATTTTGTTGGTTTTTTTTCCCAGACAACACCGCCACGATATGCGATCCAAAACATTAAGACGCCAGTCGCTTTTTTTAATGGGAACAAGGATTGGCTGTCGAATCCAACTGACGTCACTTTTCTCCTTAGTAACTTGCCAAACATTGTAAAGAAGAAAACATTCCCTCACTATGACCACGTGGATTTCATACTGGCTGAGGATGCGCCGAAAATATTATATCCTGAAGTACTAGAACTGATCAAAGATACTCATGGAATGAAATAATGTAACTGCTTTCTGTTGTTAAAATGGATCATTCGTTTGTTGTCGTGATGAATTACATCAGCTGTGTTTGTTTTATTTACAAGTTGTTCCCAAACACGAAAACAAACCTGACGATGATAACGGAAATAGTTATGCAATTTCCATTAATGATATAACAATGAAGAAATGAACGGGATCCAGTGTGTATTTAAAGACTGGGCGTTATAGTCCACGGAGCCGTGATGTACGAAAAACTGGGTAAGATCCAGAGTAAGAAAAGTCAATCAGACCCTATCATTGAAGGAACAATAAATAAATAAATAAATAAAACAATGAAATACAGCAACTGCTATAACCACGAGTACAGAAAGCATTCAACAACAACAGTAGCACGCAAGAAAAGACATGTCGAAATAAGTACGATTGGACTGGTAACCTTGTTCAAAATTAAAGTGATCCATCATGAGAATTCTAAATATGTAGCCTTATGACAAATTCTAGTAAGGATGTTTGAGCATCCAGTAACTATACATCCTTTGTTGTATAACTGAGGTACTGTCAGATTGATCAGATTGGTCGGTCGTTTATCCAGATATCATGCTTCGGCTTCAGTAAGTCCTTATGTGAGAGAACTGTTAGCAATCAAACCTAGTACTTTAAAAAAATATACCATATGTTCATGGATATCCTTAATCATCATGTTTAGATACAAAGAGTGTTGTATCATTCGCCCGAACAACATGCGGAAGGCACGTCGCATGCCATCGAAAACAACTGTGATAAAATGTTTTCCCCATCACCGCGACAACACCGACTGGTCCGTTATTCTCTTTCTTCAGAAATAGCCACAGGTTGGAAACGCCATAATAAGTATGATCCGTTGAACTCGTACTTAAAGGAGTAAAACTTCCGAATTTATTTGGCTTAAATTCCCTCGAATAGAAACAAGGCTAGCATTACAATCTATGAGAACGGACCATGTGTTGTAGATAACGTGTTCTACCTTACAATAACATAGACATATCCTGAAATCATTGGCCAAATCTGGCGACAACAACCTTCTCCAACAGTCAGCCGTAATCATGGCGTTGTGGCTAGTAGTCCTGTTTGCTATGGCAACGCATGTCCAGAGTACGTCCATTCAACGTGTACATGGAGTCGGACAAGATCCGGAAGTGTACATGAACGTTGTGAGTACAGTTGAAACTCGTCTCGAAATCGCTTGAGTCGAAATAATTTCTCGATTTTTTTCTCTTCTATACCTTTGTAATATTAGTTAGGATGACGCGGATTTCATCGAGTTGAAATTTTGTTTGAGTTGAAGTGATTTTTCAGTCCCAACAATTGTAAAGCAAGGGAAAAGTCGTTCGTTGTCTCGAAATTTTTGTCCATACATCGGCCCTTCTAACGAATTCGGTTGATATACAGAATAGAATGTCACTTGTGCGTAACGCATAGCTTATAGTCCATCGTACACACCACACCTGGTCTCTGACGATTAATAACCAGTTTAATTTTCCAATTAAAAATTGGATTCTTAATTGCAATTTCAATTCCTTTATTCCAAATGCGAACAGCATATAGGATTACAAAATGATCATATATAGATATTACATTTCATTACAGCAAGATGGCTGAGGTCATTACAACGTCATCAACTTACATGTACCAATGAAGATATACATGATTGTCAGTAGCATTGAGCTAGAAAATATACCATTTGATTAAATATTAAGAAGAGACTTTCTTTTAGAAGTAATTTGAATCAAATATTTACTAAGATTTCTCCAACACTTCACACTTTTGCAGGACAACAATTGTTTAAATTTGAAGACAGACGGACGATAGGGTTTAATATATCTGATTCTGCGCTCCGAGTAAACTGGACATAATAATATGAAATGAGTTTCATCCTGGATGTCATTACTATTACAAAGAAGGCAATACCTTTAGGCTCTGGAAAACACTGTCACATCTGACAGTTTCAATACTTAATGTTTGGGAATGTAACCGATACTGAGGATATGTTTATACTTATAAGTGAGAGATTTGGTAAAACTGTATATCGTTATGATCAACAATGTATCTTTACAAACGACATTTGGAAGAATTGTTTCTCACCTCTTGAACAAAATAATCGTTCACACGTTGGGTTGTATAAGAACACAAACTGTTCTTCACTAAATATGAATGTGTTTAACCAAACACCATAAAAAAACCTGTTCTGTCTAATTCTGGTTTCACTTGGTAAACAAAATTAGTTTTACAATTAGCTTTATTCGAATTTAATTTGACAAGTTCCTCATAACAAGATCTCAAAATACAATTATTAGTACTTAGTAACGATAACAAGTACATTATAATTGATAATTTACGTTTTATTTGTAAAAGAAATCGTACTAATTCGAAGTAAACCATAGAATTATTTACAGAAATTTTAACTCCAAGAACTTCCTTCAAAATATGCAAATGCACTTTTTCGATTCGGGTTGCAGGACTAGGCACACACATTTTACAATCACAGTTAAGCACACAAGTACTATAAGTGTGGAATAATGACAATTTTGGTTTCACAGTTTAATATAAAATTTCTTAATTTTCTATTCAATAAAAAACAAGCCTTTCTGGCATTGGCCACAATGTTATCTATCGCTAAGGTAAAAAGGCCATTATAGTTTAACACTCGACCAAGATAGCAAAAGTTGTCAACTGTTTCAATAGGCCTACCATTAAATATGTTCATTGCTCCTCAGGAAAAACACGTTTATTTTTCCTAAATATTATTACTTTAATCCTCATTTACATCTAAATTCCAACGTTCAGCGTACAAAAACACGTTTATTTTTCCTAAATATTATTACTTTAATCCTCATTTACATCTAAATTCCAACGTTCAGCGTACAAAAACAAGTGATCAGGCTTATTCTGCAGATAGATTACGTCTTCATAAAACAAGACCGTGTCGTCCGCATACAAAATTATCAAAAGGTTTAGCAACTGTAATTGGTTACTCTGACAATTAGAATTGATAAGTTCGGATTCCATATCATTTATAAACAATGAAAATAGAGCCCCTTGTAATAATATGATTCGGGGGTCGTACATGGGAGATTTAACATTATCATATATAGATAAAATTACATTTAGCAATCGACCTTTAATACCTGACGTCCATAGTTTGAACCATAATCTATCATGCGATATGCTGTCGAAAGCCTTTTGGTGATTTACGAAAACACAATACAGTTGTTTATTACTTCTTTGTAAAATATTAGTAATTAAGGTATGGAGAACAAAAACTGCATCCCGTGTAACACTTCCGGGTGGGAAACCAAATTGAGCGTCATATATAACGTTTTCTTTTTCGCTCCATGACAATAAACGTCTATTGAGGAGAGACGTGAAAAGCTTAACTAAGTGACTAATGATGATAATACCTCTACAATTGTTATCATTGTCTCCTCTTTTATGTGTGAGTACCACAACACCTTGAGCCCAGCACCTGAGGAAATATGCAACACGCAAAATAGTGTTAAATAGTTTAAACAATAGAGGAACTAAATGTTCCCTATACTCAATGAAGTACTCGTTTAACAACATAAATATACCGGCTAACTTCCCCTTGGATAGACCTTTTATATGGGTACTGAACTCATCGTCCAGTTCAGGATAAAGACATTCATTATTATTTACAAACTCCTCGGAGCAAAATGGTGTATCAGCTGGAGTATCAGTCAAGTCTTTAAAACAATTGAAAAAAATCATCAAGTGGTAAGTCACTCATATTTACAGGTTTACTCTCAGAAAAATTGCAAGGATTTTGTTATTTGTGTCCATTATATTACCCTCCATTTGGAGATATGAACGCTTTTTGACGGAATCTGATCCCTTTGTATAAACGCTTATATTCTACGTTGAATCAAGGTTTGTGAAGGGTTTTAAACACGACGACGCAATTCATGACAAGAGCACTTGCAGCCTGGAACTACCTTTTTCCTACAGCAAAACTGGCCAAACAAGGAATGAACGTTGTTAAACAGAACTTCAAGGCAATGATCACTAGAATCGCAAAGTTCATTTACAGAACATTGAACAGATAGCAGTTACGTACTCAGAAGACATCTCCTTGGTATCTCTACACCAAGAAGCAGTAGTTATTATATTAGTTTTGTTATCAATATTATCACATCTACATTTTTCGACCTAAATTTTAAAATGAAGAAACATTGAGACATGGTCATAAGACTTAACGAAGGCTCGAATCACTGCGGAACTACTGTAATCAATTACACCAGTTTGGTGTCACCATCCTGTAGCAGTGACTTACCTGTAGTTAAACAGCTATCGCGTTTACACGAGACAAGAAAACGTTAGCTTGGTTGCGTACAGATTCAGGACCGATAAAAACGAAACCGTCAAACCAGTGCGAACTTTTCGACGAAATTCCGAGAGAAACTAATTTTTGAGCTTGTTTACCAAATACCTGTGATCGAGCACTTTGCTAGATGAAGTGTTTGTACAACGAATTGCTGGAAGTATTTTTCATTGATAGAATCTATGTCTGTCCATGATTTGTTAAGTCTAGTTCTTGTATAATGTTTTCTGTAACAGGTAAAAACTTTCTACCGCGTCTATCATATGTTTAATTGTTCATAATAAAGTACAATGTATGATATATATGATATTAAGCTTTCATGCATTGTTTCTTGTATGGTATCAAAAGCAGATTTAATTTTCGTTTTATTGTCATTAAGTAAAATAAATTATCTATATGTGCTTGGTCAGTACGGGTAGCGCACACGTGCGAGGGACGGAACGAAGTGAGTACGGTTGTATTTGATTGGAGTTGTTATTACATGTTTTGATGTTTAGATGAATAACAATTGAATATTGACTACGATTCCAAATATCAGATAAAATTACGTTGTTTGTATCACGGTACATCGTGCTGTCGTAGCCCTACTTTGTTCAACCGTAATCAACGTCAGAAACAGTTTGTCACATAAAAATTGTTTATACAAGTTTTAATCAAGTTAGAGCTGCTGGAAAGAGTCGTTGATTTTCTTACATATAAAACTATTGCCAACTACTGTTTTCTTAATGTTGCCTCTACTTGTAGACCCAGTTGATTACCAGTAAAGGTTATCCATGCGAGGAACACGAAGTAACTACTGATGACGGATTCATTCTCGGCCTCCAGAGAATTCCTCATGGAAGACTAGAATCACAGAAAGGTTCTTCTAGATTACATTGATCCCATCCGACCTAAACTAGACGCAATGCTTTTGTACATGACTTCTTTATTTGTTATAGGGAGGATACAGTACTACAGTACACGGAAGGTTCAGACATCAGGACACTCGACTGCATTCATAGACTATAAAAGAGCGGTATACGAGGGAAATAGCAAGCCCCACATGTCTTAAGTAGGACCTTTTTACTGTACAAGTGTAAAGACGTATCTGAATGCCGACACTTACCGGGTAGACTCACGTGCCTTAGTCACAGTATGAAAATCAGAATGCCGACGCTTACCGGGTAGACTCACGTGCATTTATCATTGTATGGACATCAGATTACCGATTTTTACCGGGTAGACTCTCGTGCCTTTTTTATTGCATGAACAACATAATACCGACACTTACCGGGTAGACTCTCGTGCCTTTGTCACTGTATGGACAACATAATACCGACACTTACTGGGTAGACTCACGTGCCTTTGTCATTGTAAGGACAACATAATACCGACACTTACCGGGTAGACTCACGTGCCTTTGTCATTGTATGGACATCAGAATGCCGACACTTACCGGGTAGACTCACGTGCATTTATCATTGTATGGACATCAGAATACCGACACTTACCGGGTAAACTCTCGTGCCTTTGTCATTGTATGGACATCAGAATACCGACACTTACCGGGTAGTCTCTCGTGCTGTATCAGAATATCGATACTTTACTTGACTTACTTTAAATATATGTACCGTCAACTATTGGTGGGATTACTGATCTCAGATAATCGGTAACTGGTATATTTCTATGTATTAGAGGTTCTGTTAACCATCAAAATCCACAGCTACTTGTTGGAACGCTACGAACAATATAAACCATGTAAAAACAACAATCTATTTTCGTACATGATTCGAATACTGTCTGGTTAAAAATAAAGCTGTAAAAGAGAAATTTGGGATATTTTTTTTGTTTTGGACAAAATATTTTTTATCTCGATAATTGATCGATGTTCTCTTTTGATATTAAATTACCAAATTGTACTTTTAATATGATGGACCGCCTCTTTGTTGAATGAAATGCTCAACTGTATAATTATACAGCCTAACATATGCACAGTGATTCCTTCTTCCACAAACAACATGGATGATTCCTCCTTCCGTGGTATCTTCTCCCCTTATGATGACGGGTTTGTCGTGTTTTAAGACTCCATTTGGCCCCATTGCTCTTTTACATTGGCCCAATTGGTTTTCATAATGGTTCCATATTTTATTCATTGGCCCAAATGCTCCTTACAGTAGTCCCATCTCTAGGTACACTGGCCCGTCTTCTTTTACCATGATTTTCTATGGGACCGGTCCAATGGCTTTTTGAATTTGTCTAATGCTTTTTTTACCTTGATTTGGTTCTATTGCTATATTTTATTGCGTTGTTTTTGACATTGGTTTAATTGCATTTTTTAATCCGTCGTTTTGCTGTCGACTGTTATTTCCTCTTTCCTTCGTTGGAAGGAGTTCTACAAACATGTGTTCATCCGATTGTTCATTCGTCGTAGGGCGTATAATACCGTTCAAGATATTTTCCCCAAAATTCTACACACATCAATAAAGTATCTTTTGCCATGAAGCAGTTTAACAGTATTTCAGATTACCATAGCAACAAATAGTCAAAATCACTGATTTCAGCGTTTCTGAAGAATATAGGAAACTTCGAATACCCTTCCATCGAATTGCATCGTAGTACCATTTCTCAGTTTTGATATTTCTTTGGTTACCATGGAAGTAGTCCATTTCACTGATTCCATTGTTTCCAAAACATACAAGACTTTTAATCACCACTTCCGTTATATCCTTTATATTGGTTGTTACCTCTAAACATCCTAGTAGATAAATTCAGCGAGATGTTATGTCAGTGGCAGGGCTCCCTTGGCTCGGGATTTGACCGAATATATCCATTTTGATGATTATGTCAGTGGCAGGGCTCCCCTGGCTCGGGATTTGACCGAATATATTCATTTTGATGATTATATCTCTCAGTTTCTCAATAAACTAAATAGATATTTCATTCTGGTTTCAATATATATTTCACAAAGGAAAGGCTGTAGTCATTTTTACATTCAGCCTTTTTTTTTGTGAATTGTAGCCGACATATAGCTGTTTCCCACTATTTTATCAAAGAATATCCGAGACGTCAGGGTGTCACCTATTACGAACATTTATGATGGTGTACTAAATGGGCCTAATGATATTATTGTGTGAATACCGTCCCAGATAAAAATGCATCAATACACGATTTTACTTTTCATTTCGTTTTACTTCTTGGATACAAACATGTATGTTCCTTAGTGTACTACCCGGTGGAAGACCAGCCAGTTGTACTGCTACAGCATGGTCTCTTGTCCTGCTCAAGCTGCTGGCTGGATAACCTTGTTAATGAAAGTCTGGGATACCTGATGGCAGACAATGGTATCGACGTTTGGCTGGGCAACAATCGTGGAAACATATATTCACGGAAACACAAAACACTTAGCCCTGACGACCCGAAATTCTGGGAATGGAGGTTTGTGTAAGAAACTCTGTAGTACATGACAGAGAATTTCAATGAAAAACACTTGATACTCTTTTCACAATGATAAAAAAAAAAAATAAAATGAAAAAAAAAAAAAAAACAAAAACAATACCAAACCAAACAAAAAGAAAAGAAAAAATATAGAAAACTAAACAATAGCTGCAGGTAATACAATTGTTGTCAAATCATCAGCTGTATCTAATATTGTATAGTTAATTCTTGGTAGTCCTATTGCATCTGTTTTTTAATTAATGAAATTGTTGTTAGAATAACAATTTCGCAGTAATATGAAAAAAAATATTTGAAATGATGAATTTAGATGAATTTAGAATCTACTGAAAACGTACGTATTTTAGCGGTAATAATATTTAGCACTATTTCGCGCTGAGAGTTTTGTATGACTGGCCACAACGTAAGGGATGTAGGAACATCTCTAATGCATTTCTAACCGGCTCCTAAAAAGCAACTAAATGTGTCCTGAAATGGAACTTAAACGTTGTTTCGGGATATTATCAAATTGTGTTGAAAATTAACAAAATTGGATATGAAATAAAAGACAAGAAAAAGAGTCCAGGATACTGTACTGACCTTATGTTTAAATATACAGTGTTGCGTTTGTTGTAGTTGGGACGAGATGGCTCTATATGATATGCCAGCAATGATAGACTATATCTTGAACGTGACGAATAGGAAGCAGCTCTATTATCTGGGATATTCACAAGGTACACAAATCGCATTCTCAGGGCTTAGTCAACCTTGGAACACGGACAAAGTGAAGATGTTTTTTGCCTTTGCTCCAGTCACAAACCTTGGCGGCGTCATTAGTCCGATCCGACTGCTTGCCCCATTTGTCAAACCATTACAGGTATATGGAACTGTTATTATTTTAATAAATTATCAAAAACTGGTGATGTTTACATGTTTTCTTTCCAGTTGGTAGCGGAGTCAGCACCTTAGTTTAAAATATATTTCGACGTATGATTATTTCAGACGTTTTTTGAGTTATTCGGGACAGGTGAGTTTCTCCCGAGCACCGATATGGTTAAGTGGCTTGGAAGGGAGGTATGCAGTAAACCAGGATTGGACTTCGTTTGTGAAAATTTCCTCTTTGTCCTCGGCGGGTATGACTTCAAACAGTTCAACAAAGTACGTATATTTTTTATAACGTTTTTTTTTCTAAGTTCATTATGACGTTTCACGAAACGTACAATGGTTGCCCATTAATACATAAAACAAATGTACAAAACACCCTTCCTTATTCGCTATCGCAAATGATTTATCTAGATTCGATATCTCACTCAACTTCGGTTATGGTTCCCGTTCATCAGGCACCATTGTGATGGAATCTGCAATGTTTTTGTTACAGTCACGAATCCCCGTTTATGTTGCCAACCATCCGGCCGGTACCTCGGTACAGAATATAGCCCACTACGCACAGGTTTGTAACACTTAACAATCAAAGTTGTATTGTCCTCAAAAAAAAAAAAAAAAAAACCAAAAAACGAGGAAGTGCCATGAATGACTATTCCCAAAACTGTTTTGCAATCCTAACGGGCCAATTGTCCACATTTAACCCAGGGTCATAGTATTGTATTTGCCTTCATCTGCATGTTAAACCAACAACGATGTTGTTGTACAACATTTACCATCGTAAGATTTATCCTATATTATTCATATTATCAACAGTTACCATCGTAAGATTTATCCTATATTAATCATATTGTATCATTTGTTAACTGGGTTTGTTGCCCTGTAAGCAACCAAAGTATGTTGAGGCGGGGTTACGACCGATTATTTCTTACCTTTAACAACATAAAAACAACAGAAGCATACTAAATAAGAACATATACATTACCAAGTTACAGTGTTCTCTATTATAGTCCATCCTTCACAAGGATTTCTTGATGTACGATTTTGGTTCAGAAGCTGCCAACCTCGACCGTTACAACCAGGTAACACTTTTCAGTAATGTTGAAATTATGACTTTAGATACTTAATCTGTCAATTATTTGTTAATTATAACCGGTAACACTTATCTATTATGTATTACAACTGTATGCCTTCAGCTAAGGGTAGCCATTTGACCATCATAATCGTTTAGATTTTTAGTTGGTGGTAGTCATTTGACTCTTATCATCGTTTACATTTTTAGTTGGAGGTAGCCATTTGACTATTACAATAGTTCAGACTTGTCTATTATATATTACTTTATTTCTTTAGTATTAGAGGTAGCCATTTAACTATTATCAGATCTGTAATATATTATACTTTATTTTTAGATTGGAGGTAGCCAATTTGACACTTACTACAGCTTCTAGACAATCCGTAACATGCTGTAAAATCGTTTACATTTTTGACATTTGACTATTACAATAGTTCAGACTTGTCTATTATATATTACTTTATTTCTTTAGTATTAGAGGTAGCCATTTAACTATTACAAGGTCAGACTTGTCTGTAATATATTATACTGCTTTACTTTTACTTTACTAGATTACCAAATTTGCAACTTGACACTTACTACAGCTAGGGTAGACAATCCGATGCTGTAAAAATGACTTGTGATCTCGGATATTGTCAAACTTTGCTATAACAGAGAAGACTTGCTGAAAATATAGACTTTCGGTAGAAATATATCAGATCTGGCAACTCAAAAAGAACAACAAAGAAAAACACCGATATGTTCATAGAAACTTGACTCAAATATATATCTTGTAAATATGTTTACTCGGTGGCGTGCTTCTAAGAAAGTTCTGTGCTCAAAGCGACATTTTATTAAATATCAAGTCAATATTAAGACAAAATATCAACCAAAGAAAGATATACAAGAAGGCTACTAATAAATAAAAAGAATGAGATCAGATATTGTGGAACAGAAAGCATCAGCTTCATCGACGACACCCGAAAACAGGGTATACAACAAGCAAACTAACGAGCATCAAACACATCATCTTCATTAAGCACAAAGACATTTAGAGTATTTGTTATTGAGATAACAAGGATGACCGGAAAACTTTCGTTTCAGTTTAACTCAGCTTTGATTTTCATCAACCTGCATTTCTCGAAATACCTGTGTTGTGAATTTGTCTGTCAGTTGTCGACATCTTGCACGAAAATCGTGATGTTTGGAATGTCAAATCAACTGCGACTTGTAAATATCACAGGTTGGGGATGCAGGGATGTTGCCATACATAAATGGAATACTTACCATAGAGAGATTGAAATCATCACACTGATCATACAGCTTGGTGGAAACCTGTCCATGCTGGTTTCATTGAAGGAAAAATCGAGTTAATCGACCGATGTAGAAGACTCTGTCGTGTATATACAATGTTAGTGGACGTTGTCATTAAATCTATTGGTATTTAAAGGCAATGCAGATAGATAATGTTACAAAACTTGGAATGGAAGTCCAAAAATAACCCCTTTCGTGAATGACAAATACATTTATACCATCTGTCGAATATATCTGGAATCGGTCATCTTTAAATTTGTGTAGTAACGTGTTGCTTCTACAAAGCAACTCAAAATCAAGGCATAGTGTAATTCCCGAACATTGTGGTGAATCTAAATGATATCCGATGAAGTCATGAATTTGGTGGTTTTTGCGGTCAGATTTCGCCGACGTGGTCATATTGTACATATCTTGTAAAAATATGTTTACTCCGTGGCGTGCTTCTAAGAAAGTTCTGTGCTCAAAGAGCATGGGCTGTCGGTGATGTAGACATTATGTAACACTTCTGGCAATGATTATAATTAGAATTCTCGCCTCTGTTTTATTTTGGTTTTTTTTAATTTGACGCAGTTTGGTGTTTTTACACAACGTTCTCTTGAACTTTCAGATATGAATTGAACAAGTTACAGACACGCACGAATAAAAATAGGTGAATTCAGGGATCGATTGATTGTTTGAAATGTACTTATGACCTATAGTGGATTTGACATTACGCGTTTCAATTCAATTATCGGTCCATTATATTATTGGTATAAGTATCAAAGTTTGGTGATTTTGCAGATGTTAAACGTGGCCATTCACGTCTTAATTTTGACCAATGGCTACCTTCCTATAATAAGGTATAGAACCGTATGCTAAGATACTATCTGTATCTATGAACCGGAACTGACGTTGACTGTGAATGAGACGTGACGTGACACAGGGAACAACATCCTCATCCTCTCTCCCTAAGATGGAACGGTCATATAAATATTACAGATTTATTAGCACTTACATAAATGACGAACGTATGAAATACTTCCCATACATTTTCCCTATTGGTTTAGACGACCCCGCCAGCCTGGAACGCATCCCTGGTAAAGACTCCGACTGTAGTGTACTCGGGCTCTATGGATTGGTTGGCTGATCCTGATGACGTAAGAGCCCTTCTACCCAAGATTACAAATCTTGTAGCGTCCAAGGTCATGGATGAGTGGCAACACCTAGATTTTATATGGGCCATGGACGCGCCGCAGCAAGTCTACAGAGATGTCATAAGACGCATTCACCAACAGGAAGCAGTCGACCACAACTCAACGTAGACATTGTTATTTCGCCTACATTCCCAATAAATTTCATAGACTTTAGTTATGATCTGTTTTTTATTTAATTACTGTTCAACATAAGAATAATGAACACTAATAAAATGATAAATGAAAAATATCACTTTCACAGTAACATCTCTGTAGAAATTTTCAGATATACAAATGGTGATTTTGTCTTGCCATGTTTAAATGAGAATGAGTTTGTAGTGACCTCAGCGAAAAATCCAACAATGCAAAATAAAGCAATGACACTCGGGAGGACAATACATCTATCGTCTTATATGCCAACACCCCTCCAAAAAAAAGACATGAATGTCACGAGAAAACGCTCAGTCGACTTCAGGCCCCACTTGTATAAAACATCTCAACTTGAGATTTCCTCAAGTCGAGATTTTCCTCTGCTGAGATCTCCTCAAAAACGGCTTGTATAAATTTTCTCAAGGAACAGGAGGAAGTCCTCGGCTAGGATGTCCTGAAATTCCTTGAGGAATTTTCATACAAGATATTTTCATGGAGAAATTAGCTAAGAAAAATCTGGGCTTGAGGAAATCTCAAGTTGAGATGTTTTATACAAGTGGGGCCTGGTTACTCTGCCGTGATATTGTTAAGGAACTACTACAAACCAAGAAGTATAATTTTATTGTGGCTTAATGCAGAAGCTGACGTTCGTCAGACTATTATAGGTAAAATTCCTCATACATGTACCTTTATACTTTGTGAATTAACAAAGAGTAGAATCCCCCGGGCAATAACTGAACATGAAAGGTTAAAGTGTAAGTTGTTGGAATTTATCTCCGAACTTACTTTTTGGCGCTGATTGAGGTGCATTAGCTTCAGGAACATTTGGATTCAGTGTCCGTGCAATACCTCACACTAATTATAGGCGTAGTTTAAGCCCCGAAACACTGCCAGAATTTTTTTTAAACAGGAACATAATGGACATATTATACTGTGCACAGTGTATCCAACCTCAATTTGACCGCCCCGCACCCCCCCCCCCCTCCCCATCATCCGTGCTTTAGTTCCCTTTAGCTCCCATCAGAGTGATATATGTCTATAACGGTGAGTGTGATGTCCAGAAAATGCTGTAATGTACAGCACATTTTGTTAAATAGAAACTTTTCACCCTTCTTGGTTTGAAGTATCTCCCGAGAGGTTTTATTTTATAACCCTTTCGGACGCCCTGGGTAAGGAATATTCAACTTTGAAGACGAAAAGTAAACAATGCTTTAAACTAACATATTCCTTTAAAAGCATATCCTTCTAGCGTTGTCTGACAAAAACCAAACAAACTTTAGACATCAAAATTCTGTCAGACATTTTGTTTTTTCAAATCAATCTCAAAATTGGATGGCATTAGGTATCTCGAGACATCCTTTACATAAACTTGGAAAATTATTACTGATCAGATACATTACTAGAAATAACCCAGGTCCAAAAAGCGATATCGAGAAATCAGAATCAAAGTTGACTGATCATGGCATCTGTCAGCCATTTTTTTTTCAAATTAATCCCAAAATTTAATGGCATTCGGTATCATGGGACACCCTTCATCTAAACTTTTGATTGATTAATTATTGATTATTAAATACACCTCGAGAAATAACCCAGATCCAAAAAGCAATAACACAAAACTCAAAATCCAAGATAATTGACTGTAGAATCTGTCAGCCAATTCGATTTTTTCTCAAATCAATCTCAACATTTTTGAAATGTCGTACCACGAGACACCCTTCATAAATACATTTCAACAGTAGATATCCAGTTTGGTCGCTTATCATCCAGATTTTATCATAATGGTTTTAGACTTGGGAGTGCACAAACCTACAAATCGGAGAACAATCCATCGAGTACATTTCAGCCATTGTGCTTTTCCAATCAATTTCAAAATTTACTTAAAAAACGACGAAGTTGCAAATGTGATCTTTGACCCTTACATAATAAGCGTCTTACCCTCTATGACGAAATTTCAAGATTAGTCCACAAATTACGAAGATCAACATCTAAAATTTGTCACTGAACGTTGAATAGTGCTCAAAATATGGCATGCTCAACTGGAATCTGTACTTAGCATTGGTGTGCTGAAAGGAATTTCAAGAGAACCTCTTATGTGGCTCTTCTGAGTAGCGATACAAGAGATCTAAGAGGGATCCTAGCGCCCACCATTTCCTTGTTCTTTAAAAGCTGAATCTTTCACCGCAAAATCCAAGATGGTTGACTGTCAGCCATTTTGTTTTTTTCTGATCAGTCCTTAAATCAAATGTGTACAAGGAACCAAGGGGAACCTCAATATGAAATTTGAGATATCCATCTAGAACTTCTCTAGAAATAGCAATACCAACAAACGGCCCACTGGGCCTGTATTACTCAACTGGTTGTTTGGATATTGCTTCATCTTAACTTTAGGAAAAGGTATTCTAAATTACTAAGCACACAGCACATTTTATATCTATTTTCTCTATTTGGCCCATCTGGTCCTTAAGGGGTCAACCATACAATTCATGTCTCATACCAAATTAGGACAAAATAAATCCGGTCATTCCTATAGAAGAATTTAAAATTATTTGCCTCTATTTCTCTCCCATTCAAAGAGGCCTAGACCCACCATTTATACCGAACTGATTTCAATTTACTCAAGGATGTGTTGTATCGGATTTAGGCAAAATTTATTCATTCCTTCAGAAAGAGTATAATTTTAAAGAATTTATTTCCTTTGTTGGGCCCCATCCCTTTCACCCAAAAGGGCTGAGACCAACTGTTTATACAAAATGATTCCACTTCCTTCAATGCTTTGTATCAAAGTTTGACAATTAACAATCTTCCCTGCAGGAAAAAGATTTTAAAGAATATGCTGAACTTCCTCTATTTATACAAATTTGATTCCTCTTCACTGAAGAATGCTTTTAGACGAAATCTAGACAAAATAAATGATTCCTGTAGGATTTTAAGGTGTTTCTCCTATTGGGCCCCACCCCTCCTAACCCAGGAGGCCGAGAATCACCATTTAAACACTAAACACTTCACCAAAGAATACTGTAGACAAAGTTTGGGCAAAATCCAATCGATCCTACAGGAGGAAAAGGATTTAAAAGAATTTTCTCCATTTCCCCTAATTGATCTCATCCCTAATACCCCACTGGGTTGAGATCCATCATTTACAAACAAGAGATCCCAGAGGGATCTCAGCGCCCACCATTTGAGGATCTGTTTTCAGTTCTTGAAGATTTGTTTTTTTTTTTTTTTTGTTTGTTACAGGTGTTGTAAATGTTCATGAACTGGTCTTCATTGAATGTACACAATGATGGCACAAGATATTTGCCATTATTAAGCACCTATTAGCAAAAATCATTTGAAAAAGATCCCAAAGTATTATTAGATAGCAGTCAGTTACAGGTGGATAATGGACAATATGCTTGTGCTGTATTACTGTCGACATCCAAGATGGCTGCCTGGGGGCCACCTTGATTTCAAATCAGTCCAAAAAAGGTACAATGCACAACTAGGGACCAAGGGAAACCAATATCTATGAAATATCAGAAGGATCCATCCAGTATTTCCTCAGATATAGCAGTAACAAGATTTTACTCTCAAAATCCAAGATGGCTGCCTGTTAGCCATCTTGATTTCGGATCAGTCCAAAAAGGTGTAATGCACAACTTGGAACCAAAGGGAACCTGCATATGAAATTTGTAAAAGATCCATCCAGTACTTTCCAAGAAATAGCAGTAACAAACTTTTACATTCAAAATCCAAGATGGCCACCTGTCTGCCATCTTGAATTCGAATCAGTCAAAAAAGGGTACAATGCACAACAAGGGACCAAGGGGAACCTGCATATGAAATTTGAGAAAGATCCATCCAGTACTTTCCAAGAAATAGCAGTAACAAACTTTAACTTCCAAAATCCAAGATGGCTGCCTGTCGGCCATCTTGAATTCGAATCAGTCCAAAAAATGGTACAATGCACAACTAGGGACTAAGGGGAAACTGCATATGAAATTTGAGAAAGATCCATCCAGTACTTTCCAAGAAATAGCAGTAACAAACTTTAACTTCCAAAATCCAAGATGGCTGCCTATCGGCCATCTTGAATTCGAATCAGTCCAAAAAAGGTACAATGCACAACTAGGGACCAAGGGGAACCTGCATATGAAATTTGAGAAAGATCCATCCAGTACTTTCCAAGAAATAGCAGTAACAAACTTTAACTTCCAAAATCCATGATGGCCACCTGTCGGCCATCTTGAATTCGAATCAGTCCAAAAAAAAGTACAAAGCACAACTAGGGACTAAGGGGAAACTGCATATGAAATTTGAGAAAGATCCATCCAGTACTTTCCAAGAAATAGCTGTAACAAGAATTGTTTACGGACTGATGATGGACCATGAACGCAGGGCAATTTGAATAACCCACCATCTATTAGATGGTGGGCTAAAAAAGTGATTCCCTTTCTACAAAGGGAATGCAGTAGACCAAATTTGGGTATATTCCAACCATTCCTACTGGAGTAGGTTTTTGAAGAATTTGCCCTAATTCTCCTAATTGACCACAACCCTTGTGCCCCCCAGATTCCAGACCTATACCATTTATACAAAATTGATCTAAATGCAATCATTCCTACAGGAATTTTAAATAATTGTTGCAATTCCCCTACTGCGTCCCAGGAAACTGAAACCCACAATTTATATGAAAAGGCCCATGTGTCTTACCACTCACCGAGTTACAAATGCTTCCTGTAACATGTCATCGAAATGACAATGTTATAAAAATAAGTTTAATTACATTGTTAGCATAATTCAAATGTGCCTAACACTAACTACTGTCTTATGCTGAGGCTTCAGTTTGAATTTATAAAGATAATTAAGAAATTGAATTTTCCTTCATAAACTGTCCAATCCATGGACAGAACAGCTCAGAATTTTAACCTATTTTTGGCCCTGCCCATTAGATCAGGTGAAGTCATTATATGCATCTCATCAGTCAGCTTATACTCAAAATTCTAAAAAGTTTGAACTATTTCTTAAAGAAAATGAATTATGCTCAAGGTTTTGAAATATACACTAGTAAATTTCATCCCTTCTCCAAGGGGAAATGTAAGACCCTGGGGTCAAGAAATTAATTTTGGTTAGGCACCGTTAAGACACTTATGTCCATAGTTCTACTTAATCTTGGTATTGAAAGATTTTGGAAATTTCAGCCAGTTTGACCCCGCCCTTCAGCCAGGGTATGTGCATCTCTAATATTAAACTGTCATCTTAAACTGATAATTCTAAAACAAGTATGACCTATTTCTGAAAGAAAATAAAGAATTTATTCTCAAAAATTTTAATTTTTCTATATGAACTATAAAAAGGGGGGGTGGGGGTGGTGTGGTGTGTGTGTGGAGGAGTCCACCGTCCCATGGGTGGTGGAATCCTAGGTGGATACAGGAGTATTCTAGCAGAGCTCCATAGACGATAGGTAATTAAGGATGGAGCATCAACGCCAAGGATTCTGTAGGTTTAGAATTTATTAGTTTACATATTGGCTAGAAATTGATGGAAAGGGCATAAGCATACTTTGGTTATGTGTAACAGGATAGCTGATCATTAATTCAATATCATCCAAAACTAGAATTTTGAAATTCTTTGTAATTATATGGTGCTAAATCTCATTCTACACAAGGGCAGCAAGACTAGCACATACATTTGAATTAGCATAAATTAAAACAAATTAATAATAAAAAATCGACAATTGTAATATTTGACTCTGTTTCTTATCATATGAAGGCAAATAATATTCATAACCAGTCCAAGGTCTTAGCTGAAGACCTCTCAACAGAGAATCTTTGCTGTTGTATTTACAACATGCAATATTCTACTATGAAAACGGAAAACAAAGTACAGGTCCCTTTCTGATATAAATTTATTACAATGTTAAATGATAGACATGAAAATATTAAAACCAAGGGGGAAATGAACACGTACATTTAAAACCAAATACACAAGTAATCATGATTCCAGTCTGGAGACCAACTACAAATCTACACGTATACAAGTCAAGAAGAGTCATGACAGAAAAGACGGAAATATTGTGTTTTTCAGTATTTGTTCCCAATTGATCTGCTTCCATGCTTTTTCCGGTCATTTATAAATCCACTTGCACACAGACAAGGATACATCACAACTGGTCAGTCAACAGCTGCCCAAGAAAAGTGCACATGTTCTTTTTTCCATGAAAAAATCAAAATGAAATTTTCCAGACTGGCAATGCATGGGTTAAAATCCAATGGCTTGATGATGAAGTAAAATGAGATATGAATTGAACGTCCATTCGTGAAGTTTGATGGTTCACACTTGACACGATATCCTAATACACTAAACGGCAAACATACAGCAGGAACTAAACAAATTACGTAGGTTTCTGTGATCCCTTCTTTCCGATGAGAGATTTGTGGATGTGAGGAATGACACCTGAAAGTAAACATAACACAGCATTACACATACTGTAAACAAAGTATAAACACAAGCATTTTTTATTTCATGAAGTCACCATGCACAAAGTTCATCATTTATGATGTTGATAAATTGAAACATTTAATAATTATAAAAGATATTCAGTACACCACAAATTTAAAGTCATGTTTACAACTTTTCATTTATAGAATATTGCAGTTCCATAATAAAACATCGCTTCCATGCCATATGATCGATCGTCTTGCACCAAGAATGATAAATTTTTGACAAAATCGAATACATATATAATAGAGTTCAAGCAAATTAATGCAAATATCTTGATTTTCCCAATTTCAGCCACATTCTTCCAACTATGGGATTGTCAGCTGTTTTATACCAGATTTAGAAAGAATCAGAGTTAGAGCTCTGTGAAACTTTTCAAGACACATGCCCATCAGTCTAGTAAAATGTACTTGTTTAATACAAGAATTCAGAAGTCTAAAAATTTATGCATTTCCCAAATAGTTTATGTACAATATCACTGTAAATTTATTCAGTGAAACAATACAATATAAAATGCCAACACAATCTGAGGATATTGCAATCATTATTAACAATTGCAATCAGTCCCATTTTACGGACATCTTTCAATAGTTTCCTTAGTTGACTGGTAAAAATCCTATTTTTTTTCTTGAGATGATTACTGGTATTAGAGTAGCCTTGCACAAAGGTGCATGAACTCTCATCAATTAAACACTTGTTCAATAAGCAGGATGTAATTGCACTTACCACCACCAGCGATTGTAGCTTTGATAAGTGAATCCAACTCTTCATCTCCACGAATGGCCAATTGCAAGTGACGAGGTGTGATACGCTTTACTTTCAAATCTTTACTAGCATTTCCAGCCAATTCCAGTACCTGTAGAAATATCACACAAGACAATATCGGAATTGTTAATCAGTTAAAATTTTTTTCATTTGCATTCATAGTCAGAAACACACACCCCTCTAACCAAGACAAAATGATAGCTTTCAAAACAGCAACCAATCATTAAAATATTCTAATAAAACTGTAGAAATTTTTTTTTAATAATAGTGATGAAAGCTTCAATAAAGTACTTTGAAAAGCAATTAAGATTGATTCCATTTTTCAAACCAATCTTGTCAAAAAGTGAATCATTCATGCGAAATAATTCATGGTAAACAGAGATGTAGACTAACATGACCAAGACTAACAGAACAATGCCTGAACACTTAAATATTATAGGGTACATTGATACTTATTTCCAACAGGAATGCTTTTTAACCACCATGGTAATCTGAATTGAGCAGACAACAATGAACAGGAATTGTCAAAGTAAGTGTTGGTATACACGTTTCTTTTTTAGTCTACTCTAAATTAATCATAGTAAAACATCTTATTAAAAAGACAAGTATTGCATCCAATGTGGAGTTAAGGTATTTTACGGCACAAACCAAAATATTTGTCCACATTTACCCCCCCAAAAAGTCTCATATTTTTTGTTTATAAAAGGTGTGAATATTCATCTACAGAATGAAACAATGTTAAAAATATATAGACTTCAATCTAAATCCACCATTACACCAACATGTGATTCTAATATAGCTTAAAATGTTCACGACATGTGTCCAAGTTTTCACAATAATTAAAATTGTTGACAAGTATTCAGATTAACAAAGCAAAAAATGTCTTGTTCAAGCAATGGACAGAAGAGTTTTCAAATTCTATGCGAATAGATTTTCTTTAAAGATGTAAACTACCCAAGTAATGTGTGTATACTTAATCTTTTAAGTATCTTATCATCAAATACTTAGTAACCATTGTCACTATTCCCAGTGGACATGTTCCACAATTACAACAGACATCTTCAGAAAAAATTAGATGTGCACCTACCATACTTATCAATTTAAACTGTAGCTTGCCACAGTACATTAATGACACTACTGACCAAAAAGACCTGTGAATATGCTTCAACACATGACCTTTTCATTGCAGTCTTCCTTAATTACTGGAATATACAAATACTCAAGTCTTGTAAATAAATGACATTACATGTATGCTCTACATAAATATTATTAAGATAACTTGAATGTTCCGTATTCCACTGGCAACTGTTGTACCATCCACCACTTCATTACCACATCGTGCAATCTTTAGAAGTTTATCCAAGAGAGAATTAACTTTAACAAGTATTGAGTATTAATCTTAGCTGCAGTCACTTGCGACGCCAAGTTTATGATAATTAGAGCATTTCATCACTATGGGGAACGCATTATAAAGGTACAAGTTCTGTTCGCGTTATGGAACTACTAACATTTGATTGATGATGCAATTGCTTTTCAACTTTCAGCATCAAGAGGATAGAAAATCAATATGGACAAGTATAAAAAAAGACATGTTTAAACCAATTATAAAACCGTCTACCATCCATTATAAAAACGAGTGTGGTATACTAGTTTAGCTATAAAGTAACATACAATATACACAGCAATCGAAAGGGAGACAACATCAATTCAATCATGGCGGTTGGTCCGCCATTTTGACTGCCCGCGAAATTCCAACTAATGTAAACAATTATACGAATTTCTATGTTTGTTGCATGGGATCAGTTGGATTTGCATGAAATATATGTGAAAGCAATTCCTTTCGAGGTACGAGGACCGAATTCATCCTCGAAACATGTATATAAACACGCTTATAAAATGTAAACATTGGGAACTCTTCATTCATCATGATAATAATTCTAACGAAACAAACATCAACAGATACAATTTGGAGTGTCAAACATTTGATCACTGCAATAAATAATATTGTTCCTTACTTCAGCGGTCAGGTATTCCAAAATTGCTGCACTGTACACTGCGGCTGTTGCACCAACTCGACCATGGCTTGTTGTTCTGTTTTTCAAATGTCTGTGAATACGACCAACTGGGAACTGCAAAGAAGCAATATATATTACACACTACCACTACAAAATGCATGTATTGCAAACTATGTACCACTACAATCCAACAAAATAAAATTGTTGAGTGTAATGTTTATATCGCTGTTTACCTGGAGCCCTGCCCTTGCTGAACGAGAAACTGCCTTTGCCTTCGCCTTTCCAGAGTCTTTTCCTGCTTTACCACCTGCCTAAAAATATCAAATAAAAATATTTTGAAGATTTTTTCACGAAAAATAATACTGCAATTATCATATACAAACATTATTTAATGCATGTATTGGTAAATGAAAATCCGATGACCAGGGATTCATTCGATTTTTTGACGGATACATACCATCTTTCTTCAAATTCTTCTCTCGTCCTATTGACTGACTGACGCTCAGACTGTAATACCGCCAAATTACAGCGTATACACAGAAAGTCACGTGACGCTATTAGCCAATAGTAAGCGTTCTCTAACGGACAAAGAATTATAGTAATTTTGACACGCCAGGTACCCTCTGGCTTACTTGACAAGTCTATATATAATACATTCGATTAACAGCATTCATTTTTTGATCTAAACAAATTCATTTATGCGACATTATAACCAATAGATGACATGTCACAAACTGTCTTGCATTACTCCAAAGTATATCAAAACAGACCGACTCGTGTATATAAGATGTAGACTACTTGCTATTAAAACTCATTAATATATATTGAAATTGAGATGAAATATCATGAATTATGGATCAGTTGATGTCTTTTTGATGGCAAAAGTGACCAATGCACATGAAATGCTAGGTCAGAAAAGAAGAGTCTAGTTATATACGGGTAGACAGTATTTGTTAATGTATAAACAATATCAAACCTGAATAGATTTACTCTTTCGTATATATAGCCTGACATCATAGATATATCAATGTACTTTCTATTAGGTACATGTCATTTTCAACTTTTCATCTCCGTATTTTAAAACTCTACCGGTAGAGGGCTTGATACAATCGATTTGTTACACATTTTAAATGTATTTTAACTATTTTTAATCTCGGTAACCTAGAAATGCAAGCATATCAGAATTAGATGAAAATGCAGTTAAAGATTTGAGTGTTATCAGCGTTTGTAGTCTTTGAAAACGACATAATTTTTTTTGAGACAATTCATATCGACATTTGTTGAACTTTGCCCGTGGCATACGTTACATAACACACGGTGTTTAATTGGTTCGGCATAGCAGCTGGACTTCCTGACCTCGTTCAAAGACGTCCAATTAAATTGGCCAAGTCGCCGGTCAGAGCATCATGCAATCAAATTTCGCCGGTTTGTTCTCCTTTCTCACCCGTTTTAAGAACAAAGAAGTTATATAGACACTAGAAGATAACAGGCATTATAGTCTGTTCTGATAGATTACCTATATACAGGCAGAATATTTACTGTATTGTTCTGATATACCTATATACAGGCAGAATATTTACCTGTACTGTTGTGATAAAGTAGCTATATACAGGTAAATATAATTTACCTGTACTGTATTGATAAAGTAGCTATATACAGGTAGAATATTTACCTGTACTGTTGTGATAAAGTAGCTGTATACAGGTGGATTATTTACCTGTACTGTTGTGATAAAGTAGCTATATACAGGTAAATATGATTTACCTGTACTGTATTGATAAAGTAGCTATATACAGGTAGAATATTTACCTGTACTGTTCTGATATACCTATATACAGGCAGAATATTTACCTGTACTGTATTGATAAAGTAGCTATATACAGGTAAATATAATTTACCTATACTGTTGTGATAAAGTAGCTATATACAGGTAGAATATTTAACTGTAACGTATTGATAAAGTAGCTGTATACAGGTGGATTATTTACCTGTACTGTTGTGATAAAGTAGCTATATACAGGTAGAATATTTAACTGTAACGTATTGATAAAGTAGCTGTATACAGGTGGATTATTTACCTGTACTGTTGTGATAAAGTAGCTATAAACAGATAGATTATTTACCTGTCCTCTTTTTAACTATGAAATTGTACATCTGTGTAAATTATAACCATTTTCCTGGTTATGGTAAAAAACTGTTTACCAAATTCCAGCTATTGTCTAATAAGAACACATAAAATCAATTAATTGTAAGCTTAAGTTATTTTATAGGCTACTTTATCAATATCTAAGTTAAAATGTATACAGTGCATAAAATAACATTTTGAAGTGATGAAGCAACATGACGGTACTCAGTAATGAGAGGAAATATATATTACATTGTTATAATCTACGTTATCAGATCAGAGATACAAAGCCGTATATGAGAGCATATTATATAACAAAAGTAATAACATTAATAAAGTGAAACAGTGAATTCGTAGCTCAAGTTTGCATAATTAGCATATTTACATACATTACATACATTAGAAACAAATGTACATATTTGATACATAAACTAGACTTTTAGCACTGATGTAATATTTGTACTGATATCTCCTGAGTAATGATCGTGGCAAAAAGCTGTAGGTGGTTGTAAGGATGGTGTGTGTTTCCAGTAGATGTATTCGTTACACACGATCTACTGTCTACCAAACTTGAATAATATTGGTTATTGATGAGGAATATGTGATAAATGTTACCATCTGACCATACTTTTAAAAAAAGCACACAACTGGATATTCCCACCATTTTAATCACTATTGAATCACAAAATATGGTGTTGTTAAATACAAGCGTGGCTTATGCACAGTGATAAGTAAATAATATTCTGATGTGAATTTAACTTGATTTAAACTATTTTAAATGTTTTTCCCTAAAAGATATCAAACCTTCCAACCATCACCATCACATTCTATTACCTGTACACATTCTATAGGTGTAGCTATGAAAGCATTACATAATATGTAAAAATCAGTTTAAAATGAAAGAAATAACCTTGATGGAAGTTGATGTGAACATAATATATATGAGAGTATGATCCAGGTAATGTGGGAGAATACAGGTAAACAGGTCGACATACAATACAGGTAAACAGGTGGGAGAACAACACAGGCTAGAACACTGACATTCGTCGGGGAGACGATACCCGCACACGTGAAGAGTCGCGGAGACGGAAAGATATCAATTGCAACCAACCAACCTACAACAAAGGTAATAACATTAAAGTTCTACTACACTTGAGGAATTAACATCGCATCATGCTATTACACTGATATTTTATACAGTACGGATAATAATTCCGTTTCCCATTAGTCAGTAAAACTGAATGAATTATATCTGTGGTGTGTGACTATTTAAGCCCCCCCTCCCCTTATTTATTAGTTGGCATTCTCCTAATATTCTTATTTACGTTGGATATTTGATTAATTTGGAGATAGTTGATATTTGGAGATTTAATGTCTCTGATATACAGGTTTGAGCGATAAAGCCACAACATGTCTCCTTTGATAGAAGAATGGCACACTGAATGATTGTAACTCAATTGCCTTCGATATAGCTAAGTCCGTGCCAATTCTTATTTATTATAAGACACCACATAACTTATCTCACTATGTGTAGTTCACCGAGGATCTGACTCAAGTGTTCACTTCGGGTAAGATAAACGAATCTTGTCCTAATTTTTCATTTTATGAACAATTCCTGACGATATTAAGGAATTTCTATATATCGGACTTTTATGTTAGACCATCTTTATTGCACGATATAGATATATTTACAAAAGTTTATAAAAAAAATGTCATTATATCTGACTTTATTAATATCATTTGTCCATGATAATCGGGAGATATGTTGCTCCATCTGTTCTGAGATATATATTAAATGAATGTTGACTAGACTTTGTTCTATTAGGGAGTCACCTCGTTACGGACAGTTGGAAGTTTAATGAAGTGCACAGGAAAGATATCTTGTATGAACTTGCACGTTACTGTCATCTTCTTTCCATCAGATATTTTTTAATACTAGATAATTGGAAATTTATATTGAATAATACCAAGTTTGAAATTATACTTCGCGCTTTAAAATCATCTTGATGTATAACGTATTTACTTCTCGCCATATTGAAACAGCATATATTTTAACAATTTATACCAAATACAAGAATCTCTCGTATATTGGAATATTGCAATGACGACATATGATAATTCGGTTATACGGAACTGACTACAACAATACCGATGTCAACAGATGGCGTTTGTATATTTGTTTACTAGATTTAAAAAAAAGATTATATTCAGATGATATTATATTGATAAGCTTTCCAAACCATGACAATTACTATGATATCCTGGTGTCGTCTAAAAACCACCTGTCTAATATTGTTGAGAACATTAAGAAATTTATTTAAATTGGCGACGAACTTCGACATACCTTAAAAATACACTGGAAATGCATTTTTAACCAGTGTTAAGATTGGAGTTGCCTCCCTTGGACTACATGCAATACCTACTGCAGCTGTTCATAGACAGGGTGCTGAATAATAGAGAACCAAACCGGTCATTTTTGTCAAAAGAGATCTAATATGATACCGAAATAGTTTCATTGAATTTTTAATCGGCTAGTATCTGCATTTTAACAGGTGAAATACCTCCCGAAATAAAAACTCCGCTGCCTTATTGGCCCTCAACGAGTCAGCTTTGAAGTCTGGTCACCGATTTCCTAGTAGTGTAGAAAGACAAGCTAAAATCAAGTACAGATTTACGCCGCAAAATGTTCCACCAGAGTTTGAGTTGCAAACATTGGCAATACGACTTTAACATATTTTTGCCTAAAAAATATGACGATATTGGATTTCTTTGTACTTTTGAATGTAAAAATACGATGAATCAATCGCCTTATACGTTTGAATCGAACTGCACATTTTATGAGATTTTCATTCATGACCATGCAATGGCATAAAGAAATAAAATTTGGCAGTGCCCAGGTATTTTACCTTCAACTTGAACAATATCTTTCCTCAAACTGTTTTTTTAAAGGACCTCTAAATGTTTACACGATTATCATATCCAATTTTTGTACGTTTACTATTGGAAATACTAATTCAAGGTATGGTTTTAAAGTATGGTCAAGCTTTGGTGGTGAAACACCAACCGAATGCCTAGATAATGTTTTTATTCAGGTTTTAGTCCAAGTTAAATATTCATTAAACTTCAAAAACACTTATAGAAATTTAGTATCCCTGACTCATTTCATTTCTTTCGATAAACGATACTTTTGATCTTCATGCAACTTAATAAAAAAAAAATGTTCATGTTTTGATCATGATTCCCCTCAGTGTTTCGCAAATCGTACACAGTTTCTGGAAGATCAAATCATGATCACTTAAATGATTCATACAAACTTGCATGATGTTTTTGATCAGTTGCATTCATTGTTTAAAAATCTCTTCAGTAAGCATTGCCTCTAAAGATAACTTGTACAGAAAATCATGATTTTCAGGAAGCTCCTCTTGTAAACAAGCTTACAGCTAGTGTTGTATGCAACCATCGTTCCCTGTCGTTCATTAAATTTTCTGGACGCCAAAATATGACGATCAAAGTCTATTTTTATTAGCAGTAACTTTCGTAGTTAACCTTTGACCCCAAATATAATCCCATTATACAATACATCAAAAGCTAACATTTTATGATGTTTCAACCAAATTCAGCAATACTGCCAAAATTTATCATCTGGAAACCAAAATTTGATGATAAATGTATATTTTTAGTAACAGTGACCTTTGTTGCTGACCCCAAACATAGTTTCACGCTGTATTACCTCATACGCTTACATTGTATGAAGATTCAACCAAATCCATCAATCCTTTATGAAGTTATGACAAGAAAACCAAAATTTGACGATAAATAACAGTGACTTTCATAGCTGACTTTTCGACCCAAAACTCAATCCCACTCTGTAGTACCTCATCAGTTAACATTTTATGAAATCAATCAATCCTTTCGGAAGTTAATATCTGGAAACCAAAATTCAATAAAAAATATATTTAATCAGTGACATTTGTAGTTGACCTTTCGACCCCAAATTCAATCTCACTCTGTATTACCTCATAACCTAACAGTAAATAAAGTTTCATTGAAATTCTGGAAACCGACATCCACACAGAGGGAGAAGAAAACTATAGCCCCCTCCTCCAGTTAGCTGGGGACTAATAAATGTAAAGGAGAAAACTTGTAAAATGAGCTTTGTGTAATTTGATTATTGAAAAGATGTCAGATTAAACTTTTAGTCAGTATGAATGCAATCTTGGACAATGATGAATATTAGTGTTTGATATCATTTTAATTATCTCTTGCCCAGTTTGCATTTGTATTGGCCAATAAATACAGTCTAAAGGAAAATAATTAATGTCGTTACTCATCGGAGTCTTCATAATTTCCCTTATGCTGTTGGTCTTCTAAATATGTCCTCAAAACTTTATATCACATAACTGTCTTGTTATTGTTTTGTAAAAGTATAACTGTTGAGCAGTAAATCCAACCTGTTTTTGTGACATAAATTGAAATTTGTTGAATGAAAAAAATAACAAACTTGAGATAGTTTCTGATAACAAGATTTTATTGCACAAAAATATATACAGTTGTTCACAATATTTCTTTACCACAAGGATTTAAACAACATTTACCACCTAGTCACTTATGTTCCAGTTTGTTGACAAGTGAGCTTAGATATTTATTTATAGATCTAATATTTTTAAAAATTTCAAGGGTTTGTCAGTTTAAGGGACATATAGGGATATGTACATCTTCCAACCAGCATCTTAACTATGAAAACAAAATTTGTTTGTGTTTTGACATATACTGTGACAAATTATTATTATTAAAAAACAATTTGGGGGATTAGTCCCCCAACAGACGCACCACTTCACCAAGGTGAACTCTTACACCAAGTACAAAAAATGTATTATCAAACTTCCAATGAATAAAACTGCAGAAGAGCGAGTCCAGATAAACCTTTTCTTTGATGGTCAAAATTCAAAAAGTAGGTCAAAGAGACCTACTTTTAATACACAGTACACTGCCTAACTAGGGTGAACCATTACTCCAAGTATTTAGTTTCAGTTATTATAATTATATGAGAAAGAGCTGACAAAACTTTTTATCTCTGATGTAGGTCAAAGCTGAAAACCTAGGTCAGAGTGACCTACTTTTGATACACCACCACTGCCTCATCAAGGTTAACTTATACCCCAAATATGAAGTTCCCAGTGACAAGTAATATGCTAGGTAAAGCCAAGACAAATCTTTACTTTGATGTAAGTCAAAACTCATGATAGGTTGATAAGGTCTAAATTTAGATCTGAAAGCTTTAGATAATAAACACCCATCTCACCTAGATTAATAAATACGCCTTACATGATCTTCTAGTGGCAAGTAGTGTAGGACAAAGAGCTTGGACAAACTTTCTCGAAATGAAGGGCAAATGTCAATATAAGGGTCATAATGACAGAGTTTTGATACAAAACGCACTGTCTCACCAAGGTGAAACCCATACCCAAAGTATTAAGTGGCAGTGAAATGTAGTGTAGGAAATACAGCTCCCTTAAACCTGTTTTCAATGTAGGTCAAAATGTATGTAAAAGTGATGTACTTCTCATACATGACACACCATCTCAACAAGGTGGGCTCCAACTCCAAGTATGAAATTACAATGACGAGTAGTGAAGAAGATGGAGCCCAGACAAGATAGTCTGCAGATGAAAGTACAGAGGACAGATGGAAACAACCTAAGTCGAATCCCCACCACTTTGTTTCTGATTGGTAATTAATTCTCTGAAACATAAACCAAATTGTTAATCTTATATTGGAAAAAAAATCTTCCTGTCCTCACAGGTAACTTCTGGATCGTTTGATTATGACACCCTAAAGGCAAACCTTCTTGAGCATTACTGTGAACTTTAGTGATGCCTGCAAACCATCGTTAATTCGTTGATTCTTTGTAACAGACTAAATGAACACTGTAAGTGGTTGGAATGACAATGAGCTATTACTTTATATCTGACAAAGTACAACATATACAAAATATTAAATAACATCTTTATATGGACGGGTCTTGTGGAAAATACATAGAAAATATATTAGAACATAGAATTTTCTTGTTTTTTTTTTTTTTTTTTAACAAATTATCACGCAATGGACTAGAGTAAAACATCTCCTACTTTCAAAAAAAGAAATTTCCATTATAAATTATGCCAAGGTGTTGATTATATAAATAGTGTGAGAGGTTTGGGGAAATTTCTGCAGAACTGCAACATAAAATGATAAGAATTTTCACTTGACATTGGTTGTAGAACTCCATCAAAATTCAAATATATTGTGTAATGTTGGTTTCATGCTCCAATCAAAACCTTTCTTTCCAAGCTCTATAAGGGGAGTAAGTGAAAATGAAATGGCAAATTAAGGTTCAATTAACTACTTCAAAATTTAATATTATGCATCTTCAGAATTCTTCAGAAACCACATCTTACTATTTCATTGTTTGAATAGAATAGTATAACATTGTTTATATTATCACAACACACATACTACATGGTAATATCACATCTTGATAATATCACATCTGGATAATAACACATTCTTTATTCACTTTGAACTTGATATCACATCCAGCATAAAACACCTGACAACATCACAATATTGAGATTCAATTGACTATGTCAAAACTCACAACCAGGCTATTTTTCCCTAAAGAAACTCCATGAATGCACAATGTTTTCAAGCACATGAAAAATACCAAAACTGATTGACACATTAATAATTAAAATAGATTTTACTGATTAAATGATTAAAACAGAACAATTGGAAACCCCCCACCCCCAACAAAATAAAACTGTTATACGTTTCATTTTCAAATTAGTAATGGCATATATATGATGAAGCAACACTCTTCCAGAACAGCATGGTCTTTCATGTTTAGATTGCATTTGCATTGTCAACATTCCTCTTTTTGGCACAATATAAGTATAAAATCATATTTGAAATACAAAAAATACATATGAAATTATCTTTCATCAATCAACAGAGTATTTGTAAGTTGTAATTTTTCGTATTCATTAATGGTGAGCTACAGATGAAATTATAGCTGTGATATGATGTCAGTTGTCTGATGCATTATACACAACTAAATAAAAACTGGTCGATTCATTTCAAGTTCACGTATTGATAAACATGTGGTAAGCACTAAATAAACAGGTGGTATTTGTTGCCTGTTTTCAATAAAAGAACCTTAAATTTATTTCAATCATTTCTCATATTCAGAAAAAACCAATTCTGTGAAATCAATACCCTATGATACCAGATAATTCACCACTCCACTCTCCTATTGTCAAAGTTTAAATAGGATTTCAATATCTGTCATCCAGAGCCATACAAGAAGAATGTCCACTTTTAATTTTGCTGAGTGTCTTATTCATGAAAGATGACCCACCTCTAACTTTGCAGTGTATCTTATCCATATTGAGGTTATTCACCTCCAATATTGTCAACTCTTCTAGTGTATCTCATCCATACAGGGGGAAATTCACCTCCAATACTGTCAACTCTTATGCAGTATCTCGTTCATACAGGGGGAAATTCACCTCCAATACTGTCAACTCTTCCAGTGTATCTCATCCATACAGGGGGAAATTCACCTCCAATACTGTCAACTCTTATGCAGTATCTCGTCCATACACGGGGAAATTCACCTCCAATACTGTCAACTCTTATGCAGTATCTCGTCCATACAGGGGGAAATTCACCTCCAATACTGTCAACTCTTATGCAGTATCTTGTTCATACGGGGGGAAATTTACCACCAACACGGTCAACTCTTCCAGTGTATCTCACCCATACAGGGGGAAATTCACCTCCAACACCGTCAACTCTACCAGTGTATCTCATCCATACAGGGGGAAATTCACCTCCAATACTGTCAACTCTTATGCAGTATCTCATCCATACAGGGGGAAATTCACCTCCAACACTGTCAACTCTACCAGTGTATCTCATCCATACAGGGGGAAATTCACCACCAACACGGTCAACTCTACCAGTGTATCTCATCCATACAGGGGGAAATTCACCTCCAACACTGTCAACTCTACCAGTGTATCTCATCCATACAGGGGGTAATTCACCTCCAATACTGTCAACTCTTATGCAGTTATCTCATTCATATTGGGTAATTCCGTCAACTCTCACAGTATCTCATTCTTACAGAATAATTCACCTCCAACACTGTCATTCTGCTTGTTTCCTACTTTCTTTAAAGCAGAAAATGATATAATTTGCTTCAAACACTATGAACTATCAAAGTGTGACTATCATGTACACAAGAGGTTGGTTTACCTCCAACATTTTCAATACTCCTCATACATCTTCCATTCAAACAAAATGATAACTCACCTTCCTTAAACACTCTCCCTTGTACTTATCATCCACACACGAAGATACGTCGTCCTTAAAACAACATGAGAGCTCGGTGTTTGCTGTCATCATTATATAGTAAGTTATCCCATCCAAGCAGTATTTCTACATGCATTTGTCAATGAAATTGATGAAATTTAATGTTTTGCATATTTTTGTGCCTAATCTCAATCTATTTATCCATATGAACACAAAGGTTTAAATTTCAAGCTCACATGCCTCTTCTGTGAATGGTTATACACAAACTAAAGACCACAAAAAATTATGTTTTAATAGGAATGTAGAGATATCACAAGTATAAACTTAAAATGTTTGTCAAAGCCTTATTTACTACATTAGTTATTAAGCCTGTAAAGTTTCTTCTTCTCGAGGCCATATCCAGAACACAGAAGCTTTAAGTCTAAACTTTTCTTTTTGTCTAGGTACCCACTCAAGGAAATGAAGAATTTTTTCAATTTGCACCATCCTCTTGTATCTTCCTTTAAAGTCAGGTACAATTCAAATGTTGATACAGTTGTTGGATCACAGTCAAGTTTTGCAAGATTCTGACACTTACTTTTGTCCTCTAGGTTTATAAAGAGGACACATCCTCTCAGTCCACATGGCTCCTTTCGAGCTAAAGTTATAATATCACGAGCTATACGCATTACTAAACCACATGGAATCATCATCTCATAACCAAATTTGTCATCTCGCACAGAAGAAAGAGCATGTTTTATCAGGATGACCAAGTCTTCCCATTGGTTTTTCTCCATCAGGTTCTCAAAATTATTTTGAGATGGGCAGTGAGGGAGGTCAGCATCATCTGTCAAAATTGGAATATTCATGATTACTCATCAAACTTGTTTCACGAAACACAAGAATAATAATAGTAGATATCATGGAGATGACAAGGTTGCATCACTGTGATCAAAATATGAAAGAAAAAAAAACTGAAAAAAAAATTGTTAGAAACATTATGCCTCTGAAACATGTCATTCATGAAGGCTAAGTAACATAAGGACTAGGTCATATGGGTCAACTCTCAACAACATGGCGAGTAATTAAGAAAATCTTTCAATCCAGTCACTCAGACAAATGTTGATGGATTGTGTTGGTCCCATAGCTCCTGCATAGAAAGACTTTAGCCTGTATCAAATCCATTCAAGATGTCCTTGACACAAAGCAATATCAAATTTTGTTCACTTGAGGAAAATAAAGAAATTATCTATATAGTCTAACATTTTGAAAGTAGTACAGCTGTAGCAAAAATTGAAGGGTTTTGACCATTATCAAATTCTTTTAAGACACCTCCAATAAATAAAAAAAACCAAATCTGGTTCAAATTTAAAGATAAAAATTAAAAATTAACACGTGAAATAAAAGCAATATATTGAATTTGGTTCAATCTTTACAGTAACAAGAGATCTAAGATCTAAGATGGATCTTAGTGCCCACCATTGTTTGATTTTTATTCATTCTTTAAAAGTTGGGATTGTTTACCTTCTGTTCTCTTAATTCCTATGTTTTCCTCCAAGAAATAGTGATAATATTCTTTAACTGCCAATTCGAAAATGGCCATCTGTCAGCCATTTCTGTTTTTCTAATCATTGCCAAATTAAAAAAGGCAAAACAAGGGAACAAGTGGAACCTACCTATGAAATTTAAGAAAGATCCATCCTGTACTTCTCAAGAAATAGCAATAACAATCAATTATCATAAAAAAAAAGTCAAGTGTGCACAACTAGGGAGCGATCCACTTATTACTTCTCAAGAAAAAGTGATAAAATTCTTTCATAGTAAAAATCCATGATGGCTGCCTGTCAGCCATTTTGCTTTTCTGGTGTGGACCAAAATCAGACAGGCACAACTAGGTATCATTGGGAACCTACAAATGCAAGTAAAAAGTATCCATCCGGTACTTCTCACAAAAAAGCAATAACATATCTTTTTACGGACTGACGAATGTCAAATGTTGACCAATATCAAACTCATCTGACATTTCACTAAAATCAATTTACCAAATTTTGTTCAAATTTGAAAATAAAAATTGTATTTATATGAATGAAAGTATATATTTTAAGGATTTTAAAATCGACTTTATATGGTAAATGTTGAGAGATTTTAACTAATGTGGAACTCATACGAGTATTTATCGATATAAAGCAATGTACCAAATTTGGTTCAAATCTGAAAAAGTTTGAAGGAAAATTAACATTAACTTAACACTCTTTCCAAAACTTGTGGTTAGATCAGCTGATGGAAATGAAAGGGATCTCTTTCTCTTGTAATTAGATCAAAGTATACATTGAAATTTTGACAATTTATTTGGTGATATGTAAATAACATATTATTTTACATACTCTTTTCTAAATATTATCATGTGACGACCAGGTATATACCTGGTAATTGTTTATAAGTTGGGAAAACTTTGGAACTAATCCCTTGGACATTTTATTTGCTAATAATTTATCTATTAACTGTTACAACTTGATAAACATACTTAAAGCCTTCCAAAATGGGATCTTTGAATCCACAATTGTTTAATGTTTATTTCTTCTTTCAAGTTTAATTTTTTCTTAGATTTTCCCCTTATTATTATGTGAAATTTTGTAATAACCTTAAAGAAATAGTAAACATAATAATAACCTGTCCACACAACCCAAATTCATAAAAGCAAAAATTAGGAGCAAGGCTACTCTGCATATGAAAATTGAGGAAAAAAAATTCTGAAGAAATCGTCTGTACAAAATTGTTTAGGCTACCGACAGACTAAGGGCAATTTGAAAAGCCCACCATCTGATAATGATGGGGTAACAACAGTGTACTCCTGTGTTAATCCTGTTGGAGTTATGGCATCTGAACTTCAAATATGAAACAATGGTACAGTATACAGCGTGTCTAATAATGAAAGAAATCAGGTAAAATGCATGATAATGTAGACAGCAATATTTTAATTTAGAACTTTTTTCATAGTTACTCACCGATTCTTGTTTGACAATTTTCAAAGTTTAAAAATCGATTAATAACTGTTGAGTTTGGATATAAAGTATAAAACGTGAGTATAGTGAATAGAATCTGTACCCAAACACATCACTACACCATTATATATATAATCCATCAACGACGTCAAGAAAATAATCACAATAAACTCAACAAAATGACCCTCCAGTAGACCATTTCAATGTTGCGAAAAGAAACGATATCGACACGTAACCGCACATTCAGAGACATTCCACTTAAAGAAAGCCAATTTTAACTCGGACTGAGTAAGGAAACAACACTGAACTGAACACCTGTTTCGAACCCACGGACTTTTTCATTCACACATTACAACATTATTGAGTAATTATGCCTATAGTGTGAAAAAAGGTTCGGCCAAATTCGCGCCGACTCGTGACGATAAAAGTTTGCATAGAGATGTTAAACAAGCAATATTACTCACCAATAATATCTTCATGTTGTTTCTGATTATGCGTTTCGTCAGTTGGATTTACTGCAGACGAGTCGCGATGTCCTTTTATTTTTGTCATGCCTTTCATTGTAGTTGACTTCAACTTGTGCAGCATACGTTGAACTTTCGTCTGCCTACTCGAATCGACGGATTCGAACACTGCGTCAGATTTCGTCTTCGTAACTGCACAGAGGTTGTTTGATTTCTTTTCTGTTCCAACCATTTCGTTCAAATATGATACTATTTCAAAAGAAATATGCAAACTGATCGAAGATGCATTCAAATAGTTCTCAGAAACACTCGTTTCTGACAACAGGGCCCTCTCATCGATCAGACGTTCACCAACCCTCTGCGCGCTGTCAGCGAAATCAGCTGACTTTGAGCCACGAGGTCATGACCCCAAAGTCACATGCCATATAAGGAGAAGTGGGACGAGTCAAAGTCAACCAATCAGCCAATGGTATCGGCCAATACATACCCTTATGTACCCGACCTTGCCAATGTTTTTATACGAGTTAGTCAATCAGGTTAACGTGCGTTTATATAAATAGACATTCTGCAATATTTGTTAAATGTGCTTGTGTAGAATTTAAACTACGGTACTGTTCTAAGAGAATTGTTACGGACTTAATGAAACAATTAGTACGATTTTCTTTTCCGATTTCTAACACTTTTATGTGTATAACGTATTAATGGTCAAATGTTACCATGGCGCCGTATTGTAGACTATAATTGACAGACAGTTGCTCTGTCATTGTACTGGTGTGTATTTTATGTACCAGGCCATTGTACGCAAAATCAGAGACGTATATAAAGCGTGTCTGGCAATTACCAATGTTCTTGTGTACGATGGTTCGTGCGGTGTCCAACGATGACCGATCGACTGTCTATTCTCACGTTATCGTGGGAAAGTCCGAATCCAACTTTGATCACAAGACATTCTAGCACCACACATAAATGCTGTTTTTTTTGTAGCTGTACTTCGTCGTTTTTTTGTTTTTTGTTGTTGTTTTTATTTTACACATTTTCGGGTTTTAAGTGCAGTTGGAATACCTAGGGCACTGTCAACCATCCTTAAAATAAGTCAACACTTTTTAACGTTGTGCGATTACAATCTTACATTATGTCAAAATTTCTTAACGTTGTGTGGATAAATTCTTACATCATTAAGGTCTTGCGTTATTTTGATACTGTAGCATTGAACATTGACCAGTTTGTACTAGATTTATTCTCTAGTTAGGAAGTCATTATCAATCTGGCACCCAGAGTGCATTCATATTGGCAATAAATACAATCTGACAGGCGTTCAAATGTTATATTTACATTTCGGATATTATTCAAAACATTACCACGCCTCTTTTTCTCTACTTTAAATCGTCTTTATCGCTGTATGTTTGCACACCGGAAAATCTTTTTAAAATCATAGCTAAATTTGAGGCGATGTTTAAAGCGTTTCTCGTCAGTTCAGTCATTATGACGCCAAAATGACGTCATGCTATTGTCCAAAATGTACCAATACTTGTGTGAATACAATCCGGAATAACAATGTGTTAATGGGAGGCCATCATTAAAATATAAATATATCACTGTTATATCAAAATGTATTTGCGTTGTGTGGCTCAAATCCTGCTTGGAGTTTGTTATACCCTTACATTATTCAATAACGTCTTTTCACTGCCGCTATGTGGCTGCATACTGACGTTCTATCAAGGACAAAATTGCATTGTGTTGTGTGATTACACCAGTACATTTTGTCGACTTATTACGGTTATGTGATTATAACCTTACGTTATGTCGAAACTCCTGCATGTTCTTGGTTATATTGTATAACCAAATATAGTAAGGAAGTTTCGACTTAACGTCAAATAGTTTGACATAAACAGTAGTGATATGACCACACAACGTAAAGAAGGCAGTTAAAGCATTTCATGCATAGCCAGCTCAGAAGACAGTTACAGCATTCTATACACGTTCACATCAGAAGGCCGTTACAACATTCCATCCATGTCCATCTCAGAAGGCCGTTACAGCATTCACCCATGTCCATCTCAGAAGGCTGGTTCAGCATTCTATACATGTCCATCTCAGAAGGCTGGTTCAGCATTCCATCCATGTCCATCTCAGAAGGCTGGTTCAGCATTCTATACATGTCCATCTCAGAAGACCGTTACAGCATTCCATCCATGTCCATCTCAGAAGGCCGTTACAGCATTCCATCCATGTCCATCTCAGAAGGCCGTTACAGTATTCCATACATGTCCACCTCAGAAGGCCGTTACAGCATTCCATCCATGTCCATCACAGAAGGCCGTTACAGCATTCCACCCATGTCCATCTCAGAAGGCTGGTTCAGCATTCTATATATGTCCATCTCAGAAGGCTGGTTCAGCATTCCATCCATGTCCATCTCAGAAGGCTGGTTCAGCATTCTATACATGTCCATCTCAGAAGACCGTTACAGCATTCCATCCATGTCCATCTCAGAAGGCCGTTACAGCATTCCATCCATGTCCATCTCAGAAGGCCGTTACAGCATTCCATCCATGTCCATCTCAGAAGGCCGTTACAGCATTCCATCCATGTCCATCACAGAAGGCCGTTACAGCATTCCATCCATGTCCATCTCAGAAGGCCGTTACAGTATTCCATCCATGTCCATCACAGAAGGCCGTTACAGCATTCCATCCATGCCCATCTCAAAAGGCCGTTACAGCATTCCATCCATGTCCATCACAGAAGGCCGTTACAGCATTCCATCCATGTCAATCTCAGAAGGCCGTTACAGCATTCCATCCATGTCCACCTCAGAAGGCCGTTACAGCATTCCATCCATGTCCACCTCAGAAGGCCGTTACAGCATTCCATCCATGTCCACCTCAGAAGGCCGTTACAGCATTCCATACATGTCCACCTCTGAAGGCCGTTACAGCATTCCATCCATGTCCACCTCAGAAGGCCGTTACAGCATTCCATACATGTCCACCTCAGAAGGCCGTTACAGCATTCCATCCATGTCCACCTCAGAAGGCCGTTACAGCATTCCATCCATGTCCATCTCAGAAGGCCGTTACAGCATTCCATCCATGTCCATCTCAGAAGGCCGTTACAGCATTCCATCCATGTCCATCTCAGAAGGCCGTTACAGCATTCCATCCATGTCCATCTCAGAAGGCCGTTACAGCATTCCATCCATGTCCATCTCAGAAGGCCGTTACAGCATTCCATCCATGTCCATCACAGAAGGCCGTTACAGCATTCCATCCATGTCCATCTCAGAAGGCCGTTACAGCATTCCATACATGTCCATGACAGAAGGCCGTTACAGCATTCCATCCATGTCCATCTCAGAAGGCCGTTACAGCATTCCATACATGTCCATCTCAGAAGGCCGTTACAGCATTCCATCCATGTCCATCTCAGAAGGCCGTTACAGCATTCCATCCATGTCCATCTCAGAAGGCCGTTACAGCATTCCATCCATGTCCATCTCAGAAGGCCGTTACAGCATTCCATCCATGTCCATCTCAGAAGGCCGTTACAGCATTCCATCCATGTCCATCTCAGAAGGCCGTTACAGCATTCCATCCATGTCCATCACAGAAGGCCGTTACAGCATTCCATCCATGTCCATCTCAGAAGGCCGTTACAGCATTCCATCCATGTCCATCTCAGAAGGCCGTTACAGTATTCCATCCATGTCCATCTCAGAATGCCGTTACAGCATTCCATCCATGTCCATCTCAGAATGCCGTTACAGCATTCCATCCATGTCCATCTCAGAATGCCGTTACAGCATTCCATCCATGTCCATCTCAGAAGGCCGTTACAGCATTCCATCCATGTCCATCTCAGAAGGCCGTTACAGCATTCCATCCATGTCCATCTCAGAAGGCCGTTACAGCATTCCATCCATGTCCATCTCAGAAGGCCGTTACAGCATTCCATACATGTCCATCTCAGAAGGCCGTTACAGCATTCCATACATGTCCATCTCAGAAGGCCGTTACAGCATTCCATCCATGCCCATCTCAGAAGGCCGTTACAGCATTCCATCCATGTCCATCTCAGAAGGCCGTTACAGCATTCCATCCATGTCCATCACAGAAGGCCGTTACAGCATTCCATCCATGTCAATCTCAGAAGGCCGTTACAGCATTCCATCCATGTCCATCACAGAAGGCCGTTACAGCATTCCATACATGTCCACCTCAGAAGGCCGTTACAGCATTCCATCCATGTCCACCTCAGAAGGCCGTTACAGCATTCCATCCATGTCCACCTCAGAAGGCCGTTACAACATTCCATACATGTCCACCTCAGAAGGCCGTTACAACATTCCATACATGTCCACATCAGAAGGCCGTTACAACATTCCATACATGTCCACCTCAGAAGGCCGTTACAACATTCCATACATGTCCACCTCAGAAGGCCGTTACAGCATTCCATACATGTCCACCTCTTTTTCAGAACGCATACTCTTATTCTGTTTGTGCAGTTTTCCATTCATAGATTCATTCCGTCTGTCATCTTCAGATGTACATAACGTTTAAAAACCAGCGTTATTTGGAGGTGCTAATGAGTGCTGTAAACAGAGATACGTAAACAATTAGGGAAAAGTTTAAACACACGCCCACGGTTAAGATATAACCTCACACAAAGGTGTGATATTCTATTATTCTTCATCAGACAACGCCAGCTTATAAAAACCTGCCTATCTCAGCGGTTCAGTGTTGTTAGAAGTGTAAAAGTGTGGCTTCAAAGTCGGTCCCATCGTCTGTCAAGCATATCACTTGGATCTGTGAAGCATAACGCTATACACAATCTGATATAGCTGTGGATTATCACACGGGAGACCCAGGTTCAATTTCTGTCAAAGGCCTTAACATATTTTCCTCTCCTCTTTCACATTTAGTGACGTTGTGAATTATTTCAGATGATTTTGGGCAATCCGATTCTAGTTGTCACTATAATAATACTGTTGTACTGTCTATGACAGGCCATCTAGACATTTATTAGTATTTTCTTCTAAAAACTTTACCTTCATATAAAAAATAATTTTCTTTCAATGTTACACACAACGAGGGAATAAGAAAATAAGCTATACGTTTTTATCAATTTCTCTCTTCACCTGGCCAAGTACAAATATAATTTACAATCATATTGTCCATTATTTACAGATCTTCGATGAAAAGATGTCTTGCTTTATTATTACCTTTCAAGATGACATGCCCTACACCATCCTCGATACTCAAGGAATTACGATCACTTTAACTCTCTGCATGTCGTGACAAAACTGAAGGTCCATGTGCGACACCTACTGGACAAGACGAAAAGACTAGATGGATCCTTTGATGTACATCAAACGAATCTCGAGGTCGCATTATGGTATGTTGTAATGGCTTTGAAGTTAGGTGTCGCTCCTTTGTAATCTTCAAAAGGAGCGTATCAGTCGGTGATTGGTTAGTTTTTTCTTGGTGCCTTCAATTTTGCCATGACCTGTTCCAGGGACCTGGAGTATCCAGGATGACCCTACACCTATGCAAGAGTATATTCATGAATAAGAATCAAACGGAGTCAAGAAAAAGGCAGAACCAGATTATACTTTGTTAGTAATTTATTTTTGTATGATCATTACAGTGCTACACAACATGAGTAGTATCAGCTACAACAGTTAAATCCATCACCCTCATCAAACTAGCATTTCCTCCTGGTGTCAGAGTTAAATGTTGAATATTTAACCTCACTGCGAGGTCAGGGGTTAAATTTAGGACCACTGACTTTCATCTCATTATGGCCACCTGAGACTTGAGGGTCGAGTATTATATGTTGAATCCTTGATCATTACTTCATTATCAATATCTCAGACCCAAGGGGTTGGAGTTAAATGTTTAACCCTTTACCCTTATTTAACTACTGATATCTCAAACTTAGGCCAATGGTCACATGTTGAACCCTTGTCCCTCACTAAACACCAATATGACAGATACAGGAGGTCAGAAATTACACGTTGAACCCTTGAAACTAGCTATACAGACCACAAATCAGGGGTAAAATGTGTGACCTTTGACCCTCATTTCACTACTGACACTTAGACTTTGGGGTTTGGGGCTAGATATTCAACACTTGAAACTCACCAAACTAATAACAACCTGGAACCAAGGGTCACAGGTTCAATGCTTAACCTTTGACCCTCACTTCACCATATATAGTAATACCTTTGGTGTCGAGGGTCATGGTTTAGATGATGAATCCTTGACCCTCTCCTCAATATCAATACCTCATATCCTGGTGTCAGGGGTTAAATAGTCAACATATGACCTTCACTTCACTACTTCTAACCTTCAGTTGGGGTTATGACCTTAATGTTGAACCCTCTCTTCAATACCAATACTCCAGGTCAAAGAGCCTGGAGCTAAATAGTGAACCTTTGACCCTCTCTTTAACAACAATACCTCTGTCCTTAGATTAGCTGTTAAAATGCTCTCCCTGACACCATACTGACGTCACCAAAAGACCCTTAAACTGTTAGCCCTATTACTGTTTCTGATTATGAGTGATACAGAATAGATAATGTACTAAAATCTGCTTATTAAACTAAACAATTGCCCATCTCTCACACATATGTGAAATACTAATAAACAATGATATATATGGAATTCATCAGTGAAAACATCAACATCACAAAAATTTCACCGATTTGAAGCTGTTTGCTCTCGGTTATATTACTTTTGTGTGATATACCAAGTCTTTGTACAAATATATGCTAATCATGTATCACAAAGATAAACAGAATCTCTAAAGTGGTTCCAGGATGCAGGAATTCTGTGAAAACTTCAGTTCCATAACAGCATATAAAATGAAAACTCCCTTTTTAAAAAAAAAATCATGTGATCTTTTCATTACATTGCATGAAAAAAAAGCTGGAAGCTTTCATGGGTTTTAGTTTTCATTGACATTTTGGAACATCATTTGAGGACATGTGTATGATGTTCACTCTCTGAAGATTAATCAGTCATAAGATAATATCTCATAACAAACTCACAAGAAACTCTCATGTATATCTCACAGGTCAAAACATTATGGTGTTTCTTTTTTCTATAGGTGAAGAAACCTGGTATTCACAAAACCAAGATCCCATGATTAAATCAGTATATCAATGCCATATATGTAAAGACAATACATGTCTTTGTTATACATTAAAATGATCACATATGAATGCAACAATAAATGAAGTTAACACTGATCTGATTAAGTGTGTGATTAAAGTAAGAACAAAAAATAGATAAATGAAATAAATGATCTGCGGATTTCTTTAATATCCTATTTTTAGAATTAATCAAGAGAACAAAGACCAAAAGAATATATTTTGAACAAAATGAAGAAATTTGCTCTCAAAACTTTTATCCCATGAGTAATTTTGAATTTCTCCTTCAGATTAATAATCAGATATTACATGTTTTCTTCAGGTTTTCAGAAGTTACCTGTAATTTGAAGGTCGCAACATATTATATATGAAGTGTAATTTCTAATGACATTGAACTAAAGATAACAATAATGACATATAATGATTAATGTTAAAACTGGATATTATTACATCTTCTGTACAAAATTTAACATTGATGTCAAAATTTACATATGAATTTGCAAATATATAACAACGAAGCAACAACAGTTATCCTATATACAGGAGGTAAAAACTCGAGTCATCATTATTGTACACAATCTATATCTTGTGTAAATGATTCACAAAATCCAATGTTTTTATTCTGAATGTATCTTACTTTAACTGTTATTGTTTCCTCTTTGTTGTAAGAATCACATTACTATTTATTTAATGAGAAGATAGAAAATTTTGCCTGAAATTATGAAAGATTCTACTCTTTTATCCCATGCCATCAACAGACATTACTGGGGTGTTGTTAACAGGAACAGCCGACTACAACTAAAACTGTATTATTTATCACTTCTATTGCAATGGAATACAAGGTGAACAGATTGCCTTCGTTCTGACAAAATTTTACCAAACAATCAGAAAAGAAATAATTAACAGACTCATTTTTAACTAATTTCAAGAACAAATTTAAAGTATTGGTATAAATTGGATTAGGTAAGATGATAAACCTTTGCTTAAAGTTTCTTGAAACCATCTACTCTCTACAATAACTATCTTCTGTGTAAATACCATTTAAGAAGGAGTATATAATAAAAAACAGATAAAACCTTATCAAATATCAGAGCCCACCCTAGGGTTCCAAATCAGGTGTATCCTGCTAGGGGCACCTGTTTCTTAGTTACAAGATAAAAGTTTGTGAAACAACTGTACAAGCTGGAGACCTGGCAGATCACTATCGTAATATCACCTGTAATTAACATCTATTGTCTAACTAAACGTGTGTTTCAACATTTTGCTATTATGTATTTATATATATATATATACTTCTTAACCTTGATCATTATAAAACTAAAGAAAATTTTCTTTCTACTCTCCCAGTATAAAAATTCATCTCCTTAAACAGTTGATGGCGTTGGGTTACTGAACTTAAAATTCAAAATTCAAAACAAAAAAAAGAAAGAAAAGAAAATATGGTCAAAATATTCTGCGGAACACAGGCTATTTTCTACTACAAAGAAAGATGAAATGTACATATCTAAAGCATTGAATACCTTAGCTCTGGGTTTTATTATATGACATAAGTTCATCATTGTCACATTCAATGTCAAATTTCACCAGTGCAAAATACATTAAGGTAGAGAAACTGAAGGAAAATCATTTAACAGTTTGGTGTACACTATACATCACTAGGAAATGTCTGATCTTGTTGGCAGGTTTAATCCTGTTTTTTCTGCGAGTAGGTGGTATGTATTCCTAGTTGTTCTGGTTACACTACCCAGTATATTTATAACAGGCAGTTCTGTGTTGTCTCATCTGTTTGCTTGGTGGTTACTCACTAAAAGAGAAATAAAAACATACATAGTCTTTGAAGTTAGAATTAATTACCCCTACTCAAACACACAGTTGATGATTTTGCCATCTACATATTTACAAAAATCAGACTTACATCATCATATATTCATAATGACTGTTCAATGAATCAAGCAAAAAAAGCTGCATTTTGATAAAGTTATACTGTCTCTATCTCCAAAGATGATCAAGAAATAAGAGTTCTCGATGACCACCATTAGAAGATTTTCGTTGGTTTTATGTAAGACTAATCTTTTCTCTATTTTTCCTTCTGTTCCTCTTTTCCTTTTAATCATTAGATAACAAGAGGGAATCATAAATATGGATCTCACAAGAACTTTCTGAGAAATAGTGATAACAAAATTGTAAAAATCCAAGACGATCTCTAGTCAGCCATTTTGTTTTCTTGAGCAAGCATGAAATTGAATAGGCTCCACTTGCGACAAAAGAACCTATACATCAAGTTTGAGAACTATTTTTCCAGTACTTTCACTGTCAAAATCCAAGATGGCCACCTGCCAGACCTTTTTTTCACTGGGGAACATACACATCAAGTTTAAGAAAGACCCCTCCAGGATTACTCAAGAAATAGTAATAACAAGGATTGTTTACAGACAGGCCACAGACAAAGGTTATTTGAACAGCCCACTATCTAAGGCTGGTGGATTAAATCACTGAAGACAACTGGTCAGGTGTGAGGGTATTATCTGACTAAAGGGACCAGATAGTGTGAGTGTAATAATACAAGGACCTGGGTATAAGGATCTTGCATGGTCGTACTAGCTGACTACAGGGTTCATAAAAGACTGGTCAGGTGTGAGGATAATACCTGACTACTAGGACCAGATTGGACTGGTCAAGTGTTGGGGCATTACCTAATTACAAGGACCAGGAAAGACTGGTCTAGTATAAGAGTAATATCTGCCTACAGAGACCATCTTAGAAAAGATCAGGTCCGCGGTTATTACCTGATTACAAAGACCAGGGTAGAAGAATCAAGTATTGGGGTATTACCTGACTACAAGGACCAGGTGTCAGGTGCTAGTAATATCTGACTACAAGGACCTTGTTAGAATGGTCGACTGTTGGGGTTTTACCTGAGTATTGGGGCCATGTTAGTCTTGTCAGTCAAAATCACCATCCTGTCTTGACAAGACATTTTGCTGAATCAGCAAAACTAGATTAGAAGTGGACATTGCTGTGTCACTCCCTCAATAAACTTCTAACTAAGAACCTCGGAATTACTGTGTTGTTAACTGTTGTTTGAGCCTTCAGTCATTAAACTCTAGCTATTCATTGTGTGTAAGGGCCATTCACCTAGCTGATATGGAAAAGTTACATCATACTTGATAATACACCAATAAGCACATGTCCAGGGCCTACAGGCTTCATGAGTGACACACATGGTCCACATAAACTACACTGCTGATACAATACCTGGTTTAAAGTTAGGAGTATTGTAACAGAAAATGGAATTATGTACAATTCAGATAGTAAATATATATAATTATATTTCATTTCATTTTAAACCATTTGTTTTTTTAATTTTCTGTTTAAGATTGTATTGCAGTAGACACCATACCCTGCAACCATGATGTGAAATTTTGGCACTCTAAGACTTTTTACCAAGTCCTAGTAAATAGTGATTATATGAATTATAAAGTTTATTACATATGAAACATAAGTGATTTTTAAAAATTCAACTCAAACTACAAAGGAAGGAGAATAAAAAATCAAGTCAATTATTTTGATTCTTTGAGATATCGCAGTCCAGCTTCATCGAAAATCACATAAGTTAGACATAAGTTAGTTTTCATATACAAGCAATGAAACAATAGTTTGCTCGCTCAGCACTCCATTTCAGAATTTAAAAGCCATATTTGCTCTGATAACAGCCTTTTGTGGAGTAAAAATGGAGTGATTTCTTTCTGACAGCTTCACAGGAAGTTAATTTCCCTCAAATGGAACACTAATATGCACACAAAAGTACAGGTGATAGTGAAAACAGTTTATACAATTAACAAACATTAAAACCTCTAATTGAAAGGTAAATTAAACACCTTTTAGTAATATTGTTGAGGCAACATTATCCATGTTGTCCTGCCAAAATGTCAAATTACCAGAGTGTTTTGTGACCTGAAACCTGTTTTTCAACATCAAAGAAAAGAGCCCAAGTCAATCTGCTTGTAATGTCACTAACCCAGAGGGAGATCTATTGTTGTTGACTAAGCACCTGTTTGTTTATTTTGTCAGGGATAATGACAACTGGTGACCTGCTAAGCCAGCAGTTTTACAGGGCAAACATTGTAGTGTACAAATCCACACTAATGATGCTTTCAGGCAGGTAAATAAAATATCTACACTTAACAAAGTCTGTCACAAGGAGGAAAACTCACCCCTTCATTTCCCAATCACCGTCATAATGAGACAAAACAAACATTTTATCAGGGGTGTGAAGGAAGTAATACAGGCTTTTTATTAAGATATGCTGTGGTTTGTAAAATATATAACTACAAAGATGATTATTATCAATTTCAATTTTCACTAAACATAGATCTTGACAAGGAATAAAAGAGTGTACAGCACAACCTATAGATGACGAAAAGCTCACATATATGACATTTATAATAGTTTTCATGGATACTTATGAGTTATCCCTTCTTTAAGTCTTGAAGTGTAACCAGATTAGATTCCAGGAATAAGAGCAATGTGTAAACCTACCTGTAACTGCCTTCTTTAAAACATGCTAATTGTATGGACATCCTGCTACAGTATCACCATTTTGGTCAACAGAACATCCATTTTGACCCTACAAGCAAAAGTATGCTGCACCTCTCAGGAGTCTCAAGAATAATTCATGGATAATAAAGAATAGTTGACCACTGGTCACTCTCTTTCTGTGTTAGTAAACAGTACATCCGTCAACAACATCAAAAGCTCACCACAACCAGCACCGGAAAAAAACCTGCAAGTTTTCAGCCAAGGTTAAACTCCATCAAACATTAAAGGCAACAATTTGAAACCACTGATATCCTGATATCTGCAAAATTATCAAATCAGTTTCAAACCTTAGCTGCTGCTACAATATAAAGTGTTAATAAAGCTAGTTTATCTACAACTACTAACATAATTTACTCCAGCAATGGCAGATATGTTAGTGAAGCCAGGCAGTATAACAAATACCTATAGCAGTATAACATATACCTGTAGCAGTATAACATATACCTGTAGCAGTATAATATATACCTGTAGCAGTATAACATATACCTGTAGCAGTATAACATATACCTGTAGCAGTATAATATATACCTGTAGCAGTATAACAAATACCTGTAGCAGTATAACATATACCTGTAGCAGTATAACATATACCTGTAGCAGTACAACAAATACCTGTAGCAGTATAACATATACCTGTAGCAGTACAACAGATACCTATAGTGATACAACAGATACCTATAGCAGTACAACAGACACCTATAGTGGTACAACAGATACCTGTACTGGTACAACAGATACCTATTGTGATACAACAGATACCTATATCAGTACAACAGATACCTATAGCAATACAATAGATACCTATAGTGGTACAACATATACCTATAGCAATACAACAGATACCTATAGCAGTACAATAGATACCTATAGTGATACAACAGATACCTATAGCAGTATAACAGATACCTATAGCGGCACAACAGATACCTATAGTGGTACAACAGATACCTATAGCAATACAACAGATACCTATAGCAGTACAATAGATACCTATAGTGATACAGTAGATACCTATAGCAGTACAACAGATACCTAAAGCAGTACAACAGATACATGTCATGGTACAACTGATACCTGTATTGGTATAACATATACCTGCAGTGTTACAACAAATACCTGCAGCAGTTTAACAGATACCTGTAGCAGTATAACATATACCTGTAGCAGTATAATATATACCTGTAGCAGTATAACAAATACCTGTAGCAGTATAACATATACCTGTAGCAGTATAACAGATACTTAAGGTGGTACAACAGATACCCATAGCAGTACAACAGATACCTATAGTGATACAACAGATACCTATAGCAGTACAACAGACACCTATAGTGGTACAACAGATACCTGTACTGGTACAACAGATACCTATTGTGATACAACAGATACCTATATCAGTACAACAGATACCTATAGCAATACAATAGATACCTATAGCAGTACAATAGATACCTATAGTGGTACAACAGATACCTATAGCAATACAACAGATACCTATAGCAGTACAACAGATACCTATAGTGATACAACAGATACCTATAGCAGTACAACAAATACCTATAGCGGTACAACAGATACCTATAGTGTTACAACAGATATCTGAAGTGGTACATCAGATGCCTATAGTGGTACAACAGATACCTGTAGTGATACAACAGATACATATAGCGGTACAACAGATACCTAAAGTGGTACAACAGATACCTATAGTGGTCCTATAGTGGTACAACAGATACCTATAGTGGTACAACAGATACCTATAGTGGTACAACAGATACCAGTAGTGGTACAACAGATACCTATAGCAGTACAACAGATATCTGTAGTGGTACAACAGAAACCTATAGTGGTACAGCAGATACCTGAAGTGGTACAACAGATGCCTATAGTGGTACAACAGATACCTGTAGTGATACAACAGATACATATAGCGGTACAACAGATACCTTTAGTGGTACAACAGATACCTATAGTGGTACAACAGATACCTATAGTGGTACAATAGATACCAGTAGTGGTACAACAGATACCTATAGCAGTACAACAGATACCTGTAGTGGTACAACAGAAACCTATAGTGGTACAGCAGATACCTGAAGTGGTACAACAGATGCCTATAGTGGTACAACAGATACCTATAGTGGTACAATAGATACCAGTAGTGGTACAACAGATACCTATAGCAGTACAACAGATACCTGTAGTGGTACAACAGAAACCTATAGTGGTACAGCAGATACCTGAAGTGGTACAACAGATGCCTATAGTGGTACAATAGATACCTATAGTGGTACAACAGATACCTGTAGCGGTACAACATATACCTGTAGCGGTACAACAGATACCTATAGTGATACAACAGATACCTATAGCGGTACAATAGATATCTATAGCGGTACAACAGATACCTGTAGCAGTACGATAGACACCTGTAGCAGTATGATAGACACCTGTAGCAGTATGATAGACACCTGTAGCAGTTTAACACACACCAAGGTTTTACGATGGATACTTCCTACAATATAAGGTTGGGTGGTGTAGTGGGAACACACTTGCTTTTCACTAAAGCATTTGGATTTTGATTTCCCAAACAGATGCTGAAAGGTATTGGATCACTTTAAACTACCTAACCAATGTTTTTTTCCCCTGATGCTCTAGTGTCCTTCAATAGTAAGACCTCTCACACCTGTTCCTCCAGGTCAACAAATGTGATTAATCTAAGCTTAAAGCTTGTTTGCAATTGTTGTAAATAAATAAAATGTTGCTGTTTCTGTGTAACTTTTAACAGAAGTAATCTGTTTTCTGCCCCAGAACACTTTAACAAACTATAAGAACTTGTGAATCTGTTTTGCTTTTTAGCCATATTTAGAGTATACATTTTATCTCTGGATTTACCCTTACTTGTTGTCTTCAAGATATTTACAATGTGATTATGCCTATTTATAGTAATCAGATTATATCAAAAGTAAACAAGCCCAGCAAAATTTCTGTTAGAAGCTGTACAAAATCCATGTTTTTAGATTTGGGTTTCCACCGTTTGTGGTTAGGATCTGTCTCTGATATTTAAAAAAGAACCCTGTTAAAGTTAAGCCCATAAAGAGTAAAACACCATGGTAACACCATATTTACAGACACTTTATAAGAGCCTGGTAGTTTTCACAGGATTTAATTACTTATATCAGTAATTAGTTCCTAAACATAGGTCACTGTGAGTGTTATACAGGGTTGTTGACAGGGCTTTATCAGAAACATAGATAATTATTACTGCTGCCATGGTTGTAAATGCAGGATAGGGCACTAACTTCACACAAAACTTCCTTACAGCAAATACACCTATCCTGGCATAAAATTTTGTTTATGGTACATGATTTTGTTAAATAATGAAATATGGTGTCACCATGGTTACAGGAACCATGGTTACTATACCTTGAAGGGTGGCTTATTCCATCCACACCCCGCGAGGGGAAGTCCATTCTCCCCTACAGGACAGGGAGCATCCAATCCTGGACTGCCCTGTGTGTTAAAATGTTAGCATACAACATCAAGCAAAGCTGTTAGCCGTAAGCCTGATGAAGTTGTCTTTACTGTATTTATGGTAAGTCCAATATGACATTTCAAAAAGTATTGATTTACACAGTAAAATGTATCAATAATGCCTAAAATTATAAAGGAAAACTTCCAACTCTCTCAGCAGTAGATATTTTTTTCTAGACAACTTCATCATTGAATATTAAGTAAATGTATACACATAGTAAATCATGATGAAAACCTCTCCACCAGAATTGTTAAACATATATAAAATGAACATACAAGGCCACTGTTTATTCAAATACAACATTCAAATGTGATGATTGACACAGAATTAGGTAGGTAGTAATCAGATGTGATATAATTATGTATGTAAACCCTATCTCATTTGTCTGCACCTGTGTTCCTGTACACCTGTATATATCATAATTGTGACGATATATGTCTGTACTTGACCATGGTACATTTAGCTTATCAGCCTTGTTGTTCACTTTATACACTAAGAACTATTTACAACAGATGGAAAAAAAGCAGCAGTGCATAAAATACAATATTAACTCATAAAATCATATTACCGGGTATGTAATATTAACTCATAGAGTGTTATTATGTAATATCTAACCATGAGATCATACATGTAGTGTATAATATGTCCTCACAAAGTCATACATGTACTATTTACAAATTAACTTTAACATTGTTACTCTAACTGGCCCTAGGGTAATCACAGGTTTTAAAGACACAATTTACGTACTGTAGAATCATATTTACTTTGAACTCAAAAAAATGAATTTTCATCAACATTTGTCTTTCGGTGATGAATCAACTTTACAAACTTCATTAATACTGAAGTCCTTTTTTTAAAAACCTTTTTCAGGAAACATAAATTCCTGGAAAAAGATTTACCCACAAAATCATTGAAAATAAAACCCTTGCAAAGATGAATGACTTTACAGTATATTTTATGCTTAACATTTTTTTTTTCAAATTTATAATCTGAGAAGTTGAAGATATGTTTACCATTTTACAATAGATCTTGTCCATCTTGTGATTTTGGAATTGCGACTTATTGTACCTAACACTATAATATATGATGAGTTGAGATCAACAATACCTGAAGCTTATTGATATATATACAACTAACATATTGATCTAAATAGTTCTGTATAAAGCACCTTGTGAGATAACTGTTTGTCACTGGGGTTATCAAAGAATAAGCATAATAAGTATGTTAGTGACTACTTACAAAGGTAATAAAAGACTAATGTTGATAACACTATCTCACCTTCACAACAGGTATATCATTATCATTGTTAAAAATACAAATAGGACATCAAGGAGACAGCATTGTGCAGATCATTATTTATATAAATTATAACCTTAGACTCAAAATGTCTAATTCAAACTGATATATACCATCGAAATCAAATAAAAAAGGACTTGGAAGGATCAGAACTTAAATTGCCCTTCTATGATAACAAAGTATATAAAAAGTTCAAGGAAGCATGACTTAGAGAATGCATATCAACATAGAAAAGCTTTCATTGCAGTAGGAACAACAGTAATGATATGCTCATATTGGCTAATTAAGGGGACTTTGCATCAAAATGACCAGGTTGTTAAGGGGACATTAAACTCAACAGCAAACAAATCAAGCATAAAGTAACAGGTCGTATTCTAGCATGTAAAACATTTCATGGGCTCTAACTTCACACAATCACAAACTCTTTTATCAATGCCCATATCCTCATTAGAATTGTTTACTATATAAAGTAACAAAAATATTATGAAAGAGCAATGGTTTAGGAAAAAATTTCAAAAGATTTATGCTGCTGCGGAATAAAGTTTCAAGGGCCATGACTCCAGTAAAAAATAGTCAATTGCCAATGATCCTTTTCAAGTACCTCTGCATATTAAGGTCTTTCACTTTGCACGTTACAGCTATCAAACATACGTTTTGGAGATGTACTAACAGGTTTCGACTTTTTACTAAAACAACAAGAGATTAAGATAGAAAGGAGGTAAATCAAGGTAATACATCTGGCCTACAAATTGAAAGTCCTATCAAATGGTTGATCACAGTGGCAAGTTAAAATCAACAAATGTGTAGGAGTTGTTTTTATGAACTGTCATGGATGAACGGATACACTGACACAGTGACTCCTATATACTCCCTTCAGCCATGCTTGCAGTGAGACATATTTATTGATACTTTATGATCATATCTCCTTGATGTCCTACTAAAACAAGAGTCGGACATCACAAAACAACACTGTACACAACACAGACTCATCGGTCAATACAACAACCAATACCATACAAAATGTAAACATTACACAGAGAAAATATAGAAATAAAACATGTTTGCATAGGAGGAATATATACTATAATGTAACAGTAGATATAGATGAAATTACATTTCAGATCTATGTTTTCTTGAAATTATTATTGTGAAATATCTAAACTATAGATATAGCTGACAGAAAGTGTTTGTGACAGCCTTCCATGAGGTTTACACATCCATCAAGTTACAGCCGTCAACTGACAGAATAATGGACTTACTGCCTCGCCCATTTCACCCTTCAATCCCCTTCTGCCTCGCTTTCCTCGTATTCCCTACAACAAAAATATTACTGCTACTTACACTGTATATTTCTAAAAATTTATGATGATCACATGATGAAATTCCTGATATTTCAATGAAACAGTAATGAATTCAGTGGTAAGATCAATCCTACTGACAAAGAATGACAGGTAAGTACCGAGGGTTTCCTACCAGTGAATCCTTAACTAACCCTCTTGATAAAACTTAATGGTCACATGGGCTCTGCAAAAGCCATCATTTGTTGCTGAAATATGTCATAAAAATCTTATTGTTAACAATATATGAAAACAAATTCCAACAAAGTTTGAAAAAAAAAATTGCACTTCCAATGGATATTTTACAACTATGTCTACAAAACGCCCAAGGAAGGGGCCTTAATCACCCCCTGAATTGTATAAAAATTGTCATTTACATTGGTGTGACATATGTTAAGAAATCATATTGCCAAAAAAACAAAAATAGACCATGTATTTTAAGTTTCTCTGTCAGTTTTCGAAATCTTGTACAGAAATTGTGATATTGAGAACAAATCCCTGAATGTCCAATTAACTGAAATATTTAGATAACATAGGTTTGGAAAGTTGTTGGCAAAGAATTCAGAACAGAGATGCAGGAAGAAGTCAGTATCGTGGAGAAAGTTTCTTTTGGGGGGTTCATGAGATTTATTATAGTACAATCTAACACCACAGCATCCTATAATGAAGCTCACCGATTGTGTAATTCCACAAATAAGTTGCTCCACAGGATTTACACAACAATGCCTTATAACATATGTTCTACAAATGCTGCACAATGATGCCAGAGATTAGATTAGGCTCAAAGTAACAGTGATGAGCATGCAGAAATTCTGTGTCTATTACAGTACAAAGTGACACCACAGAGAAGGGCTCAGAGAAGGGCTCAATTAAGACATGCTTTTGAAATCTTGAAGTCAGAAAGCCTACCCGGTCTCCTTTCTCTCCTTTACAAGTACAGGCCTCTGCTCCTCCAGGTGTTAAGATTGCACCAGATGGTCCAGGTGGGCCCTGATTATACACAAATAGAAAACAGACTTCAAATGTTAAAGATGTAGACTAGCAAAGTCTGATTACACATACATCGTAGGAGAATTACAAAGTTTTATGGAATATATATATAGAACAACAGAAATATACTTACCTTTCATCTGCAAAAAAAAAAAATACTCTTCATTGTTATCAAATAATTTTTGAACGATATGATGTATAAAATGGTAAGTCCATGGCCACATAAAATCTAAATCAGTTTAATTAGAAACAAAATATCAATAAAGACAAAATATGAAAGCATAAATGTTTGTTTACTCTGTAACAAAAATAACATCAGAGTTCCAGAGTTTATGTTATGTCATACCAGCTAAGTTGGCACAACCAGCAACATATGAAATTTCAAAGTACAATTTCGCTCACCTTTTATTCATCTCAAATCTGTAAACATTAAATTGGGTCAAGGTCATATTTATTTGATTAATGATAAACATAGAGATGTTTTGTAAGATAAAAGCTTAAATTACTCACATAACCATATGAATTGGCCTTGGGTTCTAATCTGTACAACCGTCAGAAATCTATTGGGTAAATTTAATTAACCAAACACTCATTTGCCTTTCAATAGGGCTAATAACTCATTCTAGCAACAGCCTGCATTTAATCCGTTTTGGCTTATGACACAAACATCACCTGCAACCCATCTTACCATCGGCCCCATACTGCCTTCATTCCCTTGAGATCCTTTGTCCCCTTGTGGTCCAGCCTCTCCCTACATCGTAACAAAAATGAGCTCATTCAAGTTACTAGCATGTGAGTGTTATGTCAGGGCAGTTCCCTCTCATTCATTACAAGTTATCTTAATTCATTAGAAACAATAGTTTTTATTAATGTTTAAATAAGAGGCTAACAAGGCCTGTATAACTCAGCTGTTTTGAACAGAATCCTAGTAATCTAAAAGCAGACATAACAGGTTAACTTATGAGAACTTCCCAGTAAGTCAAACAGTAGAGTGTCCAGATAAAGACTAACGGGGTTCTGTAATTCAAACCCAGTGGAGGTAGGGTATTTCTTCATTACCCCTTTTTATAGATTTGGTGCCATTGACCTCTCAAATAGACAATTGAAATCCTCCTTAGAGATGGAGAGTACATGTCACCTAACTATCCTCCAATAGTTTAGTTTAGCGGTAGAGTGTCCCAGCGGGACACAGTGTAATACATCACTCCTTCCTATTACAATAATTTTCCTTTCTAATACTTTTAGGTCATAAAACAAGTACTTGCGGTTTTGGTGTGATAGTTAAATACTGTAAACAGACTTAATACAGCACAATCAAATTATACTTCCATGTCACTTTCCAGTAAATTAGCACAATAGTGAATTAGCACCTCTACAATGATTGCTATATAAACATCATACTGAAAATGCAATTAGCATCATCATATTTCTGTGTAATATTTTCCAAGAACACCAAGAACTAGCATTTTAAAGCATAACTTTCACTTTCCATTGTGACCTCCTCTGTTCCCTCTTCCTGCGGTACTACCATCTTTATTAACAAAGATTATTCCATGACGATATGTGGTTAAAATTGGCGATGAAGTAGAATGGATTTAAAGACATACTCCACACCAAGAACATAAGCTCACCTAGCCTAGATGAGCCAGAACGATTGTTTCATTTAAAACTAATAATTAACCAATGAATGTTTTGTTAACCAATATCAATTACCCAACATGAATTTCTTTTATCTACGTATATCAATGGTCATTTATCCAACTGTGCTGGAGTGTATAGTGACTGCAGGAGTGACAACACAGATACAAGTGACTTACAGGCAATCCCATTGGTCCAATCTGTCCTCGATCGCCTTTATCGCCCTGGAGAAACAATCACCACCCAATTACATCAGTACACCATTAATATCAGTCATATATGGTACACTTAAAATTTTTATTTTTCAAATTAAAAACTTGAAATAATTTTAAAGCTTACAGCATTCTTTGAATTGTCAACATATGTTGATATCTCAAGTGACAAAATAACAGGTCAACACATTTACAGCAATGTATGTTTTAACTTTGATTCATCTTTGTGCACGATGTACCACTGATGTGATATCTATATGGAATGACATGCATTAGTCCTGTTAGGAATTCATAACTTACTGCCCCTCCTTTTGGTCCAACTGGTCCCCGCTCTCCCTAAAACCAGACATCATAAAATAGAATGGTCCAGGGAAAAATCTATGTTAACACTGTAAACAGGGCTCGTCTTACGCAAAACAGACCATCTCTATATCCACACCAATATCACATTCAAAGCATAAGAAAATATTTTGTCATGTATCAAATTTCAATAAGAATACCTCACATATGATTACTTGGTTACTGCTATTTTATCACATTATTAAATATGAAATAGCTTGTTGATACTTAAACATAATAAATATCAGCAGCACCTTTGATAACACAACATTAATATATTTTACTGCTTCCAGCCAATTTTGCAATCCTATCAAACCAGAGAGCATTTTATCATACTCTAGTTAAAGTAGATAAGACAACAATGTGGAACCTGTCAATGTTAGCAGGAAAGGTATCATGTAATAAAACACATATTATGGGTAAAGTTACCTTGATACCAGGAGCACCATCTAGTCCCATGGGTCCCTGTGAGGTAAAACAAGTCACATGACTTACAGGACATGGGATAAATCAAACATTGATAAAGGTAAAATGAAGGGGTAAAGTTATTTTTCAACATATAACATTGGTTCTGGGTTTGAAGTTAATAAACAAGTATAGGTCAATGAAAGGAGAAGACATACAGTACACAAATTATAATTAAAGGGAGATAATTCTGTTATTAAATATGCTAAAGAAAAACCATCATCCTCTTACCTGTGGGCCAGGTGGGCCTGGAGGTCCTGGTAGCTGTGAAGGTAAAGTATATATAATTATATCATAGTGTAATACATGTTTACAAAAACAAATCATTATTTAGTTAAAAATCTTAACAATATCATACTATCTGCCCATTTCTCAATTTCAAAAATACTGCTAACGTATTTGGACTTCTTTATGAACAAGGTCTGAATAAAAAATAATATTACATTCATGTTTTCCAATATTGTAAACTATAACATCATTTTTTTTATACAGTAACATATTGGTACTGTATATATCTTTTAAATATAAAAACTTACAACCCTTTGAATAATGGTGCCTTCCATTCCTTTTCCCTCTATAATTCCTGGCTCTCCCTAGAAAACAACATCATATAATCAATATCACTATACCACTCTATAATAGTTATAGGTAACGAATCACTTATTGTTTGAAGTGAACGCCCAAATTTCATAAAAATAATACAATGACAACAAGGGAGGTAACACTAGTATTGATATGATGAAATATAAAGTAAAGCTGAACCATGGGGATCATTATTTTTTAACTATTGTTGAACTTTTTTATGGTGTAGTCATCAATGAACCTACCAGTTTAGAATAGTGTTACAGAATCACACACTGATGATCTATTACATGTTTTTTAGAAATTGCTTAAAAGCTTTTTATCATAGTTAAACAGTAACTAACGACTAAGCTGGTTACAAATTTGAACTTCGACAAAGGTTATTTACTGCATGAATTGTCTTATCAGCTTTTGTAATCTAAGAGAAAATATGACCTTGTTCTATGACTAAAATAACTGCTCTGCTGTTGGGTTGGAAATTAATTATGACCCAGTAGAAATCTTATAGCAAGAGATATCTAAAATTTATCATGACTCGATAGAAATCTTACAGTGAGAGAATTGAAATTGATTATGACTGAACAGAAATCTTACGGATAGAGAGATTTAAAATACCTGTGTTGTTCTGAATGATAATACAAAACCTTGTTGCTTATTAAACATTCATCCCTGTTACCTTGAAAATGCATCAAGGTCATTCATTATTTAATCAAGGTTGCTATATAGAGGAAGTGGTTTTGATGAAAAAGTTGATGCCAGACTGTGATTATCAATATATTGTAATGTGTTTCATCTTTCTATGGCAATACCATATTTTATCACAAATACCCCCTCCCCTCTTTTGTGTGCTTCCTGGAACTAGGGGTTGATTACAACAAAGGCTCTTTCAGGCCAGGGAAAATTTTTAAAATGTCTATGATTTGTTCTCCTTCCAGGTTAACAGTTCCTTGGGGAAAAAGAAAAATACACTACTAAAATTTAGCCTAAAGTGTCAATAAAGTCACCATTTTGAGTCTCTACTTTTTCCGTTGTTTAATTTACCACAAGCATCAGCTTTATTGATATGCTGGGGCCATTACAAGTGTAAATGATTCATTGTAACCAGTTAAAAGGAATAAACTGCCTCAAATGTTAAAGATTATCTCCTACCTATGAAAGCTAAAGTAATTTTATCATGTGCACACGGTCTCACCATTTCCTGTCTTCTTCAAGATAATAAAAGACCCATAGGGCCTGTATCACTTGTCTGGATCTTAAAGCCCAGCAATGCCTTACATGCCTAAAGAAATTGATAGATTTTTTCTATTGACTGAGACTCAACACTTGAAACTGATTTCCCTCCACGCAAACATGCTTCAGACCAATTTTGGACAATATCCTGCAATTCCTGAGAAACAAATTAGATTTTCCCTATTGGGCCCCACTCCTCAGGCCCAAGGGGGCCGAGACCCACTATTTATACAAAACTGATTTTCCGTCACCAAAGCATGCTTCAGACCAATTTTGGACAATATCCTGTAATTCCAGACCCACCATTAACATGAAATTGGTTACTTTCCCTAAGGATCCTTCAGACCAAACTTCATTAAATCTGCTCAGTCATTCATGAGTAGTTGCAATGTATGGTCAAAGTTGACAGACTACAGATAAGGGACCCAGCATTATCTAAAGCTCACTAATGTTCATGGGGGATGCTCAGAAATAAGCCCAATCCCTACAGATGGTCTTTTCATTGGGGGAGGGCCCACTTATTTGCAGTACAATAGGCACTTATCATGTCCTAAAACATGCGTAAACACAACAGAACATTGTCCTCATGCTACACAAGCCACACCCCCTAAATTCTTACCTATATCTTGTGTTTCCAAGGACAGCATGCAAAATAAAGCATTCGTGTGAGATTGTTATTTAATCCTGAAATTCGGAAAATATTTCAAATTACTTTTACTTCAGATATATACTTAAACATGAATACTGTAGTCATGCTACTAACAAAGTCAAATTGTGTCCTTATTGAATAATTCTCTCACAAACTGCATGCCAACGTCTTTGATAAGGAAATTCATCACTTCTTTCAGGTTCATCAAACATTTGTTCAATTGTAATGCTATTTTTGAAACATGATTATGTAATTTTAAAAATTTTCCTCCATACATCAACATTATGCAATACAGCTGGCAAGATGATTATTTAATCTTCTACCACCCTTCCACACTTATCTCTGATAATATTCACCAGAAATGATCTACACCCAAAGACAATGCTTGGCTCTATTCTCAAGCTCTTTAGTTTGAAGAAACACACGCACACACATACATAAAGACATATGTGTTAACGTTATCCTAGTAACCTTGTCTGTATGAAGTGTATGTAAATGGGGAATATTCAGGGTCGTTTTCTTGAACTTTTTTCAGGACATGATTAAGAAACTGTAAAGTTTGGATTTTGCTGGTTTTGAAGGAAACAGAAATGTATTGAAAGTTTTGAAGCCTATCTGTGGTATCTGGTCTTAATCACCCAATCTACACAACCAAGCATCATGACCTACACATGGAGATCTTGAGTCACAGTTATGACACATCCTTGAGTAATGGTCAAAAAATGGGGCTTACAATTTCTTTCACACACAGACTGTTATGTTGTCCATCACTACCAAGTATCATTAGATAAACATCATTCTTCCACTGCCAATCCATAACATTAATACCATTGAATGTACTTGGAAAACAAAATAACAAAGCATGCCTGTTGTAATTGTTGAAATACAACTTTGGAATAATAACTGGTAAGTAAAATCAATTCAAATACACATTACTACCAACCAAAACATTATAACAATACAGACATGCAAGTTTAGTGTCACACAATGACACAAAATCAATGATTTCTGATGATGATACCATTAAAAATCAGATGCTATGAGATAATTATTTGTATTTGTGCTTGTTTACGAGCATGCATTACACCTTTGATAAAAGGACTAGCATTCTCACTACTGGTATAAAACAGGCAATTATTGTTTCTCTATAACAAAAACTTAAAAAAAGACACAAGACACAAGACAAAGTAACATGTAAACACTGATAACATTACTGATTTATAATCTGTGCTGTGTGGATCTAACACATGCCACAACAGTGTTGATAAACTTACGGGGGGCCCTGGTAATCCTGGAGGTCCAATCAGTCCATCACGGCCAATCAGGCCCTGGGCTCCTTCTTCACCCATCTCACCCTTCATACCCTGTATAAACAATACATACCATTACACTTGTATGAACTAGTCACACCATCACCCACCTGTATACCTGTATGAACAAGTTAGATCATTACACACCTGTATGAATTAACCCCATGACATACCTGTATAAACAAGTTACACCATTCCATACTTGTATGAATTCAACCCATTACATACGTGTATAAACAAGTCACACTATTTCACACCTGTATGAATTTACCCCATGACATACCTGTATAAACAAGTTACACCATTCCATACTTGTATGAATTCAACCCATTACATACGTGTATAAACAAGTCACACTATTTCACACCTGTATGAATTCAACCCATGACATACCTGTATAAACAAGTTACACCATTCCATACTTGTATGAATTCAACCCATTACATACGTGTATAAACAAGTCACACTATTTCACACCTGTATGAATTCAACCCATGACATACCTGTATAAACAAGTCACACCATTCCATACTTGTATGAATTCAACCCATTACATACGTGTATAAACCAGTCACACTATTTCACACCTGTATGAATTCAACCAATGACATTCCTGTATAAACAAGTTACACCATTCCATACTTGTATGAATTCAACCCATTACATACGTGTACAAACAAGTCACACTATTTCACACCTGTATGAATTCAACTCATTACATACCTGTATAAACAAGTCACACTATTTCACACCTGTATGAATTCACCCCATTACATATGGGTATAAATAAGACACACCATTACACACCTGTATGAATTCACCCCATTACATATGTGTATAAATAAGACACACCATTACACACCTGCATAAACTAGCTGCACCATTATACATGTACATATACATTAAAGAACAAGTTGTCAAATGCTAAAATGTTTTATAGGTAGAAATTACAATCATTTTATATCTAAAGTATAAGTGATAAAGAAATACAAAAAGATTCCAAGAATCATCATCACCGTAAATATACAATAACCAAAGGAAGATTTCTACCAGTGGAATCTGAATCCCTGAAACAACATGCTATGTAGGGAAGTGCAAACACAAAGGAGAGTCAAACAAGGAGAAAGTTACCACCATATTGGCAGCGCACACTCACAGGAACGCCTCTAGGCCCGGGCTTGCCATCCTTCCCTGGTATGCCTGGAGTGCCCCGTTCACCCTGGAGAAAGCAGAGAAGGGAGGGAGAGCATCAACAGGGGTAAAGCTTGGTAGGTCAGACAGCATTGTAGGAGAACAGAACAAGCTTCTTACGGCAGAATCATATACAAGGGGAATATTAAAAATTGTGCAGAATAAGATATCAGGGGAACATTACCCATAGACATGAAGGCAAAAGATTTGGATTGGGAAAGAATTTACAAATACGGAAGGATTAAACTGGTAGAAGAAATACTGTTCAAATGTGTGGATTTACATCAACATTATCATGAGTATTCCCGTAAGCCTGACGTCCATACTTTATCTACCATGCAGTCAGGCATTGACGATGATACATGTTTGAGTGGTCTATACCTGAAACCCTTTTTTCCCGATTTCCCCCTTTTCTCCTTTGGAACCTGCTTCCCCTGAGGGTCCAGGCTTGCCAGAAGCCCCTTTAGGCCCAGAACGACCTGTTCTGCCCTTCTTCCCCTTCTTCCCCTAAAGTAGTAAACAGACAGTTAAGAGTTGTACACATGTGTCTGAAAGTCCAAAAATTGTACAAACTTATCAAATGTCAGCAGTAGGCTAACTATCAGGATATCTATATTTTCTTTTCATATATATAAGATGAGAAATGTGCTAACTTTAAAGGTCTAAATCATTCAAATAATTTAATAAGCAATTACTTTAATATAATAGTATCTTAAAGATGGAAAATTATTTTTTAAAATATGACCATGAAGCATGTAGATCATTTTTCAATCAGGATGTTAGTGTTAAGTGTAAGTATGTATTTTATATTGTCCTTAGTATGTATATGCGATATACCTGTAACCATATCAATTGCATCTTATGTTTCGGATTTAGAGACAACTTCCAGGAGGTTTGGGGGCTGTCATTTGCTGTGTATTTATTTGTTATATCTAAAATACAGGGATAATGGCTAGTTTTGAAGTTTTGTCCCTTAATGTCCGGGGTTTATATTCAAATAAAACAAAGCGCAGGGATGTTTTTAATTGGATAAAACAGAAAAATTCCTCTATTGTATTTTTACAAGAAACTCATAGTTGTGTGGAAATTGAGTCATATTGGGAAGCAGAATGGGGTGGGAGATGTATTTTCAGTCATGGTAGCAGATCAAGTGCTGGAGTTGCCATACTTTTTCAAAACAAAATAGAATACGATATTCATAAAAAAATTGTGGATAAAAATGGCAGATACATTATGTTAGATATATCAGTCAATGATGTTAGATTAACCTTAGTAAATATTTATGGACCGAATGATGACACTCCATCCTTTTTTAAGAACATTCATAATAAGCTCAAATTATTAACAAATGGTAAAATTCTAATTGGAGGGGACTGGAATGTAGTTCAGAAAAACAGCAGGATACTTTCAATGTATTGCATGACTATAATATTAATGCTAGAAGTAAGATAACAGAAATGAGAGAAGAATTTGAACTAATAGATATCTGGAGAATATACAACCCAGAAATAAAATATTACACGTGGCGTAGAAAAAATCCTTTAAAACAGAGTTGATTAGACTATTATTTGATATCTAATGAACTTTCAACTATTGTATCGGATACAGATATATTACCAGGGTACAAAACAGATCATTCCTGTATTATATTAAAATGTATAAAAGAAGATAACAATAGAGGGAAAGGGTACTGGAAACTAAATTCTGCTTTACTTAGAGATAAAAAATATGTGGAATTTGTAAATAATTGTATAAAGGACACAGTAGAAGAATATATAGTATCAGGAGATTTTAATGACTTGGAAAATATTACTCTTAGAATTAATGATCAATTGTTTTTAGAAATTATCAAAATGAGAATTAGAAGTCTCTCTATTGAATACTCAATCAGATGCTCAAAGGAAAAGAAGAAAAACGAGAAAGATATTGAAACTAGAATATCAAAGTTGGAAGATGAAGTTAATGAAAATGTAAATGATGAAGTATTAGAGGAACTAGAAAAGGTTAAAAAAGAGTTAGAAAATACAAGAAAACAGAAAATAGATGGTATAATTCTCAGATCCCGGGCAAAATGGTATGAAATGGGGGAAAAAAGTACAGAATATTTTTTGTAGATTAGAAAAAAGAAATTATGTGAATAAAACTATAATAGAATTGATAACAAATAACGATTATCTTATAACAGATAATAAACAAATTTTGGAAGAAGAAAAATTATACTATAAAAACCTCTTCACATATAAAGAAAATTGTAATATAAATTCTTCATTGTTTAATCATGGTGTTACATTAACAGAGACAGATAAAAATAGTTGTGAAGGTAAAATTACGGTACAAGAATGTAGTAAGGCTCTAATAAATATGAAGAACGGGAAAAGTCCGGGATCTGATGGAATAACAGCTGAATTCTATAAAATGTTTTGGAAAGACCTAAAATACTTTGTTCAAAACTCAATAAATTTTGCATATAAACATGGGACTTTATCAGAATTTCAATGCCAAGGCATAATTACATGTATTCCCACAGAATCAAAAGACAGACGTTATCTTAAAAACTGGAGGCCTCTAACATTGCTTAATATTGATTATAAAATTGCTTCTGCTTCAATTGCAAATAGAATAAAACAGGTGTTTCCAAACATAATTAGCAATACACAAAAAGGTTTTATGAAAGGAAGGTTTATTGGGGAAAATACGCGATTAGTTTTTGACTTGATGCATTACTTAGAGGAAAATAACAGGTCTGGGATATTATTATTAGTAGATTTCGAGAAAGCATTTGACTCAGTTGAATGGAAATTTATATATACAGCATTGCAGTCTTTTAATTTTGGTGAGTCTCTTATTCAATGGATCAAAACATTTTATCATAATACTAAAAGTAGGATGATTAATAATGGGCATTTTTCAGATTTTTTAATATACAGAGGGGTTGTCATCAAGGTGACCCTGTTTCACCATACTTGTTTATAATTGGAGTCGAAACATTAGGTTTAGCTCTCAAGAAAAACAATGGAATCAAGGGTATAAAAATAGAAGACAAAGAATATTTACTAGGGCAATATGCGGATGATGCTTTTCTGTTTCTGGATGGTTCTGAAAACTCACTTTCAAATACAATTAAAACTTTTCAATATTTCACCTTGGTGTCTGGCCTTAGACTTAATATACACAAATGTAAGGTAATGTGGATTGGAAGAAATAAATATTCAGATAGGATCTTATGCCCCAAGCTTAACCTTCAATGGTCAACTGATAAATTTAAACTTTTGGGAATAAACTTTTCATTAGAATTGTCTGAAATTATTGAAATCAATTTTAAGGATAAGCTAACTAACATTAAAAAACTATTAGGTATGTGGTCGAGACGTAAAAACACTGGCATTACCCATATTAATACATTTATTTTACTCTTTACCAAACCCAGGAAAAAAATGGCTTCAATAATTTAATTCTGTTTTTTATAAATTTATATGGGGGTACAAACCTGATAGGATTAAAAGAAACACTTTGATACTTGATAATGATGAAGGTGGCTTGAAAATGATACACATAGAAAGCTTTATTAAATACTTAAAGGTAAAATGGTTAAAAAGATTATACACAGGTGATGGCCAATGGCAAACTTTGACTAAAACCTTACTTAATCAATTTGGTAACGAGAGAATTTGGAATTTTAACAATGTAACTTTAAACGAAATAAGTAAAAAAAATATCAAATCCTTTTTGGAAAGATACACTTTTAGCATGGATAGATTTTTAAAAATCCCAAGATAAAGCTATAGACTTATTACATGAAAATATATTAAACTATGTTCCATTTCAAGATTTCAAACAATTTATAGCATTCCAACAATCTGGGGTTGAAAAGATTAAAGACCTGTTAGATAATAGATTTTATTTTCTAAATTTCGAAAATATTAAAGTTAAATGTCCTACTATGAACTTTATTCAATACGTTGCTCTGACAAGTAAAATTTCCAAAAATAAATTACATGAGTTACGACAAAATAGAGATATAATTACTCCTAATGATGAAGCAAATTTATCTGATTTTCAGAAAATAATGGTTCAAAATGACTTGAAATTTGTATATAAATACTTACTGAACAAACATAAAATAGATCCTGTAGGAAAACAAGCCAAATGGAATAGAGATTTAAATGTGAACATAGAAACTAAGATAGGTTGGAGTAAAATATATACATTACCTAAATACTGTACAATAGAAACAAAAATGCAAAATTTTCAATTTAAACTACTACACAGAATTTTGACTACTAAGGAGTTTTTATATAAAATCAAAATTACTGGTGATGATAAATGTACATTTTGTAAAAATGAAACTGAAACACTAATACATTTGTTTTTCAATTGTGTAATTGTTAAAAGAATTTGGAATGAATTTAAAGTATGGATAAATTCAGTAAGTGATAATTTTGAAATTGATTTTTTCGATGCATATGACATACTCTTCATTTGTGAAAAGGGCCCAAAAGTTATAAATCATCTGATCCTAACCATGAAATATTACATTTATATCTGCCGATACAAAGAAATTCAACCAACATTTACAGAATGTAAAACTCTCATTTATCAACAAAATGAAACTGAAAAATTTATTTCAAAAATTAATAATTCATTTGAAAAATATCAAGCAAAATGGTCTCCCCTGAACATTTAAAGGGACAAAACTACATCCTACACAGCATAGTGACAGCCTTACTTTCTCAATCAGGTAGTGATTTATATATATATATATATATGTTATCGTATTAATGTCAAGATTATTGGTATATCAATGTTAAAAATTGTTTTGTATTGTTACTGTATATGTAAAGTATGTCCATGTTTTGTATGTATTGTATATGTCATTGTCTTTTGTTAATAAAAGTTTTGATAAAAAAAAAAAAAAAGTTGTACACCAGCAGATGAATAAAGTTTTTAAGAAAATGTTTGTATATAAAAAAACCATGTATATTTTCTGAACTTGTTGGTCACTGAAATTTTACACATATGAAATTACTAAAATCCTACCATGTTTTTGAAATTACTTAAAACTTTCACAAAATTCTATTAAGAAATGATCTCCATTTCTTTTTAAGTTATTTATTTGGATTATGTAACATAGCATAGAGGTTGATATAAACTTTGATACATCCTATTTCATTTGAGATGTTACATGGCATTTGATTGGCCAACCATCTTCAATTATAGCATAAGTAATAATTTCCAAACAGTTCCTCATTTGCATATAAGACCTGATCTTGACTTGATTCCAAATTAAATCCCATTTTCGATACAAAAAGATATAAAAATATCTTGAAACACAACACAGTTACCCTATAAACAAGGATTGTAAAACAGTGAGCACAGTAGGTCTGTAGGAGCAGAATACAACATTAAAAGCACCCTAGGAGAAGCTATTGATTGCCACACACTGGTCATTAAACATGCTTAGTATAGGATGCTCTGGATAATACGAAATGTGACTTCACCTTTCTGCCGCGTCGTCCACGCTCGCCAGTGTCGCCTTTGTGTCCAGCCGATCCTGGAAGACCCATTTCACCCTGTCATGAGAAACTTGACACATCAAGCACTGAAATTAATGACTCAAAACAGACAGCCAGCAAACCTGTGGGACAACTACAAAATTGATACAGTAAGGATTTTACACTGTAGCAAAGGTGATACAACCACACTCAAAGACATGACAATATCTCATATAAAGAATACAGAAACATGCTTCAAGACCACAAATCACATAGCAGAAACAAGCATTGGACTGACCCTGATGCAAAACATGCTCTGAAGATTAAGGCAATTTCGATAAGTAAAACATATTAACCAGATGATCAGATGGCACTTAAAATCACTTTTGTGATCTAACATATTAAAACCTCCAACAATTTTACAGATCTACGCAGATGGCTTATAATGAAATAGACCCAGAACCAGCAACTATAACATGGAACCCTGTTATGTTCCTTTAACCTATAAAAACCATATTTTTCTGACAATGTCTGTTAATAAGCATATCCATTTCTATTGCATTTCGGTAGAATTATCAATAAATCCACTTAACTGTCCTGTAATTAGCCCATCCTTCGACTTCATTTTGCTGGCACCCAAACAGTATAATGAATCTAGCAGTCATATTTTACAACTGAACTCACAACAGCTAATATATGTTTTCTGATTACCACTATTTGAAGTCACCTAAGTCAGAAGTTACATTTTTTGCATATAAAATGTTAAGATGGTGCTTTCTAAGACTCCATTAAGATAGCGCTATCTAAGACTCTGTTGTTGCAGAAGAAGCATTTTTTTAACAACATACAAGAGTGTGGCTCAATGACATCAAAATAGAAAATAAAGGCTTGCACTTATTTTATAAATTTCAACTGAAAAATTTTAGCTCCTGTCAAATAATATAATGATAGTTTGTGATAATACTTATAGTTTAAGAACACCTCAGACGAAAAAGGTACACTATACCATCTGGCCTGGCATGTAATTTGACCAAGGCTCCCTGTCCAAGTTAAATAAATATCATATGTAATAATTTTGTTAGTATAGTAATATTTACCATCATAACAATATCACAGCGTCTCTCCTCTTTGCTCTTCTTCACTGTAACAGTGGCAGTCTGGTTGGTGTCAGGCAGATAAAAGAGCAAACCCTGATGTGTTTTCATGAAACAAAACTACAAAATCGTTGCGGGAAATTCAGAAACAAAACTACTGAGCAAAGTGCGTTTTCCTCAAAACAAGAGGCCCAATGGGCTTTGACAGTCAAATGAGTTCAAGGAACAAAGGGTTCAAATCTCTACATGTATTTTTCTCTGGTTAGTCAAATTTTCTCCCAAACTAGACCTAGCATGCTCGTAAATAAGCTGCATGTGGCACTTGAACAAAGTGTTGGTTTAAGAATGTGGTGTTCTGTGCAACATAAACATATGTTTCAGCTCCATATGCTTAAACAATAGGGTGACAGTTTCCTAGAAATTTGACAGATTTACTATTTCAAAGTCTTGCTGACCTTTAATTTCATGGCCTTGAAACTTGGTCCAAAGCAATATTTGCACCATTTCCTAAAATTTTCGAATGCACATGCTTATACAAAATGTTGAGTATTTTTACAGTTGTAAAATGTTATTGTTTCAGTATTTTGACTATTACAACTATATTTATTTCATTTATGTCTCTCAGAAGATAAGAATTTATAACATGTTTTTCACTGTTTTGTCCCTGCACTGTCGGCCCCACGTGACTATAAATTTTTGCAATTTTGACACCCATCCAGTTACTATTTCCAGTGACCATGTTTGGTTTGAATCTACTCAACAGTTCTTCAGAAGAAGCTGAAAATGTGAAAAGTCAACAGACAACAGATAACAGCATAAGACAACTGAAAAAAACAATGACAATAGGTCACTATGAGACTTTTGGTTCAGTTGACAAAAAAACCAATTGAACTATGGTGTGAAATAGTGTCATTGAGACGAGATATCAACTGACATAATTTCTTATATTATATCTGTAGGAGAGTGGCCATGGACTTACCAGCTATCACATTTAAACACATAAAGATATCTTGATAAGTTTAAAACAATTAAAACAATTTTTGGTAAATACATGTTTATAAGGATAAGATATACAATGCAGAAAATCTATGAAGATAAAATAGATAAGGTTAAGGAGGCTCGACCCGGTCACAATTAACCACACGATTTTTTAAAAATTTCAACATTGATTATGCTACCATGTGAACATGACTCTCTGAAAAGTCATGCATTGCACAAAATATTTTTGGGGGGAAATATGTCCAAAAAACCCTGACATTTCTCGAACTTAAAATTTTTTTCTTGTAAAATTCTTGAAATCATATAGAAACAATTAACCGAAAAAAAATCAATATCTGCTTTACAAATATTTTAATAATGAAAAAAATATGGAAAACAATATTTATATAGTGGTTTACTTGGCGGACAGATTTCAATATTAAGAATTAAAATATTTTCACAGCACATAGCCTTAAACACCATGAGTGAAAAATGAAATGACATATCACAGAAATGCTTTTATCTAAATGTGCTGATCATTTATGTCAACTGATGTTGTTGGCCTGGAATAGGATTGGTCGTGACAAATACTACTTACATTACAATCACTTTCAAAAGACATACTGGGGGGTAAACCGTCCTTTCTCATCTCTTCTCGCCATTGTTGACATTGCAACATAATTTTCCCCCTCTATATACAGATGAGTTCCCTTTCAAGCAACATGAAACTTACAACCAATTGCAAAATGCTGGTTACACACACAGAAAGTCACGACAATACTGGATGAATTACTTGTGTATTATGTAGGGTCGAGACTCCTTAAGCTATAGGTTAGCTCTGAAGCATATAGTATATAGTTACACTTCATATTTGAATAATAGAAAACTAAACGCTTTGATACCTGAATGTTAGGTTCATTAATATGAAGATTCATTGACTTTTTCCTAGAAATAGAACAGGTATAATACTCAGAGGAAACTATCAGACTCAGATGTATCCAATATTGCAGTAAGTGATTTTTTCTTCATTTCAGGTGTTCCGTAAAATTTTTTAAAAAGTTTATACTAAACAATAGTTTAGCAGTGAGGAACATTCTGGTAAATGGAATATGTACTTGACTAAAGAGTAGACTTCTTGTGAATATGTCATCAGCATTAATTTATGAAGTTCCAGTGAGAAGTGAACAATTAACTTAATCAAACTCAGACCTTTCCTCAAAAACATTATATCCAGAACAATCTGTCACCATTGATGTCATAGTGCAAAGTAATTGCTCTTTGGTGCCGTTGCACATGACACATATAATGACACATGTACAAGGTTATGAAAACGTATACAAGTTGGTTACAACAAGCCTTTGAACACATCCCTTAAGCATGGTTACAAATCACTATGACTGCAGCTCTTGTCACTATTCGTGTTAGTAAGGTCTTCAAGCCGACACCCAAGGTTAGTTCTGTCCATTGCCATGGCTACATCAAGTACCATCACCAGTCTGTACCTGTGCCCATGGCGCAGGTCGTAGAGCGCTTGATGATGAGCTGCTTCCCCCTTGTGTAGTAGAGCGTTCCTGCATGCGCCGACGTCGTCTTAATTGTCGGTTACAGAACCTATTACAGCACTGCCAGGCAACAGAGCGGGGTCCTCTATCGTAAGTGTTCTCCGACTCCTCTTGTTCCTCATCAGTTTCCATGGTAGGATTTTCTTCGTCAGTGGATGTTGGGATATTACGGTCTTGTCCACTCATGCGACTTGACCTCACTTCCAGAACACATCTGTGTGATGGTCTCTTTATGAAGGCAAAAAAATAACGATGGCAGGTTCCTCTTCCAGTATAAAATGAACTGTAATTATTGCTACTACTGTTATCTGATGGAATTTGCTGCAGTCACAGTTTGTTAGAAATATGAACTTTGTTGCAGTCAGCTATTAAATTTTGGAATGGAATTTGGAATAATAAAAAAAAATGATGTTTTTCATTTATAGAACACAATTCTGAAATTTCCATGATAAAAACATGCAACAAGGAATGATTAGAAAATGCTGATTGCAGCAAATTTCACAAATAGCATACAGCAATAAGGAAGAGGCCTGCATATATAGCTACTAAAAGAAAGGGTTCTCTCACCCTCGGACCCCTGGGACCAGGTGGACCAGGGAGGCCTCTAATGAACCCTTGAGGGTACCCAAGGCCAGATCCTCCTCCTGACTGTGTTTCTGATCCTCCAGCACTACCTCCAGTACGACTGGATCCTCCTCCTCCTCCCCCTCCCCCTCCCCTGCCCCCTCCTCTGCCTCCTCTCTAGGAACAGAATACTTCTGTTATGTACTGATGTGTATTATTGGGGACTGGATTTATGTTGGACTGACCACATGCAAAATCTGTTTGAATCATTCCTCCCTATTTACATTAATTAGTTGACCATTCTGTCAACCATCCCTATAGATATTGATAGAAATAAGTAGACAAACATTTATACATACATATGTGATACTATAAAGGCATTTCACGTTGTGTAAAAAACAAATTTTTCGCCATTGTATCTAAAAAGAAGACGGATGTAGCCAGTACATATTTTAAATGTAAAAGGTACATCTAAAAAAATTAAGGAACAAGACTTTTAAAATGAATTAAGATATGCAGTCTCTCCCAAGACACTTTAAATGCAAACTAAAGATGCTTCTCAATCTGTAGACAATAAATACCCAGGCATGTCTAATACATTACAAGATTTCTGCTCATGCTCACAACATATGTGTAAAACAAGAATCAACCAAACATGCCCACAGCATGTCTAGTCCTCTGTACATGCTTCATAACAACGCACTTATTTACAACACACAAGCTCCTTACAAATGTTAACCACAAAACACTTAAAGCAGAACAGCTAAAATGGTTTTATATGTACCATGTATGTGAGAGTTGCTCCCCTTGACTTAGTGTGTAGAAGATTTTTTGTTGTCCTGTAGCCATGTGGTTAAACAATCACATAGGGCAGGGGAGTGTGGAAATAATTATTTATTTCATTCATATGCTCCTTTAAATCAAATAACTTATTATTTATCTGTTCATTTTTTCTGTAAGGTTAGGAAGGGGGGGTGGGGGGGTGGGGGGGGGGGAATCTGATCCATACAACAAAAGTAACACAGAACATGCTACAGTTACAGTCTCAGAGTTATTTATAGGGATAGTTGACAGCACTATTATTCAGCTGAAAATGGTCACACAGGTGCAAGTGAGAACAAGATAGCAAAGTTATATACATACACAAGGTCACACATAGATTGTCTTATAAACAAGGTCACACAGAATATCTTCTATACAAGGTCACAAATAGATTATCTTATGAACAATGTCACACATAGATTGTCTTAAATACAAGGTTACAAATAGATTATCTTATGAACAAGGTCACACATAAATTGTCTTATAAACAAGGTCACACACAGAATATCTCATAAACAAGGTCACATATAGACTGTCTTAAAAAATAAGGTCAAACAAACTAGCCTACTAACAAGGTCACAAGTATAATCTTTAAAAAAAGGTCACAAGGCACCACTATATGATACTTATCCCACTATCATTATCAAGGATTGTTCTGTAATTTTTGACATAGATTAATCCAAAGAAACTTGCAGGATTCAGCAGAACCCAAGTTATTGTGTCAAAATGTATTTTCTATCTAAAGTTACACTGACCTTGACCTACGTTGACATTTTAACATCAAAATAATGCCGAAAATAACAAGCATAGTTATTAAGGAAAGCAGTGTGTGTAGACTGAGTTTGATCAGTCTAAGGAAACTTTGCTAATTCAGTGTATTCAGATTTTCTATGTATAGAATTAGTGACCTTCACCTTGGACCTTTTACCTCGAAAAGCATTCCAAATAAAGCTATGCACTCTGTAAAGTTTGAGTTGATTCAGACTAAGGGCATCATTTTCTATTTATAGTGAAATTAAAAGAGTTTGATCTTTTGATGCAAAATAGTCTTCCCAATAAGTAAGCAATGTGTGTAGATGGAGTTGGATTCATCCAAATGAACCATTTTTTTTTATTTTCTATAGTTTGTAATCTTAGCATCAAACCCTCTAACCCCAAAAATAATCTCCAAACCGAAAGTAGTGTTTGAAGTTTGAGTTTGATTGGTCTTAATCTGAAGTAATTGTCAGGAAATGGTGATGGGGATGGATGGAAGAATTGTCAGAACAATGGACAGACAACAACATTACAATATTTGGTGGGGAATAACTCAGATTATTTAAAATAAAGTCACACAGATAATAAACAAGGTCACAGATATTTTGTCGTGATGGAGTGGTGTATAACCGGAGACCTGAGAGATATAGAAATATATTGTAGGAGACTTACTGGGGCTCCAGGACGTCCATCTCTGCCCTGAAAGTATACATAGACTTAACTATACACCAGCCACAGTGTTACAACATATCAAACTGACATCACATATATATATATATATATAACAACTCATTGACAACAGTTTCTGATAACATCACTAAATTGTCTTTAAAACTGAAGTCATGTGACAGTGAAATGAATCACATAAGCATGAACAAGTTTGAGCGAGACATAACACATGAACTAGACTTGTTTGAACTGACTTTAGAGACAGACATATATGATTCATTACAAAAGTATGTGTACTCACAGAAGGTCCTCTTGGTCCTGGTGGTCCCTAAAAATGAACACCAAAAAAGTAAAACACAGCTTCATGTACAAGACGGGGAAACATGACAGTCTTGTTAATGTTTTATTTCAGTTTACTGGTAAATCTTCAGCTCTGTTTCAACAGGATTCCATAAACAGTTATAATGCCCTTGACCATATTATGTAACCAGAAGTATTCTCATATTTGACTTTTGTGTAAACTGCCATCAAAATCTTTAAACCACTAGAATGACGATATGGTCATTTGGAATACCATTCTTCATTTGTCCTTTTCCTCATGAAGATGTTTTATATTTCTGGGTCATTGAAATTTTTAATAAGCTTCTATACAGAAACTATTTCAGGATGACTTTTAGTAAGATTTACCATGGTAGAAGTACCAGATTGTAGGATTATATGTTTCACGAGATCTGATTGGTCATTAAAATTAACCATTAATATAACAGCCAATGAAACATGGCATTTCAAAGGTGAACATTTTTTCATTCAGCTGGTTAATTTGTCACCAACGTCTGATGAAAAGTGATCTCCAGAACACATTTTGTCGAAGTTGAAGAGAGATACACTGTTTGAAGATGTCCTATATTGAAGCCCACACAGTAATGGATGAATGAATTATGTGGTAAAGTAGCAGCAGATGACACTGAAGTGTCATGTTCAAATTTGACATGTAAACTGTGAAATGTGGCATGAAAGTTAACAATTATTTCAATAAAAGGTTAGATATTTCAAATAATAAATAAACAAAATTACAGAAAATTTCTGTTCTTAAAGGAAAAATGAATGTAAGAAACAAGTCAACTGATAATGTCATATTCCACTTATTATCACATTTTCTCCTGTTAAATGGAACATGATATTAAGCAGTTTCTACTGTACCAATTTGTAACATTAACCACTGGTATATACAAGTACCAATTTGTAACATTTATGACTGGTATATACAAGTACCAATTTGTAACATTAACCACTGGTATATACAAGTTCCAATTTGTAACATTTACCACTGGTATGTAAACACTCACACAACTGAATTACAAGAGTGTAAAATCTAAATTGACTAACCGGCAAAATACATCATCTTTATTTAAATTCTCATTCGCATATATGAGTAGACATCATTATTTGCTGATGATGAAAACATCACATCGTCCATACTCCTTTTCAGTCTGTTAGGATTTCAGTTTTACAATGAAAGTAAACCATAGATAGCTTCCAATCGTTGCTCTCATGAATACCTACCTGTGCACCATCTTCTCCTTTGGTACCTTTCATACCATCATAGCCAGGCAGACCCTGGGCTCCTTTGGGACCTGGAGGTCCTGCTGGCCCTGCAATTCCAGGCTCGCCTGGTAAACCAGGCTCCCCCTAAAACAGTTCAGACATACACATCAACAATAGCCAAAAAATACTTCACTACCTTTTATTTAATGTTCATCTCATTTGATGCATTATTTTGCCAAAGATTTGAGATACCAGGTTATATTTGACCAAAGGTCTATGATGCATGTAATACATTATCTGAGATCAGAGATACAATGTAATACATGACATTAGACAGTGTAATACATTATCTGAGATCAGAGATACAATGTAATACATGACATTAGACAGTGTAATACATTATCTGAGATCAGAGATACAATGTAATACATGACATTAGACAGTGTAATACATTATCTGAGATCAGAGATACAATGTAATAAATTATCTATCAGCATAATACATTATCTGAGATACAATGTAATACATGACATTAGACAGTGTAATACATTATCTGAGATACAATGTAATACATGACCTGAGATAGGGTAATACATTACCTAAGATTGTAGATACTGCGTAATAAATTAACCGACAATCTGTATCTGAGACACAACGTAACATATGATCATCACATGATCTGGGATACAGCGTAATACATTATCTGTGACAGAGTAATGCATTATCTGAGATACAGTGTAATAGATTATCTGAGATACAGAATAATGTATTATCTGAGATACAATGTAATATATTATCTGAGATACAGAATAATATATTATCTGAGATACAGTGTAATACATTATCTGTGATACAGTGTAATACATTATCTGAGATACATTGTAATACATTATCTGAGATACAGAATAATATATTATCTGAGATACAGTGTAATACATTATCTGTGATACAGTGTAATACATTATCTGAGATACATTGTAATACATTATCTGAGATACAGAATAATATATTATCTGAGATACAGTGTAATACATTATCTGTGATACAGTGTAATACATTATCTGAGATACATTGTAATACATTATCTGAGATACAGTGTAATACATTATCTGTGATACAGTGTAATACATTATCTGAGATACATTGTAATACATTATCTGAGATACAGTGTAATACATTATCTGAGATACAGTAATACATTATCTGAGATACAATGTAATACATTATCAGTGATCTGTTATATAGTGTATATATCAACATTTACACAAAACTTACTCATGCATTGTACAACAAAGAGTATCACCTACAAACCTCCACAAATTCATGTTCAAATATTGACTAATTCTGTAGATGTTGTAGGTCTTACAGACATGCTCTTTATGAATATACAACAATATCAACATGCTGAAAGGTCATTGCAGCGAGAGTACTACACTTCTATTTTATTCACATATGACAGGTTTTGTACTCTTGTTCTTCTGTCGACTTCTGTTGAACTGTGTAATTAATTACTGGTGTCTATAGTGCTATCATGTCACTGTAATTACTGGTGTTTATAGTACTATCATGTCACTGTAATTACTGGTGTCTATTGTACTATCATGTCACTGTAATTACTGGTGTCTATAGTACTATCAGTGACTGTAATTACTGGTGTTTATAGTACTATCATGTCACTGTAATTACTGGTGTCTATAGTACTATCATGTCCCTGTAATTACTGGTGTCTATAGTACTATCACGTCACTGTAATTACTGGTGTTTATAGTACTATCATGTCACTGTAATTACTGGTGTCTATAGTACTATCATGTCACTGTAATTACTGGTGTCTATAGTACTATCATGTCACTGTAATTACTGGTGTTTATAGTACTATCATGTCACTGTAATTACTGGTGTCTATAGTACTATCATGTCACTGTAATTACTGGTGTCTATAGTACTATCATGTCACTGTAATTACTGGTGTCTATAGTACTATCAGTGACTGTAATTACTGGTGTCTATAGTACTATCATGTCACTGTAATTACTGGTGTCTATAGCACTATCAGTGACTGTAATTACTGGTGTCTATAGTACTATCATGTCACTGTAATTACTGGTGTCTATAGTACTATCATGTCACTGTAATTACTGGTGTCTATAGTACTATCATGTCACTGTAATTACTGTCACTGTAATTACTGGTGTCTATCAGTACTGTAATTACTGGTGTCTATCAGTGACTGTAATTATCATGTAATTACTGTCACTGTAATTATGTGTCTATAGTACTATCATGTCACTGTAATTACTGGTGTCTATAGTACTATCAGTGACTGTAATTACTGGTGTTTATAGTACTATCATGTCACTGTAATTACTGGTGTCTATAGTACTATCATGTCACTGTAATTACTGGTGTCTATAGTACTATCATGTCACTGTAATTACTGGTGTCTATAGTACTATCATGTCACTGTAATTACTGGTGTCTATAGTACTATCAGTGACTGTAATTACTGGTGTCTATAGTACTATCATGTCACTGTAATTACTGGTGTCTATAGTACTATCATGTCACTGTAATTACTGGTGTCTATAGTACTATCAGTACTGGTGTCATGTCTACTGTAATTACTGGTGTCTATATGTACTATCATGTCACTGTAATTACTATCTATAGTACTATCAGTGACTGTAATTACTGGTGTCTATAGTACTATCATGTCACTGTAATTACTGATGTCTATAGTACTATCAGTGACTGTAATTACTGGTGTCTATAGTACTATCAGTGACTGTAATTACTGGTGTCTATAGTACTATCAGTGACTGTAATTACTGGTGTTTATAGTACTATCATGTCACTGTAATTACTGATGTCTATAGTACTATCATGTCACTGTAATTACTGATGTCTATAGTACTATCATGTCACTGTAATTACTGATGTCTATAGTACTATCATGTCACTGTAATTACTGGTGTCTATAGTACTATCAGTGACTGTAATTACTGGTGTTTATAGTACTATCATGTCACTGTAATTACTGATGTCTATAGTACTATCATGTCACTGTAATTACTGGTGTCTGTAGTACTAGCTATCAGTGACTGTAATTACTAGTGTCTGTAGTACTAACTATCATGTCACTGTAATTACTGGTGTCTGTAGTACTAGCTATCAGTGACTGTAATTACTAGTGTCTGTAGTACTAACTATCGGTGACTGTAATTACTGGTGTCTGTAGTACTTTCTGTGACTAACTACTGGTGATTGTACTACTATCTGTGATAGTGAAATATTTGTTATCTCTCTGGTGTAAGGGTATATAGCATTGAACCTTAATGGTGTGTCTGTGTACCTTAAGTAAGGTAAGCTGTGCTTCATCACTCTCTCCCAAGCCCCCAGGAAATCCTTTGGGGCCACGCGGTCCCTACAAACCACAATAGTCATGCTACAGTCTACCATTCACAACATAACATGCAATATCTCATTCAGGTGCAAATGTAAAATGCTAAAACAAGGATCTGCATAAAAGTTTGTTTATCAATTAGAGTTTTTGCAATGGTGAGAACAGTGTCATGCAAAATCATCACAAAGAAATAAATCAATTATTCAATAAATCATTTTACGCCTTAAATGGAAGTGAATATGTCACATGTATAGCAAAATATATGTAAATATTTACAGATAACAAAGAAACATACTTTACTTTCAATATCAAATAATTCAATATGTATCAAAGTACACAAGCACCTGCCATTATCAAAATCATCAATCGGTACAATGTTTCTATAGAGACTAAGACCCCAGTATGCCACAATTAAGGATGAATATTTAAGATGGTATTGAATTAATGATTGGGTTAAAAATGTATTGCAGGAATGAATCAAACTTTGAGTATTTTCATTAAGTTTCAAAAAAGACAAAGAATTCAAGTATTGAAGGAGGTTTCATGCAAATAGAATTTAGTTTAAAAACTTTTTGTGTAGTAATCCAAGATGGTGACTGACTACTCTATTATATTTCAGATTAACAAGATATTAGAAATTGTGCTGTTGATTTATACTACTATTATATCATAAATGTTTCTGAAAAGCAACAATTTTCTTATTTTATGTTACTATATGACTGTAGTTTGGTAGATGCTGATGTCATTGAGAGACCCCAATATAGTGCCTTAAATCTGTAGACAAAGTTAGAAGTGGTTAGTTAGCAGAGAGTGAAAGAAGAAAGTATGAACTGGAGACTGGCACAAGCAAAATTTGAAAATGGTTGAATAATAAAAGTGGATAAAAGCATGCATGTCATTAGATGTCATCACTACACACAAGGGTAAACAAGTTCATAACAATACTCACCATAGACAAGTAGGCAAGTCAATAGTCATTCTCACTACAGCCATACTCACCACTGACAAGTAGGCAAGTCAATAGTCATTCTCAATACAGGCAACTAGGCAAATCAATTGTTATTCTCACCACAGCCATACTCACCACTGACAAGTAGGCACGTCCACAACAATACTCACCACGAAACAAGTTGGCAATTCAATAGTTATACTCACCACTGACAAATAGGCAGGTCAATGTATCTATACTCACCATTGACAAGTAGGCAAGTCCATTGCCATATTCACCATTGACAAGTGGGCAAGTTCATTGCCATATTCACCATTGACAAGTAGGCAAGTTCATTGCCATATTCACCATTGACAAGTAGGCAAGTTCATTGCCATATTCACCATTGACAAGTAGGGAAGTTCATTGCCTTATTCACTATTGACAAGTAGGCAAGTTCATTGCCTTATTCACCATTGACCAGTAGGCAAGTTCATTGCCATATTCACCATTGACATTAAGGCCAGTCCATTACCAGGTAGGCATGTCAACAAAAATACTCACCATTGACAACAGCATCACTGACTACTGACAAGTAGGCAAGTCAACAGCCATACTCTGCATAGACAAGTTGTCAAGTCCATTATCAGGTAAGCAAGTCAACAACGATACTCACCACTGACAACAGCAATACTCACCACTTACAAGAAGGCAAGTCAACAGCCATACTCTGCATAGACAAGTAGGCAAGTCCATTGCCAGGAAGGCAAGTCAACAACGATACTCACCTTTGACAACAGCAATACTCACCATTGACAACAGCAATACTCACCACTTACAAGAAGGCAAGTCACTAGCTATACTCTCCATAGACAAGTAGGCAAGTCCATTGCCAGGAAGGCAAGTCAACAACGATACTCACCTTTGACAACAGCAATACTCACCATTGACAACAGCAATACTCACCACTTACAAGAAGGCAAGTCACTAGCTATACTCTCCATAGACAAGTAGGCAAGTCCATATTAATATTCACCATAAACAAGGGTATAAAAGTCTAAGATGTCATCGCAGTATTCGCTGTGGATACAAAAAATCAACAACGTACATGGTCATAACAGATATTAGTCATCCCTTCATCACATTGTAAAGAGACACAGCACATGCTCAGACAAAACTCAACACCATGGCAAAATATACTGTGACAGGCAATGACTAGACCAGCATGCCTGATGAAGATACAACGACAGGCACTTAACATGCCTGATATACCAACCTTAATTGTAATCACTTCGTACTCTCCTCCCTATCAAAGCAAATCAGTGTTTATTTATCAAAACAACTCACCTGCAGACTTATTTGCATAATAAAATTTTTTTTTAGAAATTTGACTGAATTTTAATGAATTTTGATAAAATTCTGTGTTTTTTACATTTTAATCCTAAGTATGAAGTTAGGTAACCAATATCATGATCAGAGCAGCACCTTGTGTTATGGTTATCAAAATTGTACTACCATATCAGAGCATCACATTCTGTCACTGCTTGTTTCTGTTGGAAAAATGTACCGAAGATTGTATTTCATGGAAATCACACCGCAATTGATGAAATGTGTGGTCCAATAAGTTTGTAGTGTCAAAAGTGTAAATGAAAAGAATTATCACCATTGGTGTATCAGTATATTTGATAATGAAGCTTTGAAGTATTCAATTAAGTGAGATGTAATAAGAAATTAAAGTTATCCGAACAAGAAATTAACAAGATGAATAGACAGCAGACAGATGATAGCACAACACTACTGTAAGCTTGTCTCAATAGCCAGTTATAAAACACATAACAAAACAGTTCAGAATTTGACCATCAATGACGTCAGAAATTCTGTTAGACCGTGAGAGTGAATCACTCTGATATTCAGACAAACATAAAGTACGAACTACAATGTTCCTTTGGTGACATCTGGACGCCTTACCTTGAGAGGTATGATATCTTTGTATCCCGTATTTAGGCCCTCGTGGAATCGCACAGATCGCTTGATACCCTGGACAAGCACATGCATCATAGGAAAGATACAGTAATATTAATCACAGCTCAGTGTTAAAGTTAGTCAGCAAGAGAAAATTTCCCCGCCACCATTATAGCGTAGTTTCTGAAGCCCCTTCATCCCTTATTAGTGGCAGATTAACATAGAAATCAGAACATGATTAGGCCAGTCAAATGAATATATACAATTACCAGAAAAAAATGAAATAAAATTCAACATGTTATATTCAGTCTAGTAAAGACTTCTGAAAATCTTCTTTAGATTTCTAAGAATTAATTTTTGTTAGACCAGGACCTTGATACCATTAGCAGTAATCCATACACAACCTTTGGTCCAGGAGCACCATCAAATCCAGGCAGTCCTTCATTTCCTTTCTCTCCCTTGGGGCCTGGTCCTCCCTAAGGAATCACAAACAATTATATAAGTTATCTTTTTAAATCTTTTCCCTAACCCAGGGCCAAACGTGGAGCCTAGGGTCATGAAAATAACAAATTTGATAAAAGTACTTCGGCACTTCCATCCATGCAATAGTATTTGATTTTACCTTACCTGCAACTTAAAAAGAAGAATATTTTAAACTTCAGTCAACTTGTCTCTCTTTTATGACTAAGAAAGGTTCCTGCTAAAGTTAGAAATCGTCTATGGGCATCAACAATTGATGACGGATAAAAAGCAGAAAACAGAAAACAACATTTGATTTTTCCCCTCCAGCTTTGTGCAAGTGGGCATATCTCTTACTAGTAGAAATAATTTGAGGTAAAAACAAAGAGTTTGGGTAATCTTGCTACCCATAGTTACAGGGCACTATCCCCACCATTCTGCCTATAGTTACATGACACTTTCCCAACCATTCTGCCCATAGTTACATGACACTTTTCCATCCATTCTGCCCATAGTTTCTTGACACTTTCCCATCCATTCTGTCCATAGTTACATGACACTTTTCCAACTATTCTGCCCATAGTTACATGACACTTTTCCAACTATTCTGCCCATAGTTACATGACACTTTTCCAACCATTCTGCCCATAGTTACATGACACTTTTCCAACTATTCTGCCCATAGTTACATGACACTTTTCCAACCATTCTGCCCATAGTTACATGACACTTTTCCAACTATTCTGCCCATAGTTACATGACACTTTTCCAACCATTCTGCCCATAGTTACATGACACTTTTCCAACTATTCTGTCCATAAAGTTTCATGACACTTTCCCATCCATTCTGTCCATAAAGTTACATGACACTTTCCCAATCATTCTGCCCATAGTTACCGTACTTGACACTTTCTCAACAATTCTACCCTTAGTCACAAGATGCTTCTCAACTATTTTAACCATAGTTACAAGACAGGTGTGTAACTATTTGTAGAACTTCTGGGACACCTTGTAATACATACCTTATCTCCTTTAGCTCCAGGTAAACCTTGAGAGCCCTTCAAAATAAAAGTTGATGACAATTATCTAAATATCAACAGTAAAATATGTTAAGTTGTAAATCCATACCTGTTACATCTATATATAGACATCTATCTTCTCTAACCAACTCTAGCATTGTCACATATTCCATAAGTAATTAACTCTGATATTGTACAAAAGACACAAGTGCATAGCATCTTACTGAACTGTTTCTAAGGTGAACTAATTAAATCTGAATATGAGAGTTAATATTCCTACAGACACGTAAGTACAAACTTACTTGATTTCCCTTGCTAATTGGTCCCTGCAATAAACAAGCAGTATCAATTATAACAGGTGAAATGTTGACGTATCTTTTAGTGAGAAACATTGAATATCAAATATCTTATCAATATATGTTCATCAATATTAAGTTCAGTCTTGAAACTCTCCATTACAGAATAAATGAAAGCTACCCTCTCTCCTATTTCCTGGTAAATCTTGTGGTATGCTGTGGTGTGGGAATTGTTCCATTACACCATATAATACTAATTACACTGATCCCTATCCTATCTTCAATGTAGTTATTTCAGTAAATAATGATTAAATTGTATGTAATTTTCATATCTTTCAACAAAAACTGAAATATTTTTCACAGAAAGCAGTTCAACTTTTTTTCCCCTCTCTCTACCAATCAGGGAAACACATCTCACTATTTCCCTGACACAAGGGCCTCTATATCTGGGAGTTTGACCTTACCACACAACCTGACAATGTTGGGCAAATTCTCTAGAAATATTTATTTCAGGCCCAATCATATGATGCATATCAACCAAAATTGAGCTAAATGGTTAGCGGACTAGATAGTTATTTAAATTCTTGCGCAATTAGTGTACATTTACACTAGGAGAAAAGGTTTGCCTAGATGTACATAAATGTGATAATATGGCAGGCATCAACATTTCTCATCTGATTTCTGTTAAATAAGAGTTGTAAATATGCTGTAGTTTAGACCTTGTTCCTCTGTTTTAATCACAGTAAATATTCCTAAGATTCTACTTGCATTAGATATATAAAACAGCAGGAGACTTACTGTTAATGATATATACTCTATCATCAGTTAAGGTATGCCACATCAGATCTACAATAAGAGGTCTATCAGGCCTGTATCAGTCAACTGATTTTGTCAGACTGAAAGGGCTTAATCTAAACTAATGGAAAAACAGTTCTAAAAGGTTTATTAGCCAATCAAGCATGCTTCAGACAAAATGCAACCAAATGCAGGTATTCCTACAGAAGCAGAAGGATCTTAAAGAACTTGCTCTATTTTCTCAATTGGTCCCTGCCTTGTATTGTAAGAAACACTGTTGACACAAAATAGAGTTCTCTTCACTTAAGAATATTTCAGGTCAAATTTGAACAAAATCTAATGACAATCTTTCTTACAAAAGAAAGATTTAAAAAAATGAACTAAATTTCCCCATTTGGACCCAAACCCTCCTGCTCCTGGGTGCTCAGACTCACTATTTCTATAAAATTGAGTCCCCTTCACCAAAGATGCTTCTAACAAATTTTGGTTAGAATCAGCACAGTCACAACTAGTACCAATTAGTAGGAACATGTGAGGGACTGACAACTGATGCAGAAGTTTGTCATAATCTCACTTTGCCCTTTAGGCCTCTTGAGCTAAAAAAAACATTCCAAAAACATGAGATATACACACATCTTATGATATAATTGTGAATTAGATGTTAATATCTCTATTGATATAAAATCCTGCCCATAGAGATACAATATATAAACCATATATATACCATTATATAAACAGCCAACACATAGCCAATTCCTGCACCACAGGAATATAATATATAAACAGCCAACACATAGCCAATTCCTGCACCACAGGAATATAATATATAAACAGCCAACACATAGCCAATTCCTGCACCACAGGAAAACAGTATATAAACAGCCAACACATAGTACAAATAGTATCTGGTAGTGTTTCATTCACACAGGAAAACAGTATATAAACACACAACACATGTACCAATTAGTGCATTCACACAGGAAAACAGTGTATAAACAGCCAACACATAGCCAATTCCTGGTTGTGCATTCTCACAGGAAAACATGTATATAAACATTCACACAACACATGATGTACAAAATTCCTGCACCACAGGAATATGTACAAATAGTATCTGGTATAGACACCAACACATAGTATCCAATTCACAGGATCACACTGATGGTATCTGGTTGTGTTTCATTCATCACAGGATCAGACATATACAAATAGTATCAGTGTTTCATTCTTTCTCACAGGATCAGACACTGAACTACAAGATCTCTCAGGATCTGCTAGTGTTTCGTTCATTCTCACAGGATCAGACACTGATGTACAAATAGTATCTGGTAGTGTTTCGTTCATTCTCACAGGATCAGACACTGATCTACAAGGCGGGATCTCTCAGGATCTGCTAGTGTTTCGTTCATTCTCACAGGATCAGACACTGATGTACAAATAGTATCTGGTAGTGTTTCATTCACACAGGATCAGACACTGATGTACAAATAGTATCTGGTAGTGTTTCATTCACACAGGATCAGACACTGATGTACATAGTAGTATCTGGTAGTGTTTCATTCTCACAGGATCAGACACTGATGTACAAATAGTATCTGGTAGTGTTTCATTCATTCTCACAGGATCAGACACTGATGTACAAATAGTATCTGGTTGTGTTTCATTCTTTCTCACAGGATCAGACACTGATGTACAAATAGTATCTGGTAGTGTTTCATTCTTTCTCACAGGATCAGACACTGATGTACAAATAGTATCTGGTAGTGTTTCATTCATTCTCACAGGATCAGACACTGATGTACAAATAGTATCTGGTAGTGTTTCATTCTTTCTCACAGGATCAGACACTGATGTACAAATAGTATCTGGTAGTGTTTCATTCATTCTCACAGGATCAGACACTGATGTACAAATAGTATCTGGTAGTGTTTCATTCTTTCTCACAGGATCAGACACTGATGTACAAATAGTATCTGGTAGTGTTTCATTCATTCTCACAGGATCAGACACTGATGTACAAATAGTATCTGGTAGTGTTTCATTCATTCTCACAGGATCAGACACTGATGTACAAATAGTATCTGGTAGTGTTTCATTCTTTCTCACAGGATCAGACACTGATGTACATAGTAGTATCTGGTAGTGTTTCGTTCATTCACACAGGATCAGACACTGATGTACAAATAGTATCTGGTAGTGTTTCATTCTTTCTCACAGGATCAGACACTGATGTACAAATAGTATCTGGTAGTGTTTCATTCTTTCTCACAGGATCAGACACTGATGTACAAATAGTATCTGGTAGTGTTTCATTCACACAGGATCAGACACTGATGTACAAATAGTATCTGGTTGTGTTTCATTCATTCTCACAGGATCAGACACTGATGTACAAATAGTATCTGGTAGTGTTTCATTCTCACAGGATCAGACACTGATGTACAAATAGTATCTGGTAGTGTTTCATTCTCACAGGATCAGACACTGATGTACAAATAGTATCTGGTAGTGTTTCATTCACACAGGATCAGACACTGATGTACAAATAGTATCTGGTAGTGTTTCATTCATTCTCACAGGATCAGACACTGATGTACAAATAGTATCTGGTAGTGTTTCATTCATTCTCACAGGATCAGACACTGATGTACAAATAGTATCTGGTTGTGTTTCATTCATTCTCACAGGATCAGACACTGATGTACAAATAGTATCTGGTGTGTTTCATTCATTCTCACAGGATCAGACACTGATGTACAAATAGTATCTGGTAGTGTTTCATTCTCACAAGATCAGACACTGATGTACAAATAGTATCTGGTTGTGTTTCATTCATTCTCACAGGATCAGACACTGATGTACAAATAGTATCTGGTAGTGTTTCATTCTTTCTCACAGGATCAGACACTGATGTACAAATAGTATCTGGTTGTGTTTCATTCATTCTCACAGGATCAGACACTGATGTACAAATAGTATCTGGTTGTGTTTCATTCATTCTCACAGGATCAGACACTGATGTACAAATAGTATCTGGTAGTGTTTCATTCTTTCTCACAGGATCAGACACTGATGTACATAGTAGTATCTGGTAGTGTTTCATTCTCACAAGATCAGACACTGATGTACAAATAGTATCTGGTTGTGTTTCATTCATTCTCACAGGATCAGACACTGATGTACAAATAGTATCTGGTAGTGTTTCATTCTTTCTCACAGGATCAGACACTGATGTACAAGTAGTATCTGGTAGTGTTTCATTCATTCACACAGGATCAGACACTGATGTACAAATAGTATCTGGTAGTGTTTCATTCTCACAAGATCATACACTGATGTACAAATAGTATCTGGTTGTGTTTCATTCATTCTCACAGGATCAGACACTGATGTACAAATAGTATCTGGTAGTGTTTCATTCACACAGGATCAGACACTGATGTACAAATAGTATCTGGTAGTGTTTCATTCTCACAGGATCAGACACTGATGTACAAATAGTATCTGAGAGTGTTTCATTCTTTCTCACAGGATCAGACACTGATGTACATAGTAGTATCTGAGAGTGTTTCATTCTTTCTCACAGGATCAGACACTGATGTACAAATAGTATCTGGTTGTGTTTCATTCATTCTCACAGGATCAGACACTGATGTACAAATAGTATCTGAGAGTGTTTCATTCTCGAAGGATCAGACACTGATGTACAAATAGCATCTGGTAGTGTTTCATTCATACTTACTGGACTGGACACTGACGTACATAATGGCATCTGATAGTTTTTTCGTTCATACTGACAAATATAAGTGGCACTTGGCCTTAGTTCATACAATAGTTGTATGTGGCAACATACATTTTTAACAGCAATTCTTCAATGCTTCAGACCTGTATTCCAAGGCTGGATGTGTAAGTTTAGTGCCAACAGAAGAGATTATAAAAAGCAACATGAAAGTACTTTGGTATGAAACTTTGACTTTGATCAGCCAAAGAGTACTTAAATTTTTGTGCACATGCTAACTTTCTATTTCTTATGTCAATGACCTTGACCTTAAACCTTCAAACCAGGAAAGCATTTACATGATATGGATGTCCTAGAAAGGATAATCAATGCATTGAAGCATATAAAGCAACAAAAGGTTCCCAGGATAGCAAATGGCCTTGAAAGGTCAGCATTTAAGGCCTTAATATGACAAAAATTGAAATCTGTATTTCATTCATGTCATGCAAGGATTACAAAAAATTGTAAGAGATAGGCTAGAATGAAATAGCTTAAAAGGATGACCATGCAGTGAAATATTCCAAAATTAAAGATAAGACGCAGAAAAAGCCAATATAGGTTTGACTGGACATAATCAGGAATACAAGACATTCAAATGACCCATAACAAAGCAGGACCAGGCCAAGTGGACATACGAGATTGGTAGTAGGAACAAATGATAAAGTGGAGAAATTCAACTGAATACAACAGGAAAGGGAAAACGAAACATTCAAAAGACCAAAGACAAACCGGGAATCCTGCGTAACCACGGAAACCCATAGGTCCTCTGCTGCCTTTATATCCCTGCAACGGAAAGTTCATACACTGACGATGTACAAGGTCATGGTGGTAATTTGGAGGTCAAAATCAAACACAATGAGAACAATATCAAGAACCATTTACTTTAATGATCAATGTAATATTCAGTCAAGTATGGGACATAATAGGCTTACAAAATCTATCTTAGCCAATACTCGCACTTTATATATACAAAGTATTTGTTTATAATTTTTGGCCTAACAATAAAATATTAGATGAGAATCTCCCTGGACCGAGAACAGGAAGTAAACAAATATAATCTCCATATCTATATGTACATTTTTGACTTATTTAGAAACGAAAATTGAAAGAGATTTGACCGGATTTGATACAGAAATTACTAAGAAATATGTTTATCATTCACATGACTAGTTTCCTGTGAATTGACTCATGCAGGTAAAAATGGTACTACCTTGATACCCTTGACACCAGGATAACCCTGAAATTAAATTGTACTTATAACACACTTAAAACAGAGTACCAGAGGGCAAATTGTACTTATAACACACTTAAAACAGAGTACCAGAGGGCAAATTATACTTATAACACACTTAAAACATAAAACCAAAGGGCAAATTGTACTTATAATACACTTAAAACAGAGTACCACAGGGCAAATTGTACTTATAAAACACTTAAAACATCGTACCACAAGGCAAATTGTACTTATAACACACTTAAAACATAGTACCAAAGGGCAAATTGTACTTATAACACACTTAAAACAGAGTACCAAATGGCAAATTGTACTTATAACACACTTAAAACAGAGTACCAAAGGGCAAATTGTACTTATAACACACTTAAAACAGAGTACCAAAGGGCAAATTGTACTTATAACACACTTAAAACAGAGTACCACAGGGCAAATTGTACTTATAACACACTTAAAACATAGTACCAAAGGGCAAATTGTACTTATAACACACTTAAAACAGAGTATCAAAGGGCAAATTGTACTTATAACACACTTAAAACAGAGTATCAAAGGGCAAATTGTACTTATAACACACTTAAAACAGCAAAGTACCAAAGGGCAAATTGTAACACACTTATAACACACTTAAAACACACTTAAAACAAAGGGCAAATTGTACTTATAACACACTTAAAACATAGTACCAAAGGGCAAATTGTACTTATAACACACTTAAAACAGAGTACCACAGGGCAAATTGTACTTATAACACACTTAAAACATAGCACCAAAGGGCAAATTGTACTTATAACACACTTAAAACATAGTACCAAAGGGCAAATTGTACTTATAACACACTTAAAACAGAGTACTACAGGGCAAATTGTACTTATAACACACTTAAAACAGAGTACCAAAGGGCAAATTGTACTTATAACACACTTAAAACAGAGTACCAAAGGGCAAATTGTACTTATAACACACTTAAAACATAGTACCACAGGGCAAATTGTACTTATAACACACTTAAAACAGAGTACCAAAGGGCAAATTGTACTTATAACACACTTAAAACAGAGTATCAAAGGGCAAATTGTACTTATAACACACTTAAAACAGAGTACCAAAGGGCAAATTGTACTTATAACACACTTAAAACAGGGCAAATTGTACTTATAACACACTTAAAACAGAGTACCAAAGGGCAAATTGTACTTATAACACACTTAAAACAAAGGGCAAATTGTACTTATACCAAAGGGCAAACACACACAGAGTACCAAAGGGCAAATTGTACTTATAACACACTTAAAACAGAGTACCAAAGGGCAAATTGTAACACACTTAAAACAGAGTACCAAAGGGCAAATTGTACTTATAACACACTTAAAACAGAGTATCAAAGGGCAAATTGTACTTATAACACACTTAAAACAGAGTACCAAAGGGCAAATTGTACTTATAACACACTTAAAACAGAGTACCAAAGGGCAAATTGTACTTATAACACACTTAAAACAGAGTACCAAAGGGCAAATTGTACTTATAACACACTTAAAACAGAGTACCAAAGGGCAAATTGTACTTATAACACACTTAAAACAGAGTACCAAAGGGCAAATTGTACTTATAACACACTTAAAACAGAGTATCGAATGGCAAATTGTACTTATAACACACTTAAAACAGAGTACCAAAGGGCAAATTGTACTTATAACACACTTAAAACAGAGTACTACAGGGCAAATTGTACTTATAACACACTTAAAACAGAGTACTACAGGGCAAATTGTACTTATAACACACTTAAAACAGAGTACCACAGGGCAAATTGTACTTATAACACACTTAAAACAGAGTACTACAGGGCAAATTGTACTTATAACACACTTAAAACAGAGTATCGAATGGCAAATTGTACTTATAACACACTTAAAACATAGTAACAAAGGGCAAATTGTACTTAAAACACACTTAAAACAGAGTACCACAGGGCAAATTGTACTTATAACACACTTAAAACAGAGTATCAAAGGGCAAATTGTACTTATAACACACTTAAAACAGAGTACCACAGGGCAAATTGTACTTATAACACACTTAAAACAGAGTACTACAGGGCAAATTGTACTTATAACACACTTAAAACATAGTACCACAGGGCAAATTGTACTTATAACACACTTAAAACAGAGTATCAAAGGGCAAATTGTACTTATAACACACACTTAAAACAGAGTACCACAGGGCAAATTGTACTTATAACACACTTAAAACAGAGTATCAAAGGGCAAATTGTACTTATAACAAACACACTTAAAACAGAGTATCAAAGGGCAAATTGTACTTATAACAAACACACTTAAAACAGAGTACCAAAGTGCATAAAATAGTACATTCCTGTCTCACTGTCAGGTGACATTCCTGTATCAAAATACATGAAAATACAGCATTAGAACAAGACTTCTGTTTAAGAAAGTACAACTTTATGTCAAGATGATAAAGCCCACAGAGCGTCCGATGAATCACTCAGACAAGATTAAAATTCTGAAAAAAAAACAAAAAAAAAAAACAGCAGCATTAATTCTTGAAAAAAAAAAAATACAAAAAAAAAAAAAAAATAACACTGAAACTGAATTCTCCTCAGGAAATCACAACTACATGTCATGACCAAATTAATTGTACCAAGCTTTTAAGGGATCAGTTGAAATCCAACAGAAGATATCTTCAGCCAAGATTGAGATTCTGAACAAAAAAGGCAAAAACTGTTGGATCACATTCTACACATGAAAATACAAATTCATGGCATCATGACAGAGCCTTCCAAGTTTCACAAAAATAAAAACAGAGTGCATGGCATCATGACAGAGCCTTCCAAGTTTCACAAAAATAAAAACAGAGTGCAAATCTCTAAGACAAAACGATTTACAGTATTTTATTCCATTCCCTATCATCTAATGCTGAAGTACCTTCATACACAAAGGCCACAGAAAATCTGTATGGATTATCAGGGTTAAAATACTGGACATGAAATCAACTGGAAATATTACCAACAGTATAAATTACATCCAAAACACAAGTTTGGTGATTATCACAAGTCATAAAAAGGTCACAGACAAGTTTGGTGACTATCACTTGTCACAAGGATAAAGGACAAGTTTCTGCTATCAATTTCTACTTTTGGTGCAATATGTTGTTCTGTTTTAGCATTTGACCTTGAACATACTCATATCAACTCTTTTATAAGTATACATATCATTGATGCCAACAATATTGTATTGCTTGCAGCTTCCCTGCTATAGAAGCTGTTATACAGTCAGACTTCTATGAATCAAAATTTGATAATTATTTACGGACCGTGGGATGTTGGCATGTGTTTAAAGAACATTATTGTTTCACTTCACATTTTGATAATAAAAATTTTAACAAACATTAATCCATAGTCATATTAAGTCAATCCACACTCCTCATACTGATATGTCAATGCTAACTTCTGCCAATACAATGTTCTTTATTCAGACTGATTTCTTCGTCATGGTATCCAAAGTTATTTAGATCAAAACGAAACCTGAAATTTTGTTTGAACTGACTGAAAGTTTACATAACCATCCTTTATAATATCACCATTCAAAATTTCAAACCTGAGCTACATGACTTTCACCTTACAGAAACTATAACAATGAATATACCCTCGAAACAAAGCAGATCACTTTCTGCCAAGCTGTTTCCCAAAATAAAAAAAAAATGATCCAACTACAACTAGGACCCAAGGGCAACTTTGTCCTAAAAGTGAAAGTTGACTGCATAATTATTCAATAAGTAGAACTCAGTGAGGATGGGTTTTTTTCTGAGAAACAGTCCCAACAAAAAGTGTTTTATGGAGAGACAGTCAGGACATACACAACAGCTGATTCAAAAAGATAACCACCATCTGATCAGGGTATGAATCTAACCAGTAAACCAATTGGAAAGAAACCATAGAATAATATAGGATGTGAAAACATGTCATACATCATAAAATAGTTTAACATTACATTGAACAAAAAACTCTCACTGTCGTCCATGAAATAAAAATATCTTATATCTTAAGTATCTAACAAGAATTAACGGTATTGGGTCCTCAAAACGACTCCTTCAGTTATGAATGATGCTTATTAAAGTATTTCAAAATAGGGCAGGAAGATCTGTGGAACCATCTGACTTAAACCTTTAGCAATTTTAAGCAATGAACTTAACACTGGAAGGGAACCCTCACATACACCTCTAGAAATGAATCCTTTCATTAATCTCCTGGTAAGCCATTTTCCCCAACCAACATATGGACGTCACCATTGTTTCAGATACCATACTACACTAACATACCAAATTTCATTAAAATCAATGCCTGAATTTTTACCAATCAGACGCCTCCATCTGACAGCCATTTTGGCGACACTATCATTTTGATTACAGGTGAAATATATAAGCAAATCAGAAAATGGCATTTACTTGCAGATATGAGGCCATCAGTATTAATCCCTCAAGTTTTGTTTGTGGGGACTTAACTATGGCAGAACAACATTACATACACAAGCAACTTTATCAAGTTGCAGTGTAGAAATGAGTATTCTAAATAGCTGTATGTTCCAGTAATTGAGTTTCACTGCATATCACAAAGAATATCACAAAGAAAATACATCTATGAAGTCTAATGTGCCTGAAGCCAGAGTTAATGAAATTTCAACTTTGTGAAACTTGTTTTATCAATTCTAAGAAAGTATTTCTTTTGTCTGTTCTGTGCCCCTTGGTAACAAACAGAAATTGTCAGTTTAGTTTGAAGAGAAGTGTTGGAAACAGCAGCCATATTGACATCTTTGCAGGGCCAGCCTGGCACCCCTGAATGTTCCTATGAACCACCAATTATATCTCCCAGAAACACCATTTCTATTATGCTTACATCTGGGCGATAGAATATAACTTCCTGGTAACAGCCAATGTAAATTAGCTATAAGGAGAAGAATGGCTGATTGTAGTAACAAAGAAACACACCACAGACAATGATACACTGGGTTATTATCAGAGGAAAGTGTAGGGAACCCAATGTATTTTATAGTGATACTATTCACCTTGTCATAATTCACAACTCGCCACAACACAAACCTAGTCCTAATACAACCCTTGTCATAATAAACGCTTTGTCATAGAACACCCCATGTCATAGGACAACCCGTTGTCATAAGCACACTTTGTCATAAAACACCCTTTGTCATAATACACACCTTGTAATAAAACACCCTTTGTCATACGACAACCCTTTGTCATAAAACACCCTTTGTCATAAAACACACCTTGTAATAAAACACCCTTTGTCATAAGACACCAGTTGTCATAAAAGACCCCTTGTCATAAACACATCTTGTCATAATACACACCAAGTTAAAATACACTAAATCATAAACACACTTTTCAAAATACATACATCATAAACACCCCTTGTCATCGTGTTTGTTGTCCTATTCATTGCCCCATGAATATCTTGGGTCATTTTGTTGCTACCTCATTAAACATCATAATACACCACTATGAAATTCACATACTCCTATAGAACAGTGGCTCCGGAGATTCCAACAGAGAAATAGATCACCAGTACATTGAAAGCTTAAAAGAAAAAAAAAGATCATTTGACTAGTGCAAGTCACATGATTTCTCTTTACCTAAACATCACAGCCTCCATTTAAAAAGAGCTTAGGTTAAAATAGCTTTTCAACGCTTTATAAAGTAGTAAAGAGCAGAGTATTATTAAGAATGTCCATTAACACACTGTCAATGGCATTTTACCTTGTAAGAGCAGTGGAAATAACCAGACCAGGGTTCCAACTCAGACCCTCTAAACTCTAGACAGATGCTCTACCAACTTAGCTACCTGGACCAGTGCTGCTACAGCAACTCAAGGGGAAAAAATCCGAAGTATCTGACAAGGAAGTCTAGGGTCATTGGGTCATCATCATGGGAAGCCTTTCCTAATTCTAAGTGTTATGACAGTTTTGAATTGCTGTAAAGTAACTTGTTAAATGTCATATTGCTAAAGTAAATCTAAAAGTCATTCAGCACTTCACTATTGTTATGTAAAACTATAAATATATGGTAGCAGACAATGTTGTATTATAGTACTTTGATATAGGAGCTACATGTTAGTACTTAATGATACATTGGTGAAAAATCATAAAGAATACGTGATTATACAGCTAACACGCTCTGTAAAAAGTAAGCTTCTTTTGTCATTTCATAGATATAGGTCTATCTTTGAATGCATGATTCCAATTCATCAGAAAAAATACTATTTTAAGAAGACTATTTTGAAACTTTTTTAAAAACGATTTCCGTTGAAGCCCTTTACAGTAGTATCTAGCTATACAGTGTTAGTATTTAACGTGATAGTAATTACTATATACAAAAGGAAAGGTTCCATCAGGTCTCAGCTCCAACACCACAGCTCTGAAAAATGATAGAACTTTCCATATCTGTGTAACACAAAGTTAGTATGTTATATGGAGATGTGAACTATACCGGAAATCCAGTGTAACCTTTCTCTCCCTGTAAAATATTACAGCAATATAATTAGATACAGAGACACATCATCACAGTGACATAATCAAAACATAGACACACATCATCACAGTGACATAATCAAAACATAGAGACACATCATCACCTTTCTCTCCCTGTAAAATATTACAGCAATATAATTAGATCCAGAGACACATCATCACAGTGACATAATCAAAACATAGAGACACATCATCACCTTTCTCTCCCTGTAAAACATTACAGCAATATAATTAGATACAGAGACACATCATCACAGTGACATAATCAAAACATAGAGACACATCATCACCTTTCTCTCCCTGTAAAACATTACAGCAATATAATTAGATACAGAGACACATCATCACAGTGACATAATCAAAACATAGAGACACATCATCACCTTTCTCTCCCTGTAAAACATTACAGCAATATAATTAGATACAGAGACACATCATCACAGTGACATAATCAAAACATAGAGACACATCATCACAGTGACATAATCAAAACATAGAGACACATCATCACAGTGACATAATCAAAACATAGAGACACATCATCACAGTGACATAATCAAAACATAGAGACACATCATCACAGTGACATAATCAAAACATGCACACATAATTACAGGGAAATTATCAAATATAAAGATGTTTTATTATAGATTTACAGATGTCGAGCCTAAAGAGTTATGGCTTAATTAAGAAATATCCTTATTTGTACTGTTAAATATTTAGAAATTAAATAAACCCTCTTCAGCACTCATATATCAGTCATTTGTAAATTTAAAACCATGATAGAATTGCTCAAATGTGTGATAGAACCCCACAACTTGCACACAGATGTGCATGAGCTTATTTTGTCGAGTTTTCCTATACTGTGCACATCACACATAGAGTAACATTGTGTAATTCCATAATAGTATAGATAGAAAACAACATGGGCATTTTTCCTGTGTTAAACAAACTCTAAAATTTTTGAAAAAAAAGGTATTTTGAACTTTAATATGAAAATGATAAAGTTAGTTTCACAAATATTTGGATATTTGGTATTTGGTAGTTTCCTTATGATTATAAAATAACAGGTACAGACCTACTGTCACTTCTAACATTCTATAATTTACTTACCCTTAATCCTGTATCTCCCTTTTCTCCCTTTTGTCCTAAAAAACAGAAAATGAATTATCAGACTGGATATTTACAAAAGTAAGTTATAAATAAAAAATACTCTTACCTATATTGGTATACATTGAGGATCATATCAAAGTGAAATTTATGAAATCTCCAGATAAGATTAATATCATGAGAGGAATAATGATCATGAACTCTTCCAAATACAGCGAAGTCAAATTGCCAATCAGGAAAATGCAGTTTCATGTCAGGATGATTAAGCCTACAAGTTTTAAACAAAGTGGTTTAAAACTGGAACAAAATATCTCTGGATAAGATTAATATCATGAAAACAACAACAGTAGGGACATCCCAAGTATATCTATAATTGTATAGGGTAGGGACATCCCAAGTATATCTATAATTGTATAGGGTAGGGACATCCCGAGTATATCTATAATTGTATAGGGTAGGGACATCCCAAGTATATCTATAATTGTATAGGGTAGGGACATCCCAAGTATATCTATAAATGTATAGGGTAGGGACGTCCCAAGTATATCTATAATTGTATAGGGTAGGGACGTCCCGAGTATATCTATAATTGTATAGGGTAGGGACATCCCAAGTATATCTATAATTGTATAGGGTAGGGACATCCCAAGTATATCTATAAATGTATAGGGTAGGGACATCCCAAGTATATCTATAATTGTATAGGGTAGGGACATCCCAAGTATATCTATAAATGTATAGGGTAGGGACATCCCGAGTATATCTATAATTGTATAGGGTAGGGACATCCCGAGTATATCTATAATTGTATAGGGTAGGGACATCCCGAGTATATCTATAATTGTATAGGGTAGGGACATCCCGAGTATATCTATAATTGTATAGGGTAGGGACATCCCGAGTATATCTATAATTGTATAGGGTAGGGACATCCCGAGTATATCTATAAATGTATAGGGTAGGGACATCCCAAGTATATCTATAATTGTATAGGGTAGTGATATCTCCAGTATATCTATAAATGTATATGGTAGGGATATCCCAGTATATCTACAACTGTATATGGAAGGGATATCCCTGATATATCTATAAATGTATATGGCAGGGAAATGCCCAGTATACCTATAAATGTATAGGGTAGGGATATCCCAAGTATATCTATAAATGTATAGGGTAGGGGTATCCCCAGTATTTCTATAAATGTATATGGTAGGGATATCCCAGTATATCTACAACTGTATATGATAGGGATATCCAAGTATATCTATATTTGGTTGGGATATCCCAGTATATCTATATTTGGTTGGGATATCCCGAGTATATCTATATTTGGTTGGGATATCCCAGTATATCTATATTTGGTTGGGATATCCCGAGTATATCTATATTTGGTTGGGATATCCCGAGTATATCTATATTTGGTTGGGATATCCCAGTATATCTATATTTGGTTGGGATATCCCAGTATATCTATATTTGGTTGGGATATCCCAGTATATCTATATTTGGTTGGGATATCCCAGTATATCTATATTTGGTTGGGATATCCCAGTATATCTATATTTGGTTGGGATATCCCGAGTATATCTATATTTGGCTGGGATATCCCCAGTATTTGTGTTGTTCTGTCAGTGAGTATATCTTCAGTTCTGATGATTATATCCAGCATATCTTACTGTAGTGATAATCCACTCCATCATCTACAGTGAAGTCACAATCAACATATCTCTGATTAGAGTTGATAAGATTATTAAGAAAACGTAACAGGTTTTTTCTTCGTGTAGAACACCAGTCTTCTACTGACAGTGTAAACCTCAAAACTATGAAGATAATTAGAGGAAGTGAATATGACAGCTACGTTTTTTACGCATGTTTAATTTTATAAAAGCTTGTTTTTTTTTGTACATATCAAGGAGTTTATTTTTGTGGTGATAGTATTACCTATAATTAGAAATATTAAGCTGAGCTTGTGTAGTAGCACTGTCAAGGTGTACCCTTGCACCCCCATGACCTGTTTGTGCACTTGATGACCCCAATAAGCCACAACTTTGATGTTTTGAGGCAATATGTTAAAATGAGCTTAGATGTGTATTTGAGACAGGTGTTAGATGCCATGAGCCCCTGTACTATAGCAGTATACTGGTATTGATTCCAGTCATGGCCTCCTTCTTACGATCACCTGATTTTGACTTCTGTGATCTGTGATCTCATATGTTCCTTTTAAGAGTTCCTTGTATAATTAGGACTATGTAATCAACATTTTCATCCATTATCTTATTTTTATACAAGTATACAAATTGTTTTCAAGATAGTTTTTCGAAAGAGTTTGTTTCTTAAATCTTTTCCATCAATGTGTAACATTTTGATTTTATTTTCCATTTTATTAAGTTTTTCTAAATTTCCATAATCTGATTTTACATTATTTACCATTTGATCAGCAAAGAAGTTTCAATATATTTTTCTCAAGTTCATTCACCTGTAAATTCTCACAAAGCACAGGGACAGATTTTCAACAAAACTTATGGTTAAGATATAGCCATAATGAGGTAAGGTTTTGACAGCTCTATACTAATGGTTAAGATATAGCCATAGTGAGGTAAGGATTTGACAGCTCTATACTAATGGTTAAGATATAGCCATAGTGAGGTAAGGATTCGACAGCTCTATACTAATGGTTAAGATATAGTCACAGTGAAAATATACCATTGTTTGTTTGTGAATAAATGAAATATTCCATTGTTTGTTTGTGAATAAATGAAATATTCCATTGTTTGTTTGTGAATAAATGAATGTTTGTAAAACAAAACTTAGCAAATTTGGGAATGATTTAAGGAAAAACAAAATGCTTGACATAAATCATTTGTTTATAAGCAAATCTGGAGAATTTATTTTGTCCCTTCCCATTGAGAGTTGGGATGATTGATGATGGGAGACTGCTTTCTACCTGGTAGAGGGATCACCAGAGAGCCTCTCTTTGACACTTAACCAATGAGATCTGCTGCAGTGTTTGACAACAAACTGATGGTGATTTGAAACTAGGAATGAAGTTTAATAAGAATGACAGAAGTGTGGTGTCTCTGATCTGTTTGATCCTCTGATTAACTTGCTGTAATTGGCAAGGGGAACTTCATTTTAATAAGAGGATAATACATATTGAGTGAGCCACACGCCAGACTTGGTTTGGCAGTCCTCCATCCCTCTCCTCTCACTGTTTACAGTGTAGCTTTGTGCTCGTGTCTTCTCAAGTTTTGGCTGGTGTAAAGAAAGATGTATGGACGGCAGAAGCAACAATGACAGCAACCAGAGACAGGCAACCCTCAATTGTTTTGTCAATTGAGAAGCCACAGTAAATGAGCCATCTTTGATCTTGATAACATAAAAAGCTGATGTATGAAGGAGGAATGTGAGAGTGACGAGAATCATGAATTGGTGTGTGTTATGCCATTCTGACATCACAGTCCCAGCAGGCATGTGTTGTGTATGGATAATCCAAACTGTGACGGCTGCTGGGACTAGTCCTACACACTTATGTCTAATATCCCCTTAATGAGGGAAGCAGACCCTACCAAGGCATTCCACACTAATATACAACAGTACATAATATCCAAAAGGCCAAGAGGGTCAATAATTTTGATAATACATGCCTATATAAACAAATGTTTATACTACGAGGTACTGGTGTTATACCCTGTGTATAGAGATCCATCACTAGTGTTATACCCTGTGTATAGAGATCCATCACTAGTGTTATAGCCTGTGTATAGAGATCCATCACTGGTGTTATACCCTGTGTATAGAGATCCATCACTGGTGTTATACCCTGTGTATAGAGATCCATCACTAGTGTTATACCCTGTGTATAGAGATCCATCACTAGTGTTATAGCCTGTGTATAGAGATCCATCACTGGTGTTATACCCTGTGTATAGAGATCCATCACTGGTGTTATACCCTGTGTATAGAGATCCATCACTAGTGTTATACCCTGTGTATAGAGATCCATCACTAGTGTTATACCCTGTGTATAGAGATCCATCACTAGTGTTATACCCTGTGTATAGAGATCCATCACTGGTGTTATACCCTGTGTATAGAGATCCATCACTAGTGTTATACCCTGTGTATAGAGATCCATCACTAGTGTTATAGCCTGTGTATAGAGATCCATCACTGGTGTTATACCCTGTGTATAGAGATCCATCACTGGTGTTATACCCTGTGTATAGAGATCCATCACTGGTGTTATATCCTGTGTATAGAGATCCATCACTGGTGTTATACCCTGTGTATAGAGATCCATCACTGGTGTTATATCCTGTATATAGAGATCCATCACTGGTGTTATACCCTGTGTATAGAGATCCATCACTGGTGGTACACCCTGTGTATGCATACATCTGATAGAGATCTGTCATTAGTGTTATACCTTGTGTATAGGGATCCGTCACTGGTGTTATACCCTGTGTATAGAGATCAATCACTGGTGTTCTACCCTGTGTATAGAGATCCATCACTGGTGTTATACCCTGTGTATAGAGATCCATCACTGGTGTTACACCCTGTGTATAGAGATCCATCACTGGTGTTATACCCTGTGTATAGAGATTCATCACTGGTTTTACACCCATCTGATAGAGATCTGTCATTAGTGTTATACCCTGTGTAAAGAGATCCATCACTGGTGTTATACCCTGTGTATAGAGATCCATTTACTGGTGGTATACCCTGTGTAAAGAGATCCATCACTGGTGTTATACCCTGTGTATAGAGATCCATCACTGGTGTTATACCCTGTGTATAGAGATCCATCACTGGTGTTATATCCCGTATATAGAGATCCATCACTGGTGTTATACCCTGTGTATAGAGATCCATCACTGGTGGTACACCCTGTGTATACATACATCTGATAGAGATCTGTCATTAGTGTTATACCCTGTGTATAGAGATCCATCACTGGTGTTATACCCTGTGTATAGAGATCCATCACTGGTGTTATACCCTGTGTATAGAGATCCATCACTGGTGTTATACCCTGTGTATAGAGATCCATCACTGGTGTTATACCCTGTGTATAGGGATCCATCACTGGTGTTATACCCTGTGTATAAAGATCAATTACTGGTGTTATACCCTGTGTATACATACATCTGATAGAGATCTGTCATTAGTGTTATACCCTGTGTATAGAGATCCATCACTGGTGTTATACCCTGTGTATAGAGATCCATCACTGGTGTTATACCCTGTGTATACATACATCTGATAGAGATCTGTCATTAGTGTTATACCCTGTGTATAGAGATCCATCACTGGTGTTATAAACTGTGTATAGAGATCCATTACTGGTGTTATACCCTGTGTATAGAGATCAATCACTGGTGTTACACCCTGGGTATACATACATCTGATAGAGATCTGTCATTAGTGTTATACCCTGTGTATAGAGATCCATCACTGGTGTTACACCCTGGGTATACATACATCTGATAGAGATCTGTCATTAGTGTTATACCCTGTGTTTAGAGATCCATCACTGGTGTTATACCCTGTGTATAGAGATCCATCACTGGTGTTACACCCTGTGTTTAGAGATCCATCACTGGTGTTATACCCTGTGTATAGAGATCCATCACTGGTGTTATACCCTGTGTATACATACATCTGATAGAGATCTGTCATTAGTGTTATACCCTGTGTATAGAGATCCATCACTGGTGTTACACCCTGTCTATACATACATCTGATAGAGATCTGTCATTAGTGTTATACCCTGTGTATAGAGATCCATCACTGGTGTTATACCCTGTGTATAGAGATCCATCACTGGTGTTATACCCTGTGTATACATACATCTGATAGAGATCTGTCATTAGTGTTATACCCTGTGTATAGAGATCCATCACTGGTGTTACACCCTGACTATACATACATCTGATAGAGATCTGTCATTAGTGTTATACCCTGTGTATAGAGATCCATCACTGGTGTTACACCCTGTCTATACATACATCTGATAGAGATCTGTCATTAGTGTTATACCCTGTGTATAGAGATCCATCACTGGTGTTACACCCTGTCTATACATACATCTGATAGAGATCTGTCATTAGTGTTATACCCTGTGTATAGAGATCCATCACTGGTGTTATACCCTGTGTATAGAGATCCATCACTGGTGTTATACCCTGTGTATACATACATCTGATAGAGATCTGTCATTAGTGTTATACCCTGTGTATAGAGATCCATCACTGGTGTTACACCCTGGGTATACATACATCTGATAGAGATCTGTCATTAGTGTTATACCCTGTGTTTAGAGATCCATCTCTGGGTGTTATACCCTGCGTATAGAGATCCATCACTGGTGTTACAGCCTATGAAAACATACGTCTGATAGAGATCTGTCAGTAGTGTTATGCCCCTTGTATACACACAAAAGATAGAGATCCATCATTTCAGTTATAATATATATATATTTCTGGTTCAAGTGATGACAAATATTTCAAAAATTTATTATGATATTACTGACTGATGTATTTGGCCTTTCTACACCCAAGTTTCTATTACACGTCTGTTACATAACTCTGTCAGCCATTTTAAAGTTCATCTCTTTAGTTAATGATGTGATAAATCTTGAGGTATACTGGATCAGCAGTAAGATTGTGACACATAAATATCTGGTTTCATAGTGTTTTACAACTAGGGAGTTATAAAATTGTCTGCTGGAGAGTGTGCTGCTTTCTCCTTATCAGCTCCCCTGGTACTATCAGTTTACCAACAACCACCTGTTTTTTCCAGTCAGCCAATCAAAAGAGATTTGTACAATATCTGAGAAATACATTTTATTTTCAATGCAATACATATACCAGTGCATGTGTCTGGATGCTACATAGACAAAGTAAACAAAGTCCCTCAATAAAATGTCATACAGAAAGTGTTTATATTGATAATAAACATTTCAACCATTTACTAAGATTTCACATCTTATTTACAGTGACATCTGTAAATGTGTTATCATTAGATACAGCATGGTTGTATAAAACAAGGTCGTCATTATAAAGTAAATAAGAATGTCATTAGATGTAATCAGGAAATCATTGGATAAAATAAAGATGTCACTTGATATAATAAGTATAATCTAGGCTGTCTCTGGACACTATAAGGCTGTCACTGGACACTATAAGGCTGTCACTGCACACTATAAGGCTGTGACTGGACACTATAAGGCTGTCACTGCACACTATAAGGCTGTCTGTGTACACTATAAGGCTGTCACTGCACACTATAAGGCTGTCACTGGTCACTATAAAGCTGTCACTGCACACTATAAGGCTGGCTGTAAGGCTGTGACTGGACACTATAAGGCTGTCACTGCACACTATAAGGCTGTGACTGGACACTATAAGGCTGTCACTGCACACTATAAGGCTGTCTGTGGACACTATAAGGCTGTCACTGCACACTATAAGGTTGTCTTTGGACACTATAAGGCTGTCTCTGGACACTATAAGGCTGTGACTGGACACTATAAGGCTGTCACTGGACACTATAAGGCTGTCACTACACACTATAAGGCTGTCACTGCACACTATAAGGCTGTCTCTGGACACTACAAGGCTGTGACTGGACACTATAAGGCTGTGACTGGACACTATAAGGCTGTGACTGGACACTATAAGGCTGTCACTGCACACTATAAGGCTGTCACTGCACACTATAAGGCTGTCTCTGGACACTATAAGGCTGTGACTGGACACTATAAGGCTGTGAATGAATACATTAAGGTTGTCACTGCACACTATAAGGCTGTCACTGGTCACTATAAAGCTGTGACTGGATACATAAAGGTTGTCACTGGACACTATAAGGCTGTGACTGGATACATAAAGGTTGTCACTGGACACTATAAGGCTGTGAATGGATACATTAAGGTTGTCACTGCACACTATAAGGCTGTCACTGGTCACTATAAAGCTGTGACTGGATACATAAAGGTTGTCACTGCACACTATAAGGCTGTCATTGGTCACTATAAAGCTGTGACTGGATACATAAAGGTTGTCACTAGTCACTATAAGGCTGTGACTGGATACATAAAGGTTGTCACTGGACACTATAAGGCTGTGACTGGATACATAAAGATTGTCACTGGACACTATAAGGCTGTGACTGGATGCATTAAGGTTTTCAGTGGACACCATAAGGCTGTGACTGGATACATAAAGGTTGTCACTGGACACTATAAGGCTGTGACTGGATACATTAAGGTTGTCACTGCACACTATAAGGCTGTCACTGGATACATATAGGCTGTCACTGGTCACTACACTATAAGGCTGTGACTGGATACATTTACGCTGTCACTAGTCACTATAAGGCTGTGACTGGATACATAAAGGTTGTCACTGGACACTATAAGGCTATGATTGGATATATTAAGGTTTTCAGTGGACACCATAAGGCTGTGACTGGATACATTAAGGCTGTCACTGCACACTATAAGGCTGTGACTGGATATATTAAGGCTGTCACTGCACACTATAAGGCTGTGACTCGATACATGAAAGTTGTCTGTGGACACTATAAGGCTGTGACTGGATACATAAAGGCTGTTCCTGGACACTATAAGGCTGTGACTGGATACATATAGGCTGTCACTGGACATTATAAGGCTGTGCCTGGATACATTAAGGTTGTCACTGGACAATATAAGACTGTGACTGGATACATATAGGCTGTCACTGGACACTATAAGGCTGTGACTGGATACATTAAGGTTGTCACTGGACAATATAAGGCTGTGACTGGATACATTAAGGTTGTCACTGGACAATATAAGGCTGTGACTGGATACATATAGGCTGTCACTGGACACTATAAGGCTGTGACTGGATACATTAAGGCTGTCACTGGACACTATAAGGCTGTGACTGGATACATATAGGCTGTCACTGGACATTATAAGGCTATGACTGGATACATTAAGATTGTCACTGGACAATATAAGGCTGTGACTGGATACATAAAGGCTGTCACTGGACACTATAAGGCTGTCTCTTGATACTGAATGGTGCCACTAGATACTAAAATGATGTGTACTATAAAGTTGCCAGGAGAAAAAGTTATTTACATTGAAACTTCCCATCCCATGATTCAACCATATTGTGAAACAGCACTTAGGATAGTGCTGTTATGGTTAACCTCAGGAGGCTGTGTGCTGGAGCTAGGTGTGTGATTGACAGATATGAAAGTGATCCAGCCATACAAATTAGCTGGTGGTTTACCCAATTACTTGAGGCTAAACACTGTCTATCATAAAGTTTGGAAACACACATTAATTCATCATCTCTTTCCTGCTGTTATGAATGAAATATTTGCTTAAACACTGTCAATGTAATGTGCGATACAAAGTTTAAAAACAATTGAGTGTGTGGTGAGGCAAGTTATCTGATAAGGCAGAGTTTTACTGTAACACTGGAGACTGTCAACAGAACACCATTTTACAATACACATCCTTACTTAATTCACACACAATAATATCTCACCATACCATGTACCACAAAAATCTTTCTGTCTCTGCATAATACATTTTATATTTACACTCTCAACAATATATAAAGTGTTTAGAATTTGACACAGATATTTAAAGAATGAACAACAGCTAGTTCATAAACTAGACACAAACAACTCATAAAGTGGACAAAGATACATCATGAAGTGGACACAGATACATCATAAAGTAGACACAGATACTTCATGAAGTGGACACAGATACATCATGAAGTGGACACAGATACATCATGAAGTGGACACAGATACATCATAAAGTGGACACAGATACATCATGAAGTGGACACAGATACATCATAAAGTGGACACAGATACTTCATGAAGTGGACATAGATATTTCATGAAGTGGACACAGATACATCATGAAGTGGACACAGATACATCATGAAGTGGACACAGATACATCATGAAGTGGACACAGATACATCATGAAGAGGACACAGATACATCATGAAGTGGACACAGATACATCATGAAGTGGACACAGATATTTCATGAAGTGGACACAGATACATCATGAAGTGGACACAGATACATCATGAAGTGGACACAGATACATCATGAAGTGGACACAGATACATCATGAAGTGGACACAGATACATCATAAAGTAGACAAAGATACATCATAAAGGGACACAGATACATCATGAAGTGGACACAGATACATCATGAAGTGGACACAGATACATCATGAAGTGGACACAGATACATCATGAAGTGGACACAGATACATCATGAAGTGGACACAGATACATCATGAAGTGGACACAGATACATCATGAAGGGACACAGATACATCATGAACGTGACACAGACAGCTAATGAACTGGCCACAGGTAGTTCAAGAACTAGACACAGATACCTCATGAAAATGACATAGAAGCTGATGAACTTGACACCTGAAACTGAAGACTGATGAACTTGACACCTGAAACTGAAGACTGATGAACATGACATGACAAAGACAGCTGATGAACTTGACACAGACAGCTGATGAACATGATACAGACTGGTCATAAACTTGACACATAGCTCATGAACCTGAAACTGATTGCTGATGAACTTGGCACAGACAGCTCATGAACCTGACACACATAGCTGAACTTGTTAAAGAAAGCTCTCCTGTGTGTATCTATTTGTGTTTAAATCATCGTTGATTAAGCCATTTGTTATGAACAGTATTTTACTACAGAACCTTATTTCTCTCTATTATTTTGTTGTATATTGGAATACTAACCATCGATCCCTTTGCTGTTGTCTGTAACATCAATGGTAAGATTCAAAGGAAAAAATCATATAATTCCACACAATGCATATACACAAAAAGTAAGCAGATTTCAAAGAAAGAATCATTCTAAAAATAAACTGGAAATATTCTAGATTTTTCTCCCATTAGCTCCTGATTCTCTTTCTGAATAACTACAATGTAAAATTCCTGCAGCATAGTGTGGTGTAACTTCAAAGCAATGTCTAATAGGTATTTTCCAACTCTAAACAAAACACAGAAGGCATGGCCAATATCAGAAAAAAAAATAACCCAAATACTCATTTTTCAAAAAGCTGTTTTTTTTTTGTCAGCAGAATCAGAAATTCTGTTGTTCATGTAGGTAACAAAAAAAATGCAATATTACATAATACACATGTAACAAGTATGTGCCAGGAAACAGAAATGTTTCCTACAGAAATCAGGACACAGCTGGGTGCTTCCTTCAGGTACCAGGGAACAGACATGTTCCCAGTAACAGTCAGGAACACCTGGGTATTTTCTTCAGGTAACTAGGAAATGAAGATATTCCCTTTAGCAGTCAGGACACAGCTGTATTTCCTTCAAGTAAAAAAGGATACAGATGTGTTCACTTAAGCAATCAGGACACTGCTAGGTGTTCCCTTCAGGTAACCAAGAAAAGATTTCTTTATAATCTTTTTAGGTGAGTTAGATATAAGGTTAGTTAGAAGAAGTTGTTTAAAGATATTAAAAATTTGACCTCTATAATCTTGAATATGGGTCAAGGTCATTTCTATGTGCAATCTTTGTTGAGCTTCATCAAAGGAACACAAAAGCCAAATAACACAACATTTGGTCTGTTGGTTAAGAAGAAGTCGTTTTAATGGAAAAGTTGAAGCCAACCAGACAGACAGATGACAAACAACAGCATTGCAAAACCTCACATGGTCCTTCAAGCCAGGTGTGAGCTAAAAATTAAAGTAAATTCTGTTTAGTCACCAAGTAGAGATTTCTGTTTTTTCATAACAGTGAATAGCTCTTCAGAGCCAGATTTTCACAGGATGTGCGTATGACAAAAAACTTCTTGTATCTTGTATTCCATTCAAAAAGTGATGGATGTGTGTTAAATGTAGTTTAAGGGGATACAGTCACATCCCTTGATTTTACTTAGAGATAGTGATCATCTCTATAGCAATCAGATGATAGGGCTGTGTTCTATTTAGTGAATAACCAAAGAAGGACTTATTTTCTTAAGTAACCATTTTATAGTGATGTGTTCTCTTTGTCCAACAGACAATTACGACTGTTCTTATCAGAAAAGAGAGTCAGAGATATGTTCTGTTGAATACCTAGGAGACATGCTCCCTAAGAAACTGGGAGGTGTGTTCTCTCTGTATGTTTTCTTCACTAACAACCATATCTGTATGTTCCCTTCACTAACAACTATCCCTGTATGTTCCCTTCACTAACAACCATATCTGTATGTTCCCTTCACTAACAACCATATCTGTATGTTCCCTTCACTAACAACCATATCTGTATGTTCCCTTCACTAACAACCATATCCCTGTATGTTCCCTTTATTAACAACCATATATGTATGTTCCCTTTACTAAAAACAATCCCTGTATGTTCCCTTCACTAACAACCATATCTGTATGTTCCCTTCACTAACAACCATATCTGTATGTTCCCTTCACTAACAACCATATCGGTATGTTCCCTTCACTAACAACCATATATGTATGTTCCCTTTACTAACAACTATCCCTGTATGTTCCCTTTACTAACAACTATCCCTGTATGTTCCCTTTACTAACAACTATCCCTGTATGTTCCCTTTACTAACAACCATATCTGTATGTTCCCTTTACTAACAACTATCCCTGTATGTTCCCTTTACTAACAACTATCCCTGTATGTTCCCTTTACTAACAACTATCCTTGTATGTTCCCCTTACTAACAACTATCCCTGTATGTTCCCTTCACTAACAACCATATCTGTATGTTCCCTTTACTAACAACCATATCTGTATGTTCCCTTCACTAACAACTATCCATGTATGTTCCATTCACTAACAACTATCCCTGTATGTTCCCTTCACTAACAACCATATCTGTATGTTCCCTTTACTAACAACCATATCTGTATGTTCCCTTCACTAACAACCATATCTGTATGTTCCCTTTACTAACAACTATCCCTGTATGTTCCCTTTACTAACAACCATATCTGTATGTTCCCTTTACTAACAACTATCCCTGTATGTTCCCTTTACTAACAACTATCCCTGTATGTTCCCTTTACTAACAACTATCCCTGTATGTTCCCTTTACTAACAACAACTATAACAACCATATCTGTATGTTCCCTTTACTAACAACTATAACAACTATCCCTGTATGTTCCCTTCACTAACAACCATATCTGTATGTTCCCTTTACTAACAACTATCCCTGTATGTTCCCTTCACTAACAACCATATCTGTATGTTCCCTTTACTAACAACTATCCCTGTATGTTCCCTTCACTAACAACTATCCCTGTATGTTCCCTTCACTAACAACCATATCTGTATTTTCCCTTTACTAACAACCATATCTGTATGTTCCCTTTACTAACAACTATCCCTGTATGTTCCCTTCACTAACAACTATCCCTGTATGTTCCCTTCACTAACAACCATATCTGTATGTTCCCTTTACTAACAACTATCCCTGTATGTTCCCTTTACTAACAACCATATCTGTATGTTCCCTTTACTAACAACTATCCCTGTATGTTCCCTTTTTCTAACAACTATCCCTGTATGTTCCCTTCACTAACAACCATATCTGTATGTTCCCTTTACTAACAACCATATCTGTATGTTCCCTTTACTAACAACTATCCCTGACTGTTCCCTTTTCTGAAACAGAAGATAGGCATTCTACCTTTATTCACCAGGAAATTATATATACAATGTATTTTAAAGTTAAGTTAAAATGAGACCACATAAAATGTGTGTAGTGTAAGGGCTCAGGGGATAGGTTTGACATGTCTTTTAATTCACAACAAACTGATTTACCAATACTTTTAAAGTCCAAAGTTCTCAGTTCAGGTAAACCTAATAATCATAAGTCAAATGAAATGAGGCATGAACAATGACCAAACAAATTACCGTGCAGACAAGTTAAACAGCTGGAAATATCATCAGGATGACTGATAACTTAAGACATCTGAGTTTCTGGTTCCAGACCTCAAGATAGCACAACACCAACCATTGAAACTGGACATGTTCTTTCCTAAACTTTACAACTTTGCATTGATAGTTATTGGCCTCATCTGACCAGCCTCAGACCGAGTGGTATTCTGGCAGGCCTCCAGGACAATGGTCAGTTTCAGCTGAATCCAGCAATCTACTAAACATAAATCTGTTTGATGGCCTTTGGTCAGCAGGCTCCTTACCTGCCTCATTAGCAGCTGATAGCCCCCTCTAGTGGTCTAGTTAGGAGTGACAAATGATGACCAGTTTATGACCAGCCATCTTTTTATGATAGCAGAGGAAAACATGTCCAAGGTCCATACTTTTACAATTCAATAACTATCTGACAGCTCCCTACACTAACATCCTACAGATTATCTCACAGCTCCCTACACTAACATCCTACAGACTATCTCACAGCTCCCTACACTAACATCCTACAGACTATCTCACAGCTCCCTACACTAACATCCTACAGACTATCTCACAGCTCCCTACACTAACACCCTTCAGACTATCTCACAGCTCCCTACACTAACACCCTACAGACACTCTCAAAACTCCCTACACTAACATCCTACAGACTATCTCACAGCTCTCTACACTAACATCCTACAGACACTCTCACAGCTCCCTACACTAACATCCTACAGACTCTCTCACAGCTCCCTACACTAACATCCTACAGACTATCTCACAGCACCCTACACTAACATCCTACAGACTATCTCACAGCTCTCTACACTAACATCCTACAGACTATCTCACAGCTCCCTACACTAACACTCTCTACAGACAATCTCAAAACTCCCTACACTAACATCCTACAGACTATCTCACAGCTCTCTACACTAACATCCTACAGACACTCTCACAGCTCCCTACACTAACATCCTACAGACTCTCTCACAGCTCCCTACACTAACGTCCTACAGACTATCTCACAGTTCCCTACACTAACATCCTACAGACAATCTCAAAACTCCCTACACTAACATCCTACAGACTATCTCACAGCTCCCTACACTAACATCCTACAGACTATCTCACAGCTCCCTACACTAACACCCTTCAGACTATCTCACAGCTCCCTACACTAACACCCTACAGACACTCTCAAAACTCCCTACACTAACATCCTACAGACTATCTCACAGCTCCCTACACTAACATCCTACAGACTATCTCACAGCTCCCTACACTAACATCCTACAGACTATCTCACAGCTCCCTACACTTACATCCCACAGACTATCTCAAAACTCCTAACACAAACAGTTCTTTACTAAATATCCCACAGGCTATTTGACAGCCTTGTACTATAACATTCAATAACCAAAACATATAAAATACAGACTCTATATACAAATGTATGTGACTGATCCCTAATTTCAAAATTTTCTCTTTAAAAAGAAACATGTATGACAAAACATTTCTGCTAACCAATACTTTCACCAAAGCCAATTTGTAGGTCATACTTTCCAATTTACTTCTCTTGAAATGGCTTCGTCCATCACTCTGCAATGTCACATTCAGGAAATGCCAAGTTCTCAAAGAGAAAACAAGGGTAGAGACAATAAAATCACTCCAGTATCCATATATGTCTCTCACACATTAAGGCAGGAGGTCAACACCTGACATATGTCTCAAATCAGGGAGGTATATTACAGAACAATACCAGCAGCTGGTATAACATTTGCTAGAACTTCATCTAAATCTATGATAGATAGGGAGTGTTCATTAGCTAGCGTCCACTTACTGCTTGGTAACTACAGTAAACACTCTACCCATATAACGAGTATGATATCAACAATTCATATTTTCACGAGATAATTTTCAATTCTGACATGATGATATATTGAAATATCTGAATTTACCATTAATTATTGAGGAAATTCAGAAGTTACAATCCTACAGAAATTTTTAAGTTGATATGACAAAACTGCTGATGAATAAGTTATTTTCCAGTGGTAGGGTAAAGCTAGTATTTGTAATCTAAGTGGGGCGGTTCATTCCTATATGTTTAAGACATTATCAGAGTTTACCATTCACAGCCAATAATAAATTTCTTATCAAAGAGCTTCAAACAGATTAAGAAGCATTTTTGTTTTTTAAATAAACATTTTTATTGAAGAATATAGTTTTTGTACATGTTCTCAGTCAAAATCACCATTAATGCTTACAACAGGTGACTGCCATCTCTAACTTCACTGAGATGTTCATGGCACCAGACGTCCACTTTATCATAATTAGCCAATGCTTTGCACATTTGTTAGGGCATATCAGACATACAGGACACTGAGATGAATGGCAGTGCTGGTTTGTGAGGAAGTAGAGTAGGAATACTGGGTTGGGATGAAAGACACACAACAAAATAGAGTTGAATGCACCGAAACTGCCCAGATAACAGAGCTTAAAGAATGGCTAATGAGAAGTGATTGTACATAAAATATGTTGTTTAAACATGGACTTGTAGTCTGGACTCGCTGCTCTGTTGATGTGATGAAGACCATAAATTCTGAGAGTAGATTTTTAATCTTGCTTGCACAAACACAGATATCTAAGACTTTTGGCATTATATGGGGACAAGATAGCATTTTAACAGTTCGTAATGCAGTTTGAAAGATCCACGTTACTCTTTACATTTCTGTAAATTACAATATTTCAATTTATAATTTGGTTCTCAAGAACAAAATCTTTCTGGAATGTGTCCAAACTGTGTAGTCACCCCAATCAAAGACAAGTAGTGCGAGTGTATGTGAGACTTACAGCACACAGGTCCCCTGACACAACTTGTGATTACAAAGCATTATCATCAGCTAGTGAACAACAAGAGTCAATGACATTCACATATATATACCCTGACAAATTTGCATAAGGACATTTAACCACAATATCATATAACAGTGGAAATGCATTTACATGTCAATCCCATCCTGGGAATGTTTGCCAACATTAATACAAAGAGCACAGGCCAATTTCATGCTCCAGGTAGTTTGAAATAGGGAAAACTGTGAAATGCTAGAAGCAGAAACATGATTTTGAAAATCTGTTTAAAGGAATGATAGGGTAACATATCAAAGTGTCTGTGGTGTACTGGTGAGAGAAGGGTAACATATAAGGGTATCTGTGGTGTACTGATGAGAGAAGGGTAACATATCAGGGTGTCTGTGGTGTACTGGTGAGAGAAGGGTAACATATCAAAGTGTCTGTGGTGTACTGGTGAGAGAAGGGTAACATATAAGGGTATCTGTGGTGTACTGGTGAGAGAAGGGTAACATATCAGGGTGTCTGTGGTGTACTGGTGAGAGAAGGGTAACATATCAGGGTGTCTGTGGTGTACTGGTGAGAGAAGGGTAACATATCAGGGTGTCTGTGGTGTACTGGTGAGAGAAGGGTAACATATAAGGGTATCTGTTGTGTACTGATGAGAGAAGGGTAACATATCAAAGTGTCTGTGGTGTACTGGAGAGAGAAGAGTAACATATCAGGGTGTCTGTGGTGTACTGGTGAGAGAAGGGTAACATATCAAAGTGTCTGCGGTGTACTGGTTAGAGAAGGGTAACATATAAGGGTATTTGTGGTGTACTGATGAGAGAAGGGTAACATATCAAAGTGTCTGTGGTGTTTTGATGAGAGAAGGGTAACATATCAGGGTGTCTGTGGTGTACTACGAGAGAAGGGTAACATATCAGGGTGTCTGTGGTGTTTTGATGAAAGAAGGGTAACATATCAGGGTGTCTGTGGTGTACTGATGAGAGAAGGGTAACATATCAAAGTGTCTGTGGTGTACTGGTGAGAGAAGGGTAACATATAAGGGTATCTGTTGTGTACTGATGAGAGAAGGGTAACATATCAAAGTGTCTGTGGTGTACTGGTGAGAGAAGGGTAACATATAAGGGTATCTGTTGTGTACTGGAGAGCGAAGGGTAACATATCAGGGTATCTCTGGTGTACTGAAGAGAGAAAGGTAGTATATAAGGGTGTCTGTGGTGTACTGGTGAGATAAGGGTAACATATTAGGGTATCTGTGGTGTATTGGGTCAAGGAGGGTAACAAATCAGGGTATATTTGTTGTACTAGGGATTGAAGGGTAACATATCTGGGTGCATGTGGAGTACTGAAGAGTGGAGGGTAACATATTAAGGTATCTTTGGTATACCAGGAAGGGTAAGGTAACATATGGTATCTGTTTTTCCTGAGAAGTGGAAGGTAACATATCAAGAGTGTCTATTGTGTACTTCAGGGGGTGGGAGGGTAAGATAGCGTGGTATAAGTGGTGTACATTTAAGGTTAGGTAATCTTTTAAGGTGGTAAAGGTACTGTGTTTAAGATAATCTATGTCTGACTATGGAGTATGAACTTTCTGTAGTAGAGATACACTGAAATACAATAACACAGATATACTAATGAAGAGATTTGTGTTACTGTATTGTGTTGACACCTGAATCACCTAACTCCACCATGACATGCATTCTTCACCCTGAAAACATGTGATCCTTGAAACCTTCATACCACAAGTAGCAACCTTCATGTTCAAACCAGTCATGTGAGAAAAATATCTACAGCATTCAAACCAGAGCTGGCAAATGTACTTACTGGAAATCTACACACTACAGCCATGTGCTTGTATAATGGACTTGTTAAATAACAGTGTTCCTGCCAGAACCATTTAATATAGGACCACAACCATTTAATACAAGAACACCAAATTACAATTTAAAACTAAGCAACATACCCAATCACACAAATTGGCTTTGAAAGTACGACATCCTCATGGGATTTCAAGTTTGTAAAACTGGCATTTTTTCAAGCAGGTACCTTCAAACCTTTACTGCAGGAGCCATCCTCAGAACTCAGACAAGAACCTTCACTAGTGGGACCACCCAACAATGATCAGGACCCTCACCTGCCTTACATACACCTGCCATCTCTTTTCTGGACCTGACAGGACTGTCCTGATCAAGTTTCCTGAACGTCATAATCAACAATGAACAGGAGTAGGAAGAGAAGCACATGGAATGTTTGGGCACTCTGGCGCACTTCTTTCACAGTACATTGCTATTAGGAGCTATAAAGTTGTCTGAAAAGTGAGTCATCAGGACCTCTGGCTACCTTTCTTGTGTCACCACCTGGTCTTAGTTCCTGTGGCCTATATCATAGGATTATTGATGATCAGAATGCGGAGATGAGATATAGGGAGCAGATTGTATCTGTAAAGAGTTCTAGAGTTGTGATGACTGTTCGGAGCTGTACAGTTGTAGTGACTTAGTAGGGATCTGTACAGATGTTGTGAGTGTGTGGGGATCCGTACAGATGTTGTGAGTGTGTGGGGAGCTGTACAGTTGTGGTGAGTGTGTGAGGAGCTGTACAGATGTGGTGAGTGTGTGGGGAGCTGTACAGTTGTAGTGACTTTTGAAATTTTGAACTTTGAACCTTTTTACCCTCACCCTTCATGCCCCTGGAGAGTGGGGACCATATGATTCAAAATTTTGTTTTGCCTTAACTATGGATGGAAAATTTCATTGGTTCAGAGTTTCTCCAGAAGATGTTGAAAAAGTAAATTGTTGACGATGGATGATACAAGACACCAGCCAAATGGCAATCACGATAATTCCCCCATGAGACTTTGTCTCAGGTTACCTAAATATGTATTACTAATCACTATTCCCTCATATCACAATGCCCACGACAAAATCAGTCTTGTAATACATGTTAAAGAAGTGATAAGAAGTGCATACAGTTTTACTGGAACTAATCTAAAAGAAATCACAATATTGTGTGGAAACCAACCTTTTTTCTACTTCTGATAATAATGGCCTTGACCTTTGACATTGAGACCTGAATGTCAATCCCAAGAAAGCACTCTAGATGGAGAGAAATGGAGACGGAAGTAATCATGATATTAACTTAAAACTAAAACTTTTATTTACTTTACAGCAATTATACAAGTTTCATCAAATTATATCAATCATAGTTGTTAGCCCGGATGGAAGTGTGCTGAGAGTGTTTACTAGTGGAAGAACACACAGTATCCACGGAAAAGTCTTGTGATCAGGCAAGTGAACCAATGCCTTTTCACGTCTGATCAGAAATCAAACATTTAGTTGAATGTCAGGCATATAAGAGCATAAAATAAAGACATCAGTGCTGGCTCTGAGGTTTGGACAACTTGTGTACTCCAAGAATGTCTTATCAGTGAAGACAACAATCAAAATGTCATCATCAAGCACATCTCTGTACCTCCATCACTGATCAAATCCTGCCCTTTATTACACAATCAAACTACCTGTAATTAACCAAACTACGATAACAGACATAAAAAATGTCCGCTTGAGTGTTAAATCAGCCGATCTATCCTGTTTACACCTCAGCTGTACTTATCAGCAAACGGAGCACAGGCAGCCAAGTAGTGTTACACGGCACATTGCACCCTCCCATACAGTACACACTTCATCAATGATGAATGCTAGAAATTGCCCACTACCATACGACTTAACACTACATTATTTCAAATCTCTCTTCTGTACCAGGGTCCTCATTCAGATTTTCTTAAACATTTCTGTCTGGATTTGACAGACTGATTTTAGTGAGGATTGTCTAAGGTTGGCGTGGTAACACTGGATAGCGATCTCTGCTTGGTACATGATTCCATGTTTTTGATATGATTTCCATTACCAACAAGATATCATCAATTCATATAAAAAACATGATGCAACTTCAAATGCTGAGGTGTAACATTTCATTACGCGTCCAAACATCAATCTTCCACAGTTCACATGTGGAGCACAGAGAAATATCCACCTACTGTCAGACCTACGCTCACAACTAATTCAAAACTGGTAAATACATTACATTGCATACCAACACAACCTCAGCTTACACCTCCTGCCAACTTTACGGCCAAGCCTACTGAAACTGTTGTAAATAATGCAAACTTACTAATCTGTATCTTCTCTGAACTTTCTTTCAATTAAGATTGCATTGTTGTGGGCTCTTTAAATCTTCAGAAGAATTCTGTAGCTTTGAACGGCCAGGATTGCCTTAAAATTCATGATGCATTAAATGGGTGTACTTTCTATCAAGTTTGCAAATTACCATTAACTTGTGGGATTTAATGCCTGAATGTCACAACAATTTTCTCACAACAAATACAACTGTAGGCAATACAATCACGGAGACCAGGAAAAGCTATAAATTGTGGAAGACGGAGTGTGTAAACTGCCAGGGCTAACACAAGAGTACCTATCCATATGGCCAGCCTCTTTGGATACCACTGGCCCCACCATAACATACAGTAGAACTTGTCATAACACTGGCATATTGTTCCAGTTGATTAGCCTTGTTACATTTTCTATCCCTCCCACTCCATCTCCCCCCTCCCACTCTTCACTAGAATGTATAAGGTTTAAGTGTTTACAGGGTGAAATGGGGTCAATATGGAAAGAAAGAGGTCAAATATTATAATGTCCGGCAATGCTGATGTAAAGTGGTAGTAGGTCAAATGATTAAAGAGGAAAGAGCAGTTTAATGACTGGGTGTAATACAAAAACATGAAAAGAACATTTGTCAACGACAGGGATGGTAAAAGGATTAAAAAAAGGACAATATCAAAGTAGAAAGTTAAAGAGAACATGAGATCTGTCGTTACAGATAAGTAAGATGCGGAAGGATGTGTTATGTACAGACACATTACCTCTAATGTCAGCAGACAGGTGGGTAGGCCTACATAGTACACCCATCAACCTCACTAATCACTGCCCATTAATGCTAAATACCTTTTTGTCTCTGGTATGTCATAATGAAGGAAGGGAAAATCAAGCCCAGGCACCAATATACACCATATAAATAAAAGCCTACAACTGTACCTATATTACAAATTCTCCCTTCCAACTTCACCAGCAATGGGTTCAATCACCTGACTGATTAAAGTTAAAATCATACAAAAATTAAGATTACGTCTAGAATCAAATACTAAATATACTGAATACCTGCTGATAATACCTGTAAGCTGACAATGATACATTAGCCTAAAACCTGAGATATCAACAATAAAATCTGACGAATTACATAGAGATCAGATCATACTTAAAACTTGAGTGAACAAACCTACAACCCAACACACAGATCATACTCAAAGTTTGAGAGAACAAACCTACAACCCAACACAGATCATACTCAAAGCTTGAGAGAACAAACCTACAACTCAACACACAGATCATACTCAAAACTTGACAGCATAAACCTACAACCTCACAGATCATGCTGAAAGTTTGAGAGAACAAACCTACAACTCAACACACAGATCATACTCAAAGCTTGAGAGAACAAACCTACAACTCAACACACAGATCATACTCAAAGCTTGAGAGAACAAACCTACAACTCAACACACAGATCATACTCAAAGCTTGAGAGAACAAACCTACAACTCAACACACAGATCATACTCAAAGCTTTAGAGAATAAACCTACAACTCAACACACAGATCATACTCAAAGCTTGAGAGAACAAACCTACAACTCAACACACAGATCATACTCAAAGCTTTAGAGAATAAACCTACAACTCAACACACAGATCATACTCAAAGCTTGAGAGAACTAACCTACAACCCGACACAGATCATACTCAAAGCTTGAGAGAACAAACCTACAACCCGACACAGATCATACTCAAAGCTTGAGAGAACAAACCTACAACCCGACACAGATCATACTCAAAGCTTGAGAGAACAAACCTACAACCCGACACAGATCATACTCAAAGCTTGAGAGAACAAACCTACAACCCGACACAGATCATACTCAAAGCTTGAGAGAACTAACCTACAACCCGACACAGATCATACTCAAAGCTTGAGAGAACAAACCTACAACCCGACACAGATCATACTCAAAGCTTGAGAGAACAAACCTACAACCCAACACAGATCATACTCAAAGCTTGAGAGAACAAACCTACAACCCGACACAGATCATACTCAAAGCTTGAGAGAACTAACCTACAACCCGACACAGATCATACTCAAAGCTTGAGAGAACAAACCTACAACCCGACACAGATCATACTCAAAGTTTGAAAGAACTACCTACAACCCGACACAGATCATACTCAAAGCTTGAGAGAACAAACCTACAACTCAACACACAGATCATACTCAAAGCTTGAAAGAACTACCTACAACCCGACACAGATCATACTCAAAGTTTGAAAGAACTACCTACAACCCGACACAGATCATACTCAAAGCTTGAGAGAACAAACCTACAACCCAACACAGATCATACTCAAAGCTTGAGAGAACAAACCTACAACCCAACACAGATCATACTCAAAGCTTGAGAGAACAAACCTACAACCCAACACAGATCATACTCAAAGCTTGAGAGAACAAACCTACAACCCAACACAGATCATACCTACAACCCGACACAGATCATACTCAAAGCTTGAGAGAACAAACCTACAACCCAACACAGATCATACTCAAAGCTTGAGAGAACAAACCTACAACCCAACACAGATCATACCTACAACCCGACACAGATCATACTCAAAGCTTGAGAGAACAAACCTACAACCCGACACAGATCATACTCAAAGCTTGAGAGAACTAACCTACAACCCAACACAGATCATACTCAAAGTTTGAGAGCATAAACCTACAACCCGACACAGATCATACTCAAAGCTTGAGAGAACAAACCTACAGCCCGACACAGATCATACTCAAAGCTTGAGAGAACAAACCTACAACCCGACACAGATCATACTCAAAGCTTGAGAGAACAAACCTACAGCCTGACACAGATCATACTCAAAGCTTGAGAGAACTAACCTACAACCCAACACAGATCATACTCAAAGCTTGAGAGAACTAACCTACAACCCAACACAGATCATACTCAAAGTTTGAGAGCATAAACCTACAACCCGACACAGATCATACTCAAAGTTTGAGAGAACAAACCTACAACCCGACACAGATCATACTCAAAGCTTGAGAGAACAAACCTACAACCCAACAGAGATCATACTCAAAGCTTGAGAGAACAAACTTACAACCCAACACAGATCATACTCAAAGCTTGAGAGAACTAACCTACAACCCAACAGAGATCATACTCAAAGCTTGAGAGAACAAACCTACAACCCAACACAGATCATACCTACAACCCGACACAGATCATACTCAAAGTTTGAGAGAACAAACCTACAGCCTGACACAGATCATACTCAAAGTTTGAGAGAACAAACCTACAGCCTGACACAGATCATACTCAAAGTTTGAGAGAACTAACCTACAACCCGACACAGATCATACTCAAAACTTGAGAGAACAAACCTACAACCCAACAGAGATCATACTCAAAGCTTGAGAGAACAAACCTACAACCCAACACAGATCATACTCAAAGCTTGAGAGAACAAACCTACAACTCAACACACAGATCATACTCAAAGCTTGAGAGAACTAACCTACAACCCAACACAGATCATACTCAAAGCTTGAGAGAACAAACCTACAACCCAACACAGATCATACCTACAACCCGACACAGATCATACTCAAAGTTTGAGAGAACAAACCTACAACCCAACACAGATCATACCTACAACCCGACACAGATCATACTCAAAGCTTGAGAGAACAAACCTACAACCCGACACAGATCATACTCAAAGTTTGAGAGAACAAACCTACAACCCGACACAGATCATACCTACAACCCGACACAGATCATACTCAAAGCTTGAGAGAACAAACCTACAACCCGACACAGATCATACCTACAACCCAACACAGATCATACCTACAACCCGACACAGATCATACCTACAACCCGACACAGATCATACTCAAAGCTTGAGAGAACAAACCTACAACCCGACACAGATCATACTCAAAGTTTGAGAGAACAAACCTACAACCCGACACAGATCATACTCAAAGTTTGAGAGAACTAACCTACAACCCGACACAGATCATACTCAAAGCTTGAGAGAACAAACCTACAACCCAACACAGATCATACTCAAAGCTTGAGAGAACAAACCTACAACCCGACACAGATCATACCTACAACCCGACACAGATCATACTCAAAGTTTGAGAGAACAAACCTACAACTGACAGATCATACTCAAAGTTTGAGAGAACAAACCTACAGCCTGACACAGATCATACTCAAAGCTTGAGAGAACAAACCTACAACTCAACACACAGATCATACTCAAAGCTTGAGAGATCACACCTACAACTCGACAGATCATACCTACAACCTGACAGACTTAAATAATCATGCCTAGATACTTACAAAATGCAAAAAACTACCAGTGTATCAAGAATAATTTGAGCATTATGATCCAAGCAACCCTTTATTGTTTACAACACTGTAAGGTCACTTTAATAATTTAAATATGGAGAGATGATTAGATAACAATTGCACCACCCACAGCTACAATTGAAGTCTTCATAAGTCTGGTCATACATGTGACCTCTTAAACCAGTACAATACCAGGCCTGGTCATGCACCTTTATCCCCGACATGGGAGGTAGATATCAAACCCAATCTATAACTGGAGTCCAGGTGGAGGGGTGCAACTGAGGTTAAGTAAACATATGTAGAGAAACATGGCTGCCACACTCAGCCATTCCAGATCGTAATTCACACTCTGTTACCACTTAGAAACATATCTGTCCAGTTCTAATGGGAAGGTCATTACACAACTACACTCCATAATTCTGTTGATTTGGCACTCCCTGACACAATGCTACACTACTGAAACCACCAGTCTTTCTGTATATACTCTATAACTGGTGGCATCAGCTTTACAGACTACATCACAGTTTGTGGCACTAGCCTCCCCTGCTAGACTCCACTACAGGTGACACTAGCCTCCATAGCTATACTACAATACTTGTGGCACTAGCCTCCCCAGCTATACTACAATACTTTTATCACTAGCCTCCACAGCTATACTACAATACTTTAATCACTAGCCTCCACAGCTATACTACAATACTTTTAGCACTAGCCTCCACAGCTAGACTACAATGCTTTTATCACTAGCCTCCACAGCTATACTACAACACTTTTAGCACTACCCTCCACAGCTATTCTACAATACTTTTAGCACTAGCCTCCACAGCTATACTACAATACTTTTAGCACTAGCCTCCCAATCTATTCTACAATACTTTTAGCACTAGCCTACACAGCTATACTACAATACTTTTAGCACTAGCCTCCCGATCTATACTACAATGCTTTTATCACTAGCCTCCACAACTATACTACAATGCTTTTAGCACTAGCCTCCACAGCTAGACTACAATACACTTAGCACTAGACTTCACAGCTATACTAAAATACTTTTAGCACTAGCCTCCACAGCTAGACTACAATACTTTTAGCACTAGCCTCCACAGCTATATTACAATACTTTTAGCACTAGCCTCCACAGCTATTCTACAATACTTTTAGCACTAGCCTCCACAGCTATATTACAATACTTTTAGCACTAGCCTCCACAGCTACATTACAATACTTTTAGCACTAGCCTCCACAGCTACATTACAATACTTTTAGCACTAGCCTCCACAGCTACATTACAATACTTTTAGCACTAGCCTCCACAGCTATATTACAATACTTTTAGCACTAGCCTCCACAGCTATATTACAATACTTTTAGCACTAGCCTCCACAGCTATATTACAATACTTTTAGCACTAGCCTCCACAGCTATATTACAATACTTTTAGCACTAGCCTCCACAGCTATATTACAATACTTTTAGCACTAGCCTCCACAGCTATATTACAATACTTTTAGCACTAGCCTCCACAGCTATATTACAATACTTTTAGCACTAGCCTCCACAGGTTTACTTCACTTCTTCTTGTCTTGCCTCCCTTACTATCCTACAATATTTGTGGCACTTACATTCATGACACCTAGTAAAATATTATGAACGTTGTTATTACATAATGTTTTGTAATATTAGTTCAGCAATGAAATGAAAATGTAGATTTGATAGACTTTCAGATTCAATCACTTTCATTTATTTCATGATTTCCAATATAATACAGCTGCTCCCTATGGATGGTGTATAGCCAACATTGCTGATATGACACAGAAACAACTTGTGTCATCACATCTTTGACTTTCACTTCAGCTTTTTTTTCTATCAAACACATAAATGAGTTTGTACTGACAAAGAATTTCCCTATAGAATGAATGATGTGACCTAGATTTCCCTGAAGAATTAGAGATGTCATAGATAGTTTTACGAGTGTTAGCAGACCAATCAAAAAGTGAAACACTGCAGTTTTTCATTTGAATTAAAACCACTTGAAGAGTATATTTGTATGAATGATTGAATCATTATCCAGAAGATTTGAAACTCATAGAGACATTAAGACTACCATTATAACGCCAGCTCTCATAATCTAAGTCTCCAACATAGACGGTATTAAATCTGCTGTAGGCCTAGTCAATAAAGATTTTATGCAGTATAACAGGAAAATTTTGCACACATCTTATTTTTACAAACTAAATAACCATATCTTTGAATTGAAATGAATTAATAAAATGAATTGAAAAAAAAAGTTCAATCATTAAAATCATACAACCAGTGACCTTTCCTACTTATTTACACTTTGTGACCTTTCCTACTTATTTACACTTTGTGACCTTTCCTACTTATTTACACTTTGTGACCTTTCCTACTTATTTACACTAAGTGATGACCTTTCCTACTTATTTACACTTTGTGACCTTTCCTACTTATTTACACTAAGTGATGACCTTTCCTACTTATTTACACTTTGTGACCTTTCCTACTTATTTACACTTTGTGACCTTTCCTACTTATTTACACTAAGTGATGACCTTTCCTACTTATTTACACTTTGTGACCTTTCCTACTTATTTACACTAAGTGATGACCTTTCCTACTTATTTACACTAAGTGATGACCTTTCCTACTTATTTACACTAAGTGATGACCTTTCCTACTTATTTACACTAAGTGATGACCTTTCCTACTTATTTACACTAAGTGATGACCTTTCCTACTTATTTACACTAAGTGATGACCTTTCCTACTTATTTACACTAAGTGATGACCTTTCCTACTTATTTACACTAAGTGATGACCTTTCCTATTTTTCACACTTTGTGACCTTTCCTACTAATTTACACTAAGTGACCTTTTCTACTTTTTAACACTCAGTGACCTTACTACTAATTTGAAATATGTGACCTTTACTACTAATTTACAATAAGTGACCTTTCTTGCTATTTTACACTCAGTGACCTTTCCTACTTTTTTTACACTCAGTGACCTTTCCTACTAAGTTACAATAATGAGAAATGACCTTTCCTGCCTGTTCATAGGAAGTGACCTTTCCTGCCTGTTCATAGGAAGCGACATTTCCTGCCTGTTCATAGGAAGCGACCTTTCCTGCCTGTACATAGGAAGTGACCTTTCCTGCCTGTACTTGGGAAGTGACCTTTCCTGCCTGTACATGGGAAGTGACCTTTCCTGCCTGTTCATGGGAAGTGACCTTTCCTGCCTGTACATGGGAAGTGACCTTTCCTGCCTGTACATGGGAAGTGACCTTTCCTGTCTGTATATGGGAAGTGACCTTTCCTGCCTATACATACTGAGTGACCTTTCCTGCCTATTTATACTAAGTGACCTTTCCTGTCTATTCATACTAAGTGACCTTTCCTGCCTGTTCATTGGAAGTGACCTTTCCTGCCTGTTCATAGGAAGTGACCTTTACTGCCTATTCATACTAAGTGACCTTTTCTGCCTAATCATACTAAGTGACCTTTCCTGCCTGTTCATAGGAAGTGACCTTTCCTGCCTGTTCATATGAAGTGACCTTTCCTGCCTATTCATTCTAAGTGACCTTTCCTGCCTGTTAATACTAAGTGACCTTTCCTGCTTGTTCATATGAAGTAACCTTTCCTGTCTGTTCATATGAAGTGCCCTTTCCTACGTATTCACATTCAGAAACCTTTACTGCCTCTTTTCAATCAGTGACCTTTCCTGCCTCTTCATACTTAGTGACCTTTCTTGTTTAATCATAATCAATGACCTTTCCTGCCTATCCACACTCAGTGACCTTTCCTTCTTATTTACATTCAGTGACCTTTTCTCCTTTCTAGTCACAATCATTGACATTTCCCATTATGTCACATTTACTGACCTTCCCTACTAAAACACAACCAATGACCTTTCCCTTCCTTATTCACAGTCATTGACCTTCAAATCTGTGACCTTCACTTGTTCATACCCAATGACAGATCTTTCCTATTTATACTATAATTTAGTCACAATGTAAACCTTTCATGTTTTGTCACAATCAACTCATTTATTTAAGTTATACTGAAATATAAATTTCTGTCAAGTCACACATTCAGTGGTTGTTCCTTTTTAGTCTATATCTGTTGGATACTGAATGCACTAAACAACAGCACTGCCTTTCAAGTATTCGGATATAAAATTCAGTCAAACTTTTGAGGTTTTAACAATTATTGTAAATCAGGGAAATTGTGCTGAAATGTGTTGCTCTTGTATTTCTTTAATGGATTGGTTTTTTCAAGCAATTCTTGGTATGCATTCAAAAAGTTTTCTTTTGATATTTTCCATTTTGCAGATTTATTCTTTACACAAATTTGCTAAAAGTAAAACTCTGCAAAAAACTTTGATCACATAACAATAAACATAAATATATAGATGATTAATAGGAAAGAAACATACTCTTTCTACAGAAGTTGCTTATCTCAATCACAAAAATAGTCTGGTAGGACAGAGGTTCTGTGTTTGATTCCTAATGGAGGCATTGAAAAAATGATGACTTAATCAAGTAATTGTCTCTGACACCCACATCATACTGGAAGTTCTTTGCCCAGTTCTCACAGGCATTTATGCTTCACCTTAAAACTTTAGGACATGATCTTTCTTAGGGTGGACTTGCATAAAAATTTAACAACAAAATATACAAACCAAACCAAACCAAACCAGGGGTCTGGATTGAACAGCTTGTGGAGGTATTCAAATTCGAACTAAAACATGGGTCTGGATTGGACTATTTGCGGAGGTATCCAAACCAAACTAAAACATGGGTCTGGATTGGATTTCTAGTAGAGGTATTTAAACCAAACAAACCTGTCTCATCATAGGACATATCCATAAAAATTTTAAAATATGGTTTACAACTATCATTCATCTCTTCATTCTGTCAAACACAGTTCAATGGCATCATCAGTCACTGATCATTATGCAATGCAAAAGTAGGTCACATGTCATTGTTTTATCCAATCAAATCAATGCAAACTTAGACAAAACCACTTGTGAGTAAGTAAAGATACTGTATAGATAATAATGATAATGTTACACATACTAAACACGTAAAAAGGCTTTTTCTCTTCATCCTGTCTAAGATGAAATGTAAAAACAATCGCAATGCCGACATATCATCATGAAAATCGTTTAAAAATCAATCACATGTCTGTGTATCAGCTTCAGCCAGACCTCCGATATTCCATGTGATGCCACCTAGGTATGTAAAGTCGTAAATTATCAAAAAATTAAAAACTGGCTGAGATCTGGCCTTTCAGTTTATTGGAGGTAGGTGAAGGTATAGGAGAGTACCTGCTGTTACCTCCAAGGTGTTACAGTGTGGATATCAAGTGTATCAGAATCGCACCCCTCTCTCCTGGCAGTAATGATTGGCTCCGATGATCAGCACCACACTAGCCCACGGTGAGCGCTATACCACAGAAAAATACCCTTCACATAAAAATTCTAGTTATTTTCCACTCAAGAAAGATGTTATTACCACCAAAAACTTTGGAATATATATCCCATCTCATTGATAAACAGATAATAAATATGATTCGCTCAGCTTGGGAAACATTTTTATTGTATTTTGTAAAATAATTCAGTTTAAGATTGACTGCTAATAAAAGCCTAGTTCAAAATACATACACTGAATATTAATCAATAATGAAGTATGGAATATAGATAAAAAAGCTGTTAATCATTATAGAAGAAATGATATGTACTAATTAGAGAAAATCTGATATGTACTAATTATAGATTAATCAACATGTACTAAGAATAGATCAGTAAAAAAAAGGTGCAAGACAAAAAACAATTAGGAGATAATAAAACAAAACAATTCACAATTATAAAATACAAAAATTCCAACAGCTGTATTTAACAGAAATGTAAAATATGATACTGTAACATGTATTAATTATTATCACTAAATATCTGACACATTAAATTCTTGTATAGGTAAAGAGTACCAGATCGGATTAGAAAAATAGCACACTTAGGCTAGGGTATACCTACATAAACACTGTAGTATAAGCTAGTGAATAGAAAGCATTTATTCTCAACAAATTGAGATTGCCGATGGGTGTCATTTTCAATTATATTCAATTTTACACTGATGAATAAAAATTGAAGTGTACAATTCTATTTCTACCTCCACTCACCACAAAAGTTGTCTGTTGCAGCTACACAAACACCAGTAAATCACCAGGCATATGGTTATCAATGAAACCTCAATGTGCTGCAACTTCCTTCATTTCTTATGCTTATCTACTTTGCTAAGTGCTTCAAAACAAATTGCTTTCATTCAAAGTTTATAGGATGATTGAGGTAGAATTTTGTTTGCTGTTCATTACGTATTCTCCGATTCATGGAGTTATCTCCCATGTTTACTGCCAAATGATCTTACTTTTATAATTGGGCGCTTCTTGTGGAAAAAAAATATCCTTTCGGGAACAAGAGGAGAATTAGGGCAGACTTCATCAACACCTAACCATTAAAATCCTTGAGCTTGGTTGAAATCTCTACAAAGATCAGAATATTTTTTGTTGTATCCATGAGGTTATATTATATAAACGGAAAATGACTAAATTTTATGAATTTAAAAAAAAAATACATGTTTTAAAAAAGAAACACACAAAGAATGCTGTATGATAGAACAATATTATTTACACAACGCAAACAATGCAACTGAAAAAACAACACAAAACACAACTATTTGTCACCATAAAGTTCAGCAAATGTCAAACAGATCATGAAGCACAAAGGAAGATCAGTAGTCACGTTAACAAATACCAAAAAAACAGAAACAAAAATCTTGCATTGAAACATCCATGTTCCCTGGTAACTCTAAAGCATCCAGATAAAACAGTAATGTTCCCTGGTAACTCTAAAGCATCCAGATAAAACAGTTATGTTCCCTGGTAACTCTAAAACATCCAGATAAAACAGTTATGTTCCCTGGTAACTCTAAAACATCCAGATAAAACAGTAATGTTCCCTGGTAACTCTAAAACATCCAGATAAAACAGTAATGTTCCCTGGTAACTCTAAAGCATCCAGATAAAACAGTAATGTTCCCTGGTAACTCTAAAGCATCCAGATAAAACAGTAATGTTCCCTGGTAACTCTAAAGCATCCAGATAAAACAGTAATGTTCCCTGGTAACTCTAAAGCATCCAGATAAACCAGTTATGTTCCCTGGTAACTCTAAAGCATCCAGATAAAACAGTAATGTTCCCTGGTAACTCTAAAGCATCCAGATAAAACAGTAATGTTCCCTGGTAACTCTAAAGCATCCAGATAAAACAGTAATGTTCCCTGGTAACTCTAAAGCATCCAGATAAAACAGTAATGTTCCCTGGTAACTCTAAAACATCCAGATAAAACAGTAATGTTCCCTGGTAACTCTAAAACATCCAGATAAAACAGTAATGTTCCCTGGTAACTCTAAAGCATCCAGATAAAACAGTTATGTTCCCTGGTAACTCTTTAGCATCCAGATAACAGTTATTTTCCTGGTAACTGTAAAATCTCACATTGAAACAAAGTTGTTTGCAGTAAACTCAAAAGCCTCATACTAAAATATTTTTTAATTTTCTTTCCTCTTTTGAATACAGACACTGACTTTCATATTCTTATAGACATCAGCAATGACTGACCTCTATTTCATTATACAGTAGTCAGACTGATTAACTATTATGTTTCAATGGGATGTTTTTTCATTTGCCCTATTAAAGCAAAGAATTTGCTGCACTATTCCTGGATTTGTCTTCTTACACCAACAGATTTTCGTCACTGTTCTTGGTTATTCCCTATCATACCAAAGACTCTGCCCTGTAATTCTGGGTTTGCTCCAGGGGATGTGCCACTTTAATGATATTGCCAATAACAAGAAGTGTTCTTTAATTAGCAAGATAAAGCCTAAGTAATAAGTTTAACATGCAGCAACACCATGAGCGTTACTTCAAATTGAGCAATTACAATGGTCAGTGCACAATCTGGAGGATATCATTGTTTATCATTCCCCGACTGACAGGATGCAGGGAAAGAATATAAAGAAGTTCACTGACAGGGTTAATAAACTGATTCTTAACATCCTGTCACACTCAATCCCACTCAAAATGTACCAAACAATACCTCGATATAACTTAACTCTACACATGATTCTCTCGAAATAAACCTGATCCCAAGGTTTTAATTAAAAGACTGCTGGATGCAGCCAAAAATCTGACTTGCATAGATGTCATCCTCTATCTTTACAGTAAAAACAGGTGTAACACACCTACAAAACATGTATTGTTAACAAGCAGACATGGTGTATCAGATGGTTGTTCTACAGAGGGGCTGAATTTCTGACCACCTAGGGTGTACATAATGGAACAATACAGATACTGGAGACAGACTCATCGTCCCCTCCCATACCATACTGCAACAGGACATTGAGTAGAAAAAGCCTGGTAAATTGATGATCTGCCAAACCATGTCCTGTCACTCCTCCTCAGTAGGGTTTGCATAATTATCAAACAGCATGTGACTAGGGACTAGGTGGGAAACAGACTTTTTGGTAATAAGCATTCTCCATTTTCATTGACACAAAACTATAAGACTGTGATTTTTTGCAATGCTATTGTTGGGGATAGTGTTTAAAGAGACTGGAGCAATTTATGTGTGTTTCTAAATACAGTGTGATGTTGCTTCTCAACACTGTGAAGGCTAATACTTTATTATCCTACATTTCTATACAAATTTATACAATGTTACCTCTCATCTCAATACAAATTTATACAATGTTACCTCTCATCTCTATACAAATTTATACTGTTACCTCTCATCTCATCTCTATACAAATTTATACAATGTTACCTCTCATCTCTATACAAATTTATTTATACTGTTACCTCTCATCTCTATACAAATTTATACTCTCATCTCTATACAAATTTATACTGTTACCTCTCTATACAAATTTATACAGTTACCTCTCTCTATACAAATTTATACTGTTACCTCTCATCTCTCTCTATACATACCTCTCATCTCTATACAAATTTATACAGTTACCTCTCATCTCTATACAAATTTATACTGTTACCTCTCATCTCTATACAAATTTATACACCTCTCATCTCTATACAAATTTATACAGTTACCTCTCATCTCTATACAAATTTATACTGTTACCTCTCATCTCTATACAAATTTATACAATGTTACCTCTCACTATACAAATTTATACTGTTACCTTTATCATCTCTATACAAATTTATACTGTTACCTCTCATCTCTATACAACCTCTCATCTCTATACAAATTTATACTGTTACCTCTCATCTCTATACAAATTTATACAAATTTATATGTTACCTCTCATCTCTATACAAATTTATACTGTTAATCTCTATACAAATTTATACTGTTACCTCTCATCTCTATACAAATTTATACTGTTACCTCTCATCTCTATACAAATTTATAAAATGTTACCTCTCATCTCTATACAAATTTATACAATGTTACCTCTCATCTCTATACAAATTTATACTGTTACCTCTCATCTCTATACAAATTTATACTGTTACCTCTCATCTCTATACAAATTTATACAATGTTACCTCTCATCTCTATACAAATTTATACAATGTTACCTCTCATCTCTATACAAATTTATACAATGTTACCTCTCATCTCTATACAAATTTATACTGTTACCTCTCATCTCTATACAAATTTATACTGTTACCTCTCATCTCTATACAAATTTATACAATGTTACCTCTCATCTCTATACAAATTTATACTGTTACCTCTCATCTCTATACAAATTTATACAAATTTATACATTGTTACCTCTCATCTATATACAAATTTATACTGTTACCTCTCATCTCTATACAAATTTATCTGATACCTCTCATCTCTATACACTGTTACCTCTCATCTCTATACAAATTTACTGTTACCTCTCATCTCTATACAAATTTATACAATGTTACCTCTCATCTCAATACAAATTTATACAATGTTACCTCTCATCTCTATACAAATTTATACTGATACCTCTCATCTCTATACAAATTTATACAAGTTACCTCTCATCTCTATACAAATTTATACATTTATACTGTTACCTCTCATCTCTATACAAATTTATACTGTTACCTCTCATCTCTATACAAATTTATACAATGTTACCTCTCATCTCTATACAAATTTATACAATGTTACCTCTCATCTCTATACAAATTTATACAGTTACCTCTCATCTCTATACAAATTTATACTGTTACCTCTCATCTCTATACAAATTTATACTGTTACCTCTCATCTCTATACAAATTTATACAATGTTACCTCTCATCTCTATATACAATGTTGTTACCTCAAATTTATACATGTTACCTCTATCTCTATACAAATTTATACTGTTACCTCTCATCTCTATACAAATTTATACTGTTACCTCTCATCTCTATACAAATTTATACTGTTACCTCTCATCTCTATACAAATTTATACTGTTACCTCTCATCTCTATACAAATTTATACTGTTACCTCTCATCTCTATAAAAATTTATACTGATACCTCTCATCTCTATACAAATTTATACAATGTTACCTCTCATCTCTATACAAATTTATACTGATACCTCTCATCTCTATACAAATTTATACAATGTTACCTCTCATCTCTATACAAATTTATACTGTTACCTCTCATCTCTATACAAATTTATACTGTTAAATCTTACAAATTTATACTGTTACCTCTCATCTCTATACAAATTTATACTGTTACCTCTCATCTCTATACAAATTTATACAATGTTACCTCTCATCTCTATACAAATTTATACACATTTATACTGTTACATCTCTACAAATTTATATACCTCTCATCTCTATACAAATTTATACAATGTTACCTCTCATCTCTATACAAATTAATACAATGTTACCTCTCATCTCTATACAAATTTATACTGTTACCTCTCAAATTTATACAGTTATCTCTATACAAATTTATAAATTTATACTATACAAATTTATACAGTTACCTCTCATCTCTATACAAATTTATACTGATACCTCTCATCTCTATACAAATTTATACTGTTACCTCTCATCTCTATACAAATTTATACAATGTTACCTCTCATCTCTATACAAATTTATACTGTTACCTCTCATCTCTATACAAATTTATACTGTTACCTCTCATCTCTATACAAATTTATACTGTTACCTCTCATCTCTATACAAATTTATACAGTTACCTCTCATCTCTATACAAATTTATACAGTTACCTCTCATCTCTATACAAATTTATACTGTTACTTCTCATTTCTATACAAATTTATACAGTTACCTCTAATCTCTATACAAATTTATACTACTGAGGAGGGGGGAGGGGAGAAGGAGATGGAAAGGGGGATTTATTTCACCTTTTGTCTTTATACAAATTTATACTATCACATCACATGACCATTTTAAATAGTTAATAATATGTTGCCACTTCTTCTTACATGAGTATACTTAGATATAGCCTCTCACCTGTGACCCTTTGTACAAATTTATAATTTGATGCCCCTCATTTCTATGAAAAAGATAACATCACGTAGGAAACCTTTACCACTTTGTATGGTATTCCTTCAAAACTGTATATGATATTTCTACTAGAGGTCACTATTGAGGCCTAAAAGCTATCATGATAGTATTGTGATAGTCCAGTGACTATTGTGATACTATCAGAACAACTGTTTTATTTTTAAAATATGTTTTTCTAATCCAGAAATAAAGCAAAGTCATAAACCAAACAAATGCATCAGAATGCTGAATTTAGTAAATGTAACAAGTGAAACAATTATTTACATTTTTCATACAAATATATAGCACTGTGATATTGTGTATTCTTTGTTTCATTTCTATATTATTTATTTTATACATAAACATGCCATTCTGTGATATCTGTACTGAAACTCATACACAGCTGGACTCCAGACTGTACAATATTATTTTCATATAAGTCTATGTTTTACAATAAAATGTGTATCAATTTCCTCTTATCTTTAAACGTTTTGTTATTCAACAAAAAACAATATTATTATTTAGGTTAGAAAGAAATTTTGACACACTTCAGACACTGTCATGGAAGTTGTGTGTGTATATATATATATACACTAAGCCTTATAACAGTAAGGTAATGAGTAAGTAATGATAAGTAAGATAAAAATGTACTGAATGAAGATGCCTGTATTTTTTAATTGTGTAAAGTGCTGCTTTTGCCTTTTAAAAATGCTACCTTCTACCATTTTAGCTATAATGTGTCATTTCAAGGAGGTGTGTAAAATATGGACCCGGAGAAGTCCTCACTCCATTACAACTATATTTTGTAAATCTAACTAGATCATATTGGAAACAATGATACACGATTTATTCAAGATACATTTAATAACTTGTGCTTCAAACTCTCGTTTCCATTCTATGTGATTTGTTCTGTTCTTTAGTTAGAGCTCCAGACGTTCAGTAATATTTAAGTGAAAATCTGCTTTCAAGTAGCATTTCTGTTTACTTAAGCAAAGCTATCCTTGACAATCGATAGTTGAATGAATGATTACGATAGCCATTGCCTTGAAAATATGCTAGTAACTTATTGCTACCGAGTTCAAAGCTATCGCAATACATTAATAACTAGAACAATTGTTACACCACTAATCCTTACCACTTTATCTGATACCCTCACCACTATATATACTCTCACCACTATATATGATACCCTCACCACTATATATGATATCCTCACCACTATATATATACCCTCACCACTATATATACCCTCACCACTCCCTCAGTATATTTGATATGATACTTTCTCCACTATATATGATATGCCCTCACCACTCCCCCAGTATATTTAATATGATACTTTCTCCACTTTGTAGGATATGATGCCCTCACCACTCCCCCAGTATATTTAATATGATACTTTCTCCACTATATATGATATGCCCTCACCACTCCCCCAGTATATTTAATATGATACTTTCTCCACTATATATGATATGCCCTCACCACTCCCCCAGTATATTTAATATGATACTTTCTCCACTATATATGATATGCCCTCACCACTCCCCCAGTATATTTAATATGATACTTTCTCCACTATATATGATATGCCATCAGCACTCCCCCAGAATATTTAATATGATACTTTCTCCACTATATATGATATGCCCTCACCACTCTTTCCCCATATATATTTAATATGATACTTTCTCCACTATATATGATATGCCCTCACCACTCCCCCAGTATATTTAATATGATACTTTCTCAACTATATATGATATGCCCTCACCACTCCCCCAGTATATTCAATATGATACTTTCTCCGCTATGTAGAATATCATGCCCTTACCACTCCCCCAGTATATTCAATATGATACTTTCTCCACTATGTTGAATATAATGCCCTCACCACTCCCCCAGTATATTTAATATGATACTTTCTCCACTTTGTAGGATATATGCCCTCACCACTCCCCCAGTATATTTAATATGATACTTTCTCCACTATATATGATATGCCCTCACCACTCCCCCAGTATATTTAATATGATACTTTCTCCACTATATATGATATGCCCTCATCACTCCCCCAGTATATTTAATATGATACTTTCTCCACTTTGTATGATATGCCCTCACCACTCCCCCAGTATATTTAATATGATACTTTCTCCACTATATATGATATGCACTCACCACTCCCCCAGTATATTTAATATGATACTTTCTCAACTATATATGATATGCCCTCACCACTCCCCCAGTATATTCAATATGATACTTTCTCCACTATGTAGAATATCATGCCCTTACCACTCCCCCAGTATATTCAATATGATACTTTCTCCACTATGTTGAATATAATGCCCTCACCACTCCCCCAGTATATTTAATATGATACTTTCTCCACTATATATGATATGCCCTCACCACTCCCCCAGTATATTTAATATGATACTTTCTCAACTATATATGATATGCCCTCACCACTCCCTCAGTATTTTTAATATGATACTTTCTCCACTATGTATGATATGCCCTCACAACTCCCCCAGTATATTCAATATGATACTTTCTCCACTATGTAGAATATCATGCCCTTACCACTCCCCCAGTATATTCAATATGATACTTTCTCCACTATGTATGATATAATGCCCTCACCACTCCCCTCGTATATTCAATATGATACTTTCTCCACTATGTAGAATATAATGCCCTCACCACTTCCCAAGTATATTTGATATGATACTTTCTCTGCTATGTTGGATATGATGCCCTCACCACTTCCCCAGTATATTCAATATGATACTTTCTCCACTATGTAGAATATAATGCCCTCACCACTTCCCAAGTATATTTAATATGATACTTTCTCTGCTATGTTGGATATGATGCCCTCACCACTACCCGGTATATTTAATATACTTTCTCTGCTATGTTGAATATGATGCCCTCACCACTACCCGGTATATTTAATATGATACTTTCTCTGCTATGTTGGATACAATGCCCTCACCACTACACTGGTATATTTAATATGATACTTTCTCTGCTATGTTGGATATAATGCCCTCACCACTACACTGGTATATTTAATATGATACTTTCTCTGCTATGTTGGATATAATGCCCTCACCACTACCCGGTATATTTAATATGATACTTTCTCTGCTATGTTGGATATAATGCCCTCACCACTACCCGGTATATTTAATATGATACTTTCTCTGCTATGTTGGATATGATGTCCTCACCGCTTTATACAATATCATGTCCAAGCCACTACATATGATGTGATGTCCTTTCCACTATATGAGTCTAAGCCCCCACCTCCCTCTATCTTTTCCCAGCTTTGAAACCAGTGCAATAAGAGTACAAGGACAGCTAATTTTAGGTTTGGGTTGCTACTGACACCATACTGACAAGTTCATGCAAATTTAATTGGTCTTGTTTTGTTAGGCTCCAGTTAAGTTTTCAGGTAAACAATCAATCTTACATTTTCCCACACATATCCCTAACCGGTTAGCATTGTGTGATGATGACAAGCTCCAACCCTAAACACCCTTCTCCAATATCCATAGAAAAGTGAAAAGCCACTGAAGACATTTACACAAACATTCAGCTTCTGCATGGCATTGTTGTCCTTGAGCTGGCACCCACCCGAATAACACCCTTAACCATAGGAATGACTCCTCAACATTACAAAAGCTAAACATGTTTTCATTTAGCCTATTTTACACATTCCCAATCAATTTGTTGCTATGTAATGAACACAGCAGGATGTATAATTTGTTTAACAAGAATATTAACCTGGACGAACAGGAAAAGCCATCAGTATTGTGACTACATTTGCAGGCTCATATCTAGAGTACAGATGATTTGATACCATGCAGGCAGAAAGTTGTGAAACAAGTCAGCAAACGAATGCAGGAGCAAGACCCCAGCATTTCCTTTCAAGATCTGTATCCATGAATGTTCTTGGTTAATTTGACAGGAGAAGAAACAAATTCAGGAACAAGCAACATCAGTACAGATAACTGAGTTTTACCTGACAATCTCAAAAAAATCCTACTTCAGGAATCTATTGGTAACAAAAAGTCATGACAAACTCAGAAAATACCCGACAGGAAAAAGACTACCCAACATCAGAATTACTCTCTAAGAAGATGACACAGATGTAGAAAATAAAGATGAAATAATTTGATCACATTAACATTACTAAGAATAATGCATTTGTTTCCAGTATAAGTAAGACAGCACCTTACTAACATAAGTTTGTGAAGATAAAGAAATTTATGATCACAGAATTATTCTTGTGGGAATATTAGAATGACATCCTCCTTGTGGGGATACTGTATACATTTGTACTGTACAACATTACAGATCTGTTATTAGTGTTGCCATACTCAGATCTCATTGTGGGGATACTATATACATTTGTACTGTACAACATTACAGATCTGTTATTAGTGTTGCCATACTCAGATCTCATTGTGGGGATACTATATACATTTGTACTGTACAACATTACAGATCTGTTATTAGTGTTGCCATACTCAGATCTCATTGTGGGGATACTATATACATTTGTACTGTACAACATTACAGATCTGTTATTAGTGTTGCCATACTCAGATCTCATTGTCCACGGGAATACTATATACATGTTTTTAGGGATGTCATACTTTAGCAATACTAGGACTTGTACTGTATTCAGTTACGATGTAATTCTCTTTGTTGTTATGGATTATCTCAAAACGATCTTTGTGAAAATAACAGGGACTGGTCACCAGAATTATAAAATAGATGTGATTTACGTGAGTAATACCTGTACATTGCTGTTGGACTATTTAAGGCTATACTTAATGTGATCCCATTTTCATCTCTGATAGACTTTGACACTAGGCATTTGTCTTAATTGTGTGGAGTTCAGTATCAGTAAGTATTTAATTGACAGCTTTCCCTGACAGCACCTCCCATCAAAGCTGTTGACACAAGCCATTATTTATCTCTCCTGGTCTATTTAATAGAACTTAATATTCTCTTGTTTCTTTTAAAATGTCATGAAAAATAAGTACCCAGCTACATTTTACTTCACATTGAGATCATAATGTGATTTATTCTGTAAACTTATCACATTTTACTCTCTTAGTTTAAAGTTAAAGGACAATACATGCTGAAGTCATTGTACATCTATCTCACAAGTCCTAGATTGTGAAACCAAAATCTTTAGGAGGGAGGTAGATAAATGGAGATGTGGCTGTCTAATGGGCCAGGGACAGAGGTAGGGTGATCTTCGCTTTATTAAATGGAGATGTGGCTGTCTGTTAGGCCATGTGGGGACAGGGGTAGGTTTAGGGGCTGGGTTAGGGATAGTCTTACCATGGGTACAGGGACGTGTGGTTGACTGTTTGGCCATGTGGGGACAGTGGGTGAGTGAAGGGGCTGGGTTAGGGATAGTCTTACCTTGCGTACAGGGACGTGTGGTTGTCTGTTTGGCCATGTGTGGACAGTGGGTGAGTGAAGGGGCTGGGTCAGGGATGTCTTACCTTGGGTACAGGGACATGTGGCTGACTGTTTAGCTGTGTATAGCTGACAGGGGTACATGTAAGGGCTGGGTTAGGGATAGTCTTACCTTGGGTACAGGGACATGTGGCTGACTGTATAGCTGTGTATAGCTGACAGGGGTTCGTGTAAGGGCTGGGTTAGGGATAGTCTTACCTTGGGTACAGGGACATGTGGCTGACTGTAGCCGTGTAAAGTTGACAGGGGTTTGTGTAGGGGCTGGGTTAGGGATAGTCTTACCTTGGGTACAGGGACATGTGGCTGTCTGACGGGCCACTCGCTTGTGCTTCTCTGATAAACTGTCAAAATGCTACAAATACAAGAGAGAGGGGTTACCTACACATCAGACTAAACAGGAAACAACTCTATCTCTATAGCTACTCTACATACACTTTTTATCCCCCAAAAAAATCCAAATTGATGCCAGATACTAACAGCAAAACATCAACATATTGTTTATTTTTTTCCATAACACCACATTCCATCAATTTTTTGCCCGTGATTTCAATATCGGCCTTTACTGATATGGTGCATGCCTTAAGCTTTAGATACAATATCCTACACGAGTTTTCTTATAAACAGAAAATTCGACCGTAAACCCACACATAAGATACATGTCTGCGGGATATCAGCTGGACAGACTCTGCATTCAGTGGGGAGGATTCGTGAACGAAAAACCTCTCGACAACAGATACACGACTAGTCCTTAATTGATACTTCACCGGAGTTGTAAACACGTGTTATTCGTCGTGAAATATCATAAGGGATTTTTTTAAAAAATAGTTATTACTTTGTAAATGCTTTAATTTACTTACCTTTTTAATTTCTATTTCCACTCTTTCTTTCACAATATTTTCAATATTTCTCTCGTAATTAATGTGATCCTCTTCGAGCTTAATAACCCGAGTTTGAAGAAGGACGAGAGTTTGATGATAAGAACACAGACTCCATATCAAGGAGCCCAACACGGCTGCCATAAAACACGATAGGCCTATAACAAAAGCATTGTACCGCGAGCACTTTGATTTCTTTTTAACTCCATCCGTCCTGTGTTTCTCCATTTTGGAAATAATTTTAAATCCCTGAAAGCCAAAGCGAAAGTGGCAGGTAAATAGTCGTTACGTCATGTGTGACAGGTAGCGCGGAGGAGCACGTGTGTACGCAGTGTTGTCAGTATCATCACTGACGAGTGTATCTACAGGAGCGCGCCGTCAGTAGGGCAGTTCCACGGTAAGGCTGGCCTTCCATCCTCGCATCGCTTAACACGGGTACCGGCCTACCTGCCGGGTCCAGTTGTACCTGGCAACGGGTCGGCGATATCAAATTGAACCATCTCATTTTTTTTTTAGTTAGAAATTATTTCGTTGCCATTTTATGGTAACTATTAACACGAGTTTGCACGTCTCCTAATAGTTACATCGAGTTAGACATATCATATATCCAAGTATATTATAAGTGTTCCATAACATATGCAACACATGCACGGTTTTTGACCCACTTTTGGGGGGAATTTACGGAATCTAGATTGTATTTCCATTTGGATGAGGAGTGTGGGACGATAGACGTCAAAGAATACATAACTCACTGTTATTGTTTTCTTTTGGCAAATGCCGCTACTATTTGTTGTGGGACAACATACAGTTACAGCGCGGACGTACCGCAGACAACATTAAACATACACTATAGTACTTTAGGGTAGATAATACAGCAGACCCGAATACAGCAATACATACACATCACGTGCAAAGAACCACTGGCTAGTACAGGGGTTACAGCTTGGATGGTTACAGCGCGGACGTACTGCACATACCAGAACAGATAACAAGGTACAGCGATTACAGTGTTCGTATCGCAGACAAAAGGAAACGCATATCACACTGGGTATAATAGAAGTTACAGCACAGTACACACCAGAGGTTACAGCACAGAAATACCGCATACAGCAGTACACCCAAAACCTTACAGCGCAGAAACACCACATACAGTAGTACACACCAGAGCTTACGGCGCGGACATACCATATACTGCAGTACACACCAGAGTTTACAGCGCGGAACTACCGCATACAGCAGTACACGTCAGAGCTTACAGCGCGGACATATCACTACAGCAGTACACACCGGAGCTTACAGCGCGGAAATACTGCACACAACAGTACAAACAAGAGCTTACAGCACAGAAATGCCGCATACAGCAGTACAAACAAGAGCTAACAGCACAGAAATGCCGCATACAGCAGTACACACCAGAACTTACAGCGCAGAAATACCACATACAGCAATACACACCAGAGCTTACAACACAGAAATTCCGCATACAGCAATACACACCGGAGCTTACATTACAGAAATACAACATACAGCAGAACACACCACAGCTTACAGCGCGGAAATGCTGCATACAGTAATACAAACCAGCGCTTACAGCGCGGACATACAACATTTAACAGTACAAACCAGCGCTTGCAGCGCGGACATATCACATACAGCAGTACGCGCCAGGTATTACAGCGCGGAAATACAGCATACAGCATTACACACTCCTCAGTGCTGATAGGTATCATAGTGGTGTCAACATACTCGTAACGCAAATCGGGCCTAATTTTATGACATATGACAACTTACAGCCCCTGTCAAGGACAAAGTGACTAACCATGAGTCATATTGTTTAACCACCGTAACTGATGATTGAAGTGTCCTGGAATCTTAACTTCACAATTTCTTTGTTAGACTTAAACTAAACAAACATTTATCAGTTAGTCTTTCCGTCTGATGCTGGTTCGGAGAAGATTATATCTGGTCATGTGAGGGCTGCAGCCAAAGAGGTCTTGTATCAACTGGTAACTAGGTATGGAAAGGTCTTTTTCTGAAGAGGGTTCTTAAAACAAAGGGATCTGAGTATTTCGGGTTACTTTTACTGGTGGGTTTAAATCAAATTCCATTTATAAGCAATTTTATTGGCATGATTTCATTGACACAAGACAAAAAAGAGCCTGTTTATGTCCTCTCCGAAACATAGCAACACAGTAGTACAAGACAACACACATTTAACTAACAGCACCTAAATCATTGAGAAATATATATGTAGACAAGGGAGGCAACTCCTGTATAACCGTGTAATTTTTACTTAAAAACCTTTAATTTTGAATGGTTTATAAAGAATATGTTATCTATCAGAGGATTAGTCTAGATAGAATTCTGTATACTGAAGGTTCTGTGTAAGGGATACCTTGTCTAGACAGGGTTCTGTTTACTGAGGGTTCTTGGTAGTAGAGGTTGTGTCTAGAGAGGGGTCTGTTTACTGAGAGTTCTTGGTAGTAGAGGTTGTGTCTAGAGAGGGGTCTGTTTACTGAGAGTTCTATGTAGTAGAGGTTGTGTCTAGAGAGGGGTATGTTTACTGAGAGTTCTAGGTAGTAGAGGTTGTGTCTAGAGAGGGGTGTGTTTACTGAGAGTTCTTGGTAGTAGAGGTTGTGTCTAGAGAGGGGTCTGTTTACTGAGAGTTCTATGTAGTAGAGGTTGTGTCTAGAGAGGGGTCTGTTTACTGAGAGTTCTATGTAGTAGAGGTTGTGTCTAGACAGGGGTATGTTTACTGAGGGTTCTTGGTAGTAGAGGTTGTGTCTAGAGAGGGGTCTGTTTACTGAGAGTTCTATGTAGTAGAGGTTGTGTCTAGAGAGGGGTATGTTTACTGAGAGTTCTAGGTAGTAGAGGTTGTGTCTAGAGAGGGGTCTGTTTACTGAGAGTTCTTGGTAGTAGAGGTTGTGTCTAGAGAGGGGTCTGTTTACTGAGGGTTCTATGTAGTAGAGGTTGTGTCTAGAGAGGGGTCTGTTTACTGAGAGTTCTTGGTAGTAGAGGTTGTGTCTAGAGAGGGGTCTGTTTACTGAGAGTTCTTGGTAGTAGAGGTTGTGTCTAGAGAGGGGTATGTTTACTGAGGGTTCTAGGTAGTAGAGGTTGTGTCTAGAGAGGGGTCTGTTTACTGAGAGTTCTAGGTAGTAGAGGTTGTGTCTAGAGAGGGGTCTGTTTACTGAGAGTTCTTGGTAGTAGAGGTTGTGTCTAGAGAGGGGTATGTTTACTGAGAGTTCTATGTAGTAGAGGTTGTGTCTAGAGAGGGGTCTGTTTCTGTTTACTGAGAGTTCTAGGTTCTAGGTAGTAGAGGTTGTGTCTAGAGAGGGGTATGTTTACTGAGAGTTCTTGGTAGTAGAGGTTGTGTCTAGAGAGGGGTCTGTTTACTGAGAGTTCTATGTAGTAGAGGTTGTGTCTAGAGAGGGGTCTGTTTACTGAGAGTTCTATGTAGTAGAGGTTGTGTCTAGACAGGGGTATGTTTACTGAGGGTTCTTGGTAGTAGAGGTTGTGTCTAGAGAGGGGTCTGTTTACTGAGAGTTCTATGTAGTAGAGGTTGTGTCTAGAGAGGGGTATGTTTACTGAGAGTTCTAGGTAGTAGAGGTTGTGTCTAGAGAGGGGTCTGTATACTGAGAGTTCTTGGTAGTAGAGGTTGTGTCTAGAGAGGGGTCTGTTTACTGAGGGTTCTATGTAGTAGAGGTTGTGTCTAGAGAGGGGTCTGTTTACTGAGAGTTCTTGGTAGTAGAGGTTGTGTCTAGAGAGGGGTCTGTTTACTGAGAGTTCTTGGTAGTAGAGGTTGTGTCTAGAGAGGGGTATGTTTACTGAGGGTTCTAGGTAGTAGAGGTTGTGTCTAGAGAGGGGTCTGTTTACTGAGAGTTCTTGGTAGTAGAGGTTGTGTCTAGAGAGGGGTCTGTTTACTGAGAGTTCTAGGTAGTAGAGGTTGTGTCTAGAGAGGGGTCTGTTTACTGAGAGTTCTTGGTAGTAGAGGTTGTGTCTAGAGAGGGGTATGTTTACTGAGAGTTCTATGTAGTAGAGGTTGTGTCTAGAGAGGGGTCTGTTTACTGAGAGTTCTATGTAGTAGAGGTTGTGTCTAGAGAGGGGTCTGTTTACTGAGAGTTCTATGTAGTAGAGGTTGTGTCTAGAGAGGGGTCTGTTTACTGAGGGTTCTTGGTAGTAGAGGTTGTGTCTAGAGAGGGGTCTGTTTACTGAGGGTTCTAGGTAGTAGAGGTTGTGTCTAGAGAGGGGTATGTTTACTGAGAGTTCTTGGTAGTAGAGGTTGTGTCTAGAGAGGGGTCTGTTTACTGAGAGTTCTATGTAGTAGAGGTTGCGTATAGAGAGGGGTATGTTTACTGAGAGTTCTAGGTAGTAGAGGTTGTGTCTAGAGAGGGGTCTGTTTACTGAGAGTTCTATGTAGTAGAGGTTGTGTCTAGAGAGGGGTATGTTTACTGAGAGTTCTAGGTAGTAGAGGTTGTGTCTAGAGAGGGGTCTGTTTACTGAGAGTTCTATGTAGTAGAGGTTGTGTCTAGAGAGGGGTCTGTTTACTGAGAGTTCTTGGTAGTAGAGGTTGTGTCTAGAGAGGGGTCTGTTTACTGAGAGTTCTATGTAGTAGAGGTTATGTCTAGAGAGGGGTCTGTTTACTGAGAGTTCTAGGTAGTAGAGGTTGTGTCTAGAGAGGGGTATGTTTACTGAGAGTTCTATGTAGTAGAGGTTGTGTCTAGAGAGGGGTATGTTTACTGAGGGTTCTTGGTAGTAGAGGTTGTGTCTAGAGAGGGGTATGTTTACTGAGAGTTCTTGGTAGTAGAGGTTGTGTCTAGAGAGGGGTATGTTTACTGAGAGTTCTATGTAGTAGAGGTTGTGTCTAGAGAGGGGTATGTTTACTGAGAGTTCTAGGTAGTAGAGGTTATGTCTAGAGAGGGGTCTGTTTACTGAGAGTTCTAGGTAGTAGAGGTTGTGTCTAGAGAGGGGTATGTTTACTGAGAGTTCTAGGTAGTAGAGGTTGTGTCTAGAGAGGGGTATGTTTACTGAGAGTTCTAGGTAGTAGAGGTTATGTCTAGAGAGGGGTCTGTTTACGGAGGGTTCTATGTAGTAGAGGTTATGTCTAGACAGGGTTCTGTTTACTGAGTGTTGTGGGACGTGGAAGTCTGATCTAGAGATGGTACTGTTAATTGAGGGTTATAGGTAGAGGGGCATTGTTCAGAAAGGGTTCAGTTTACAGAGGGTTCTAAATAGTGGAACCCTTGTCTAGAGAGGGGTGTGTTTGTTACAAGTTCGGGGAAGTGGAGGCTTTGTCTAAATAGAGTTAAGCTTATTTAGGGTTCTATGGATGATTCAGTTTACCGAGGGTTGTGGGTAGTGGAGGCCTTGATTAGAAAGGGTTCTGTTTACTGAGGGTTATGGGTAGTGGAGGCCTTGATTAGAAAGGGTTCTGTTTACTGAGGGTTATGGGTAGTGGAGGCCTTGATTAGAAAGGGTTCTGTTTACTGAGGGTTATGGGTAGTGGAGGCCTTGATTAGAAAGGGTTCTGTTTTACCGAGGGTTCTAGGTAGTGGAGGCCTTGTTTAGAAATGGGGTTTGTTTACCGTAGGTTGTGGGTAGTGGTGGTCTTGTTTAGAAAGGGGTCTGTTTAATGAGTGTTCTAGGTAGTGAAGGCCTTGTTTAGAAAGGGGTCTGTTTATTGTGCATCCTCTAGTGTGGAGGCTTTGTCTAGACGGTGTTCTGATTACTGAGTGGTTTCGGGTAGTGGAGGCCTTGTTGAAAGATTGTTATGTTTTCTGTAAATTTTGGCCAGTAGGGTTTGAACTGTTAGGAAGATTAATCAACAAAAAATGTTCGTCTAACCTCTACAGGATGTTTTCTGCTATGATTTGTGGATTTTAACCGGGTCCGAAACACACCACAAATCTAGGAGCTAGCCCCTAAAGCGTCCCAATAACCTAAGCTGTTCTGGACAGCGCTTTCTCACTAACCCGAGCATCTGTTCCTAATTCAATAATCAACATGCATTAGTTTACGGATCAATGGTCGAAAACGATTGTCAAACTCTCCTTTTTAAAAAAAAAAAAAAATAAATAAATTCCAGTTAAAAATTGCCAAAGAACAAGTGTATTTGTCAGTGAACGGTTTGAATCATATGAATCATAGTGCATGTCATATTGTCCCAGCTATCGGTTACGAGTGTTCTGATACGGGGCCGTTTTATTACCTCTCCTATATTACAAATTTAAAGTGGGTAAGGCTAGCATTATACTACCGTTCCTTGTGTCTGTGCGTGTTTCAAATTTCTGTTTGCGTCATAGGACGGTATCAAAGTATAATCTTGTATTCGAAAATGTGTTCATGTAATCTTAGGCCGCCAATATAAATATCTCTCACGGTTCATCTTGATATCTTCTACGGACGTATTAACCTCCACCCTAAACCTGATTTCTAAAATATCCATATCCAGCAACTTCCGTCCTTACATCAACTTCCGGTAGTCCACCAACTTCCGTTCGTCACCACTACTGTACCATGCAGCGAAAACTATAATACGAAGGGGAATGGGATGGGGTGGGGCGAGGGAATTTAGCATTCATCTTATATTGTCCCAATTTAAAACATACTTATGTTCGTACACTATCTCATCTTATATTTTATTTCGTTGTCTCGTTCTGATAATTTTGAAGCCATGATTCTGGATCTGGGCGCCGAAGTGCTGCTAACCATGCGCCGGTAATGCCTAGTTTATCTCTCCTGGGACACAGTTCACGCGGTAACATACTGACACGGAAACCAGATATTTCAAAGGAAGATTTAAAACATGAAGAACGAAACATAATCGCGTAAAATAAAATGCAATATTTCAACTTCTCGGCTAAATATACGCTGGAATGATAATCCGTGGGTAAGAAGTAAGAGGTACGGTGTAGACGCAATGATGCTTGAATTCAACATATTAGTGTTATGTTGGGTATTTCAAATGCACTGATTTTCGTGCTTGTCACTTAACGATGTGCCTTTACGGTACTTAGAAATCTTTGGAGATAGTTAATGATAAGGTGTAGTGTGTTGTAGTTCTATGGCCAATATCTGTTGTACTACACGATACATCTATACCGGGTAAATAGCCATTCATCAGGAGGATAAAACATAAAAATGATACAACCTTACACGATAAGAATGTTACTTTATAGGGTGAAATCTATCAGATAGAGTCTAACTCGATAATGATACAACCTTATGATACAAACTTACACGATGATAACACAACTTAACACAGTGAAAATACAATTTTATACAGTGGTAATACAACTAAACACAGTGACAATACAACCACACACAGTGACAATACAACTAAACACAGTGGTAGTACAACTAAACACAGTGGTGATACAACTAAACACAGTGATAGTTCAACTAAACACAGTGGTAGTACAACTAAACACATTGCAGTGGTAATACAACTAAACACAGTGGTAACACAACTACACACAGTGACAATACAACTACACACAGTGACAATACAACTACACACAGTGGTAGTACAACTAAACATAGTGACAATACAACTTAACACATTGACAATACAACTAAACACAGTGGTAGTACAACTAAACACAGTGACAATACAACTAAACATAGTGATAATACAACTTAACACATTGACAATACAACTTAACACAGTGACAATACAACTTAACACAGTGGTAGTACAACTACACACAGTGACAATACAACTTAACACAGTGGTAGTACAACTAAACACAGTGACAATACAATTACACACTGTGGTAATACAACTAAACACAGTGACAATAAAATTACACACTGTGGTAATACAACTAAACATAGTGACAATACAACTTAACACATTGACAATATAACTAAACACAGTGACAATACAACTACACACAGTGACAATACAACTAAACATAGTGACAATACAACTAAACACAGTGACAATACAACTTAAACACAGTGACAATACAACTAAACACTGTGGTAATACAACTAAACACAGTGACAATACAACTACACACAGTGATTATACAACTTTGCACAGCGATAACTTACTTTTATACGATGATATTACAACTTAACACGATGTAAATACAACTTTATACAGTGATGATATTACTTTACACAATGAACTTTGAACTTTACGAAGTTTTATTCGAACTTAAGGCAGTGTAATATGACTTGAGTCAGTGATAATAAAAATTTACACTGTGTTAATATAACTTTCCTCGGTGATAATAAAACTTTACACAGTGATAATACAATTTTACACAGTGAATATCAAACATCTCACAATGTCACTGTACATGGTCACGAAACTGAAAAGGCGTAAGCCTCCAAAAATTAGTGTTAAAATCCGTCTTTTCGTTGTTGTTTCTCCAAAAGTTATGTTTCGGTTAATGATATACGTTTTCAACAGCACGTGCTATTTTCTGCTGAGATCAACCTGTAAAAGTGTGACCAATTACAACTCGGATGTTATTCAAATTGTTAAATTTTCACGTTATTTTAATAGAGGATCTTAAATGAGCTTCCATTCATATGTCATAAATGAAATGAGATTTTTTTTTGTGATAAATTCCATAAACCTCATATAAAATGGAGAAAGATGTAGCATTCCCTTTACTTAACAAACAACAATGAAAATAGCATCATAATTGACTCACGCCAAATCCAAATTGGCGCTATCGTCATTCTAGATCTCTTTCTATAGTGATGTCACAAAAGTAATCAAGCAACCTTCCACCAATCTTTGTTGCGAGGTCATATTACACGTGTGTCATAGCAGAAGAGAATGTCATGGTAAAATGACTGTGGTAACACGATAGTTATGTGAGAAAATTTATGCAAAATGTACAGTGGTTTCAAACTATTCACAAACTTCGATTTTTTTTCTATTTCGATGATAAAAATTGTCAAAAGTTGTGGTGATAACCGCACAGATTTTCTCTCGAATAATACACTGACTCGCCATTGTTTTCAATATGTGGTCAAAATCCATGCTAAGTATGGATTTATGCTGACTTTTTTATGGATCTAGACCTTGTTTCCCATGGGTCAGTTTGAGGTAAGAAACAAACCGCCATTTTGGGGTCTGACTTCTTGTCCTGATATCACGTGATCATGAAGAAGGAGATTGATCAAACATGATAGGACATTTCGTGATTTGTCAATTCTATTCCCATAGTTTTAGTGCATGTATTGCTCATCCCCGCCAGAGTACAACATGCGATCACTCATCTTCACGTGCTTTATCAATAAAGTCACAATCACGGGCAAGGCACGCACGCACTTTCCAGTCATTCCCAGCGTCCATCCCTGAGGTGCGGTCACTGACGTCTGGGTATATAGTCAACACCTAGAGGTGTTGCACTCATGTCATTGTTTTGTACCTAAAATTTTAGTACAGTATGTTATAATTAAATTCCTATACCGGTCTCTGAGTTAGTTACAGTACTGACGGTATGTAATGTGTCAAATGAACCAGACCTAGCCTTATGTACAAGTAAAGCTTGTGACGTTAACTACAACCTAAAGTCACTATTAAGCTGTGCAAGTTAGTAGTGCACAGTCCGAACCACAAAACAGTCGCTAACTACAGGACACTAAATAAGTACACACCAGTACCAAGTTAGCACCGCTATCTAAAAGTTACAAAGTTAATACACAGTCAGAACCAAAGTAAACATTTTTATTTTTTAGATTTATTTTAGATTAAAGTTTATTTGTTTTACAATTATTGCGCAACAATTTTTGTACAACTCTTGTTGACCCGGGTGGAAACGCTCGAGGTATCTTACTCTTGGAGGAAACTGGAGTACCCGGGAAAGGCCACGTGATCGGCAGGTGACTCCATTCCTTTTCATGTCCGTTCTGGATATCGTACCCTGGAGCGGCCTTGATGAAAGACAAGTACGTTATCATTGCACCACCCGGCTGAACAGGTATCATGTTATCGCCACAAGCTACAAGGCAAAAGCTACGGATAGAAGATATTAACATAGTTCAAAGCTACTTGTTTATGGTACGTTATAGTTATTTCCGAAACAATTTAGCATAAACGGCAGAGTATTAATGTTCTCTATATAGGCCTCATCATGATTTCTGAAAAATCTTACAGGTAACAAATGTGACTATTACACAAGGGGTAATTACTAAAATATACAGTTTTCGATGCTGCCTGTATTCTATGTAAAATACTTAAACTGACTAGTATCTGTGCGGCACTACGACTTCTGTCTGTGTGCTTCTGATGTGGTAATGCAGGACAACCCTCAGATAACGCGGGAGATTTATGTAGATCCCGTCAAAAACCTCTGAAATATCTGTCTTATTTCATTTAAGGTTTTCAGGGCAGGCGCATCCTGCGTTCATCGCAGACCACATTCCATGTAAATTATGGCGAAAGAAACACGGGAAGCGTATATTGCGCAACCATTATGAATGAAACGTTATACCCCATAGATAATACTATCACAATTGTATAAATAAGTCAGCGGACGTTCAGACGGACTCCCAGTCGTACCTAGACACGGGGCTTTCGGTACTGAAGCACAGTACTTACGAAACAATCTAAAAGACATGTATCTCACTGATTAAAACTACCACGGAAATTTTGACAACAATAAGAAATATTTTATGAAGTTCGACTAAACAACGAAGAAGTGGTCCGAATTAAAACTATATCTGACATCTGGAGCCATGCCAGAAACATTAACGCAGTTTCCGTGATTGTGTGTGCATCCAGATTGAGCCCGAACACTATACGGGAACTTGGTCACGCGAGCTATCTCTTTGTTACGTAAACAATGTCACCACAGATGTGCAGGCATGCGTTCAGCCCGTCTGATTGGTTCTGTCGCTGGTGACCCCTGTCCCCGGGCCTGCATCCGGGGGTGTCGGGTGACTGCGTGACAGGTCGATTCAGGAACGACGATGAAATGGTAACTCAATCAGAGGCGTCCCGTCCGTAATGGGTCGGTGCGACACCAGAGGAATGACAATGCAGGTCATTATTTAACACGGGAGCGCAGTGACATAATGGTGGCAATGAGCTGTGCATGAGATCTGTCTACCAATAAAAGGGTTGCGTAGTAGAACGTTGGAGGTAAAGTCAATTAAAAACAAAACAAATCCCAACAAGAGATGGAGTGCGAGAGATGTATAATACATACCTACAGTAAGTAGACTAGCCGGGCTACCAGCCCCTAAATGTTTGTAAAGAAACATCCTGAATTACCACATTTCCTTATCCCACTCTCTCCCGTTTTCATTTTGAAAATAACGCCCAAAATAAAACATATCCAAGAGATCAAAATTATAAAAATCACTTTAAATCTACCCGGACCTTCTCCTCACGTCCTGTACATCCACTTCATACTTCACCTATTTTAATAGCTTTCCTTTGGTTCGTTGAACAAATTCTGCACCTTGAGGGGCACGAGACTTTGATCCGTAGGTCGAAATATCAAAGATTCGTCATAAACAGCTAGTTTCTATTTTCCGACAACGCATTCATTTACGGACCCTGGCAAATATGGTATCCAATCAGGTAATTCAATGACCTGACCAATGTAAAAAGTTAAAGTCGACAGTGTTATCTAAAAAATAGAGATAAGCAACATCTAATCAAACAAGTTCAGGACTTAGCTGATGAACGGAGCCGATATTTATTTCAAGTCTTGACGGTTCCTAAAAACAAAAATTAAAATATGCTTATGTATTCAACACTTTTACTTTGAACTATACATAAACCTGTAATTTCATTAAACTAGATTTATACTTCGTCCATCATTCCAATGTTTCAGAACTATTTACGGTTTGTTTCAAGGGAAACAACTCTTATATACGTTCATAAAAAGTACAAAAGTAAACACGCTCTGATCTCTCAGAGTTACTTCCCTTCGTTTCACTACTACGACATCGACCTTATCAACAAATAAACTATGCATCCCAATATTTTAATTATTTTTATTAAGAATATTCTGTACAATTTGTATAAAACACCTGATATAAAATGATGATATTGAAAATGTTGATTTATTACTTCTGATTTGGATTATGTACAAAATGAATATAGACATTGTTATTGTATCTTATTTGTATTTAACTTACAGAAGAGTCACGTATTTCCACATTGTCAAACTATGGTATTCCATAAGTGAGATAAGAAATTCTCATTCAGGAATAATGTGTTTATCTTAACAATTCCTCTGCTTTTAATTAATGAAGTTTTGTGATGATATGATCAAAAAGTTGAAATGATTTAAAACCAACATCTTCTGATAAAACTATAGCACTAAATCATGGTTATGAACCACGCCATCAATACAAGGTATTGGGTTTTTGTTTCTTAATTGATAAATTTTTGCTCAATATTGCAATAACTGTGGTCTCAACAGAGCACCCTGATCCAGTCTATGTTTGTGTTAGGTTTTTCCTTGGAAAGTAAAGATTGTGTGTCCTATATACATCCACACTTCTATACATGGCACAAAAATGATATCCACATAATTAAATAGAATTATTCTAGAACTTCTCTTATGTACAAGACATATACTTACAACATCCTTAAGAGTATAGCTTATATATTTATATACAGATTCCCATAAGATGACACATTAAGTAAATACAAGAAGACGAAAGGAATGGATTTACTTATTTGATTAATCAACCACTTAATATGAAATGAGGAAATGAATTAGACGTTGTAATTTACATATATACATCTATACAGCTATTACAGAATGAGCATGATACATGAATTATCTCCCTTGATATGTCCTTGGAAGTTTAATGAATTTTAAACAATCTTTGATGACAATTATGACATGATGTTAACAACAAAACATAATTACTAAAAAAACCAAAAACTTTTAAAAAGAAAAGTATATGACAACCAGGTATTTCTTTAAGATTCAAATTTTTTCACATATATTGTAGAACTTAGCATGTGTGCTCAGTTACCACTTTTGTGTAGAAGAAATCAGTCTATGTACAAAATACATTTTTGTCTGATGAAGAACAGTGGTAAAATATTATAGACACATGTGTAACTGATTTTGCTATGATTCTTCTTGAAAAAAATGTACATAGTATTATCTGGAGCAAGTACTGGTTTATAAAGGTTTCTGGTGTAGGACAGGTAGCATGAAATCCAGTTTACACAGGTCTCTGTATATGAAACTATAGAGAGGGTTTACATAACGATGATTTACTGAAAACTTTGACAACTTCTCAACATTACCAGGTGTATTCATTATACTGCAAATTTTGGTGGAATTTTATGAAATTTCAGGATTAAAAACAAATTTTGTGTTAACATTTTTTTCTGAAATGTTATGCTCTTTGATTTGTTGTCATTTACAATTATGACATTACATTTATCAGCACATACCACTTTTATATACCGGTAGTAAATATGCCAGCTGTGGTAGTTTGTACAAGCATGTCTGTTTGATATCATGCATTTTCATTATTAAATCTAGTCATCATTGGGTCTTCTACATAGTATATAGCTCCTTATATCTGCTGTGGATAATGAAAAATATTGATCTGTATGAGAAAACAATTTGTGTAGTGAACTTTGATTAATTTAGGGATCATTCAGAAGTAAATTTAAAAGTCATTCATAATTAGACATATCTACATGTGGCTAATACATTACTTGGAAGTCAGAACAGCTTAACTCTAACATCAATCCAGTTAAATGCGGACTCTCATTATACTGGAGATACATATACCTGCACTATAATCTGACTGGTGTAAAATCATTTGTCTACCTTTCTCTTTGATTCAGTGTTGATGGCACAAGTAATGTATATACATATAGTATAAAAATCCAATGCTATTACTGAACCAGGTTATATAAATTCTGTAACTTTTGTATTAGAATAAGAATTTCCATGTAAATATCTGCTATGTGATATACACATGATCTTTTATAATCTTCTAGACATGTTCCTGCTAAACATTGAGGTTTGAGTACATGTCCAATCTGCTGATGTTACTCAACTTCAATGTTTAATTACTTTAGGTATTTCTTGGTTTACATAAATACTCCTAGGTTCTGGTGTGTGATCCAGAAATTGCATAGTTGAAGGAGATCTGTTCGTGTTATGTGTTTTCAGTGACATAAGTTCTCTTTTCATAATACACCGATTTTATAGGAAAAGAAAGCCAACACAAGGGATGTGACTAATGTCCATTTCGTCCACAGTGAACTAGCCTCATTGCAGTCATCGGCAGTGCAGGTGTAAACACAAGCTCGGTACATACGATCATGATCGGGGTAGAAAATATCCTGACATTGGTCACCGAGGTCACGTGAGCTACAGAACCGATGAGTGCCAACCACACCTATAAAAAAAAAAAAACAATGAAAACTTGAAATTTATCTACATGCTATGGTAAAGAGGCCAATAAACAAAGGACATCATCCCCGACATTCAAACTTACAGGAATTATAGACACAAAGGTCACAGAAACTATATACACACCAAGGTCACAGGAATTATACACATCAAGGTTACAGAGACTATATACACACCAAGGTTACAGGAATTATATACATACCAAGGCCATAGGAACTACAGCTTAGATCAAAGGGAATATAGATATCAAGGTCACAGTAATTTAAATCCCCCATCACACGGAATATATAAACCCAGGTCACTGTAACTACACATCTCCACCCAAGGAATAGAGACACCAAGATCACAGTAGTCACACCTTACTGATGTGGAATATAGACACCATGGTCACAGGGAATAGACACCAAGATCACAGGGAATAGACACCAAGATCACAGGGAATAGACACCAAGATCACAGTAGTCACACCTTGATGATGCAGAAAATAGACACCAAGATCACAGTAACTACACACCTTGATGAAGTGGAATATAGACACCAAGGTCACAGGGAATAGACACCAAGATCACAGTAATGTCACACCTTGATGAAGTGGAATATAGACACCAAGGTCACAGGAACTACACCTTAGATCAAAGGGAATATAGAAACCAAGGTCACAGTAACTTTACACCTTGATGATGTGGAATATAAGATACCAAAGTCATAGTAACTACACACCTCCGTCACAGGGAAAACAGACACTAAGGTCACAGTAATTACATGTCTTAATCGCAGGGAAAACAGACACCAAAGTTACAGGAACTGTATTGACTACACATCAAATTGGGTATTTTTATTAGGAGAAATGTTTTTACAGAACCTTTGTACTAAAGGCCATGGAGCAGACTTACCTCCCCAAAGGCCAGTGATTTTGATACAGTAGCGAGAATTCCATACTGTACAGTGCTGTGATGTCAGTGGGTTGATGTCATAATTATGGTTAAAATGTTCTTGGCAGTTGTGATCCAATGTTGAATTACACTGGAAGCAGTTCAGGCCTTCAACTGAAAATCAAATGTTTGAAAATGTTTACCTAACAATAATGTACTTAAGAGCTCATATCAATTATCACCAACACAAGTGCTTCAACTTTATCACAACTCCTGTAAAGTTTTCATAAAACTATGAAGAAATTAAAAGAGAAATGGGATAACTTTAACATATATGTCATTATCATCAGTAGCATCAAGGATTTAGGTAAAGTAAAAGTGCCTAGTAGTACCTACTGAATGGAATTTTATTAAGAGTCTCCATTTTTACAATGGTATAATATAACCAGTTATCAAACTATATGTCCTAGACATGTTTGTATATGTCATCACTATATTGACTCTCATGCCTAAAGTTGACTTTAATTTGTTTAATGCCATTAAAGAGTTCCGACTTTTGACTCTTAGTTTTGAAAACTAACGACACATATAAAAGAATGCATGTACATCCAATGTTTAACCACGGACTTATATACACAATGTTTAACAAATGCACTCAGATAGGTGAGTTATATTTCCTCAGTAGCTTTGTATGTAAGTAAATTGTGACTTATTTTTTTTTTAACATCTGTACATGAGTATCTGCACTGAAATTCTTTCGTTGTCGACACACCTTATCATTCAAAAAGTATTACAGATCAGATAATTTAGCATAATCGCGACAAAATACACGCATATAAACAATACCTGTACCATAGTATTAATGTAATTACACAGTTTACGTTCAGCAGTTCAGGTCTAATGGTAAAGTAATGTGATGTTTTATTTTGAATATTACATGTATAAGCCATGTATATATTTTTCGGAGTCTAGTGAAGAAATAAACTACACTGTTACAGGTTTCTGCTAATGACCGTTTGTATCGTATGAAAACATCTTCTGGCTGAGCTGTACCACACCTCGTATACAGGTATGCACGTCATAAATCTCTTACCTGATACAAATATAACCAAAAACAGGACGACAGTCGCCCAGGCGTGATGCAACTTCGCCATTTCCTTAGTGTGGGACTTTTTATACCTCTGTAGCCGATATTCTGTGATATCGTTATACTAGTTGTTTGAAAAATGGCTTCACTTCCTGTATTATTCACACCTGAGAAATCGATCGTAGCGTCACCTACAATATGTACAGGTAAGATTAAGGTAGCATACCTGAGGGCTGATTCACTTATTCAAGGGAGACAACTCTTAGATCATGCAACTTTTTTCTATCTGCACAGGCCGAAAACATATCGTCTCGAAAACGGACACATGTAATTGCTATGTTTATGTTTTATTTATCTATAACACAACTGCACTTTTCATTTAGATTGAACTTTACATACAACATTCATAGATTACGTCTTATTGATACATTATAGATTTATTTTGATGCTCGTATGTCTAGGGAGATAGAAACGTCTTCGGAAGCTAGAAGCAATCGTACTGCACCAATTTGTTGATACTATCCCCGTCTGTATACCGCCTTAGCTGATGATTCTATTATATGGAGTTGTCGTTAAGACAAAACGATGAGGTGAAATATCCACTCCATGTGTGTAACATCCACTCCATACAAATGTGAGACAAAATCATCAGATAAGCAGTTAAGCCGGCATTGATTGAACTTTTGTCCCTACCCATCAGGTCATCTAGGGCTAGTAAGTGCATCATTCTGTCATACTAACAATTTTAACCAAGTCTGAAATATTTTCAACAGAAATAAACAAATTATGCTCAAATATGTAACACTCCAATACAAACTATAGTAAACTTTACATTCTCCCAAGGGGAAAGTGCAAGACTTTGGGGTCATGAAATTTACAATTTGGTAAAGCAGATATGTCCATCCGCGAAAAAAATATTTGGTGCTACCTTATCTGGGTATTGAGTGGAAGATTTTTTAAATTTCAGTCAAGATGATCCTTTTTTTAGCTCTGTCCATCAGCCCTTAGGGATCAGTCAGTCAATAAATGTATATGCACATCATTCAAGCGGCATTCTATATATAGTAACAATTCTAATTAAGTTCCGATAGAAAGTAACTAATTATGCTAAAAAATGTAATTTCCCTATATAAACTAAACTTAATTTTGCCTTGAGACCCAGGGGTCATGACATTTACAATTTTGGTAAAGCATCTGAAGGTGTTTCATTCCATAAAGAATATTTGTTTCTATCATAATGAGAAGAAGATTTTTTTCAACCATTTTTGGCCCTGCCTCTCGGGGCCCCTGGGAAATAAGGACCATATAATTTACAATTTTGGTGCACCTTTGACAATGGCAGGTTTCTATAAAATTTTATTGCAATCAGTTCAAGGATTTTCCAAAAGAAGTTGAAAATGTTAAAAGTAGATAGGAGCTCACAAACTACAGTAGATAGGAGCTCACAAACTACAGTAGATAGGAGCTCACAAACTACAGTAGATAGTAACTCACAAACTTGAAAACAAATTTATTAGCACTCAAAATCATTACTTTTGGATTTTGCTTAATTTCTCAACTTTGTTTTCACAATGCAGTCACATTAGTATTGCAGAGAAATGATTTTTTGTAATGTTGCACTTCAATGCACCAGATGTTTTCGGGTTTTCCTTCCTTGTTAACCCATAAATCAGTTGTTGACTTGCCTGAAATGAAACCCTGTGATTGGTTGGCAAATGAGTGATGTCCTTTAAGTTTTGTCTCAGTATTCACTTCCAATGCTTACTTAGTGGAGTTGTGCTTAAAACTCTTAAAGTTGAAATGATACTATTTCAGTTAAATTTGTGTGTAAAAAATAATTCTGTAGTGGCAATGAATATTTACTCAAGAAGAATTTGTGTTTTAAAACACATAAAAATAATGGGCTGTGGTTTCAGGATAAATTCCAAAGTCACTTCAATATTTAAAGTGAAATCACTGGAGTTTTTTTTATCACGGTTTGCTTTGGGGTTTCCCTTCCTTATTAATGAACCCACAAATCAAGTTGTTAACTCACCTGAAATGAAATCCTGGCATTGGTTGGCCAATGAGTGATATCTTATTAATTTCACCTTAATATTTACTAAGTGGATTTGGTGTGTTCTCACTTTTTCCCACATTTTGAGAAAACATGAATGCAGTAATGTTGTGATGGTAGTTATCCTGTTTTACCTGTGTTGTTCTCCCACTTATTTCACCTGTGTTGTTCTCCCACCTGTTTATCTGTTTCCCACCTGTTTTACCTGTGTTGTTCTCCCACCTGTTTATCTGTTTCCCGCCTGTTTTACCTGTGTTGTTCTCCCACCTGTTTATCTGTTTCCCACCTGTTTTGCCTGTGTTGTTCTCCCACCTGTTTTACCTGTGTTGTTCTTCCACCTGTTTACCTGTGTTGTTCTCCCACCTGTTTATCTGTTTCCCACCTGTTTTACCTGTGTTGTTCTCCCACCTGTTTTACCTGTGTTGTTCTCCCACCTGTTTATTGTTCTCCCACCTGTTTTACATGTGTTGTTCTCCCACCTGTTTACCTGTGTTGTTCTTCCACCTGTTTTACCTGTGTTGTTCTTCCACCTGTTTTACCTGTGTTGTTCTCCCACCTGTTTACCTGTGTTGTTCTCCCACCTGTTTATCTGTTTCCCACCTGTTTTACGTGTGTTGTTCTCCCACCTGTTTATCTGTTTCCCACCTGTTTTACCTGTGTTGTTCTCCCACCTGTTTATCTGTTTCCCACCTGTTTCACCTGTGTTGTTCTCCCACCTGTTTTACCTGTGTTGTTCTTCCACCTGTTTACCTGTGTTGTTCTCCCACCTGTTTATCTGTTTCCCACCTGTTTTACCTGTGTTGTTCTCCCACCTGTTTTACCTGTGTTGTTCTTCCACCTGTTTACCTGTGTTGTTCTCGAAACCTGGTTTCCTGCTCTCTTACTTATTTTACCTGTGTTATTCTCCCGCCAGTTTTACCTGTGTTGTTTACCTGTTTTGTGTTGTTCTCCCACCTGTTTTACCTGTATTGTTTCCCTGTTTTACCTGTTTCACCTGTGTTGTTCTCCTGTTTTACCTGTTTTACCTGTATTGTTCTCCCACCTGCTTTACCCGTATTGTTCTCCCACCTGTTTTACCAGTGTTGTTCTCCCACCTGTTTTACCTGTATTGTTCTCCCACCTGTTTTACCTGTATTGTTCTCCCACCAGTTTTACCTGTGTTGTTCTCCCACCTGTTTTACCAGTGTTGTTCTCCCACCTGTTTTACCTGTATTGTTCTCCCACCTGTTTTACCTGTGTTGTTCTCCCACCTGTTTTACCTGTGTTGTTCTCCCACCTGTTTTACCTGTATTGTTCTCCAACCAGTTTTACCTGTGTTGTTCTCCCACCTGCTTTACCTGTATTCTAACACATAACCTGGATTATACTCTCATATATCTATATTCGCTATTCACATACACTTTCAAGTAGTCATTATTTTTCAATTTTAAATTATTTCTAGACGACAGCAATGTGACATTGACAAAGATACTGTATAATAGTGTATAATTTTTAATTCATTGTTTGGCTCTGCTTTACCTAACTCAACATTTGTATTGAAAGGTGGGAAGGACAAGTACCAGCCTATCTGTATTCCTTGAGAATAAATCTATTTTGTCTAATCTCCCAATCTTCCATGCAGCACGCGTCAGTTGGAAGAACACCAACACACACAGTCAGTCTCAAAAAACATTACCAACTGGATATGATGGGAATGAACACACAGGACCTCCTGCAAAAGCAGCTTCTCCTCCCAGAAAAATCTGAGCAACAGAGACCCATGCCAGGAAATGGAACAAGAAACTTAAATCATTATGCTATGACAACAAAAGGGCTGACTGGCTTTTGGAATAATCTGGACCAACCAAACAATTGCTTATCAAATGTAAAGAAGCAAAGAAGATGCTGAGGAAACACTGGAGATAAACCAATGTCAAGGATAGGAAACAGGCCTTCAATAGTTTAATGAAGGCTTACCCGTCAGACATGATGCTATTCCATCACTTAACAAATAGTTGAAAAAGTACAAAGAGTTTAGTTGTTTCATCAGTGTAAGTTTCTTCTTGTAAATGTAGATATAGATAAATCCAATCCAAGTAATGTCAGGTTCTTCAAATGACATTCAAGTTTTTTGCAACAGCTTTTTCCGTGTCCATGTACTAATTTTACAAAAACAACAAAACAGCATTTTGTATATATATATTTAATAATAATAAAAAAAAAACCAAAACACATTGCACATCAATATATCTTGATCGCGAATGTAACATACAGACAAACCTATTTTATCAATATAATTGTCCCAGCCCAGATACTAGTCATCTCACAACCAATTATTTCAGTGCTTGGTATTTAGTACATACAGATGAAAAATTATTTTACATCTTTAATACCAAATGAAATCAATTTGGATGAAGTATAACTCAACAAGCATATACTAACATGTAATAGAAATCATAATTTGAACTAAGTGTTGATGAAATAAGGGCAAAATATGCACAAAGGAAACTTTGAAGAGCCTTGAAAAAGTGTCGAGAGAATAAGACCAGTTGTTCTATCAATGTAAGCCTCTTCTGCTCCACCAACAACTGCCCACGTAAATATAGACAAATCCAAATAATTTTAGATTTTCTACACGAGTCCTGTGTTTAAAATGCAAACCAAATGGCATACTTACTGACAAATATACTCTATCTATCTTCATATCATTGCAAGGAAAAAAACCGTTTTGCCCATGGAAGTCATGGTAACCATTGTATTGTATTGACCTAATGACCTTATTCTTCTTTGTTACCAATTATGAGACTCCAGAGCAGATGATATTTGATAGAATAAGTAAAATAGCAGCTTTAACTCGGAAAGTATGTAAACAGACAAGTTACTGAACTCCTGATGAATAAATCTGTAGATTTAAGACTTGATTTAACAAACATTTAAATATTTACCTTGTATAACATTAGATCAACAACCCAAATACTCCATAAAAAACTCCTCTCTATAAAACGGCATCATTTAAGACGGGGAAAAAATATGTAAATAAATAGTCTTCATTGTTGATCGATCCCTACCAGTATTCTGATGTATTGTAATTACATAATATATAATAATTATATAATCTTCAGTTTAAACTTTGTTATTAACATATAATGCAGTAGTACATACATTGTACAAAAAACATAAGGATTCAGAAATGAGTCAATGGTACATATATTTCAGTCTCATACTGCAGCAATGAAACAGAACTAACAATGTGGTTTTTTATCAGTGAAAAAACTGTTGCCCCTACTCCAAATCTTCTGTGTGTTACAGGAATTATACATATTGTATTTACTTAAATGCAATTCCAAATAATTACAAATCTTACTTTGTACTATCAGTAATTTTTGAAGGATTTTTTCAAGCAAGTCCAAAGAGACATTTAAAAAATTTTGAGGAGTTCCATTACTAAGAGATGTTGTAGTGTCTCAAAAGTCCTACACAAAAAACATGAATTCAAGATCTGAATACTTGAGTCCCAAAAATTACTGACGACATGATTTGGTACAAGCAGTGTCTCGCAATTCCAGACAAAATTTCATGTTTCAATTTTGATTGATATAATCTCAAAGACAACAACTCTATGACATAGTATGATGATTATCAATGTAACAATAATGTCTAGATTTCTAATCACAGTACACAATGATAAATTCTCACCTCAAACTAAATGTTAAATGTGCCACACTGTATTTTGACATCAGAAAGTTGTGTGAGCTAATACAATATAATTAGTCCAACAACTTTGCTCATCAAATAGTTAACACTGTATGTTGACATATATTACAATATTGACATATCGTATTAGTCCACACAGCTTTCTGATAATTAGTCCACACAGCTTTGCCCATGAAATAGCTATATACTCTGTTTACACAACTTGTGTAACACCATGAAATAGCTATATACTAAATGAATTCACTTAAATTGAATATTAGGATATCTCAGAATTTTCCCATGGCCCTGCAAAGTTCGAGATAACGAGGTTCGACTGTACATTTCATGCATTACAGTTAAAACTCAAAGCTATACGAACACAAAAACAATTAGCAAATTGGTCGCAAATATTTAAAAAGTCTTAATCATTTGGTAAAAAAAAAGTTAACGCAAACCGACATGTTAAAAAATACAGTCTAACCCACATATAATGAAATTTGATATAATGACAACCTGCTTGTATTATCACATACACAATACTCCTGCCCCCCCTCCCCTAATTCCTTTGTAGTGTATATAATTATTTCTTGCACATGTTGCATTGACCATTATAAAATCCTATACTTCATGAATGAGTTTTTTTTTTTGGTTCCCTTCAATAATTTGTCAACTGATTTTCCATGGATATTATGTAAACATTTGATTGGGTATGCATGAAGTTATCTGTCCTTGAATTGACCAGCTAAAGTTTATGTACACACTGTACATAATAGCCCACATTTGCTAAAATGGAGATTAAAAATATTCATCAACGAAATGAAATGATTTTAATCAATAACTTTGTTTTTATTGATGCATACCAGTTAAATGAATACTGTTGTTCAATCGTGTATAATATAAATGCATGATAATAAATATGATTATCTAATCCTGTTGTTATCAATCATGTAGGACAGCTTTGTTCAGCTGACCCATTACCAATAAGGGAGATTACTTTAAGATGCTAACCAACATACTCTGTTTTAATTGAAACACAAAAACAATTAGAACAACTTTGAAAGCCAAGGGTGTTCAATATGACACTCTTCCTATGAGAGAAAGGAAATAGATTATAACCCTTAGAAAGAAAAAAATGACAAAGTTACTGCATATAGCATTGTTCATTAATTAGGTTAAAAGTGTCTGGTTAGTTTTAAAATAAAAAATTCAAAATTAAAAAAAAAACCTGAACTTCCTGAACCATGCACGGGGGCCAAATGGTTAAAGCCTCTAAGTGTCTTTATCACAAGCCCTCCACCTCTGGGTTGAAGATTTGAGGTTTCTGTAGGGCAGTTGCCAGATACTGGCCACAGGTCAATGGTTTTTCTCCGGGAACTCAGGCTTTCCTCCACCGTCCTTAAATGACCCTGGCTGTTAACAGGATGTAAAGCAACAATAAACCAAACAAATCCTGAATCAGAAATTTTCCAGTAGTTTGTCTTAACACCTACAGGAATTTTTCTTTTTCTTCCTTGTTTTATCTAAATATTTAAACTGTGTGTAATCTGAACAACAAATTGTACAACAATATTTTGAAATAAAAATTGATAAATAATAGCTACTATGTTATTGTGTGTAAACAAATTAACAATACAACGTATAATTAAAATCTCTAAAAATTTACAATAAAATACTCTCTCTCTCTTACAGACTTCAAGATGTATTATGGCACCAACAAAAGTAAAACTCTATTCATATATAACACAATTTACATACATTGTATGTATTTTCGATAATAACATTACCATGAATATCAATTGGACTACAACATACAAATATCTGTTATCTTTGTATATCATGAAGAAATCACCAGATTGTAACATGAATCTTGTTTTGTGAAACCAGGGATGTATAATACTGTACTATACGTCCCTGGTGAAACACATGTACAAAAAAGTGCTTCAGGTGAGAGTGCTCTGAGAAAGATGAGTTACAGCTTACCCTTCTTAAAGCTAAACTCAGCTGTTATTTTATGATATTGGCAAAATAAAAATGACTCTGTCATACAACTCTCCATTGACTTGTCAAGAGATGCTGCTATCAGGTTGAACTTTCCAACATCTCTGAACCTGATGATCAATGAGGTGTTACACAAGCCATTGAACAGACTCATTTTGCAATTTACTTTGGATAGCGAAAAAAACTAACATGAAATATGATGACATGAATATGGACGATATTCTTCATTGTCCTCGAAATTATAGAAGGTAAAGGTCCCTATTTCAGAAAGCATTTCAAGTATTCAACACTTTTGATACTACTTGAAGAAATGTGTTTGCCTGCAAGCTACTATCATAAATTTATACATATTGGATATGATTTTATCAGTCTTTGAAGGGATCTCTTTGAAAAGATTGTTATAGACAGGTAGACGGTATCAGATGATGGGTTCCTTTGGAATAGAATGTTATACATTGATTGTAATGATTTAATTTTGAATGAAGTAATTCCTTGCACAAAAACTTCAACATATGAAATCATGGCAGGTGAATTTACTGTTTCTATGTTGTCTTGTTTCTTGCATAGATATTGCTATTTTGGCCATCTTGTATAATTACCACTTTTCCTAAGAAATAAGTCTGCCCACCATGGACATGAGCTCCAGGTTTTAATTTATAAACTATTTAACATTTTATAAGGAGTAATATGTTTTCAGTACCTGGTCAATTTCATATTCACTAGTTGATTTATCATTTCTTTAATATTATGGCATGGAATGAAAGCAATCAGTATTAAATTTTTCACTTAAAACTGAGCACTGAACAGGTACTTGCACTTATAAATTTTGTTCATCTTTCAGAGGCAAATAAACTATATACAATTAAAATCATGTGTTAATGATATTTTCTACTTCTGAAGGAAAAACCTGGCTAGCCTTCTTATCCCGTATTGTGTAGAATGACCAGGTAATCAGCTGTAAGGCTCCTATGATCACAGGCTGGATGCACAGCAACAAGAACATGGTATCATGAAGAGAGCCGACTTGAGGAACAGTTAAGAGCTTCTTGTTTAGCTGTTGATAGCCAAAGCGATTAAGAACAGTCACTGTCAACATTGGAGACAGTGAAATGGCAGGTTTGGTGACTAAAGCATTGTTTCCATACACCAAAGAAGAGATTGGGTGGCTGAAAAGACACATATCAAATCTTAAAACCTGGTTACAAAAAAAGGAGACCCAAACGGCCTGTATTGCTCACCTGGATCTAAATGCCCAGCAATGTAATACATGCCTATAGGTTGGGTATTTAAAATATTTCCAAATAAAGCTCAGTTGCTGAACCATACTGATGGGGCAAGACCAATACGTAAATTGTTATATCATTAGTCTTTCTCTTTTAATTCCCAGGGAAATTTTATATGGCTATCTTGTTGGTGTCTCAATTATATAAAAAAAATATGACCCGGAAATAATATCCCTTGAAATGTGCCACACAATTCTTACATAACAAATGTGTTATTTCTTGATTCCAAGCAATTCTTTGTATATATGGTTATGGGGTGGGGATTTCAACTGTTTCAAAGAAATCACCCAGATATTAAGTCCAGAGGAGTGGGGCCACACTCAAAAGCCAGTTCTTATTTTGTGAATATGTTTATCTCTTGATACCTAGCACTGCCATACATGGTTTAGGGATGAGAATCTCAACTATTTCAAAAATATTACCATGAAACTGAATTCCTAGGAGTGGGGCCAGCCAATGGCCAATTCTTACATCATTGTGTTTATCTCTTCATGCCCAGCAATGCTAAACATGGTTTTAAAATGGGGATCTGTTTTCAAACACATTTCCCCTAATGAGCTCCACCTTCCTGTCCTAGGGAGCCAAGATCCACCGTTTATACAAATATGATTCCTTTTCACCAAAATATGATTCACACCAAATTTGGGCAAATTCAAATAATTCTTAAAGGAGTAGGATTTTAAAGAATTTGCTCTATTTCCCCAATTGGGCCCCTCCCCTCCTTCCCCAGGGGGCTGAAATCCACTTTTTATACAAAATTTATTCTTCTTGACCCAAAGATGCTTCAGATCAAATTTGAACAAAATCTAATCATTCCTACAGGATGAGTAGAATTTTAAAGGAACTTGTTAGTTTTCCCTTTTTGGGCCCTACCCCACAGGCCCTGGGTGAGCTAAAAATCATCATACATGCATAATACTGGAACATTATAGAATAATCTATCCTAGCGACTAATCATGAACACAGAACATAGTTATGGTTTTTCAAGGATAGTATATCTTATTTACTCCTCAACCTGAAATGTAGTCCTCTACAACAGTCTATACCTGATTGGTCAAATCATTCTGTCCACACAGCAACTGAGCTATTTTAAGGTATTAAAATATCAATATTCCCATTCCTGGAAGACTTACCTCCTGTGATGTTTCTGCATGTCTGTATCCACAATATCTGATAGAGGCATATTGAACAGAGAAAACATTGCATTGGCAAAACAGCTGAAAAATAAAACAAATGATGTATTACTTTCCTATTCTCCATATAGTCTAGAAACACTAATCAAAGATAGACTCACCTTCAAATAAGTAAATAACAATTTTTGAGCTATTTCAAGTTAGCATAAAAAGCATGTAAAGGATAGTGAATTAACTTGCTTTGTGTGTGGGGAAGGGAGTGTTCCTCAGTTTAAATATAAGTTGTCTGAGAACTGAAACGTTGCACAGAAATGCTTATAAACTTTTACTAGTGGCCTAATTGCTGAATGTCTGGTTTATTCAAGCTCAAAATTACACAAGGTTTAGTTCCAAGCTTTCATATCTCTGCATATGAAAATACATGTATACTATTCACAAAATCATTGAAGAATCTAGTAATACCTGTCCAGGGCCATATACGTCAGCACTAGAATTGGATAATTCCGTCCCATCATGTACATAAGAATCCCTGCCCCAATCTTCCATAGAAAGCTGACTTTTATAGTGGTGTAGTACCCAACCTTGCCTATCATTGGAGTTGTACTAATGATGAGTATCTAAAAAGAACAAAGTTGTCAGTTAGAATACAATCACAATTACTGATAAAAAGAAAACTATTTGTTATGTCATGAGTCTCATCATCCTTCTCATCTAACATTCCATCATAAGCCTCATCATCATTCTCATCTAACATTCCACAATAAACCTCATCATCTCTGTCATCTAACATTCCACCATGAACCTCATCATTTCTCTCATCTAACACCTCTATCATAAGCCTCATCATCTTTCTCATCTAACACCTCTACTATGAGCCTTATCATCTCTCTCATCTAACACCTCTACTATGAGCTTTATCATCTCTCTCATTTAACAAGTATGACTCTTCTCATAAGCCTTGTCATCATTATCTTTGGAAATCATACCTTCGTTAAAAGGGTTCTGTCTGTCTATCTGTAAATTCACATTTGGCTGTTATGTTAATCAATTGTGACAAAGTTATAGAATAAAATTGAGGATATATATATTCAGAACCATTCAGAGTGCTCATACCTTTACCATGAGTCTCAAGGTTATAATCGTTGGTACATCTTATCGTTTACATCATTACAAAACAACATGTATCCAGTCAGGCTCTCTGCACCCCTGGAACATGTCATGGCAAACTGAAGGCACAAGTGAAATAATTTGATTGGTTCTAAAAGAAAAAAACAGACCAATCACAGGCTGATATGCTTTTTTCGATGATTACAAAGGAGCGACACCCAACTTCAAAGCCATTACGATATACTTTTATGCACATAGAGATTCGTTTGATGTACATCAAAGGACCAAACTAGTCTTTTCATCTTGTCCACAAGGTGTGGCAGATCGAACCTTCAATTTTGCCATGACATGTTGCAGGAGTGCAGAGAGCAAACATGATCATAACCTCTGAAATATCGATGCCAGTCAGGTTAAGCTAGTTACTGCTGTATGACTGTAACAAAACAACAACTTACATTGAATGTTGTCTACATATCTTGCATCTTTACAAAAACTCAGTGCAAATAACAGTCAATTTTGTAATCAAGCTGACCTGCAAAGCCCAATGTTTGGGTGAAACCAGTAGACCATTTAAAATATTTCATGAATATCTTACCATTGGAAGGAACCTACTGCTGCCGTAGAAGAAGCTCTGTATCCATGGCAATGACTGATTTATGCTAAGAGATACTGTGAGCTCATCACCCATCACTTTCATGAAGTTTGCCATAAATGTTGTATGAAATATCTGGAAAAAGTTCATTATAACAAATGAGAGAAAATTCCTGTCCTTAAATATCTGCCATGTGAGACTCAAGTATGACATATTCTGTATGCTTTTGTCGTGAGTTATATTGGACTCCTGACCAGAGGTTATCTTCTCACGGTCATATTGAGTGTGCCCATTCATACCAGTGTATCTAAATAACAGATAGCTAGCTGCACCTATACAAATACTCCCAATTTGAAATCCAAAGAAGTTAGATAGGCTGCCTGAGGTATACTCCAGAATAGACACACTACATGCCCCAAATAAACACCCTATACTACCAATCCTGACCAGTTTCAGACGATGGTCAGGGTCCTGTGATATTTCAGTGAAGAGTGCTGAGGCAGCCAATCCTACATATGTTAACATGGTATCCCAGAAGAAGAGTGTAAAGATGAGGTGTATACCGACTATCACAGGGTTACTTCCCCAGGAAAACCAGGGAACAATGTACGACAGTGCAAATAGCGGAGCTGCATACAAAATGCTCTCACGTCGGGTGCGGGTGAATCGATTGCTCGTGGACTCCTGTAGGTAGGCGAACAGTGGATCATTTATGGCATTCCATACCAGGAAAAGCACTTGGGCAAGTTGGAACCACTTCTCCTCTATGTGGTAGATGTCCAGGAATACTTTCACATAGTAGAAGTTGAAAGATGAGGATATCAGTGAAAAAGCCATAGCTTGTGTGCCATAGGCCAGCATGCTCTGTCTTAGAGACGTCATGTCTTTAGTTGTTAAATGATTTCAATAGTTCAGGTGCTGAATGCTGACCAATCTCGGTAACTTAATCTGTCCAAGTTGAAAACATCACTACAAAAAGGAAAGAAAAAAAAGTCACAAACTTAAGAAACAGTCTACAAGTGTACTGTTTAAACACTCTGAAGACTTAATCAGTATAACATGTGTTATATACATTGAAAGCTTTCTTAAACACCACCTTATTATAAAGGCTACTTTGTTTCAGTTCCTCAAAAACGTTTTCTGTTGTTGTATTGCATGTTTCACTATTAATACCACCTTTGTACTTGCATATATCAACAGATGCATTATCAGTTACTACCCTTCAAATTTCTTACCAAAATGAGCAGGTTCTAAACAATCCATTTCAATCAATTTAATGAAAATATTATATTTACTAATATTAAATATTAAATGATACATCAGTATATATTTACATAATATCTGAATGTATGGAAACATCTTTTGATAGAATAATGTCAGCTCTTCGGTAGTGTCATTTTCTTATTATTTGAGGGATTGACATACGAAGTACATGTACTAGACTCATCTGTCAATACAATCGCGATCGTGAACTAGTGATAGACAATTACAAGCCCTGCATTAAGTCTACAAATCTACTGCCTGTAGTCAGTATTCGGATAACTGCTGTCAGTTCGGTGACTGAGCTGTACAGTGTCATGCACAATACGTATTTAAGATGTACAACTTATCGTTGTTAAGCTTTGCTTTTCTAGTTTTCACAGTAAGTTTAACTTCAGAAATGTTAAATTCAGGAGAAAATAACACCGTCAAAATATTTACCTCACTACCTGACGCGTCAGTGCATTTTATTTTGTACTTAAGATATACTCATTGCAAGTACATCAATTGCTTGTACCGAATCAAACATTTGGATGCTTACAATCTGTGTCCAATTCCATAGTTAAATATTCATATCATTCTAATAAACCATTGTACCATAACCATGAACGTTTTGTTTAACTACAGTTTTTTCATGGTTCAGAGGTCTGGCTACAACTGCAGATATAATGGACGTACAGTCCATACCAATACTATTACTTAGTACTATGTACAAAAGAGTATTCAATGACCAGACTCAATGTGATTTTCACTAGTTGCAAACCACAAGTTAAAATTAATATCACAGCTGATAGTGTTAATCAGATTTATGCAAGAAACTAACAGAGGGTTACAAAGAAAGAATGTATTCACCGGAAATAAACTAGTCAGTGAGAAATGTTTTGAGGAATCTGAGAAAAACAATTGTGGAGGAAAGAAGAAAGGAACCAATAGTCCACCGCCAAACTCCCAGGAACCTGAGAAATCATGAGAGAAATAAACGAAAGGAAATCCTGATAATGTAATAACATTATCTATACAATAGAGGAGGATACCCCACGATATAGAAATGTGTGATTAGGATCCTGAACAGACGTGAAGTCAGAGATGAAGACAATAAGAAGTGTTTTAGATTAGGGAGATTCACAACAGGAAACAGTGACAAGAAAAAAAGCCAGACCTGTATTTTGGTGTCACTAATTGCTTATCTTTTTCCAGTGTATGAACTCTATGATTCCTCTTCTGATTGGAAAACTTGTAAGCCCTTGGCTTGTTAAGGAGTCTGTAGTGGAGACCATAGATATCTATGGTGGAGACAGTGTCGGATGTCTTCTTGTAGGTAAATGCGATCTATTGAAAATCCTTGATCTGTTGCTTCTGTCCACTGATTCATTACATCAAGCATTTGTAGCGATATAGACCCTCCTGGTAAGAATCCAAACTGTGTTGTGTTGACTGAAGTCAGGCTTACAGGTCACTTTTCTGTATGTGGCTCTATTATGTTCTTTTTAAATCGTTTGGTGTATACCACATAATTAAAGATTGATTGAAAGGTGGTGTGAATGGTGTTGCTATCGATTTTGTGCTGTTTCAGTACTGTCTGATGAAGATTATCTGTACCTGTGGATTTGTCTATTAACAGTGCTTGCAGTGCTTAATTCAGTCATCTTCCAGCTATGGTACATTTCCTTCAATTTCCCTGACAAAAACACTTTTTAAAAAGTTGGTAAGAATGTTACCGAACTTTCTCTTGTCCTTTTAGTTGATGGGTAGGTCTCCAACTCCGGATCTTGTTTTAGATTTTTTCTTCATAAATTTCAAGATAAGTTTTTAGATTAAGCTTGGTCTTTGCTTAAATATCCCTTTCAAGTAGGTTCCTCATCTTTGTTGTTTCTCTCTTAACTTGAATTTTTACACGTTTATATTCTCTCTGTAGCTCTGAGACTCTGCATTGCATTGCTTTGTTTTTGCAAGTATTTTGTTTTTGCAAGCTTTATTGCAATACCAGAAGTGAAGAAGTGAATATAACCCTTTTCAAAAATATAAAGAGCCTTGGACACAGTGAAGATTTTAGGAAGTAAAAGGCTTTGGAGTGAAGTCAAACCAAAGCAGGGTACCAGCACGTCGGGGGAATGTGTTTTCTATTCAGTGGTCCATCCACGGCAAGAAAAGTCACCAAAGTTAAAATCAGGATGTATCAGGAGAACACAGTCATCTTATCCACTGAAGCAGAACAAAATCGATGCTTGAATGATGAATTGTATTGTCTCAAACAGAAGATATTTCATTTGATTTCCGGTAATTGAATATCCGTTCTTAAATATAAAAATACACGAACTTCAGATTGTAGCAAATTATGGTAAAGCAAGGATAATATCTACCACAGAGACCTGATTATGTGACTCCATTACTAAATTGGGGTTTGTTTTAGAAGTATATTATATTGTCAGAAGAGATAGGAATCGGTCCGACGACGGAGTCTACACCTACATTAGGGAGAATCAGCTGGACATCCCAGCGAAATTCTTGAATTCCTTACCATTGACCCCTTCTTACCAAAATCTAAGCATATTATCGTTGCAACTTAGTACAGGCAACCTAAGCAATCCAATCTTATAAAATGTTTTGAGGAATACTTACACAATTTAAGGCCAGATTATGGGATAATTTAATCAGGATACTTTCTTCAATATTTGTTGCCTCGACCAAAACAATATTTTAAGTAAAACACATAGCGACCTTCTGAAATAGCTCAATCAGGATCAGATTAGCTCATTACATACACGTGTCACTGGTACTTCCAACCTACTTGTAGATCACGGCACTAAAAAGATGTACTTTAACAATAGCACACAACACTTACTGTTTCTAATACCAGTCCAATGCTCAAAATACTACTATTGAGGCAAGGCTTTGAAACCCTATAAAGTAAATTAAATTGATATAAATTTTACAATTCAAACGTACTTTTGTCATTCTGAATCTTAATCGGTCGTCGGGGATCCCATTGGAAATAAGCCTTCTAGGCTTGGATGGGTCATTCCTGGTAAAATAACATTTTTATCAACAATATCGGTTACAAACATTTGTTGACAATAATCAACGATCATACAATAATGATTTAATATATACACGTATAAATTATCTACAGTGTATGATATACGTATATATGTTTATATGGATATACGTGTCTATGGATATACGTAATTATGGATATATGTGTATATGGATATACGGATATTTGTTCCTTATTAACACATTAAGGCATCTTTTAAGCGATGTTTTATGTAACCATGTACATCCTGTTGTTTTGTCTGGATAAATATTATTATCACTATTGTCATTACAGTATTTGATATTATGCAGCGGTTCGGTAATGATGTTTATTATACTTGATAGTGAAAATTAAAAAAAAAAGATTTAAAAAAAACTGAGAGAAGTCTGTATTTAAACATTGACTGTAAAGTATGAACACTGATTCAGAGTCTGATTTCCCCTCATACATAGGGAATAATAGCGAATGTCACGATATATTTAGATTCACTTAGCCTACACTATCCTTGGGTAAAGTAACATGACATTTAGACGAACCAGTTCCGGCTGCCATCTTTTTTATCTGGTTGGTAGGTACGTATCAGAGATATTTTATTGTCATTCATGCTCCTTCTTTATTGCATATATGAGAAAGGGACAAAGTGACTAATGACATGGTTATTATTTTCGACAACAACAGCGATATTTGAAGGCCGTGATCGGTTTTCAATGGAAGGATGAAAGCCGTGTCTGATGACCCTCTCTTGCCCTTGATTTTGCATTGCAAATTCACTCTGGACTTGATTTGTTGCGACGGCCTAGATTCGATATATTTATTTTTCATTTCCAACTCTTTATTATATGTTTTTATTACGTATTATTGTTATATGGCATTTTTGTGTTATAAAATTGGATATAACACTGATCGGATCGGGTTGTTTGAGACGTGACATATCAGTTGTTCACCAGGCTGGGCACAACCCCACATAGATCAAGTCCTGCATTTGAGGGATAGTTACTAGTTTGAGTAATCAGTTAGTTACTCAGCTACATGATTAAAAAAAAGAGAAAAACCTAAGTGTGTTTAAAAAAGTTGCAACGAAAAAAAAATTCCAGTGATGTGGTTACATTTCACCATTGCAAATTTTTGTACTTGCATCCCTTTACACGTTCAGATATTGAGGCACAAAATTTGCTTAATTCATTATGAAAACACCTTATATTTCACTTGCTTCCACCACACGATTCACATTCCTTGCGGGTTATCATTTTTCCGCATGGAAACATGCAGAAAGTGCACCTGTGGTCTGAATCTGCATCAGAGGGATGCTTATCTGCAGATGACACAATGCATGAATGATGCCATGTTGGATGGACTTGTTATAGAGTTTGTTACTATGTAAATAGCAAGCGTATGTGGATTCTGAAAATATGAAACTTGCCTGAAATGGAACAAATGTGCCAAAAACATTCATTTCACTGACTTGTATGGTTCATCATCTTCTGCACAAAGAAATGTGTTTAGTCAGATTTTACTATATAGCCAAATCTGTCTATATAGTCTACTGGTACTTAATACCTGAATTTATATAAGTTCATAGAAAATATTCATTTCTGTCATCTAACTTTTTGTTAAAATGGCAATTTATATCACTAACTTTGTTCTCCACTGACTACATTACATAGCCAGTAGCAGTTTTTAGTACAAATATCATACAATTTAGGTTAGCATGAATTTACCTTTGTTCTATTTTTTATCCACACTATAAGCTGATAAGCAATGGAGGTGATAATGTTTGTGATTTTTACAAAAAGTGAAACAACTTTATTCATAGCTTTTTGTGTAAAATGGTACAAGGTCGCATTGGTTCTTTGGCCATGTGAAAAATATGATGCTTTTATTTATAGCAAATGTTAAAAAGAACTTATGTGTATCTTTTTCAAATGACTGCGTTTTGGTAACTAAATGATTACTGAAAGCAGTAACTATCCCTAAAATGCAGAACTTTTACTCATACCAATGATAAGAAGATTCTTCTTCTAGTGAATGCAGTCCACCATTTGGTGTATAAATAAACTAGCAGATAGATACAAGATAAATTGTATCAACACAAACAAGATACTTACTAACAAAAATATTCAGAATCAAAGATATTTTGCTTTTAAATGTCATAGCTATCTAAATTTTGAAAAATAAATGACCTTGACCAAAAGGAGCCATATTTGATAAAATGCAGCGATATCTTTTTTTCTTTCATTGAAATGACTTGGATGCTGTCTGTTAACTAGTATCTAATGTCCCCAAGTTTTGGAAGTGTTGAAATTTGTAAAGATAGATAACTCTTATTATATTACATAGATTTTCTAATAAGAGTTAATTGTTCATGTAAATTCACTCATTAAATAAAAATTCAGCATTTCCACAAACCAATATTTCTTTAGCATTGCTTAGATAAATCATGTCAAAATATTTGTTTTTTCCAATGATTCAATATTAATTGTGGTGCCGATAACGAAATTCAGATGCACTTATCTTGATGCATTCAATTATGACAGAACTGTATTACTATGGCAGCATAAGCATGCTCTTATACAAAAACGACATGGCTGCAGTAGTATTTGGTAAGTAAAGTGAACATCTATTCAGTCGTTCTGGCAGTTGCAAAATGACCATTGGAAATAGTGAAAGCGTGGGGAATGGCTTACAGCTTTCCATTTTATTGAATTAATCTTTTGATGTGTTTTATATAATTAATATTGTATTTCTCTTTTATTTATAGAAAAAATCAAATCTCAACATGACAGATGTAGAAAAACTTACAAGTCCTGATAGTAAGTACACAAACACAATGCTTTCTGTAGAATAATTAAATGTTATGTTAAGTTCAGCATACCTGGCAATGATCTTGATTGGTATTTTAGTACAGTTTAATAATCAGGTGAAAGTGTGCTCTTTTTATGCATATACTAGCACAGGAGATTAGATAATGAATTTAGGTTTTAACAGGAGACAAAGTCAAGTCTTGTAATGCGAGACTCCTCTGAAGATGTTAGTATGTTTCTTTCAAATGAAGATTGGGATTTATGTATAATTCTGTATAGAATTAGTTACTTAAGGTAGGAGACAATACCATTTGACATGATTTGATTTAGTTGTGGTATCATAATTGAATTTAACCCCAGGATTGAGAATATCAGCTACTGTACTGTAATGGTTACTGCCTTTATCAACATTCTGATATTACTGACAAACTCATTTGAAGTGGAGAACCTTCAGAAGCTGATGGGCAGGGTCAAAAGAGGTTAAGTGACTCAAATTTCAAAGATCTTCTCAGTAACCTGTTATAACAGAATCTATTAAATACTGTTTCTGGATGGAGGAGATTTTATAGGAAAAATTACATTTTTGAGTAATTTATTTCAATTCAAATTAGAAACCTGAGTCTGGCAGTTATTGTGATGCGCAGTTTACATTTTATTTGCATTCATGTACATTGTAGTTCAAGTTATCTTACTTCGTTAACAAGATTAATTCAATGACATGTTACAATAAGAACAACAGCATTACATCTCAGGTGACGGATGTCAAATTGTTTAGTCGTACTGCACTGCACTCAGATTGAAAATGCCAACATTTAGCTTGGTGTGATTGACGTTTAGTTATATACTTTGAACATGAAAAACAACTCTTATGGTAAATTAAGAAGAGATTGTACATTGTTCTGCTATTGTATATCATTATTATCATATTAAAACTTACACATGTGAAAGGCATTTGGTATGGAAGTAAGTTTTTGTCACTTTCAAACATAAACAAAAACCTCTATATTTCAAACCCTTAGTTGAAAACTCACATGCTTTGTTGAAGGTATCCATAACTTGTAAGATATTCCTTGATCTATTCCATCTGAATCATATTTACTTTAATAATGCTTCTTGATGTACATACAGTCATTGGTAATATTTGACAATCTCTGTTTATTTGTAGCAAAGACAAGGCAGGTGATTTATACTCCGAAGTATGATGCTAGGTTTCCCAACCAGAACTCAAACAAGTGAGTATTCAGTTTGATTGACAAATCAATTTGAATAGAAAAAAATACTATTTTACATGTCGTGTAATACTGTAATGGGAAACGTACATCAAGTTAGCAAAAATTGTTAGTCCTAAAATGAAATGGATACTGCTAAGACCAAAGGGAACCTACATCTGAAATATAGGAAAGATACATCAAGCATTTCTCAAGAAAAAACAATAACAAACTTTCATCGTCCAAATCCAAGATAGCCTGCTTGTCTGCCATTTTCTTTTTCTGATCAGTCCCAAGACCAAAGAGGCACAATTTGGTACCAAGAGGAACCTACTTTTGAAATTTGAGAATGATCCATCCAATATTTCTCATGAAATAGAGATAACAAGAACTGTTTATGGATGATTGACCATGAATGTAGTGTAGGACGATTTGATCATCCACAATCATCAGATGGTTGGAAAAAAATTAACAAAATGTGGGCTGTTAGTAGTAGAGTGACAAAGATCATTGGGTTGTATCAATTTAATCTGCATCTCCTCTGGAATTATGTAAATATCAATCAAATTCAGCTGCAAGTGTTTCTGTGTGTAACGATTCAGAAATAGCTGGGTGGTATCAGAGATTTAATTGGATATATGGCTTTGTGTTACCGACACCCATTCATTTGATTCTAACCATTGAGCCTGAAACTTGTACTAAAATGTAGTCTAACGTAGATCTTATTGTGGGATATATATACAGGCAGAAGGATACAGATGCCACATCACTCTGTTTTTATGTCCCCAAACAAAGGGATGGGAGGGGGGCGTATTGTTTTTGCTCTGTTTCTTCTTATTAGTACATTACAAACTTATTTTTTTATTGGACAAAATGACCGTCCTACACAGATTAATATGGTGAAATTCATATATTGCTCAATTTTCATTGAGTTTCTTACCAACCTTACACTATGTACATCAATTATAACTGTGTTGGTGTTAGGAGGACATATGTAACGGTCCCCGTTACAATAAGTACTTGCTAAGTATAACATGCAGAGAAGTTAAGATTTGGGCTAAGTCTGTTGTCTGACTGCCGGTGATTCATTAGATTACCAGCAACTTGTTTGTAATTGCTGCAGAATGAGTCACTTTATTTTCTTTGTAAAAATTGAACTGGTGGTTGTTTGTAGGATGTGCTGGCAATACTATGTGGATTACCATCGCTGTGTAAGGAAAATGGGAGAAGAATATGATGGATGCATGTACTTCAAGCAGGCCTATACAAGCCTTTGCCCATCTGATTGGGTGAGTAGATTTCAGAAAGCCATATTGTGGGCTGTTAATTGTAGAGAAAATAAGTCTTTATTAGTGCTAGCTTGTAGATTATTACCTCACAACTAAGTTAGAGATAAGGTGTACTGATATTACTGTCTGTAATAAAATTGGATCCCTAGATGATTTCACTTGTTTATAATACAGGAGTGATAAATAGTAATATTGCTGTTCGAAATTTGAATTCTTGCTTTTCTTTCTGTTTCAGGTTGAAAGATGGGATGAACAACAGGAGAAAGGATTCTTTGCATGTCGTATCATGGATAAATAAACGGAATGTGTGTTAGATTTGGACATTGATTTTTGAATATTGTCAAGGTTCACTGATTGTAAACTTGTGTTACATTAAATATAAATAAAAGTCATCTTTTGGTTTTAACTTCACAACTTATACATTGAAGGAAGATAAAAAATGTCCTCCATTCGCAGACCTGGAAGGAACTTTATTGCAATAAGAACGAGTATAAAAAAAAGGGAAAAAAAACATTTACAGACATAGAAGGGACAGAACAAAAGCAAGTATATAGTAAAACAAAAGGCCAAATGGGCCTGCATTGCGAATCTTGTATTAAATGTTCATCAAAAATAGAATCAGTGTTTATCACAAATACGTAGAAATGTACACCATTGGCATTCAAAGTGGGAACATCCAATCAGCTTCAACTAATTTCCACAACAGACAGCTTCTAATACTCGACTGTAGACAGAGACAGTTATGACCTGGGTTATGGATAAATGTCATTTCATTTTTCCTCAAAATATGTCAGGCTTTGACCTATAAACATCTTTCCACCAAATATTGTGTTTCTTGGACTTTTAGTTTACCTGAAGAAATCTTTTACAGGTTTTGACCCTTGTGACCTAGAATATGGGTTAAGGTCATTTCTTGTTTGCACACTTTGTTGGGCTTCATCCCAGAGACCTATCGGCCAAATATCATGCATGTGAGTGTTTTGTTTTTTCAGAAGCTGTTTAAAGATTTAAAAATTCAAACCTTGTGACTTTGGAAAAAGGTCAAGGTCATTTTCTTTTCGCAAAATTTTATTGGGCTTAATCCTAGGAACCTATCAGCTATATACCATGTTTCTGTTCCATTAAGTTAGTCAAGTTTTTTTTTTCTGAAAACATTATTGGGCTTAATCCCTTGGAACCTATCCGCCAAATACCATGTTTCTGTGCCTTTTGTTTAGTCAAAGCAGTTGTTCAAAGTTTTGAATAAATTTGCCCCTTGTGACCTTGAAAATAGGTCAAGGATATTTCTTGTTGCAAAAAAATTATTGGACTTAATCCTAGGAACCAATTGGCTAAATACCATGCTTCTGTGCCTTTGGGTTAATCAGAAGTAGTTTTTGAAAGGGTTGAACAAATTTGACCCCTGTGATGTTGAACAAGGGTAAAGGTCATTTCATTATACAAATTTTAAAGGGCTTCACATATCCAAACAACCGACCAGCCAAATACCATGACATTTGGTTTGCTGGTTTTTGAAGAGAATTTATTTAAATGGAAAAGTTTACTTTTGACTGAGGGTGGCTGCCGAACACTCCTCCTTGGCATAAGCTCAGATGGACCTTCCGGCCAAGTGAGCTAAAAAACCTACTTGCAGACATAGGAGGGACATAACTTCAGTAAAAACGAGTATCAAAACATTTACAGTCATAGAAGGTACTTAACTGCAATACATTTACCGACACAGAAAGGACATAACTTACGTAAGAACAGGCGTATCAAATATAGAACAGGTGTTCAATTTGTTTGTGTGCTGTCAACATAGAGGATTCTTTACATAATTTGTATTAAAATCAGGAAGAACTACAGACTACTGTGGGCATAACCTATTTAAGATTGTATTTGTCATTTCCTGTTTGTGTATAGAATAGTGCAAAATTTATGATATACATCCACAAGGTATCTTTCAAATCAAAGAAGTATTCAGTTCTTAATTAACAAGCAATCCTCTTATGCACCTTTTGAATATGTTGCAGTCAAATTGAAGACTCACAGTAAGTCATTTAATGGCTGTTGATGTAAAATTCTACCAGTCCATTAAATATACCTTAATAAAATTTAGTCAATTTGATTGTTCCACTGCTAAGACACTCCTGTTCCATCCAATCATTGGTAGAGATTTCTATGTTGCTGTGCAGGCCTTTTTGTTGTGACATATCCAAAGGGTCTAGGGGATATACAGTGTATTCACAATGGAACTATTGAATTTGTAGTGCTGTTTACCATATAGTTTCAAAGAAATAGTACAAAGGAAAAGACAAGGAGACAATGACACCAATATTTATAACATATTTCCAATATTTATTGATGATTGCTGTATAACAGTAAAATACAGAGATAATGGATCTACACTACCGTGATGATAAGACATCTTATCCATGGTATATGGTTTTTCTATGAAGGCTCTTATTGTACACCAATACATCACGGGACGGACATCATATACCTGTAAAACCTAACAGTGGAATGTAACTTCATGACTTCTCCATAACAAATATATACCTTCCTACCTACATATAAGGCCAATCTAGAAAGCTCAAATTAAGATACCACCAATATTACTAATAAATAAAAGCAATTCAAATTCTTCTGTGTGTTATGAGATTGCATCCATTTTACATGAGCTTAAGTAGAATTTGATTAGTGAAAAAACAATAAAAGAATTAGACAAACATTTTTGACAAACTATAAAATCGAAACCATTTTTGGAAGCTTTACAATTAAACTCAAGTAAAATGATAAAATGCAGATTAGAAAGAATAGATTGTAATCATAAACTGTTTCTCTTCTTAACAAAATATTTATTGTTTACATTGCCATGATTGTTATTGAAAGTTTCATTAGAACAACATACTGCTAATTTTGTAGTTTTGACCAGACTAAGATCTCTATTTCCATGGAATCCAATCCACAGATTCAACAACTGTTATGGTTATTTTCAACTATATAAAATCTTTGCGGCATGACTCTCATACAAAACTTTTCATGTCGAACTCACAAAGTACAAAAAATCAACCCTCTCTTCTGGAGCCTCCAGGTTACACAATGCCATAACACCCACACGCACACATACACAACTTCATCCAGTGAGCAATAAATTAGTGTTGAACAATTTGGAGACAACCTCGCAAAAATAAATATCACAGAAGCAAGATTTTAATCATCATACTATGCAAGAACGTGTATAAACCTTGGACGGCATCAACATGTCTGACTTTAATGAAAGTCTAATATGAGTAGGGATGCTAAATTATGTTCATGTGTATAATATTTAACTTATTAGTGTTGAACTAATAGATATGATAGATCTTTTACTACAGGATCAAGTCCATTAAAATGGAAATATTGAGGATAAAGTTTTGTCTTTAATTCTCAACCAACAAATAAATACATCATTTAATTGATGTTCATGTTAATGTTTGATATGAGATCAGTTGTCATTTCAGCCTCCAGGCAAGTTTATTGGTCTTTATAAAATAGATATCACAAATGCAGTTTCACTGAGGCCTGGATGACAACTAACAATGAACAGCAGTGCCCTGTTCAGTAAGCTGAATGAAGCTGAATGACTGGAATATTACAGATACGTCAACACAAATCATCATAACTTCAGACCATAAGTTGGTTAAGATTCAGGTCACAACATCATGTTGGAAACCTGATGATAGTACACTGCTGAATGTGGAGTCTCTAACTATGGTTCCTTAGGAGATTTTTGATGCAGCCTTTTCTTTGACTTGCCATCTTTATTCTGAGCAGATATTCCTGTCACACGTGACACAAGAGTTTGATGTCTTTTCTATGACTTAACATCTTTATTCTGAGCACATTCCTGTCACATGTGTCACAGTTTTGTGCCTTGACAGTCATTTCTATGACTTCAGACATGGTTATATAATTAATGGCACAGTCTTCTATAGAACTTATGACAGTCTTTGCCCAAAGCTCTGTAAATTCATAGGTCTGCTGACAGTGTCTGATTAGAAGACATGCTACCAAATATGGATTTCTACCTACACAGCTACCCCTATAATCAGCGTCTCTTTTTGCCCTGCCCTGCCACGCTGGTCTTTGGTCGTAAATCTGAAGCAGTAACAGATATTACATGATAATTTTTGTTAATATGAACCTTATTACCAACAATAAATCACTTAATCTGTGACTAGCTCAAAATGAATAATTATTCAGTGCTTAACAACTTTTTCAGAATTATTGTTAAAAGGTGAACATTTCACTTTTTTTAGCTAAAGGGTTTTTGTCAAAATTTTGGATTTTGTTAAATTCTAACTATTGCTGAAGAACATTTTGACGTCCCAGCCTCGTTCCACATTCCAAATATGCATGTATATTACCAGACTAAGCTAAAGGGGAGAGAAGTAGCCTTCATGGTCATCTGTCCTAAGAGAGACAGGATATTGTTGATTACATACATCATTGCATCATTTTAGACTACAATATCAAAATATGGAAAATTGTGACAAAACCCCTATAAAACTGGATATGGAACATGACGGTAACAAGGGTATAAATGACTATGGAATAATAGATCTACCATAACCTTCAAGAACAACATGCTAACCTTGATTGACTGGTTTGCCCGCCTGAGCTTTCTTTGGGTCATTATAATGACTGACCACCATCTTGTCATTGGTCAGCTGTATATCCTGGTCTACAGCCTGGTTACTACAACACACAACACAAAGCGATCATGTTCCATCCTCTAAAACTTAAGTCTCATTCATTCACAGGTGAATGATAGTATGAATGGGTCTACTTACCAGAGGTGTTTTGTGACGTTTGTACAAGTATGAGACTAAGTTTCTAAATTATGTGATCAGAGCCTAGTTCCCTGATTAAGGTGTGTTTAGGGCCTATTTCCCTGATTATGGTGTGTTTAGGGCCTAGTTCCCTGATTAAGGTGTGTTTATTGCCTAGTTCCCTGATTAAGGTGTGTTTAGGGCCTAGTTCCCTGATTAAGGTGTGTTTAGGGCCTAGTTCCCTGATTATGGTGTGTTTATGGTCTAGTTCCCTGATTAAGGTATGTTTATTGCCTAGTTCCCTGATTAAGGTGTGTTTAGGGCCTAGTTCCCTGATTAAGGTGTGTTTATTGCCTAGTTCCCTGATTAAGGTGTGTTTAGGGCCTAGTTCCCTGATTAAGGTGTGTTTAGGGTCTAGTTCCCTGATTAAGGTGTGTTTAGGGATTAAGGTGTGTTTAGGGCCTAGTTCCCTGATTAAGGTGTGTTTAGGGCCTAGTTCCCTGATTATGGTGTGTTTATGGTCTAGTTCCCAGATAAAGGTGTGTTTATGGTCTAGTTCCCAGATAAAGGTGTGTTTATTGCCTAGTTCCCTGATTATGGTGTGTTTAGGGCATAGTTCCCTAGTTATGGTGTATTTGTGACCTAGTTATCAGATAACACCTCTTTTGGGACTTAATTTCCAGTATGGGACATAGTTACCTGATGATAGTGTGTTTCTCACGCTGAAGAATCTCCTTGTTCTGTGTGAAAACAATGGTGTGATGTCTTTGAGGACCCTCCATGTTGGGCAGAATCCCTCGAGCTCCTGTTGTGACCATGTGTAACATCCCATTATACACCAGCAGGTCATCCACCAATAACTGTCGACAGAAAGAGAATAACTCTAGTTCTATGATGTTTTATGTTTTTAATGGGATCTAATGAGATCTGCTCTATCTGATATGAACTGTTCAAGACTATCATGATAGACTTACAGCTAGGTCCTTTGCACCTCTTTGTGGAGTCTTGCTGTAGTTCCAGATCTTTATCATAGATACTGTTGTTGGTTGGTCAAATATCACATACACTCTGTTCACCTGAAGCACAAAAAATACACTTCTAGGATCACATACAACATAGTCTGTAGACCTTACAAAAGTCATGATAGTTAAAGGGAATTATTCTCTTTTAACATTCTGTTAATATAATGATAAACCATGACTGGAAATTAAACTACAATACATTGAATCAAGTATGAAATAATAATGTTTATAAAGAATTTTTGGAATCATCAATATATAAAACTTGACAGACTGTGACATACGTACCATGGAAGGCAGCACTGGAGCAAGCCACATATGACTTCCGTCTGATGTATCTTGGACACCATCGATAAGTTTGTCAGGGGTCCTTGCGTCATTGTTCTTGTCATTTAGCACGTTAACACTGTCAGGATAAGCTGATATGTCTGAAAATTAATAAAATACAATTTAATATGCAATTTGTCATAAAGAACTAAAAAAAGGACATAAAATTTTCAGTGCTGTCTTACACAGGGAAATATTATCAACATATTTATACTATGTTTTGTTCTTACAGGTACATAAATAACATTTGGAATGAAAACTAAAGAAGTGTTATGCAATGGGAGTCTTCCAATTTTTGTAAGTATCATAAAGTGATGCGGGTTCTTTGTATGATACCAATGCACTTCACTTAATACTGAAAGGATCATGTTGGCCGAGTAGTTAAGGTGTCTGACTGTCTTCATCACTAGTTCTCCACCTCTGCGTCGCAGGTTCAAGGTCAACACGGGGCAGTGGCCAGGCAGGTGGTTTTTTTCCAGGAACTTTGGTTTTCCCAACCAGGAACATTAAATGGCCCTATAGGACATATAGCAACATAATGCTGAACATAGATTTTTACTAGTAATAGGACATACTTGTCTCAGTGAGCTGAATTTGATTTAAGGCAGCATCGTAAAACTCTATCCCATTCAGCCCAATGTAGTATGGATCACCCCACGTGGACATCAACTGTAACTGGTATATGACTAATACACAAGTCAAGGTAAATATCACACTCTAGTTCAAAGTCAACAAAGCTATGTACTGCTAGATGATAGGGTTTGAAAACAATGTTAGCCTCTGACATACTCTAAAGATGTTTACAACAAGTGTGAGTAAAAGGATACAGCCACATGGCATCTGTACCGCTTCATATTCTTGTCCAGAGTCATCCTCACTGACAGAAGATCTATAATACAAGATGTCGGTAGTTACAATAGATAGTACTATTATAGTACTCTCTGTTATCAGAAATATAATGTTGATGCCGAGTTGAAATTGGATATTCTTATACACTTCTTTATAGTATTATAAGAATTATACAGGATTCCTTCAATTCATGCCTTTCATGTTCTAGTAAATTTTGTTGAAATTTTCAGTATCAGCAGTTTCAAAACTATATCAAAATGTATTTTTGAATTGCAAAGAAATCTTGTGCAGTTAATAAGTGTGTAAAATATGATAATTTCTATGTGATAAATATTTCCACTTCACAGTTTTCAATGACAATATCTCATATTATTGTACCATGTGGTAGTATTGTACCCTACTCACCTCATGGCACCAGAGCCAGATTTAACCTGGTGAGGTATGGATGCTGGTTTCTCCTGGGGAGCGAAACTGATCTCCTGGGCAAAGTCAAAATGACATACCCCTGGTCCTTTGCGTATGAGGTAACCATCCCTAGGAGATATCTTCTTTCCATCTATTGATACATGGACAGTCTTGGCCTGAAATAAAAGCATTATTTAAGTAAAGTAAATGTAAACCAGTAAATATTTCTTCTGTTGATAACAAGGTAGGCTACTAGCTACAGTGTATATCAACCAGGTCAGAGAAACTGTATACTGACAACTGTATATATCAACCTGGTTAGAGAAACTGTACACTGACAACTGTATATATCAACCAGGTTAGAGAAACTGTTTACCAACAACTGTATATATCAACCAGGTTAGAGAAACTGTATAATGACAACTGTATATATCAACCAGGTTAGAGAAACTGTATACTGACAACTGTATATATCAACCAGGTTAGAGAAACTGTATAGTGACAACTGTATATATCAACCAGGTTAGAGAAACTGTACACTGACAAGTGTATATATCAACCAGGTCAGAGAAACTGTATACTGACAACTGTATATATCAACCTGGTTAGAGAAACTATATACTGACATCTGTATATATCAACCTGGTTAGAGAAACTGTACACTGACAACTGTATATATATACCAGGTTAGAGAAACTGTATACTGACAACTGTATATATCAACAAGGTTAGAGAAACTGTATACTGACAACTGTATTTATCAACCAGGTTAGAGAAACTGTATACTGACAACTGTATATATCAACCAGGTCAGAGAAATTGTACACTGACAACTGTATATATCAACAAGGTTAGAGAAACTGTACACTGACAACTGTATATATCAACCAGGTTAGAGAAATTGTACACTGACAACTGTATATATCAACCAGGTTAGAGAAATTGTACACTGACAACTGTATATATCAACCAGGTTAGAGAAACTGTATACTGAAAACTGTATATATCAACCAGGTTAGAGAAACTGTATACTAACAACTGTACATATCAACCAGGTCATAGAAACGGTCTACCGACAACTGTGTATATTGACAGGTCAGAAAAACTCTGACAACTGTAAATTTCCATGGAAAATGAATACAATATATTATGTATTTTCTGTATGTTTGTTGACCAGTGTGTATACAGACCCCACGATATGTATCCTCTGCACTTTTGTTGTAGTTCCATACTCTCAGCCCTGCCACTAATACTGTCTGGCCAAAGTCTATTGTGAGGCTGTGATTTTTTCCTTCCGTAAATGGCACAAGCCACATGTGTTCATCAGACATTGTTACATTGGTACCATCTATAACCCTGTAACAACACATATAAAATACACAAGTTTTAAACAACACACAACTGAATACAATAAAACTTTTATTCACTTAATGTTCCATGGCTACTACTTTTCAGAAGAATTACAAAGAAATGCTTATTCACTGTCTAAACCAAACTTTGCTTCAAAGAAACTGAAGGACATGAAACGCTTACTTATCCAATGTGCGGTCATCCCTTTCATGACCTGGAAGTGAATGTAAATCCATTGGATTAGCAGTGAGCATGCTCAATTTGAGAGGAAGTGCTTCTCCATCTTTTCCAACAACCTCAAGACTAGTGAGACCCATGTAATGAAGGTCACCCCATGTTTCTGTGAAATTTAGCTCCAAACCTGAAGAAAATTAAAACGGGTAAGTATAGTGTACTTAAGTAATATCTATTTAACTAATATAACGAGTTCATTTATCACATGATTACCCTAATCTCGGTGAAATAATACCCAATGAATGAATTTCCGTTGACACATGTGTAATATGACCGAGTAGAGCTTTGATTGGCTGAGGGTTTCCATTGTTTGAAGTGCAACATCATACCTACATGGTAACATATGTGTTGCAATGTCACCAAAAATAGATATGTAGTAGGAATATCACCAGGTATTCATTCACAAAGAACATTGCCTTTATGTAAATACATGTGAAAATATCAAAGTTATGTAATAATCAGAGTCTTACATTCATTTCTATGTATAACGAGATATAAGAAATAAGTGACTACTTTTTAATTATACCTCGTCAGTGGTTTAGGATAAATGATAAAATCTAAGACTTATTTAATCAATCTCATACAAATAAAAATATTTAAGATCCTTTACATAGAAAGCAAGAACATCACAAATAACAATCAGGTCTGATACCCTAGTTTTCCATCTCGTCTATCCTTAATCCCCTGGATACTGTACACCATAAGGCCCCCTCCCCAGTGACACTTACATCTCCCCCTGAACACAATAAGGTCTCCCTCCCCAGTGATACTTACATCTCCCCCTGAACACAATAAGGTCTATCCCAGTGACACTTACATCTCCCCCTGAACACAATAAGGTCTATCCCCAGTGACACTTACATCTCCCCCTGAACACAATAAGGTCTCCCTCCCCAGTGATACTTACATCTCCCCCTGAACACAATAAGGTCTCCCTCCCCAGTGATACTTACATCTCCCCCTGAACACAATAAGGTCTCTCCCCAGTGACACTTACATCTCCCCCTGAACACAATAAGGTCTATCCCCAGTGACACTTACATCTCCCCCTAAACACAATAAGGTCTCCCTCCCAAGTGATACTTACATCTCCCCCTGAACACAATAAGGTCTCCCTCCCCAGTGATACTTAAATCTCCCCTGTACACCATAAGGCCCCCTCCCCAGTGATACTTACATCTCAGTCTGAACACATTAAGGTCTCTCTCCCCAGTGATACTTACATCTCCCCCTGAACACAATAAGGTCTCCCTCCCCAGTGATACTTAAATCTCCCCTGTACACCATAAGGCCCCCTCCCCAGTGATACTTACATCTCAGTCTGAACACATTAAGGTACCCCTCTCTGCTGACAAATCTCCTAAACACAATAAGGTCTCTCCCCAGTGACACTGACATCTCCCCCTGAACACAATCAAGGTCTCTCCCCAGTGACACTTACATCTCCCCCTGAACACAATAAGGTCTCTCCCCAGTGACACTTACATCTCCCCCTGAACACAATAAGGTCTCTCCCCAGTGACACTTACATCTCCCCCTGAACACAATAAGGTCTCCCTCCCTAGTGATACTTACATCTCCCCCTAAACACAATAAGGTCTCCCTCCACAGTGATACTTACATCTCCCCATGAACACAATAAGGTCTCCCTCCCCAGTGATACTTACATCTCCCCCTGAACACAATAAGGTCTCCCTCCCCAGTGATACTTACATCTCCCCCTAAACACAATAAGGTCTCCCTCCCCAGTGATACTTACATCTCCCCCTAAACACAATAAGGTCTCCCTCCCCAGTGATATTTACATCTCCCCCTAAACACAATAAGGTCTCCCTCCCCAGTGATACTTACATCTCCCCCTGAACACAATAAGTTCTCCGTCCCCAGTGATACTTACATCTCCCCCTGAACACAATAAGGTCTCCCTCCCCAGTGATACTTACATCTCCCCCTGAACACAATAAGTTCTCCCTCCCCAGTGATACTTACATCTCCCCCTGAACACAATAAGGTCTCCCTCCCCAGTGATACTTACATCTCCCCCTGAACACAATAAGGTCTCCCTCCCCAGTGATACTTACATCTCCCCCTGAACACAATAAGGTCTCCCTCCCCAGTGATACTGGTGGCAGGACGTGGCAGAGAGTCAGCTTCCTTTTGTGCCTTTGACTTTACATTACCACAGGCTCTGGTGAAAGGCCGAGACTGTAATACAACAAAGTCAGGATAGGTTAACCATGGATAGCTATATATACATTGGCCAGTGAACAGGACCAGGAAAGAGTGATATCATGTTTGATGGTCATAATTAAATAATAGATAGATACAGAACAGTATAGAGTGGACCGCAACAGTTCCATATTTTTGGGGTTATAAGCCGCACTGGCATATAAGTTGCAGAGTCGATTTTTCCATTGCAAAACTACATTTTTTATCAAAATTGACATTACTTTATTACCAGAATGATATGGCCAATTAGTACTTATTGCTATATGATCAGATAGTTATAGCCAACTTACATCATCACCCTCGTCATCTGTGTCAGGACGTTCAAAAGCCACATCATATAATTCATCGTCACTAAACATGTCACCTTCATAAGCATCATCGTTTTTAGATATGGCCTCCAGAGTATGTTCATCCATTGTAAACAGGAATGTCTGTAAAGTTCACAGAAGATTATAGATGACTGCACTTAATCAACAAAGACTAGGTATAAAAGAAAATCTTAAAAAGTATAGTGAACAATTGTTTATAACAAAAAATCAAAGAGTCATGCTGGCATTGCCAAAACACTTTAATACATGACTTCAACTTCATTCTCTTCATTTACTTTAATGAGCCTCTAAAACTGACATTGTATCAAGTAAAATATAAGGTTGAGAAGTATATAACTTTTTTTTGTATCTCTTCTGTGACCCACACTACTTACATCCCATCCACAATACTTACATCCCCAAAAGCTTCTGTTCCCCCCTCTATGCCTCCACAAGCTCTCGCTATTTCGCCTTTGAAGATTGGGACATTGTCCAATGTGATTACTGCATCTTTAACACCACGATATGAATGAATCCTGGACTTGTTATAATTCTGAAATAAGAGTTAAAGCAATCAGCATAATCCAATCCAGAGTAGGAAGGAATCAAACCATTTGATAATTGATCATTCTTGTCTATTTTTAGTGATAATAGTAAAGTTTTATCAACTGATGATTTGATTATTGAAATTAAAATCTGGTGTCTTGACTATCAAATATCATAAAATTTATTTGTTTTTCTTCTGCTAAGAAGTACTTACCCATATCCTCATCAGTGCCACCTTACAAGGTTTCTCAAATGTAAGGTACACTAAGTGTTTTTTTGCACGGTTAAATGGAGCTAGCCACATGTGGACATCGTCACGTGTACGGTTAACACCATCAATAAGGTTGCTTACTACACGAGGATCTTTGTTATACTCGGGAAGGATATTGATGTCCAAGGGGTCAGCTGTAATCTGTAATTATCATAGTTTACATATAATGTAAATGGGTAGAAAATGATACTACAAAGAAAGGGTTGATAAACTTTCTCGATTGTCAATATTAATTACATTATGATATGGTATCATGTCCATAGCCAACTATTTGTGACATGTCTAAACTGACCTTTGAAATGACAACTGGATCCCCTGTACTGGAGAAGACCTCTATTCCTGTTAAACCAACATAGTGATTGTCTCCCCATGTGGATCGAATGTCAATCACCAGATCTTTACCATAAGGCAGCTCAGGAATGACGAAATCTTCATCTCTGTAACAAGTATGTGGTTCCTTTTCTATATCAGTGTACACAATATGTATCCAACACGGAAATATTGAGCCATTGACAGTAAAATAGAGATAGTAAAGAAAGAAAAAGATGTAATATTGTAACTAATTGTGTCTAATTCTACAACAGTTTGCTATGCTACTCACTCAAAAGATATATCCTCAGTTACAGGCACTTTAGTGACAGTCTCTCCCTCCTCCTCCTCAGCGATGGTGGGCTGGGGTTTTCCCAGTGGCTTCAGATACTCGTCCAGGGCATCATCTATAAGACAAGGTGACAAGGTAAAGTGTGTACAGTTTATAGTCATTGTAAGGCTTTGGCTAGCAACATCCCTCTACAATAAAATGAAATTTTATACACACACAACTATCAGGAAACCGTTAAGGGATATAGCTCCTCAGAGAGAGTTTAAAAAAACACACACAGAAGGAAATGTTAATTGTTTGAAAGATAAAGAGGCACTTATTTGGAAAAAACTTCACACATTTTGTTCTGAAATTTATAATAGGAGCAAAACTACAAGAAAAGTTAATTGTAAAGAAACATCAAGAAAATACCAACATGGCAACATTATCATAATTAAAAATCAAATTTCATAAAACTAGGTCAAAATATGAACAAAAGAAAGATTTACATGGAGACTCCTATAAAAGTACAAGGAGAATAAGACAAGGTGTTCCAGAAGAGTAAGCGTCTTCTGCTTCATCGACGAGACCACCATGTAAACCTTGCTGGATCCAAGTAAGTGATGTCACATTCTCAAATGATAACAAGGTATACAACAACTGAACCAGCATATAAACTAACTAGCATCAAATAAGTCCAGCTTCAGGTCACACAAAAAGATAGAATACTTTTGTAAGTATATTTATGGAATATGTAAGATATTTATGGAAACTTGGCCCACTCCTAAAATTGATGTAGTGCTGTTCCTATCTTCTAGGTCAACCCAACTACCGAAACTCTCATCATCATATAATTACTATATCTCATGTTCATATCTGGACAAAGAATCAATACAAAATCAACAGTGACCATGACCTTCAACTGAAGCCCTTGAAACTGTATGATGTTTTTCCTCTGTTGTGGAAACCCACCTACAAAGTCAATAATTCATTATAACTATAACTTTAGGATAGAGAAACATCACCTTCATCACCATGTCCACTACCAACAGGATTCTTCAGTTCTTTGAGGCAACCTAAAAATCATTTCTGACTTGGTGATCTCATTTGTTCTAAAGTTGGTAATCAAGCAGTGCAGACAGACACATGGGGTATATTGAATTACTCTGAGTTTCCCATTTTTATGATGATGAATTTCTGAGTGACACCCACCATCCAAATCCATAGATATGCGGCCCTTCTGATGCCTGTCAAACATGTTAAGTGATCCCCAAGACTCCTCCAGGTTTTTCTTCTGTGATTCACGCCACTTGGCTCTGTTCTGCTGTATCTTCTGCATGGGCGTGGAGTTTTTTATTTCTCCTTCTGAAAACATAACAGATTTTCAATTGCTAGAGTAAATATTACAGAAATGACAAATCAGACCAACAATTAGGTGGTCAGGTGATTAATGATAACACACTAGACAAACTAGGTTCAATTCCCTGATGGGATGTGACAAGGTATAGGATAACCTTCCTGATCTTGTGGGTTTACCCTGCATACTCAAGTTTTCTCCCATAACATGACCCCTCCTGCACTTCCATCTGGACCAATAAGAGTGATTGATATAAGATGAAATAACATGTAATTTTTATAAAATAGATTAAATTCATGTGTAGAGAAGTACTTACCTTTGGTAGGTGGCTTGTCTTCATTGAACACTGTTTTTAGTTCTTTTTTCCTGAAAAGTATATCATTTCAAGAATGTTACAACTAATACAACATAATTACATATATCTTATAAAGTGTAGATTTCAGATTGTCAATTTTTTCACTGATATCATACATGTACCCTAGGTACTGCTTTAATGGAAAACACGAGGCCCATGGACCTTAACAGTCTTCTGACTACAAAAACTTTCAGCAGGGATAAAGGTTCTTCTTTCTACTTTGAATGAAATCTTACTAAAAAGCCATGATGCAGATGGTAGTTTTGATGAGGAGTAGGTAACTGTAACAAGTGTTACCTATCTTTTGACACTAAAGTTGGAGCTCAATCTAACTTGTGAAACTTGAGAAGAAGTTTGAAATAATTGTTGCACTGGAAAACCATGATTGTGCAATTAAGTTTTAAAATGGCCTCCCTGGCTGCCGTATCAAAGTTTTGACAAGGTCGAAAAATAACAAAACTTTGCTGGCTACCTTTCCTTAATATTCTATTCCCACCAATTTTTAGCTCAATGGCACCAGTGGCACTGGAGAAGAAGTTTAAAATATGTTTTTCAAGATGGCGGCCATCTTGGATTTCAGATTTACCCTAAAAATAATAACACTTGGTCAGGACCATCTCAGGATCATTTCATGCAAGTTTGAGCTCAATCCCACTGGTAAAACTTGAGAAGTTTAAAAATATCAAAAGTTTACACATGGCAGATGTTGCACAGTGAAAGACGACAGACAAAGCAAGATGGCTATAGGTCATTATGACCCTTCTGGTCAGTTGACCTAAAAATATCAGTACAATGATAAAATGATGAAATATTCATAAACTACTGAAGGTAATGTACTCACTCAGGCCACAAAGCCATTTCTTCCTCTATCAGCTGGTCAACAGTCTCTTTGGAATCCTCTACCGGGGCAGCCTCTGTCATGTTTACAGGTTTTGGCTCGGATACAATCTGACTTGCTACTGGATTCTCAAATGCCCCTTTTCAAACCAAAAATGACATTTTTATAATGTTTCAAATCTGTTCAAGGATACAAATTTCATTTTAAGGAAATTAGTCAATATTTTGATTCAAAGCTTTCATTTGAAAAAAATTTATGTTGCATGCATACCTGCAACATCTTCTGCTTTCAGCCATTTTGGAATGTCCTTTTTCCTTTTCTGGTCTCTGAAGATAAAACAGTACTTATTAGTATTAACAGTAACTAATCCATCCACAAAAGACTGGTTCAAAGTGGGGATGAGGATTTCCTTTGGTTCAGAGTAGGTTTGAGCCTTAGTCCTAGTTCAGACCGGTGTTAAGCATTAAATCTGGTTCAGAGTAGGGCCAAGTCTAACATTTAGGTCAGAGAAGGGTTGAGTCTTACTCATAGTTCTGTAGAATGGGACCAAAGCCTATCATCGAGGACAGAGAAGGGTCAAGTCTTACCTCTCCTTCTGTAGAACAGGACCAAAAGTTACATCTAGGTCAGAGACGGGTTAAGTCATACCACGTCTAACATCTAAGTCAGAGAGGGTTAAAGTCATACCTCTGGTTCAGAACAGGACCAAGTCTAGTTCAAGCAGACTAGCTTGAGGTTTAGAACAGAACAAAGTTTAACATCTATGTCAGAGCAGGTCAAGACTTACCTCTGGTTCAGGACAGGGTCGGGACTTACCTCTAGTTTAGAGCAGGGTCAGGACCTACCTCTGGTTCAGGGCAGGGTCAGGACCTACCTCTGGTTCAGGGCAGGGTCAGGACCTACCTCTGGTTCAGGGCAGGGTCAGGACTTACCTCTGGTTCAGGGCAGGGTCAGGACTTACCTCTGGTTCAGGGCAGGGTCAGGACTTACCTCTGGTTCAGGGCAGGGTCAGGACTTACCTCTGGTTCAGAGCAGGGTCAGGACTTATCTCTGGTTTAGGGCAGGGTCAAGACTTACCTCTAATTCAGGGCAGGGTCAGGTCTTACTTCTAGTTCAGGGCAGGGTCAGGACTTACCTCTAGTTCAGGGCTGGGTCAGGTCTTACCTCTGGTTCAGGGCAGGGTCAGGACTTACCTCTGGTTCATCTGCTTCAGCTGCTGTATCATAGACGTGTCCCCTTGACTCTGTGAAACTGAGTCATGAACAGACACCTCAACACGCTGCTCTTCAGACTGTGAAATAGGTGGCCTGTCTTCCGACTTCTTCCCTGGACGTGGGGGACGCTGGTCTGTACTGTAATCATTGAACAAGTTTACACTAGTGATACTATGGTATGTGTGTTTACTTCCTATCACAAATAATTAATTACATGTGACAATGAAGAATAAAACTTTATATTATCCTTATGATACAAATCTAATGATGTTCCAGTTAAAAAAATTAGCCAGATGAATTTAGAGATTTAATCTGTAGCAAAAACCCTACACACCTCTTCTAGTAAAAGTCCATAGCTTTTGTAACCAAATCTATTTGATATTCTAAATAAAAAATAAATCCAAATTTTCCAATTTACTGAGAGAGATTGGATGTATTCATATATTCTAATCAAATGGTCAATGACTACATACAGGTGTTTATCAAGCAACTTACCTGTACAGCAACTGACCTTGACTGGTCACTACCTCATCAGTGACTTACCTTCTAAGCTGACTGACCACTAATGTGCATGTAAATTTTTAATGAATTCTGCCATTTCTAATCAATCTTTAGATTGTGAATTATTAATTTTAATGACATACTATCAGAAAAATCTATACACTAACACTGTACTTATATTCGGGTACTTAGCTTTGCACCTGTATACAATAGACAGTCATTACATACCTATTATTTCATCAATAATTCACACATCATCCAATATTCCAGATTACAGGTTCACCAACCATGTATAAGGTGTATGTAGAAACAGCCTAAGAATGTATACTATATAAACATATTAATGATCAGAGCATCAGAGATCTTAGCTATGTCACACATCAAATGAACTAGTCTCATCCTTATTGGTGGCCAGGTAAAAGTAAACAACATCATAGCTATGTCATTGGCTGACCGATCTCTGACTTATTAACATTCTGACCAGTATCACTCACTGACCCCTGACCTCCCACGGTTACACTAACCAGTATCATACCTACCTATCATTGACTTACCACCTACCTCCCACTGTTACACTGACCAGTATCACATCTACATATCACTGACTGACCCCTGACCTCCCACTGTTACACTGACCAGTATCACATCTACCTATCATTGACTGACCTCCTACCTCCCACTATTACACTGACCAGTCTCACATCTACCTATCACTGACTGACCTCCTACCTCCTACTGTTACTCTGACCAGTATCACATCTACCTATCATTGACTGACCTCCTACCTCCCAGTGTTACACTGACCAGTATCATACCTACCTATCATTGACTGACCTCCTTCCTCCCACTATTACACTGACCAGTATCATACCTACCTATCATTGACTGACCTCCTTCCTCCCACTATTACACTGACCAGTATCATACCTACCTATCACTGACTGACCTCCTTCCTCCCACTATTACACTGACCAGTATCATACCTACCTATCATTGACTGACCTCCTTCCTCCCACTATTACACTGACCAGTATCATACCTACCTATCACTGACTGACCTCCTTCCTCCCACTATTACACTGACCAGTATCACATCTACCTATCACTGACTGACCTCCTACCTCCCACTATTACACTGACCAGTATCACATCTACCTATCACTGACTGACCACCTACATCCCACTTGTAAAATGATCAGTAGCACACCTACCTATCATTGACCGATCGTGATGAGTCCCTTGCTTCCTCAGATGAGTGACCGTCTAATTTGGCAGCCATTCTTTTGGATTTTCTTGGTGTTCTGGACCCACGTGGTCTATTAGGCATCCTGGACTCACCTAACAAAGATACAGTCAAAATAGCAATGAAGATTAATTATAGCAGAATATCTTTGGTAGTGCCATGATGGAAGTTTGTGATATCATATATATATTGATTAGTGAGACCATCATGGGAACTAAGACTGCTGAGATGTTGCTTTTTACATACTGTAAATATGGTGTTAACATGTAAAAATTTACAGGAAGAATGTAAACAAGATTCAGATGGTTGTCAACAGAGTACTGATACAAAGAAAATATAGGGTTTGGCCAAAATATACTTTGGTCTGAAGTGGAATAGATATTGTCTGTAATGTCAGATAAAACAAAAATAAATAAAACAATGTAGTAAGAATGTGTTGTCCTCACTAGTTTGTTTGGGGAATATGTTTATTTGACAATGTTCGCTGTGACTTCTTTGTTTCATACACGAGTTTGGTAATTACAACAGTGATGCTGTAGATAACAATTTCAATATCCCATCCTGAGTACATGGTGGTGGTCAGGGAATTCATTTTTCAGATAAATTCATCCTTACCACTTGGGTCCAAACACAACATCAGTAGTTATCCTAACACTATCCTTCACTAAACAAGGAAAGTTACATCACACCAGAAGTATGTGGTAACTCACTTCAGCTGTTTTAAGGTTTTTACTAATTTGACCTCTGTGATGTTGAATAAGAGTCAAGATAATTTGTCAGGCTTCATTCCAGCAACCCACCAGCCCAATTCCATGACATTTTGGTCTGTTGGTTATTGAGAAGTTACTTGAAAGGAAAAGTTCATGCCCAACATAGACAGACAACAGACACTGCACCAAAGCATAAAACACATGTGCAATGCAACTTATACACCTTTGTATTATTAAAGAAACACCAGCACATAAAAAGTTATATTAAGATACCTTTTACATCTGTAATCAAGTATAGATATTTGGATACCTGTTACACCTGTAATCAAGTATAGATATTTGGATACCTGTTACACCTGTAATCAAGTATAGATATTTGGATACCTGTTACACCTGTAATCAAGTATAGATATTTGGATACCTGTTACACCTGTAATCAAGTATAGATATTTTGATACCTGTTACACCTGTAAATCATCATAGCTATCATAATACCTGTTACACCTGCACATAAGAATGTATGTACCTGTTACACCTGTATATAACTACAGTTATCATAATACTTGTTACATCTGTATGTAAGTATAGATATTTTGATACCTGTTACATCTGTATGTAAGTATAGATATTTTGATACCTGTTACACCTGTATGTCAGTATAGATATTTTGATACCTGTTACACTTGTACATAAGTATAGATATTTTTGTTACCTGTTACACCTGTACATCAGTATATATTTGTTACACCTGTACAATTGTATAAGCCATATGGGCTTCAGATACCTGTACATAAGAGTATATTAGAATATCATAATACCTGTTCAACTTGGGTACAAGTGTAGACATTTAGAAGCCAGATAACTGCACATCTAGCTTTACACATGTACACTGGAGACATTTCTATTGGGTGTTCCTATGGTTACATGAATATGCTAAGACATTTTGTCCAGCAGCCTAATTACATCACACACAGCAACACTGTGTGGCACTATATTGATCCTAAATAAACTGACCACGTAGATTAACTCTAATACACTGAGTGTAATATCCAGTCTTAGAAATTAATATGGAAAATACAAAACACTGATATTTAACGAACGAAAATTACATCAGATATAAAAAGAAAATTAGGAAACAAACTTGATTCAGACGAATTTCTAATATTTAATGTCTTATAAAATAAAGTGATTTATATAAAATCATGGCATGTTTTGTATACAATTATTCACTATAACAGCCCAGTAACCATGATGTTTCACTTCCCTTTGCATCCAATAAATAGTCAAAGATGGGTGAAAGACTACTATGACATGTGAGAGAAAGCTGTTGGATATAGGTGACAAGAACACTTCAGTGATATAAAGTCTGTATCACATGTGACGTGATATGGTGAGGTGTAAAGTGACAAGCAGGAAATGCCTACCCTTATACACACCCATTTTAGACTTGTCCTGTCTTTTCATCTCTGAGACAATGGGTATGATTCCTTGAAAGTTCTAAGTCCAAAACTGATAGACTGTCTAACCTGGACATCCATAGCTGTATGGATATACCTTGTGTATTTACTTGCGGCAGGTGCCATTCAAATTAATTAAAACTACTAGCCATTCAATACAGATGACCTGATATATCTATAGATGTATATCATTTTACACACAGGTATGCTAATGGAATTGATCAATGTGTATTGATACATAAAAAGTTAAAGGATATATTCCCCAGTCAGTAATGCAAATCTGTTGTATATACATACACACACATAACAAAAAGTCAGAGACTATATCAAATACCACACCCTTTCACCAGTACATATGTCTGAATGTATACTGACAACAAATGTTTATCACAAGTTGTAGAGATATAGCAACAAAGCTGTACAGGAGAAAGGTAGTACGGGGGAGTGAGTGACGGGCTACCACATGTGTCGAGGTCCTGGAGTGTGGGGATGGGGTACCAAGAATAATGGGGTACCAAGCACAGGGACATGTAACAACGTCTCTGGAGAAAGAGGCTTGTGTAGTATATAGCTCTAATCAAAGAAGTATACTAGATATGCCCCTATTTTATACTCATTGTTCCATGCCTTATCGGTGCCAAAGGTGTTGGAGTGGGTCATATCTAGAGTAGGGTGTCAGGGTATTGGTGTGAGGTACCATGACAGTAAGGTACCATGGGATGGCGTGGGACACCACAAGTGTAGGGTACCAGGGACAGGGGTACAATAAATAAAGGGTACCAGGGATGAGGTGGGTCACTGCAAATACGGGGTGTCACAGTGTAGAGTACCATGAGAGTAGGGTATTAGGGTATGGGTGTGGAGTACCATAAGTGTAGGGTACCAAGGGGGAGAAAGTGGGGGAGGACACTATCATTTGTTAGGTAATATTTGTTTCATTTTGGGCTCAAAAATGGAAATGTTGATACAGTAGATACAGTACAGACATAGAACAGTACAAAAGATGTGATCCCTTTGAATCTAGAATGCTACTATTACAGTTGGGTTAAAATTTGCCCAGCAAGTTATTTAATTACTTTTACCTTTCAAAAGGGTCTCCTTCTTTATTTATGTTTTGATCCCAAGAACTAGTTCAAAGGGTAGAATAAATAAAACGTTTTCCATAACATACATCCTAATTTTCAAGCTTTACCTTTAGAAACTTCCTTGTTTAACTCCATGAAATAAAAACTTGAATGTTTTTGCTGAGCACCTGAGCTGTTCATTTTCTTTTTCCAAAAAGGAGAAACAAATGCAACATGTTTGCTTTCCTGAAGTCTTTTCTCTCTATCACTTATGCTTGATTTCAATTCCTTCTGAGAGGTATTTAGTTTTGGTAAAGTCACCATATTTCTGTTTGCTGCCAAGCTGTTGTATGGACTATCTGTTGATTTTCTGTAACTGTCCAGTACACCAGTACCTGTGGTCTGAGCAGGGTTAGACTGAATCAGATAAGGCAGTTGTTCATCTACTAAACTTAAAAGTTTTGTGTTGATGGAAAGCTTTACTTGTGTCTGAGTAGATTTCCTTACATTGCCACGGAGATTGAACTGTAGTCCGGATAAGCTGTTTATAACGCCTCTCCTGGAATAAGGGGGAGGAATTTGGTTGGATCGAAGACCCGGAGGTCCATTATTTCTACGAATCCTTTGTAGAGTTAGTCTTTCTTCTTCTCCATTCCAAGTCCTTCTCTTTCGCAAAGAAACATCAAGTGAGGACTCCTTCCTATGAGACCGCACCCCAAATATGGGCAGGGTACGGGATTGTCTTCTCCTGCTTTCAGAATCCTGGCTCCTTACCTCCTCCATGTTTTGTATATCAATATTATCTTCCTGTCATCATATTCATGCTTTTCCTCAAGTTTCATCTCATACATCTGAACTGAACCACTTCTGTTCTTAGGTATATCATACCATTGATAAGTAACACCTTCAGAAAGGTCGCTATGTGATTGTAAGTAACATGTCACTCTAAGTTTTAGCCATTACCACATATAAAACACTCTACAAGTGATCATTCACTCCATAAAGACTTCCCATTTACCTCTTCTTCATAATCAAAATGTCTATGAAAGACAAAGTCTTGTTGTCATCTAGTTTGTTAGTCTCCCACACCTTGGAACATACCCTTGTACACGCTGATTAATCAAGGCGAACAAATAGGTTCACCACAGTGAAAAAGCATGAAGTTGTGAATGGATTCACCGACATGTGTCATCAAAATGATTAACAGCCAACAGAAACTAAAATACTATTTAATATTGATGAGGAAACATATAATTGAAGAGGAAAAAGTGACTTAATGTTGTTGATCAATGTGTGGATAAGTATAGGCTGGCTGTAATGGCATTTAAACGATTTGACACTTTCAAGCCTATTCCCATAATGGGACCTGTCATTGAAGGCTTACACATAAAAATCTTAATATCATTAAACAAATTAATATGAATGACCAGTGACTTGATTGTGGTTGGCAAGTTTCGTCTGAACGCTGCCTCACACAAGCCACAGACATACCTACACAGATATCTATGAGATAATCTAATGCTATTGTTGGGACCCTGGGGACCATCAATGAAGGTAGATCAATGCAGGCCAATCACTCTAGGCTATAGATATACACAACACAATCAACTGGGTTGAGCTGATCAAGATTGTATCTACCAAAACTGGCGATTCAGATCTGAGTCATATTAGATATTCTATATCATACCTGTCAACTTTCTAAAATTTGTATGGGAGAAAATATGTATAGAGTTTGTCTATAGATGTCTGTTGTAGATCTTGTATGTAATGTTAATGCTGTATCTGTCCATACATTATTGTGAAATATCCTAAACACCTTATTTAAGTTTTTCTTTATCTGCAATATACCATCATTCATTATTGATTGGAAAGCAATAATTTTAATTTAGGAATACACTAACACAATTTATTAATTATTATGAAAAAAAGTGATTTTCCAAGCAAAACATCAATTGTATTACACAATATAATTACACTTCATAACTTTGTTAATAGATACAGGTTACTAGACATACAATGGATGAAATATAGGTTGATACATGTATACTTTGAGTAAAAGAAAAGGTTATTATGATAGATATATTATGGGTAACTTATAGTTATTACAGATACTATAGGTAAGATATAGGTTATTACAGATATACCAGAGGTAACAGATATAGATTATTACAGATATACCAGAGGTAACAGATATAGGTTATTACAGATATACCAGATATAATAGATAAAGGTTATTACAGGTTATTACAAATATACCAGATATAATAGATAAAGGTTATTACAGATATACCAGAGATAATAGATATAGGTTATTACAGATATACTAGAGGTAAGAGATATACGTTATTACAGATATACCAGAGATAATAGATATAGGTTATTACAGATATACTAGAGGTAAAAGATATAGGTTATCACAGATATACCAGAGATAATAGATAAAGGTTATCACAGATATACCAGAGATAATAGATAAAGGTTATCACAGATATACCAGAGATAATAGATAAAGGTTATTACAGGTTATTACAAATATACCAGATATAATAGATAAAGGTTATTACAGATATACCAGAGATAATAGATATAGGTTATTACAGATATACTGTGACCTTAAAGTGGGCCAAGGTCATTCATTTGAACAAAGAGCCAAGTATTAAGAGATATAGGTTATTACAGATACACCAGAGATAATAGATATAGGTTATTACAGATATACCAGAGGTAACAAATATAGGTTATTACAGATATACTAGAGATACTAGATATAGGTTATTACAGATATACCAGAGATAATAGATAGGTTATTACAGATATAGGTTATCACAGATATACCAGAGATAATAGATATAGGTTATTACAGATAAGAGTTATCACAGATATACCAGAGATAATAGATAAAGGTTATCACAGATATACCAGAGATAATAGATAAAGGTTATCACAGATATACCAGAGATAATAGGATAAAGGTTATACAGATATACCAGTTATTAGATAATAGATATAGGTTATTACAGATATACCAGAGATAATAGATATAGGTTATTACAGATATACTAGAGATAATAGATAGAGGTTATTACAGATATACTAGAGATAATAGATATAGGTTATTACAGATATACCAGAGATAATAGATATAGGTTATTACAGATATACCAGAGATAATAGATAAAGGTTATTACAGATATACCAGAGATAATAGATAAAGGTTATTACAGATATACCAGAGATAATAGATATACCAGAGATAATAGATAGGTTATTACAGATATACCAGAGATAATAGATATAGGTTATTACAGATATACCAGAGATAATAGATATAGGTTATTACAGATATACCAGAGAGATAATAGATAAAGGTTATACAGATATACTAGAGGATAATAGATATAGGTTATTACAGATATACCAGAGGTAACAAATATAGGTTATTACAGATATACTAGAGATACTAGATATAGGTTATTACAGATATACTTGAGGTAAGAGATATAGGTTATTACAGATAAACTAAGGGTTACAGAAATAGGTTATTACAGATATACTATAGGAAACAGATACAGTCAAACATGCTTTAGGGATCCCCTTAATTAAGTGATCTCTTGTTTTATGTGACCATAACATTTCCTCCCAATGTAATTTACTGCACAAATGACCGGAATTAAATGACCATCTATCTGACGGAACAGGTGACAATCATTTCTGTCACCGTAATGTTGACCTACTATTTATTGCAAATATACAATGGGTAACACACACTGGTAATTATAGATATACTAAGAAAACAGAGATCTTGTCACCCACCATAGTTTGATCTTTCTTTGCTTTTATTTTCCCTTCCACTCTCTTCTCTTTTTTTGCTCTTAATGAGGAGACAGTTGAACATTCCTTTGCAGAAATAGCAATGATTATCTTTACCTGCCAAATCCAAACTGGCCACCTGGAAGCCATTTGTTTCTGATCAGTTCCAAAATCAAACCAGCACAAGGAGAGACCAAAGGAAACATGCATATGAAGTTATTCAATCTCATATTTATGAGATATTCAATCCGTACTTCTGAAGAAATAGGGATAACAATCTTTTCAAAGCAAAATCCAAGATGGCTCCTGTTGGCCATTTTCGTTTTTCTGATCAGTACCAAACTCAAAAAGGCACAACAAGGGACAAAGAGGAACCTATACATGGAATTTGAGAGAAATATCTGTGCAGTATTTCTCAAGAGGCTACAACAAACTTTAACAAGACATCCAAGAGGAATCTTGCTGCCCACCATTGTTTGATCTTTATATGCTCTTTGAAAGTTGAGTTTGGGTCAGTCCTTCTTCAGAAATAGCAATAACAATATTTACTTGGCAAAATCAAAGATGGCTGCCTGTTGGTCATTTTGTTTTTCTGATCAGTCCCAAACTCAAGAAGGCACAACTAGGGCACTAAAGAACCCTATACATGAAATTTTTAGAAAGATCTATACAGTAGTTCTTAATAAATAGTGATATCAAACTTTCAAAGTCAAAATCTAAGATGTCCGTCTGTCGGCTATTTTATTTTTCTGATCTGACCCAAAATCAATCTGGCACAACTAGGGATCAAGGGGAACCTACATATGAAATTTAAGAAGATCCACAAAGTACTTTTCAAGAAATAGCAATAACAAACTTTCAAAGTCAAATTCCAAGATGGTTACCTTTCAGTCATTTAATTTTTTCTGATTAGTTCCAAAATTACATGGGCACAACCAGAGCCCAAGGGGAACCAACATGTGAAATTTAAGAAAGATCCATTAAGTACTTCTCAATAAATAGCAATAATAAACTTTCAAAGTAAAAATACAAGATGGCCTCCTGTCAGCCATTTTGTTTTTTAATCAGACCCAAAATCAAATGGGCACAACTTGAGACCAGAAGGAATATACATATGAAATTTTTCAAGAAAAGTCGATAACAGACTTCATTGAAAAAATCCTAGATGGCTGCCTGTCAGCCATTTTGTTTTTTTGAACAGTCCTAAAACTAAACAGGCACAACTAGGGACCAAGGGGAACCTACCTATGCAATTTGAGAAAGATCCATCCAGGACTTCTCAAGAAGTAGCGATAACAATAACTGTTTACAGAAGGACGAGGGACCATAAATATAGCATGATTTGAACAGCTTACCATCTGATGATCGTTGACTAGACTAAAAATTTATTCTGTAATTCTCAAGAAATAGCAATAACAAATTTTCTAAGCCAAAATCCAAGATGGCCACCTGTCAGCCATTTTGTTTTTTCTGATCAAACCCAAAATAAAATGAGAGCAACCAGGGACCAAGGGGCTCCTGCACTTGAAAGCTGAGAAAGATCAAAGCATGAAATATCTAGAGAAAGTGATAACAAACTTTCAAAGTGAAAATCCAGTTCCTAATTTTTCGTGCTCATCCTTACTACCGATGAACTGAAGGTGTGAACGACACACTTATTATAGTATTGAACAAAGTATTGATACTATTGTATTGAAGTATTCAAATAATCGAGTCAAGTATACAACGACCTCTGTGATTGGTCGGGGGCGGAGTTTAGACAACCTGAATAGTTGATCTGACACCCAATTTGTTCCGGTAGGCGGAGTTAATGTACATAACGGAGTTACATAACAATTACTAAGTAATCGCTGGAAAAATGTCCGACGACGACAACAGTACGCAAAATTTTCTTCGACGAAGTTATGTCCGATACGAACGATATGGGGAATCCTGTTTTTGTACAAGGCGATGTGGTTGTGATGGATAATTGTGGATTCCATCACCATAGACAGGGAGAGCGCATTTTAAGAAATATGCTGAAAGAATATGGCGTGTCCCTGGTTTTTCAGCCGCCTTATTCCCCGGAATACAACGTAACTGAATATGTATTCAATGTCATGAGACAGAGGCTTCGGGCAAATACCCGACTTGTGTCAGAATTTCTGGAAATTGCAGTAGTAAATGCTCTAGATATTCCGCCCAACCAACTTCAAAGTTTTTTCACATGTTGCGGATATGTATAATTTTCGATGGAAAGATAAAAAATAAAACAAAAAATATATGGGACCACAGAATTCCTTTATTTTTTAATGCAGTATGAATTATCGGCATATATCAGGAGGTCCCAGGTAATTCGTAATTCTTTGTTACATATAATAGAGCTTGGGCTTAAACCGAAATATTTTGAGCCAACCCCCCCCCCCCACCTTTCAAAAAAATAAATAAATAAAACTAGTACAGAATGACTATATGACTATATTCAGTGTTAAGATGTTATGAATTCTCCGGTCCCAGTGATCTACCCTGTTGATATATATTTTGTATGTAAATTAGTTTAGTACTGAGTAACTTTCGTTTTCTCGTTGTACCATCGATGGAAAAGCAAGGTATCATTGGGTGTAGAACGAAACAAATGGGACAACCCAATTAGGTCTGATCTGAAGCCACCTGTGACTTGGACTCTTCCAATTAACCTCTCGCGACAGTCGAGTGTTTGTAAAATGCCGATGTCTGCACAGTATTTTTTCACCTGGCTCCACCCACAATCGATCTAGACTTGGCTCTGCCAATCAGAGAGCTTGTTGCATAAATTTAAGGAATTCGATTGGTGAAGTACTTCAGTACAATACTATCAATACTTTGTTCAGTACTACAGTACTTGAAACGTTCACACCTTCCCTTCATCGGTAGTAACATCCTTAGAAGTTTTTAAGCCAGCACTGTTAAAGTCGTGATCACATTCCTATGTAATCCTTACAAGAATGTAAAGAAAAAAATCACCTACATAAACTTGTGACAAGAAGCACACACTACATTTTGTGAGGAGAGACTTTGCTGTCCTATTATAGGATTCTGTTATATTAACATACAGAAACACTGATACTACCATATCATAGCCATATAACATGTATATAAATATACATAAAACTGTTGTTTGGTGTTAACATCTACACAGGTGTGATACAAGGAGAAACTGTTGTTGAAACTTTCCATTTTTTAAATTTATGTCTATATTTCCCTTTACATTACAGCTCTGATCTATGTATGTTGTAGGCTTTGAGAATATTCATTGTATATATCAGAATGTTTTGATGAATGGGAAGCCCATAAGAAGATATGTTAAGGATTCTGAACATAACAACATGTTAATCATAGACTAGAAATATGTGTGGTGTATGATCTTAATAACAACAGAATTTCTGTTCTCTTACTATACGAATAAACATAAAATTACAGTCACTTTCTATCAAGATGAAACCACAAAAGAAGAGTCCCTTTTCTTCTGTGTGTTTTGTGAATAAGGTACCTCTAACATCTGAATACCCTACAAATACATTTTGCTAATTACACAAACAATTAACCAGAGCAATCAGTCTGAATTCATGGCTATCAAATTTTCCATTTTTCTTCAATCCTAGTTCTAGAACATAGTGAAAACAAATGCTATCAATGATAGCAAGCTCAATGGCAACAATTATCACAAAATGTATTTAATGGAATAGCAGAAATTTAATGTGGTGTAAAATCTCAGGATAAAGTTAATGCATTTCATACACATCTGAAGTTATACAAATTCCAAAAGTACTGAATACTGTATACTGATGGATGTAAAAGCAACTGAATAAAAAGTGTTTTGGATGTATGAAGGACTCAGAAACCACTGAATAGAAAGAGTGTAGGATGTATACTGATGGACTTAATTAGAAGCCACTAACTAGAAAGAGTCTTTCAAAAACCTTCCCAAAAACTTTGAAGCTTTGGGTTGGGATGCTGACATAGATGCAGGGCGATATTAACTCATGGTTACTCAGATTTTGTAAGTGACAATTAGTTTTTGTGGATGAAATTCTCCTACAAACACACTGAAAGTTTGTAGTGTATGAACAGTAATAGGTTCACTGAAGCTAGCTTTTCACTTTTTTTAATCTTACCTTTATATCCTACCAAATTTTTTTTAACAGAGCTAAGTCTACACTTCTTTCAATCTTTTCTGCTTTATTTAAACAGAACACAACAAAGTCAATCATTTGCCACAACTTTCCCTTTTTTAAATCTCTGTTTAAATGTATCAAGATTATTCAAGTAAAACATGATGATATAACTCAAACTTACCTCTGTTGTCTTCATCTGCTTCAGATCCAGACCTATCGGAAGTCACAGAGGGCCTTCGTAAATCTTTATTTTTATCCTTTTCGGAATAGTTCATAGTGCGTGTCTCACTTCGGACTTTGATTTCCTCTTTTGTGACCTTGGTCTGACCTACAGCTGTATTCTCATTGGATGAGTTGGAAGACTCACTCTGTGGACGTCTCTCTTCATTAGACGACAATCGAGATAAGGCTGGCAGTTTTCTATAATCCTCAGTAGGAGTGCTAGGGTCAATGGAATTGGAATTTTTCTTGGCATTGTCACCACGTGACCTTGGTGATAAAGTCGGCTTTAGCAAAATACCACCTGCATCTTCTTCGTGTCTGATCTTTGGAGATGTTGGAGTAGGAGACTTTTTGGACACAGGACTAGTATTACGATTTCTAGACACAGGAGAGGTAGGAGGTTTGCTATGCGTTATATCATTCTGTGAGTGACTACTGGACTTGGAAGGTGATCGTCTATCCCGACAGTCTATGATTGCACCATAGTCAAACACTTGGTTTCCACAACCCTTATCTATATGGCCATCAAACATCAACACTCCTCCGATAAACACTCTTGTATCTTTGATTCCAATCTCAAGATCCTGTGTAGGAAAAGGTATTGAAACAATTCTATTGAAAACATTGAGATCTTCAAAACAATTAATCAGCTTGGAAATATAATAAAAATACTGTAAATTAACTTTAAAAGGGCATTCTGATTTTCATAAATTCAGCAATACAACAAATTCACTGCAATTTACTTACATGAATTCTAAACCACCACTATAAAATTTGCTGTTCGCAGTCTCCATTTAAATCCTATACGGAGCCCCCTTTTTGCCACTTATTCGACCAAGACCAGTAAGCTTACCATAGTGTATGTGAGAAATAGAGATCAGTTATCTAAAAGCTTGTACAGGCTTATATATAGGTGACTCAGCCATTAATTCAAATACCCTATCAATCTTAACCTGAAAATGACCAAATATGGACTTCTCAGAATTGAACTCTCAGGAGAATAAACTAACCTCAACACTGAAATAAACAACAGGTATAAACTGACCTCAACACTGAAATTAACAACAGGTATAAACTGACCTCAACACTGAAATTAACAACAGGTATAAACTGACCTCAACACTGAAATCAACAACAGGTATACAAAATGTGCTAAGCATTATAGCTGTATGCACAAGAAATGCACAGGATTAATTGCTGTTTATTATCCAACTGATATTTGTGATATTGCTTTTGTAACTGGAATTGCACACAGTCGGCTAACTTGTGGGCAGAATATAACATAAAAGATCACTTTAATAGCAAACCTGACTATCATATTGTCAGGAAAAACTGAACATTCAGTCATGAGAAAAGTCCAATTTATAAAGTTGTAAGCATGTAAATATGATTTTAATGTCACTGCAATTTATATCAAAGATTTGTAAATGAGATTCTGTTTGAAGAAAATGTTTCAAAACATTATGGTGATATTAAATATATTTTATACAGTTGGTACAAATGTACTTACATTTATGCTCTTGTTGTAGTTCCAGAGTTTAATCTTAGATATGTCCAGCTGTTTGCCCCTGAAGGTGTGTGGGAGTAAGATACAGAGCTCTATTGGGTGCCCCTGTCGGTATTTACATACCCACATATTCCGCTCCTTACTTGTCTACAAGAAAATATATATATTGTTCTCAATACTGTGAAATATATTTCTATATTTGTATCTCTAGTGTTGACATGTCATGAACACTAATTGTAAATCATTGTTTAAAATTAACTTAATTAGTTGTTAATTTTGCTATTCATCGTTTTCTTAATAGGAAGATGACTGATAAGCCAGCAGCTAAGTAGGAAGATTTAATTTGAATTATTTGTCAGTTTTATACCCCTAACATTGAGTGGTCAGACAGTCCTGAGAAATATTGTACAATTCATCATGCTTGGTAATGTGAACTATTTGCTGACCTTATATTTGCCATTGAATAGAACACTTAAAGCTGACTGTTGCTCCTGAGCTCCGTGAGCTATTATGTTGTCTGGAAATACTGGCACAAGGTGACCATCTACATCAAAGAACTGGATTTCAGTCAGACCCAGCAGAGCTGGATGACCCCAGTTGGATGTGATCTCAATGTTTACTTCTATTCCTTCATCCACCATCTTGTTTGGAAATTTCTGAAGAACAACAACAACATAAGCTAGAGGTAAACCTAGTTGATTACCGAGTTTAGAACTAAATACTGGAAATGTACTTTATTTAGTGTGATACAATTTTGGTGCACAATCATTCTTTTGTTAGATAAGAGCAATGATAAGTTCCTACATCAGTTATAAATGTAGCCTTGTGAAACGTGAGGTCCTGTTAACTGTATGTATTTATTTTATAAAATGATTTTACATCAGTTATAAATGTAGCCTTGTGAAACATGAGGTCCTGTTAATTGCATGTATTTATTTTATAAAATGATTTTACATCAGTTATAAATGTAGCCTTGTGAAACATGAGGTCCTGTTAATTGCATGTATTTATTTTATAAAATGATTTTACATCAGTTATAAATGTAGCCTTGTGAAACGTGAGGTCCTGTTAACTGTATGTATTTATTTTATAAAATGATTTTACAACAGTTCTTAAAACAGCATAACAAAAACATGTCATCTGGATATGGATGAATTTTAAGAACATGAACATAATGTTACATATCCTTGATTACATGTGATAGGCTTGTTGCCATAGAAATACCAGCCTTTTATAAAATAACCTACAATTGTTCAACTGAGTTACTCTTATAAATTAACTTACCTCCACAGATTTCTGCACTGATTTCTGAACTGATTTCTGAACTGATTTCTGAACTGATTTCTGAACTGATTTCTGAACTGATCTCTGAACTGATTTCTGGGTTGATTTTTGTGCTGATTTCTGTAACATGTCTTGGACAGGTTTAGTGGCTTTGACAGGCTCCTTTGGGGAGTGTTTTGGAATGTGCTGTAGTTCATCTTCTAGGGAATCATCAAGGTCTCCTAGAACCTTCATCAGCTTCTTCTGCTGTCTGTAAAGGCAAGCAGGTGTTAAATTATGTTAATTGTGACTATTTCCACCTCCTCCCCCTCAACAACAACCAAACAGTTGGCAAGTTGTTTCTGTATAATCTAATTCCTGTACAGTGCTTTGAAGACAAAAAACAATGTCTAAAAAAAAAAAAATACCCTGACATAAACCTATGCAATGTTTCGCTGACTTAATATGTAACTATATATTTCTGCTTACTTTGGCTGCATCATCAGGACTTTCTTCATGATATTTGTAAGTCTGTCATCAGCCAGGAAGCTTTGCGAGTCATCAGTACTGCCTCTTGTGGCAGCAGCTGGCTTGGAGCGGGGACTTGGAAGAGGACCTGAGCTCCTTGTTTCTGATTTTCTCAATGGTGACTCCTTACTAACAGATGGCTTGGGTCCCTACATCAAAACAATGTAATGGAGTGTTCATAATATGTTATTCAATCATCCTTATTGTCATAAATCATACAATAAATACTTACTTATTCTTCAACAAATTACAAGTAAACTGACTGCTTCAAACTATTTTCTGAAAGTTGAATACCACCCATTTAGTGACAACACCAGTGTAATATATATTACAGAACTTACATGGCTTCTTCGTCTTATTGTTTCATGTTTGTAATATCATTTTTCAAAATTGGATGGTAGGCTAGTTAAATTGTTCATAAAATGGGTGTGCTTATTGTTGACATTTCAGCACAATCTAAAAGCTACTGAAGCAAACACTCCTAAAATCTTGATGTCATACAATTGTCTATAGGAACCTAATACATGAGATCCTGAAGAGTTCTTGGTGCCCAGCTTGGAGTGAGTTAAGTAATAATATTGCCATAGTTTAGGTCGTAGTGACTTTGGTATATCACAACAACACTCTATCTGCCTTACATTATGATGTTCCTACGGAGGAATTTTAGTGATCCAATATGAACCAGAATAGGAGATATGCTTAAGACATTTTTTTCTTTGAATTTTATGCACACAAGATTTCCTCCCAACCAGGGTGTTCTTATGTATGATATTTTCAAGATTATAAGCAGCAACTTTTCCTCTTTGGTCAAGGGTATGGCCTATATACTGGTGTAGCCTATGTGCACAAAAAAAATAGATCAGGAGCATGAAAAAGTAAGGAGAGAATGATAGAAAAAGTGGGTCAAAGTCATTGATTTTAACAAACTTGGTTGCCCTTTATCCCAGCATGCCAGAGAATCAATACCAGTGCTCTTGGCCTTTTGGTTATTGTGAAGAAGTCATTTGAATGGAAAGTTTACCCACAGTGGATAGCCCACAATCGCAGACAAAAAAAGATGGTCATAGGTCATATAGGTTAGATGATCTAAAATTACCTAATTCTAAACTATTGACATCACAGGATGTATCCAATGAGCAAGATCCAAGTTTGATGATCCTAAATGAAATACTGTGCTAGATACGCTCTCAAGAAAATGTACACTACTAATACATAGCAAAAACAAGATGGAAGCCAATGCAGCCATCTTGAAAATTGTATCATGCTGAATATCACTTAGGGTCACCTAGGAACCAAGGTGAACACACCACTGAAATTTGAACTTATCACCTCTCATTGCTTTGGAGAAGTTGTGATAACAAACTTTCTTGCCAAAACCAAATATTGCCACTAATGGTCACCACATACAAAAAGTGAAACAGATGTATGATGCAGTTTAATTCTTTATTTGGCAACATTTAATCTAATTTTAAATTTGTATAGAAAAAGTTCTATTCTCTTTTGTGTCTTTTCTAAAATCTTTGATCAGCTCATCTTGTTTGACAAGTTGCACTAAGAAACCTGTCAACAATTACTGACCTGATATCAACTTAAAATGCTATCCTCAAACCAGCCTCCATTGGTGAGTAGAACAATCAATATAGGAACTGACCTGTTTACTAACTGGTGTTGCTGGTGACTTGCAGACCTGTCCTCCCTTAGCTGCCTTATCATTCTCTGCCTTCAGTGCAGCCAGCACAGCTGTAGCCTCCTCCTGTGTGTCTGTCCGGTGGTCCTTGTTTACCCTATTGGCTGACAGGGGACGATTCGACTTCTTGGATGGCACATCTGGATTAGAGGCAGATTACTTATTGCATAATTCAAATATTGCACAAATCCTTAAAATCTGTAATTTGAACCTGATAACTTCCATAATTAGAAGTAACAGCGAGTCACTTTGATTAATCCTATATATATAAATGCTAAAGTAGTCACTTTTTATTTGATATTTACTGCTGATTCCTCTTTACTAGTAGTTAGAGCAAAATGTAGTAAATTTTGTGACAATCACTAATCAACTCAATATCAAAGAATTTTGAAAGTTGTTTTTAAATTTCAATATAACTACACCACATCATTATCTTATATTGGCACTGCAAAGAACAAATTCTAGAGATAAAACATATTTCAGAAATCTGATTAAGGAAGACAGTTGATTTCTCAACCAATCCAATATTGATATCAGATATTCTTTGCAAACATAAAAATATGACAACCAGAATAATACCCAATGTAATTCTGATGTGATATTCACAACATGAATTCTCAAACAGCGCACTTACTAGATTGTAAAACAGCAGATTTGGCCCGAGGGGTTTTTGAACTGGTGTTGGAAGATTTACTCGGGTAACTTCTGTCAATTTCTGCATCCTTTTTCCTTGCCACTGACAGGTTTTTCTCCAGTTTTCCTGTATCATAACAAGTACATGTTGCTAGTCTTAAGTCTGATCAGTAATAGAAAAGGGCTGTCAGAGATGGGTTATGCTCCCTGAATGGGACAAAATTTAAGTATGAAAAATAAGAAGGGGCAATTACTCCCAAATTATGCAAAAAAGAGTTATTGTTCTTGTGCACTATGATTTTCCTTGTTGAGATCTATCTACAAAGAACGTTTCATGTTGATAACACTTAAAGTCTGAGTGTAATTCTCTGGACAAAATTCTGAATTATTCCCAAAAAAAAGTGATGGTTGTTGTGCCCTGTACTTCTCTCCATTGAGATCTATCTATCTATAACGTTTTATGTTGATACCTCCTATAGTTTATGTGTTATGCTCCAGAAAAAATAATGACAGATGGACAAATGGACAGACAGACAAAGTGGCAACTATATGCTGTTCCTTCAGGGAGCATAAAGATAGTTCAAATACCAATATGTATGTTGATACAATTTTTGGACACAATTCAATAAAATTCATTGATAGAAAGTTGAGAAATAACTCTTTGTTTTTAAAGATGAGACATTTGTTTTTGACACAATTCACTAGAATTGATTAATGGCAACTTGCTTTTAAAGATCTCAAGTTTAGTGATGCACATTTATATACAGACTTTTACCTTTGCGAACTGGGGGAGCACTTAGCTCAAGGACAATGGTGTCTGTTGGTTTAAATATAGGCTTGTTCACTTTCTGCTCCAAACTCATACTGTCCATGGCAGGAACCAGGTCTTCCTCTACCTCCTCATCTTCTTCAGGAATTGGAGAACTCCTTGCAGAGTCATCCTCATCCTGTTGGAAGAAGCAGTTTTGTTTTTTATTAACTTTTTGATTGTATTTTCATGATGTCTCAATACATATATTACCAATTTTTAAAATTCTTTTTTTTAAAGATAAATTCGGATTTAAATTCCACCAAAAGAATTATCCATGCAAGCATGCACATATTTGTATTACCAACAAAATTCCAGTTTGAAAAAGGATTGTTAGATTTTTTCTTCTTCATTAAACAAATGATCCATTGTATCTACTCCTAGCCATGAGGTATGACCCCTATCTAGGACAGAGGTGAATTAATGTTACACAAACTTACTGAGCTGACATCCTTGGCCAAACTTTCTTTGATACTGGCATTCATTGATAAACTTTTTCTCAGTTTCTGAAGAAAAGTTTTTTAACATGCATATATGAAGTAAACTTTACACATTGCAAATCGTTTTTATGGTTTAAGTCTATTCAACAAAACAAATTATCACCAACACATTAACAGAAACAGGAAACGTAGCATGCATATATAAATACTAGTTACAAATTTTACAAATAACAGAAAAAGCAGTTATATTAATAACCAATAACATTTTTTGAAAATGTCAACAATATGCAGGAAATATTTAAATGCAATATTAAGGCATATCAACAAATAATGGAAACTATATCTGTGTAATTTTGTATAAGGGGAAAATTTAGCTTAAAAATGGGGCAAAGTCACAATTGGCCATGTTGCAGGATGAGTGCAATGTTATATGGTATTTATAAGACAGTTAAGGGTGTTTCATTTGTTGAGTATGTAGAATATTTGTTATAAGAGAGAAAGTTTGGTTGTATTTTATGAATTGGTGCAGAAAATGACTAAGTTCCAAGGCCCAGAAAATCCAGAAAAATGTCTGGAATGAATCCATAATAGGAGGTGCACATCTTCAACACACACACATATATATATATATATATATATAAAAACAACCTACAAAGTTTCAAGTTTCTATGTCAAAAACTGGTACCCCTTTTCCCCGTCTGCCTGCCATTCACCATAATATAACCCGGATTTGCACTATGTGCAACCCGGCCAAAAATCATTGCACTCAAATACATGAGTTTTATATGCAATACAGGAGTTTTAGTGCTATTTTCACAAAAACTTTCTAACAGTAAATTAAACTTTGGTGAGATGTAAAGCTCCCAGTATTTTGAGTATAGGTGGTGGACTGATAACTTTGGGAGAGCTGAACATGTCCAAACATCACACAAAGACACATCAATTTTGAAATTTCATCATACTGACTTGATTGCTTATCAATTCAAATGTTTGCATCAGTTTGTACTAAGGCTTAGAACAGAAGTAATGAGGAAGTAATAAGCATCTTGATGTGATGAATGGCTTTCCTGAATCATTGGTATGCCTTGATCATGCAATAATCAACCATTGGGATACAAACAAATCAAAATATTTTAACTAAAAAGATGACATTATTCATAATTCATCTGTTTCCAACTGAAACTTCATACACTATATGAATAGCCAAATGGTCTTTCTTCATGCTGATCTTGTAAAGTTAAAGCAAACATCTCTCATTTTTCCATGCTAGACCATTCCACTTAAGACTGACCTTGACATCTGCAATACTCAGCATGAGTTTCTCTTTCACCTCCTCATCTTCCGAGGATTCCTCTGAACCGGACTCCGGCTCCTGATGTCGAGACCTTGGAGATTGCTGAATTGGTGTACTAAGTCTTCGTTTATACCTTACACGTCCCTCCTCCTCATCACTCACTTCTTTCTTCTTCAAGTTCTTCAACATCTTGGATTTCATCTTGAAAACAAGGCATTTAAGATATAACAAATATGGAGAATTTGTAAAACCACATTCCATATAAAGTTTGAAAAATATCAATACTTCAGCGTGATATTTCATGACATATATTTAAGTTCTGTATTACTAATAAAAAGATCTATCATTAATGTATTAATCAATTTTCCCTTCAAACACATTAATACAAAAATGACTGAGAAAAAAATAAACCAATACCCATTCTTTGTCACTGTCTGTACTATCATCACTCCTGTCATAATCCTCATCATCATTACTATCTTCTTCATCTTCAAAGTCATCATCATAGTTTCCTGTGACAAGTTCTGTGTGAGAGATAGATTTTTCATTTTTTAAGAACACATTAAATGATATCATTCTTCATATCTACTACAAGGACACTCAATCTCAGTATGACCCTTGCTGTTCATGGGACGATAAACCTGGCAATCAAATATCTTCTTAGTTAATGTATTGAAATGGTTATCATTTATTTTTTTGGCAGAATGATAATAGTTGACATGTCAATAATCTCTGATTTCCAACAATACTAAAACAGTATCATCATGATACATACCGGGTGCTTTCAATTTGCACTTTTCACCTCTAGCCGTCTGTAGCTCCACCGACTCTTTCATCCATTTACGCCGTCGTTCCCTGGCTGGAGCTGTCTTTACTCGTTTCTGATCCTCCTGTCTCTTTTTCTCCTCAATTCTTTTATTAAGGTATTCATGGACTACAACTGTCCTAGGAACATCTGTGGAATGTATAACTCTCTAAAAACTGGTGTCTGGACCTTAGCTGGGATGCACTTTTGATTTCATATCACCGTAAATATGTTGTATACACTATTTATCTATTTCAAACCGACATGTGTATATGTTATAGATCCTTAAGATCAAGCTTCCAGTAAGATCATGTTTTCAGGTTTTTTTAGACAGGAAATTGAACTGTAGTTAATTTATCTGCTTTCTACCAATGAAATGTTATGTATGCTAAATAATATGTAATCTAAAAGAAATTCAATCAATTTCAGAAATGTTTAGCATGTACAATTTAGGTTACTGGTATGCTTTCAGTGATGTTAAATATTCTAACAATCTTCAAGCTGTTTCTTACTGGTAACCGTCGAGTCTTCTGTAAATGGTGAGATTCACAGGTCAATCTATATTTCTTACTACTTCTGAATAGTGGCATTCTAAATGTAAAAGGAAACAAAGTGACTTACCACCTGCTGTTTTTAAACGATGTGATTTAGGTGCAGAGTTTGAATTCTCATTGCTATCTACAACACTATTTTTCTGACTCTTTCGTCTGCCAGAATTAGCACCATTCACATAGATGGAAAACCCTTTTTCTTTCTTCTCCTGTTCAATTTGATTCTTGTTTTTCCTTCTCATTTTCTTCAATAATCTAACAACAAAAAAAAAGTATTCCAGATTCTTAGTAAAACTATATTTATCGTATTTTTCATTTGCATGTCTGTTATTTTTTTGCATGATCCAACCAAACTATGTTATCCAGTTTTCAAATCAAACCTAAATATATGAAACCTCCCACTTTCTTGACTGTATTCCACCATAATGATATGAAATGAATAGAATATGCAGAAGCAGCAGGTGCATGCACTTGTACATATGGTGTTAAATATGGAACTCAGCTGATGGAGCAAGGTTCAATTGGTTGAGCTGTGGATTGTCATGCCAGAAACCTGAATTTGATTCTTGGGTTTCAAAGCAGGCTTATGTTTTTTTCATGTTCTTTCATGAACATATATGATACGTTATATATGTACATTGTAATTTCTATTTTGTATTTCAGTTTATACATTTAGATATTAAGTGTTATTCCTTATCCATAGACATAAATACACTGAACTTTTTACCTGTTTCTTTCTTGCAACAATAACAGATAATCTTCATAACCAGGCAAGACCTCTTGTACAGCTGCTTCCTGTAACAAATATTTGTATAATGTAAGTTGGACATACACAGACAGGTAAACATTGTATACTGTTGCAATATAAACACTACTAGTGCTTCAATATACAGATATATCTACCATATTTAGAAATAACTATGTACATGTATTGCAATAACTCATCATAGAAGTTAAAATCAGTGCATATATGGTTACACATACCGGTAATAGGAAATCTTTCTCACAAATATTGATGTTTTACTGTTTTCCAGCGATGACAAACCTCACCTTTAAACTTTGACGGCTACTTTCATCTTTTGACCACCTTTTTCTTGAAGGAGAACCTACAAATTGTGAGACAGTATTTAATATCTATTCTTGTACATGAGTATAACCAACATGAAAGCATAAAATATACAGATGACATGTTTCAATGGTTTTATTACCAGCATGAAGGAGCATTGACATGAATTTCAACAAAACAATATTTACAGTTGTAGTTTTACGTACAGTTATTGTATGCCTCCTTCAAAGTAAGATTTAACCTTATTCTCCACCATTATATGATCTTCAGTGGTTCTCTATAAGTTGCAGCTTTTCCCTATTATCCTTCTATTTGTTCTGAATTCTGTGATGTATTTACAGACATATTATTCATAATCACCAACAATAAACCAGGCAAACCTTTGCAAAATTAAAGCAATATTTGTCTGAGTGTCCCTTTTCAAAAATGGCCACCTTTCAGTCACAAGATCGAACATTATTATATATTTATACTTCTAAATGTATTTATTTGATATGAAAGAATCTGTCACTGAGGTTTGTTTCAGAATATTAGCAAGTTTGAAGCCGAGTATACAGGAAATGTTAAGAGTAAAATTTACACACGACATAATTTAACCGTTTTTTCAGGTATACTATTGTTGCATTAAGTACATCAGATGGCTGTTCCCAGTGGTCAGCACATCTGATGATAGAGCGACCATCGCTGACCTATCACAATAAAGGATGAACTGAGGTTTACGTCACATGGGACTATCTCTTCTAGGCATGCATGATGGACACCTGCACTGTTTACCTGAGTTACTGGGTCACTACTTGCAGTTGTTAGTTGTTTTTCCTTTAAAAAATGACACGTGCAATGTTTTACATATCAAACATTACCATTTGCATACTGGCGATCCATCTTTTCCAGTTTTACGTATATTAGAAATCCAGGATCTCAGGAAATATTATTTTATTCGAGACACGGCTGTTAGATGACATTCCATAGTAAACCAAATGCTGCGCTTGCGCATTGGATTCAAGCGCGAAAGAGATCAACTTTCGTCTTGACCTAGCATATTTTCTTCCTTTCAATCAAACGCATATTGTGATCTGACCTTAATGTAAATATGATGAAAAGACTGGAAGTATTCCGAAAAACAAACACACGTTCGGAGCGAAGAATCGTAGAAATATCCGAGCCTGGTGATAATTAAGCAAAACCGACTGCGTCTTTTGATCATGTTTATATCATATGTGTAAAGTGATGTGTAGTCACATGAAATTAAGTATTTTCTTATCCTTTTTTAAACAAATTAATGACATTTGAAGACAATTCTTTTCTAAGTTCTTGCAGTCATGATGGACGACACAACTTCATGTAAAATGCCAAACAGCACGACGCTTTTGGAAAACAGAGTTCTCAGGTGATTATTTTTTAATATTTGATATAAATGATATATCATTCTAAACTGTCTTCTATTTAAAAATAAACTTTTCCTGTCGATCTTAATCTGGCGTGAACAGCTGTGAATGAGTGATATAGGCCTGCAAGTGTATCCCTTGACTCTACCATCTAAGCCGAAGAAGGGGCCGGAGAAACGGAATTTGTGAGCTGGATGACCGTATTGAACGGTATATACAACCACAGTGGCATGCTTCTTCATCAGTTCCCTTGTTTTTCTTGAGATTTCTCAAATTTTAACCGAAGACTCTAATAGTTTCCACAAAAGAGGGGTTTCATTGAATGCCATTGCGAGGTAACGGGGTAAACACTTTCTTGCTGAGAGCCCAGAAAGGAATCAAACCTGGGTCTATTCTCTGGCATGTTGATAATAAAAAAAAACAGGCTTTAGTGACAAAGAACATAGTGAATGCTTAATGTGTAATAGGAAGAAGCAATGAAAAATACTCTGCTCCCACCATAGTTCAAACTATTGACTTTTAGTCTCTCTGAAATTCTCAGTAGCCATGGCTAGTAAGGCAAGTTGTTCTCTCAACTTGTACACTTTCATATTGTAGTATGTGCTAGCATATCTTTATATAACACATTATTATTTATGTCTCTGGTGCAAGCTACACTGAATGTTTCTTAATTATACTTGTAGTAATTTATGAATGTTGACCAGAGACATTTAAATTTCACAGCCTGTGTAATTTTGAACAGGATGGAAAAATTATCCTTGCCCGGTCAGGATTTGAACCTGGGTGTTTTGCATATGACAATCCATGGCCAGACCAACAGATCCAAAAGAGCATACTTTGACAGCTGAATGACAGAGATTGTATTGAATGTAAACTGCTCCTTTTACATATACTATTTATGAAGATTATTACAACTCTGGATCAAATCTTACAACAGAATTCCATGTATGCCCAAAACAGTGACTTATTTTTTTCAAATTGTGGCCCAGTTGTAATCAGCCAAAACCATGAACCACTGCTTTGGATTAAGTTCTGTTACACTCGAGTCTTACAAAGGTATTGCTAGTGTGCTTAGATAGTTCAGTGGATATTTTACTAGCCTTTTATGTTGGTGACTAGGATTAGATTTTCTGGTATGGTAAAGAAAGGTATGGGGTATAATCTCTAACAGAAACTCTGCATGATGCAGAAAAAAAACCACAGAACTTTGTTGTTTAACACTACCTAATTTCCTAATTAAGTCTATATACTGGTACTCCCCTTTCACCACTAAAGAACCAATGTGATACTTTTTTGTACCATTGCTAGGGGTAGTGTAAGTTAAGGGATCAACAAGCGAAATCTTTTAAATTCTTGCAGTTTGATGCTGGGAAGTAATTGTTGTATTTGACATGCACTAACTTGTGCTATTGTATGCCCCATTTCAAACATGGATCAACTTTAAAGTATGGAGTTTGATTAAACTAGAGTTACTACTTTTATAGCTATATTTTAAGATGCATGTTGTACATAAATTCAAGTGAAAAATTAAAAAAAAACAACATTTCAGCAGAAGTTAATGAAGTATTTTTTGATGTACTAAGGTATGTTTATTCATTTTCATTTTAGTGCTCAAGAAATATTCAAATATCGCAGACCCTTGGACAAAACCGTGCCAAACAGAGGAGGGGCTAAAGACTTTGAACCTGATGGATCATTTCTTCAATCAAAGTGGATTGAGTCTTTAAGCCAGGAGAGATTCAAGGTCCTAAAAGAACAAAGAGTGGAGCGAGAGTATGATTTCCTACTTTTCATACGCCCATCAAAATTTTTTACATATTTTGTTATAAAGTTGTTTGTCACATTTATCTGTCATAAGCTTGCAATGTAGAGATTTTCTCCTATAGTTTTCAACCAGTCTCTTTCAAGTTTGGTATGCTTAATCACCATGACATGAAATTTTGTTTTCCTTGACAGAATTTTAATTCTAAATTTTAGCTCACATGGCCCCAATGGTCGAGTGACCTTATGGCATTGTTTGCTTATCTTTCTGCCTTCTTAAATTACTAGCCATGAACAACTCAGCAGGATTTGAGCAAATTGGGTCAGAAACATCTTCGGAGGAGGGAACTCATTTTTGTATAAATAGTGTGCCTGAACCCCCTGGGGCGTGAGGGGTAGGGCCCAAAAGAAGAAAGTAAGCCAAACCATTCTTCTTCTATAGGAATGATTGGATTTTGTCCAAATTTATTCTGATGTATTCCTAAGTAAAACAGACATAATTTTGTATTTAAACAGGGGTCTCAGCCCCCTAGGGCAGAAGGGGCAGGACCAAATATTGGAATTCCATATTCTGTCCAAATTTGGTCTGAAGCATCTTTGGGTGAATGAGAATCTATTTCTTACTAACAATAAATCTTGGTTCCGTGGATTCGGAGGGGCTGGGCCAAATAGTCCTTCTTCCTCTGTAGAAATTTCTGGATTCTGTCCAGATTTGGTCAGAAGCATGGATGAAGTGGAATCAATTTTCTGTAATTGGTGGATCTGAGCCCCATAGGGTAGAGGGACAGAATACAATAGAGAAAAGGATTTTTCCGGGCTAGAACTTCAAAACCTTTCAACTCAACTTCACAAAACTTGCTGTATGTATTAATTTAGCGCCCTAGTTGTGTCTTTTGCTATTGATTACATTTCATTTTTCATCTTTTTTTTGTTTCCATAGAAACAGCCAAAAAACATAAAATTAGTGTTTACTTTCCTTTCCAGGCTACACCTTAAAAATTGTTCCACTGAACTCAATAAAACTATCTGTATACATATTGTTAGTGCTCTAGTTGTGCCTTTTGCTATTGATGACCTATAATTCTTTTATATTTTTTTCTGTAACCATGGAAACATTGCCAAAAAACACAAAATTAGTATTTACTTTCCTTTCCAGGCTACAACTTAAAAATCATTCCAATCAACTCAACAGAAATTTCTGTATATATCAGGATTAAAAATTGATTAATTTTTTTTTCTGTTACCATGGAAACAGATATCCTTCAACACAAATTTCATTTTTTTCTGGACCAGTGCTCTGAAATGGTTCAAGATAATTGCTCAAAACATTTTACTCTTATTAAGCTTGTAGTGTCTTTTGCTATAGGGAAATTCTCCATTTAAATACTTTTTCAGTTACCAAGGAAACAGATAGGCCAAATCACAATGTTTAATTTTTTCAAACCAGTTTTCTTAAAACATTCAAGGTAATTACTCAGTACTCAAAACTTATATTAATCTTGTTTGGAGATCATCTCCTCCCGCAGTTATTAACCAAGCATTGTAATCCCTTGAGACTTTTTCACTTGGCTAGATTTGGATGAGTTATTTCCCTTTGTTCTTCATTTCTTAACAAATTTCTTTCTTACTTGATAAGTTTATTTATAGTGACATGAAATCTCAGTGGCATTTTGATTAAAAAAAAGATAAAGTGTTCTCTTTGGTAAGGAACAGGCTTATATATTTTTCTGCATGCAATGCTTTGTTCTTGTTGATATTGTCATTTAATCAAACAACCACCAACAAGGAAATGAACAAAGATTAGAGACGCATACAAGTATTTGATTATTTTTTCTTCTTGTTAGGGGTGGTTTGGTGAAAGGAGAATGGAACAAAGACCGTCAACTTGTTGAACTTGAACGAGAAATGGTGAGATTGTTTGCAAAAAGCAAAAAAGAAAAATTGAATTGTCATTTAATCTATATATTATAGTCATGGGAAATAAGGAATATTTGAGGAAAAATTGTTCACCATGAGTATCAATAATTCATACACTTTAAACGTTTTCCTTAACTTAAAGATAAATGTTGAGATGTTGCATCATGTCTCTTATATTTTTATAGAGATATTTTTATGAGAGAATAGTTTTCCTTATTTACAGGGAAAGTTTTGGACGTATATGGGATTTGTAGACAGCAGTAGGAAGTGGTTGTTTCCAGAGGAGGCACTGTTCCTTATGGAAACCGTAAGTGGAACCCATGAAATTCTCCTTGAATTTAGATTTCCTTACCATAAATGAAATTCTCTTTACAGACTAAGAAATAAATCTAAATGAAAGGTAAATTGAAGCTAGACAGCTGATCTTTGGTACTTTAATCTTAGCTTGGAGATTCTGCAGACCTATGTCAATATTATGTAAAAGCAACTTAACATTCTGGTTTCTTTATGTGCTAGATGTACAGTGTTTTGTTTAGGACTTAACATCTTCATAACAATAAAAGGTGCTGCTTGACATAACATTACCACTGAAAAATACTAATTATCAAATAGAAAGTTCTGTTAAATTAACACAGAAACTTTAAATAACTTATGGTATTAAGCAATGTAGTTACACTTTTTATCAGATGTTAACTGTGTATTATTACCAGCCAATATTTGGAAAATTGACTTGAGAGTTATGTAACGGATTTTGGTGACAAGATACATAATTTATTGTGATAAATCAAAGTAAATCAAAGTAAGAGTGATACATGTCCTTTTTAAAGATACATAGGAGATACACAAAATGAAATCAGAACACCCTTACATTCCACCAAATATATTTACACATAAGTTGGTCATTACTAGATTTTATATTATAGAAATTGTATTTTTGCCTTATTTGTACCAATATTCCTACAGAACACACTGGTGGTGAATTACAAAGGCTTGCCTATCAGCATCCAGCAAGCATATACAGCATTTTTAGGAACTGTTGCTTTGACCACAGAGTGCTACCAAGTCTATTCTCACCTGAGGAGACTGGGATATGTTGTACTGCGACATCAAGGATGGTAAGTGGTAAATTTCAGACCATCACAAGAACTAAACATATAGATAGTACTCAACTATAACTGGATTAGGTTACATTTCTTGAATTCAGTGGGGTTGATTTTCTTAATTTTCGTTTGAGTATGATTTGATATAAGAATTGGTGATATTAAGTATCAGCATGAGAGTAATTAAAACAGCTTTGTTAGTGATTTTGTGGTCCTTATATGTTGGTAGGCAAAGGGTCCATTTTGATCATTTGGGGAACTTTGTCAGATTTCAGAACTTATTTGAAAGTCCTAGCTTCTACATGATTTTCAGACACACAATCACTAAAGATCGCATTTCCTTATCATCTTATATGATATCTGATATTCTGAATCAACCTATAAATAATGTATGATTTTTAAATGATTTTAATGGAGAAAAGAAGCATCAAGGGCATTTTTCCCTAGCTTGTCAGTTTTACTTTGTAACAACCTTTGCTTTTCCACAGCCTAGATGTCACAACTTATGAAAGAAAAATCCATTTAGACCAACATGTTAAAATGGACAAAAAGAAAAGGAAACATAAGGGAGACAATACATCTGACACCTCTGGATTAGATCAACTTCACAAGAAAGTCAAAGTTGCATTAGATGACTCAGATAAAGAATTGATGAAAGAACAGCTTGAAAATTCTTGCCCAGAAAAATGTGCATCACTTATGGACCTGGGTGGGTCATCCATAAGTGAAGGAGTGATTGAGGATAGATGTGACAGCAATGGGTGGAACACTAGTGGGTCAACTAATCAAACCGACACTGGAATAAAAGAGAGTGATTTGGCAGAGGAATGTGATGGACAAAGTGTACCTTATTCGGTGTGGGAGTTTGACAGATTGGGCTTCCCTAACATAGGAGGTGTAGAGGTGCTGGAGTTACAGATACCTAGACTTGATCTGCTTCCACATGGTGTAGACCTGAGTAAAGCGTCAACCATATTTAATGTTCAGACTTACCTTTCACAGCAAAGAAAACACCTTAAAAAACATCATAGACAACAACAGCAGGAATGCATAGAAAATTTAGAATTCTCTTATTCAGAAATGATTCATAAACAGACGAAAATAATGGCCTCAAATTGGGGAGAGTTTAAAAAGAAGATGGCAATCAGAGACATGGAGGATAAAAGAGTCTCTCCAGCACAGCATCTTTGGGAGGGGGAGATAACTCCATTAGTAAGACCAAGTGATGCTACCTCCACAGGTATATATTTACCAATGCAATACAGGTTGGAAAATAGAAAATTATAACAGACAAAACAATAAAAACAGGAATAGCTGCATTTACTTGAAATGTTTTTTATTCAACTTGCTGTTTTTTTCTATGTAGTATTGAGTCTGTAGGGGTATACAATTCCACTAATCTGGGATTTTATAACAGAGTTAGTGAAAATGTAAATTATAAAGGATGCATATACCAGTATACTGTTTTGTGAAATCTTCTTGCAAGCAAGTACATGAAGTATAAAATGTTATACCCTTGATACTAAGAAATGGGAGTGGTCATACTTAATTATGTAATTCATTGAATTTTTAAATCCCTTTGTAAATAATGTTTGAAAATGAAATCTTTCAGAACACATTATAAAAAAAAGTATGGTATTGTTTTCAGTGTCTTTCCTATCAAATCAATGTCAAACATGAAATAATAGTTTTACCTGCATTTGTTTTCCTGTTACAGGCAGTATCTTGAATAGATTGCAAATCATTGAAAGTGTTAATTTAACAAAGGGACCTAGGTAAGATATCTCTTTATTTACCCTCTTGTTTACCATGTTTAAATCAGGATTAATTACTGTAATTATTGACAAAACTGCATCAAGAGGGAATATCTGTCCAGTTTTGAGAACTCCACTCATACGTGTTAGCTTGTTTGTTGAAATTCATCAAGTTATTCCATTTGCAGTCTTGCCCAGGTTGATAAGGATGAAGTGTATCTTTGCCCTGGTGACAAAAAAGTCCTTACCCAAATAATGATAAAAAAAGGATAAGAACAAATATAGGCTTTGCTCTAGTTATATATAAAAAGGGCAAAATCACACATTTTCCAAGTTGACAAGACAAAAAAGTGCCCACCTAGATATGGTCAAATACAGGCCATGCTTTGCTTGATAATGACAAAAACAGGCCTTGTCCTGGTTGATAAGAATCTGAATATGATAAAAAGAATTGGAATTAGATTTTATTTATGTGCACTAAACCTACAGGCAATACCTATAGCAAGCAGTCTTTTTGGCTTGGTTTTAATATATATGTATCAGAGACTGGAGAACAAAATTGTGGTTGTGACAACACAAACTGTATTCTTTATATATATTTTCAAACCTGCCTATACAGGTCTCAGATAGACACACCCAGTACTTTACCTGGTGGAACCATATTTGATGTTTACCTACCAGATGCCAAGTTCAGAAAGTCAAGGCCTGGACTTCCTAATTACAGAGTCTGTGTCTCAAAGTAAGTGTGATTTACTTATGGGTAGTAATTGTTTGGTTCTTCAGAGTGTTTTGTGATTCTTCAGAGTGTAATGAGTGGTTCCTCAGGATGCAGTGTGTGATACAATTTACTTGAGAGTGCAATATGTGGTACTTAAGGGTATAGTCAGTGCTTCTTGAGGATGTAGAGTGAGGCATTTGAGGATGTAGTTTGTGATATTTAAGGATGTAATCTGTGGTTCCTGAGGGTGTAGTTTATGGTACTTGAAAAATGTATTGTGTAGTTCTTGAGGTCGTAGTGTGTGGTACTAGTGTGGATGTTATGTTTGGTACTTAGGTGTGTAGAATGTGGTACTTTAGGGTGCAGTGTGTGGTACTTGAAGGTGTTTTATGATACTTGAGCATGTATTGTGTTTAGTGTGTAGCCCTTGAGGATTAAGCTTGTGGTACTTCAGGGTGTATTGTGTGGTACATTATGGTTTTTTTTATGATACTTGTGGGTGTCGTGTGTGGTAATTGTAGGCACTATGTGGTACTTGTGGGTGTTGTGTGTGGTAATTGTAGGCACTATGTGGTACTTGTGGGTGCCGTGTGTGGTAATTGTAGGCACTATGTGGTACTTGTGGGTGTCGTGTGTGGTAATTGTAGGCACTATGTGGTACTTGTGGGTGCCGTGTGTGGTAATTGTAGGCACTATGTGGTACTTGTGGGTGCCGTGTGTGGTAATTGTAGGCACTATGTGGTACTTGTGGGTGCCGTGTGTGGTAATTGTAGGCACTATGTGGTACTTGTGGGTGCCGTGTGGTAATTGAAGTTGCTGTATAGTACTTTATGTCAGGATCATTACATTGTTTTCATGTTATGTGTTATAATCCAACAATGATGTAGAGTAGGGTTAGTGGAATTTGATTGGCTGTCAGTTCAGTTTATTCTATCCACACTACCAATACTCCTCAAATGCCCAAGTTTGCAGTTAAAAACACCTCCAGTTTCCAGCAGTATCTATTCTGATTGGGCAGAAATTATTCCAAAAAGTTGTTCCATACATGAGAATATAGAAACAATTAGAAGTCAGTTGTATACATTTAATACTGTTTCAAAGTACAACTTTACATTTTAGGATTCATGAAAAGCCGCCAAATCTCCAGGAAATTTTGAGTACCCAAAGATCATTTCCTGATGGTGTTCCAGTTAGCTGGGCAGTACTTGACCATGGAGACATAGCCTTCTATCAATTCACAGACATCTCTCTGCCACAGGAAGTGTCAATGGGGTAGGCACGATTCTGGGCTAGCTAGCTACTGAAACCAGTGATATCTCTCTTCCACAGAAATGTCAATGAGAAACATACCAACTGGGCTAGCTAGTTACGAGTCCAGACATCTCTCTCCCACAGGAAGTGTCAATGAGAAGCCTACCAACAGGGCTAGCTACCTGTCAAGTCATTTTTCTCCCACAGGAAGTGTCAATGAGATATGTACCAGCTAGGCTAGCCAGTGCAAGCCCAAGCATTATTCTACCATAGGAAGTGACAATGAGAAACTTACCAATTGGGCTGGTTAGCTACGGAAAACAGAGACATCACTCTCCCATAGGAAGTGTTAATGAAGTGTCAATTTTTATCAAGGTATTTGTTACAGAATTAGGGTTGCTATTTTATTGCTACTTATATATATATATATATATATATTTGTAATTCTGTAAATGTGCCAGTGTACTTTGAAATCTTATTGTGACTTGGGGTTTGCTCAAGACATTTACATTCAACATTCACAAATTATTGTTCAGTTGTACAAAATCTACAGCTGTAACATGTGCTGTACTTTGCTCGACCTGGTACTTGATAGTGGTACACAACACAGCTGTGTCATGTGTATTCTAATCCTGTTTACTGCTCCTGTCTTTCTTCATTGATAACAAAAGACTGGTTTATAAATGGTTGTTTTTTATTATATAAAAAAAGTTATGGAATTCTATAACAATGGTAATTATTTTTAAATATTATGTAATCATGTCAATAAACGTTGATAAATTCTTTTGACTAAATCCAATGATTATAAACATTCACTCTATCAATGGTAATATGACCTCTGACAGTATTAAAACATGTTTGATCCAACAACGTGTACACACAATACACTTTCATACTGGACCCTAATCGTCTATATTGTCAGTGGGCCATACAACAGTGGAGAAGTTAATACATGTCAGTAAGATAAGACAGGCTATCAGAATGTACAAGTCAAGTTTGATTCAGTTCCGATAGATTTGACAGGTTTCACTATAATGGTAATAAATGTCATATTCACCACTCACTCCTGATCAGATGATAATGATAAACAATAATTCCACACTTTGATAGTATGATTAGATCTCTCTTTATCAGGTCCTTAACCAGACCTGTTCATTAACAGCATCAACATAAATCATATATCTCTTGTTATGTGGCAAGCTCTTGACAAATACTTCCAATGACTTCATTAAAATGTCAGAATGGTGGTTTTTCCTCTGAAATAGCTCTGTTTTAAACCATCTCAATCAGTCTATCTACTTCATATATAAGTGTACTGGATTTATATTATCATATATATGACATTGATAAATTTAATTTATAAAAACAAATTCTACATTTTATGTGATATAACTGAAATTGTAATACCAATATTCATTTGCATTGTTATCATATCAATTCTATTGTTATTATATCAGTACTAAACACACAACTGATGGTCAGCATTAAACAGTACACAACTGATGGTCAGCTTTAAACAGTACACATTTGATGGTCAGCTTTAAACAGTATACAACTGATGGTCAGCTTTAAACAGTATACAACTGATGGTCAGCTTTACACAGTATACAACTGATGGTCAGCTTTACACAGTACACAACTGATGGTCAGCTTTACACAGTATACAACTGATGGTCTACTTTACACAGTATACAAATTTCAAACTTATCTTTCATACAAATTCTCTTTACATTTATGACTAATTCTGTGGTACCCTTCAGCTTATATCACTGCAGAATCATGAGCTATTGTACATAGGTGACTAAAGATATAATTTTGGAAACAAGGAATAAGGATTACTCCACATACCAAACTTCTTGGATTTAAATGTGAATTTATCATTATTATTTACTTTCAAATACTATTTCTATAACATCAATTAATAATTAATTTTCAGAAGCTAAGACTTTGTTCGTAAATATTTCACCAGTAACAAACATATATGTTAACAACAACAGGGAGAATATGTTAACATGAGGAGAGACAGACTTTAGAATATTCTAGTACTAACAGAAGATAAAAAGGTATTATAGGCAGCAGCATAAAACATTCCCAATATCACAGACAAACTCGGCCTCCAACACAAACACACAATTCTACAGCAGATCATTTGTACTCAAATAGTGTTAACATCAATATTGCACAAGAACAGTCTTTTGTGACCAACTTAGGGGAATCACACCTGATACACCTACGTACAATGTATGGAAACAAGTGCAGGAGGTTTGAACTACAGCACCAACAATTCTTTAAAATTCTGCTGACTGATAACAGATATAAATCTTTACTTTTAATGATAATGAACAGAAAGCTATCAGAAACTATCCATCATTCTTATAAACAATACCAATAAAATTAATTGGTTGTTAAATTTTCACTTTGACGAGAAGAAAAATCACTATAAATGAAATCTGTTGCAACAGATATTTTGTTTAGAATGTTGTGCAACTCCTGTAGCTGTGGGAAAATGGACAAACTGTTCACTCCAGAACCTCCTTGTACTTTCCCCAGCCGTGGAAACACTTTGTAAACTTTCTCAGTTCCTTGTATTTCATGGCTAGCAGTAGTTTACGTGGCTTGTTGGGCTGTTTGTTACGCATGTGTTGGATGTATACCTACAACATCAGAAAGGTAAAATTGATTTTATTTCAAAACACACAAAAGCATCTTATCATTAGATTTTTTGGAATATATTTATTCATCATATTGTTTGCGTAATTGTGATCAATCATTGCATGAAAAACGTTTTGACATTGATTTCCTGAGTGTTTGTGTCACATAACAACTATTAACTAGAGAAGAAAAATATTTTAACCATGAATAGTTGTTACTCTACAATGTATCATCATCAACAGACCAGGAAATAAAGAAGAATATCGATGTCTTTATTTAATTTAAAGCATCAAGACTGAAACACATCTTATTAACATTTATAATGTTGCATATTATCATTATAAATGTTAAAAAGATGTATTTCAACTCATGAATCTATAAAAATTTGCCTACATTACATTCAAACATCTCTGAATAGGTTTCATTCATTTTGTTTAAATCCCATGACAAACACTTCTAATATCACTAGTAACCTCAACATTCCTGATATCACTAGCTACCTACCCTTGAGGACTAGTTGTAATGAAGGGATCAACATCTCTGATATCACTAGCTACCTACCCTTGAGGACTAGTTATAATGAAAGGATCAACATCTCTGATATCACTAGCTACCTACCCATGAGGACTAGTTGTAATGAAAGGATCAACACCTCTGATATCACTAGCTACCTACCCTTGAGGACTAGTTGTAATGAAGGGATCAACACCTCTGATATCACCAGCTACCTACCCTTGAGGACTAGTTGTAATGAAGGGATCAACACTCCTAATAATAACTGATTATATCATTACCTGTGCACTCTTAAATGCAAGTTTTATTTCCACATCACTTGTTTTCTTGCCAACCCAGAGGAAGACATTTTCCCCGTTGTCCAAGATCATCACGTCATCATCAGCCAGATCGTCCTTGTAGGAGAAAACACATCATAAGATATGAAAAATTTGGATGTCATACAACTACAGCTGCCATCTGCTGAAAATCAATCCTGCAGATGCTAACAGTCATGGTACCCTTATATACCCATTATCAACTCAACAGAGAAATACATGTATCCAATTTTGACTACAATATACAACTATTCAAACCAACATTAATAAAGATTTAACAAATGTTTAATTTATTTCCAATCTGTATCAAAGTGCATGAAGTAAACTTTTTCCTTCACATTTCTGTAATTTTTTGTCACAAATACTAAATAGCGATGGGTATGCTCATGTTTTCTTAGGAACAAACCATATAAGACATACATGACTCAAGTAAAACATGAAGTTTGTAGAAGAGTGTGATAAAAAGTGTCACATAACACAGCAGAAAATATGTCACAATACATAAAACAAATTTACAGTACAGTGGGCTTGGCTCACATTTAAGAATGGTACCAAGATTGTTTCTAATTCTTGAAGAACCTACAGTATAACCTTACAATGTTATATTGCAAGCATTTGTTATTATAAAGGAGTTTACATGATACTATTGATGACTATTTGCAGATGGTACCTGGGGATCAGGTTTACTTAACATGCTTTTGTGTTTTGTAATTGGGAAAGATCACTGTGACATACCAAACTAGAATGTCTGCCATGGACTGACATGTTTTATGATAGGATGATATGGCAGATACAGACCTGCTTATGATTGACCAAATAAGAAACAATATCTGTGGCTTTACCTGACAGAAATCTGCACATTTTTCCGACACTGTGAAGTATCCTTTTTCATTGGAACACCTAAACAGGCGAGCATGTTGCATGAACTTTGCCTCCTGAAAAATATGTATTTACATTTACATAAAGGAATAGGTATGATAACATCAATCAAAACCATCACTTACTTCTTTTAAAACTATTCTTTCAGTATTATACTTTATAACAAAATCACTTCACGTCTACAGAACAAGGAAATGAGAATGTGATGGTTCAAAGAGTTCATTGTGAACTTTTTATCAGAAAGATGATACATACAGTGGAACCTCTTCAAACTGACTATTTATGGGACATGAATATTTGGCCAGTTCAAGGAGGGTTCAGTTTGTAGAAATTGAGCAAGTTGACCGCTCCAGACTCTGATATGATTGAACTGATTCTGTTGTATACATTAATTACATGACCATTTTGTTCACTCATTATTTACACTTCACATGTCCAAATATATACAGAGGAAAAAGTTTTAGAGTAAAAATAAATCTGTACAGTGAAAAAACAGCAACAGCGATACTTGTATTCTATGTGTGGCTATGGTCAAAAAGAAATTTATGCATTTCATGGCAATCTCAGAAGTAATGTAACTTTACATACGCTTTGACGTAGCCCCAGTCGGATGGTCCGTTTTTCCGAAAGTGATACCAACCGATATATTTGATGAATATGTATTTTGGTGACCAGTATAAAAACTGACCTAAAAGTCTCAATATTTCCAATTGATATGTATCAAAATAGCATTATTCAATTACTTACGATTTAGATACGAAACTACAGCTTTCTAACTCTGCATCAGTACTTATTTTCAATTTGTCTGTAGCCGTTTCTCACTTCCGTGAAATGATGGACTTGTTTGATATGGTTTCAATTTGTCATTGGTGATAACTATACATTATGTTTATCATAATCCTCCTGATCAGGGTAGGTATTGTGAAGAAAGCCTACCCATGACAAGCATAGGGTGCAAAGCTTACAACTGTCAACACAGTTTGTTGGAACTCAGGTCTTGATTGTTCAGGTAAGGCCGGATTTCAGAAGTGATTTTTGGTATATTTCAATCATTTCGGACGAAAAAAATCAGTTTGGTATTTGGAATTGAGATTGATTTTTTTTGGGAATGTTTTTATTACTATGATAAAAAGGACGTCATTCTGTACATCACATTTTGTTTGCTTTCAAGGAGTGATTGGTTTGAGAAGGATTGGTTTGGGGAAGCTACACTGGAAATATATTGGAAATCATCCCTGGGGCCATGCTAGCTCACAGCAATGTCCTATAGCGATGTCCTATATAACCCCAGGTAATGATCCGTCGTAGGTTGTTTTATGCTCCCTACCAAAAACTTATTTCTCAGGACAGCCTCCCATATCTTGTTCAGTGAGTTAGTCACCTGCTACTACAAGAAGATCCTGCATCAAAATTACCTTGACTGTGTTTGCGGTAATTAACCCAGGAAATAAACAATCCTAACCTTTACTAACACACAGATACAATGTCTTAAATTGTGAATAACTATTGATTACTTACCGTTTCATGCGGTTTCTTTCCTCCAATGCCAACCCAGAAGAAGTTGACTGGCTCTTCGCCCTCACTGATCATTTGTATCGTGTAGTTATCCTGAAGTTGAAACAGGGTACTGTGATATCGTTTCTGTTTTCTACTTAAAAATTTTGCATACTGTGTTTTAGTACATGTAGTAATCTAAAAGACTGACATATAATTGTCTACATACTCTTGGTTTCTACATCATGTGTGCTATATTTTATTTACATCTAGTTTAAATACCTAATTTAAACATCTTGTATGAAATATTCCACAGTTTTATACATACTTTGTACATTTTGTATGCTATCTTTTCTGCCAGTGTAGCCTCCTCATGCTCTGCTCTGCTGCCAATCCACACATAGACCACGCCCATGAGATCCTCACTATCAAACGGCACCATCAGGATATAGCTGAAATTTCAGTACAGAATCATGTTATGGTTACCATGGAAATATAAAGATAATTCATCTTCTAACAGCTTTATGATTTCATAATGAATTCAGGTAGTGAAATGATATTAAGTACCTTGATACAGCATTCAAGTTGTGTGTGATTAACCTACCTTGATTTAGTGTACAAAGTTGTGTGTGATTATCTTACCTTGATATAGTGTACAAAGTTGTGTGTGATTATCTTACCTCGATTTAGTGTACAAAGTTGTGTGTGATTATCTTACCTCGATTTAGTGTACAAAGTTGTGTGTGATTAACCTACCTTGATTTAGTGTACAAAGTTGTGTGTGGTTATTTTACCTCAATATAGTGTATAAAGTTGTGTGTGATTATCTTACCTTAATATAGTGTACAAAGTTGTGTGTGATTATCTTACCTTAATATAGTGTACAAAGTTGTGTGTGATTATTTTACCTCAATATAGTGTATAAAGTTGTGTGTGATACAAAGTTGTGTGTGGTTATTTTACCTCAATATAGTGTATAAAGTTGTGTGTGATTATCTTACCTTAATATAGTGTATAAAGTTGTGTGTGATTATCTTACCTTGATTTAGTGTACAAAGTTGTGTGTGATTATCTTACCTTAATATAGTGTACAAAGTTGTGTGTGATTATCTTACCTTTATATAGTGTACAAAGTTGTGTGTTTATCTGCCCTTAATATCGTGTACAAAGTTGTGTGTGATTATCTTACCTTAATATAGTGTACAAAGTTGTGTGTGATTATCTTACCTTTATATAGTGTACAAAGTTGTGTGTGATTATCTTACCTTGATATAGTGTACAAAGTTGTGTGTGATTATCTTACCTTAATATAGTGTACAAAGTTGTGTGTGATTATCTTACCTTGATATAGTGTACAAAGTTGTGTGTGATTATCTTACCTTGATATAGTGTATAAAGTTGTGTGTGATTATCTTACCTTGATATAGTGTACAAAGTTGTGTGTGATTATCTTACCTCGATTTAGTGTACAAAGTTCTATGTGATTATCTTACCTGATTTTTGAGTCATGCTCTTGGAGTTTTGAAACATGCCTTACTGTTCCATTGTTATAATAAAATTTATCAATCCAGATAAATTGACCCTTTATATCACATATCGACTAATAGTAAGGATACTGATGGAACTGTGAAATGTTTAACCTCGTTAAATTAAATAACTAAGCAATATTATTTCATTACTTGGGTGAAATACTTACCAAAAGAATGAGTTTAATAAGGAGGCGTCTGGCCTTATCTACAAGAATGAAATGTTCTATTAATATCAATATCAGTCATGAACAGCTCATTACATTATCAAACATCTGTTTTTGCCATATCTTGACTATATCTTCGGTTTCACTCTAATTGAATTTTACTGATCTCGAAGGTAGTGCTTTTTTCGGTGTAAACTGAACCTGTATAAATCTAGAGATATCTTAATGGACACTGAGAGTATCATTTCATTAACTGATTAATTACACTAGACCTGACAGAAATACAAAGAGATTGACTTTAGGTTGGTGATGTCACAGCACACTTCTCCAGTCTACAATCAATGTTAAAAAAAGTCCTATCGTGTGCAGTTACAATACACTACAAACAAGGTAACTATCAGTATTTTACCTGTATACATCTTGTGGCTATAGGACTGCCATTGGCACGTAGATGGAAGAATTCAATATCAGTCTTCTTAACCTCGCCCCCACCAACTTTCCTCTTGCCCTGTCGGATGATGAATTGGCGTTTGAAGTGGGAGAGGAATTTCAGGTTCTCCTGTTGCTGGTGTGTTCGTACTACTTCTAGTCTGTCCTTGAACAGAGTCTCAAACTTTTTTTGTAAGCTGTAAAACAGAGTGTTACAAATCACTTCAATAACTCAGATGAAACCATGTAGAGTTGACCTAATCAGGTGCATTTTAAAGATCTTAATATTCATTTCTACTGGAACAGGATCTAAAATCTGATTCTAAATTTACATTGAGACAATCAGATGTATTCCTTATGTCTGAGATACCTAAAGGCCAATTTAAAGATCTTAATATTCATTTATACTGGATCAGGACCTAACCTCTGATTCTAAATTTACAATGAGTCAATCAGTTGTATTCCTTGTGTCTGAGATACCTAAAGGTCAGTTTAAAGATCTTGATATTCATCTTTACTGGAACAAGACCTTCTGGGTTTTATCCTGGTTCTAAATTTACATTGAGACCATCAGATGTATTCCTTATGTCTGAGATACCTGAAAGTAAAGGTGAGCCAGCCCATGTTGGAGGTGTCACGCCCTTGCCAGAAGTACACAACACATTTATAGTCATCTTCCTCTGGATCCTCATCTTCATCCTCTTCATCCTCCTCCTCGTCCTCATCTTTTTCCAGTGGTACCCAGTACCGACACAGGAACACATAGCAATCCTCAGTGTGGAATATTCCTGTTATCATGCAACAGAAACATTAAACAGAAAACTGTATAGACCACAAGTATATCACATGGAAAATTAACTTACTATACCTGTTGAGTAGAATCTGAAGTAACAGTTTCTGATTCCAGCACTATATCTGAGAACTTTTCCTTTCAGAACATGATCTGTGTTTTCAAAATGTAAAAAAAAAAATTGATGTCTTATGTAAAGGGTTCTACTAGTATGGTGCCACAAACATTATCTTTAGACATCAGTACTAAATCCTGCCTCATCAACACTGAGACAACAGTAATAACTAGCTAGTACACCTAAGAGATGAATGAGCGTTCAGCAGTATTACAGTTCATGCATCACCTACCTAGCTCCTCATCTGGCAGTCGTACAAACTTCTTGCCCTCTAAAACAAATGCTTCCATGCCATCCAGATCTTCATTCCATTCAGTGGTCAACTGGTCCTACCATGTAAAATGGCTCAGTTAATTATTTTGTTAGCTACCTTTGAAGGTTTGAATATACAAGAAGCAAGTGAAAGGTTTTTTTTACATTATGTCATTAAATATCAGTTTGGTAGATTGTTTCTCTGTCTATTAGTAATGAAATGTGAATAAAAGCTTACAGCCTCCTCAAGAGTCATGGTGGGTTGTCTGGGCATGAAGAGTGCTGACAGGTCTGTCTTCAACTTGTCTCTTGCCATAATGACCTACAAAGTACAAATATGGTATTTAAAATCATATCAATTCCTTACTTCTAAACAAGAGGCCCATAAGGCCTGTATTGCTCACCTGATTTAGTTTGCTGAAATTGATTCATTGAAACTTATAGGAAAAGTACTTAAAAGACTTGCATCATTATTTTCCCTAGAATGACCAGCCCCTCTGCCCAAGGTGGGGGTCAGACACACTGTTAATTTGGGCTAAACTGAATTCTTCCAACAGAAAAATTCAAAAGAATATGCTCTATTTTCCCTATTGGGCCTCGCCCTCTCACCCCAGGGAGCCGAGACCAATTGTTATACAAAATAATCCCATTCACCCGAGCATGCCTCAGACTAAATTTAGTCAAAACCCAACCTTTCCTACAGAAGGAGTAGGATTTTAAAGAATTTGTTCAATTTCCTCTATTCAGACCAGTCCCAAGGGACTGAGACTCACTGTTTATACAAAATTGATTCCCCTTCAGCCAAAAATGCTTTTGACCAAATCGGGACAGAATCTAGGAATTCCTAAAGGATCGGAGGGGAGAAGTATTTTAAAACAAATTTGCTCTTTTTCCCCTACTTGGCCCCACCCATCTTGCCCAAGGGAACCGAGATCGTTCCCAAAGAATACTTCAGACCAAACAAATCTGGGCAAAATTCAATGATTTCTACAAAAGAAGAAGAAATTTAAACAACTTGTTCAAAAACTTAATTCCACTTCCCTAAAGGAGCATTATGAGCAAATATCAGCAAAGTTCGTCCAAAACCAGTAGCGGTTCTTAGTATGAATTTGACTGATGATGCACCATGGCATCAGCTCACCAGTCCTTTAGACCAGGTAAATTAGTAATGGAATGCACAAAAGATGAAATCGTAGTATCAGAACACATTATAAACAATTGAAGAATGATGACCCAAAATCCAAGAAGATGTTTCAAATTACTAGAATACAAATCAGGGAGACATTTACAGTAATAACACTCTGTAGTCATATTCTCCACGACATTTTACCTACGGTATTCTTAGTGGTAACCTCCACAGATTTATTTTGTGCTCCTTGTGCTACTTTGAGATCATTCCCCATGCATAACCTTGAGTTCAAACCCCTTCATCACCCCAGTACCTCAAAGCTGTGCCCCTGTATTACCATAAGGTTGTGCCCCTTGTATTATCCTGAGGTCATACCCCCTGTGTAACACTGAGGTTGTGCCACCATATTACCTTGAGGTCATGTCCCCTTCGAACCATTGACTCAGCTGTCCTTGTATAGTCTACAGGTATCACATCGTCCCAGCCAACAAATTTTGTCTTAAATACCTGTGGCTCTGTTCTGTAAAACAGTCCAGGAAGAAGGTCAGTGTCATATAAAACTTCATCAACATCAGTATCAAATACTATTACAATTTTACAATTTAAGTTTGTGAAATTGTCAATAAAATGATAAAAAAATGAAGTGAAACTGTTTAAATTGTCTATTCAGTGGCATCAGCCTATTTCCTATACAGAATAATTGCCTTTAACTTTACAACTGATCATAGAACTGTGCACCAATTCAAATAGAAACAGCATTTTCTTGTAACTTTGAAAAATCATCTGTTTCAAAATGCAACTTTAATTGTGGTTGGGGCATCTGACAAAAACGTCTTTTAAATTTTACTTTTTAGTGATTTTTTTTCCATATACAGAATGTTTTTAAACTGAGAATTAATAACAGACATTAGCAGACAAACGCCATTATTATGGAAATCATCATTTACTGAAGTAGGAAATCACTGTACAAAAAGTACACACCCTTCTAAACACCTGGTTACACTGCAGTAGTCTGGACGAACCAACATAACATTGAGTTCCTGTGAAAGTTTGAGTGCCGCTGCCCTGATGAGTCGAGTTGACTTTTTACCAATCCTTCAAAAGAAAGAGAGAAGCTTATCAAGAAGAAAGAATTATGTACAGGAATTCACGATGAATACTTAAGATTAAAGTCATATACTAATTCACAAAAATATTCATTATAAAATGTACTCACCATACAAACAGGTCAGTTTTACAATCCAGTATGTACACACATTTAGACAGCAGCAGGGACTGCACTAACTTCCCTTTTGGAATGTCAACTAAAACAAAAAATAAATATGTAGTTTAACCACACTGAATATTTTAGTAATTTCAAGTATACGTAAACATACTCATCTTAGTGCAGTCAAATTTTGATGCAAACATGAATAACTGTAAAGTATAATTTATTAAGATAGACACAAATTAGCTCAGTTGGATGTGTCAAATGCGACTCAAATTAGACATCTGAGTTCAACATATGACTGCAGACAGAGGCATACACATGCATGATCCACCGTTAACATGTTCTACAGGTACATCACAAGTAAGATGTTTTCATTTATCATTATTACTCGTGAGTATTTGTTGTTTTGCTCTTTGTTATTTTCTTAGATCAGATTTTAGTAATACAAAAATCATCAAATGGAAAAAATAAAATAAGTGCTAATATAAGTATTCACAGTATACAAATTTTAATTTTTCATTTCAAATCTTTTGAATCTTACCATATGAGAGGTACTTTAAATGTAATTTGTTACCTTGTGGCAGTTCCAGATATCCCATGCCTAGTCCCACCTTGTACATTCTTGGTACATATTCCATTGGTGTTAGCAAAGCCGCCTGAAATCGAACATCATAACACATCAGTCATCCAAACCAATTAAAGGGTACAAAATCCTCAACAAATAGTACCGTTTATCCTAACAACAATTGATTAATAACAACAGTTTTCATTTAACAAATACCGTAAATTTGCAGGTATAGTGCGCAGGTACTTTTTTGGGGTCAGATTGGGTAACAAAAATCAAATCCTGAGGAATGTCAATGTGTCAGCATTATCAGTAGAAAACAAAACAATACAAACAGTTAGAATGGAAGTAATTACTATTGACAACATCAGTACTAACCACTAGACATCAGAGAAGCACCTTCTTATCTTAAAAACTTATGTACTGACTACTTTAGGCATCGGGGAAGCATCCTGTAATACTAGCTAAAGCACCTAAAACCTACAGTACTGACTACTTTAGGCATCGGGGAAGCATCCCGTAATACTAGCTAAAGCACCTAAGACCTACAGTACTGACTACTAGAGGCATCAGGGAAGCATCCCATAATGCTAGCTAGAACACCTAAAACCTACAGTACTGACTACTAGAGGCATCAGGGAAGCATCCCGTAATACTAGCTAAAGCACCTAAAACCTACAGTACTGACTACTATAGGCATCGGGGAAGCATCCCGTAATACTAGCTAAAGCACCTAAAACCTACAGTACTGACTACTATAGGCATCGGGGAAGCATCCCGTAATACTAGCTAAAGCACCTAAGACCTACAATACTAACCACTATAGGCATCAGAGAAGCATCCCGTAATACTAGCTAAAGCACCTAAAACCTACAATACTAACCACTATAGGCATCGGGGAAGCATCCTGTAATACTAGCTAAAGCACCTAAAACCTACAATACTAACCACTATAGGCATCGGGGAAGCATCCTGTAATACTAGCTAGAACACCTAAAACCTATAGTACTAACCACTATAGGCATCAGAGAAGCACCCCCTAATCCTCGCCAGAACACCTAAAACCTACAATACTAACCACTATAGGCATCGGGGAAGCATCCTGTAATACTAGCTAAAGCACCTAAAACCTACAATACTAACCACTATAGGCATCGGGGAAGCATCCTGTAATACTAGCTAGAACACCTAAAACCTATAGTACTAACCACTATAGGCATTGGAGAAGCACCCCCTAATCCTCGCCAGAACACCTAAAACCTACAATACTAACCACTATAGGCATCGGAGAAGCACCCCCTAATCCTCGCCAGAACGCCACAGATTCTTTGCCTTGGTCTTCCATGTAGATGTCTGCTTTTCCTTTCCTTTCATTTTTATTGATTTTCTCAGCTATAAGTCTAGAATATAAACAGAAACAAAATTGAATCATGATAATGTAATTAAAAAAATGCTGAAAAAGTTTATGAAATTAATTATTAAGTAACATCAGGTTATAATTGACCACAAGTAATTTAAGTCAAAATCTCTGGCAGGACTCGGAGTTTAAATGACATCAATTTTGTAGATGTGTTCCTACCTCGTTTTGGTTTTAGTGACTGCTTTAGACATCTTTCCTACCCAGATATAAATGTTGAGACCCATATCCAGCATGAATACAAATCTGCTGTCCAAGGATATAAACTCTGGTAAACACTGAAATCAGAGACACAAATATTGTTGGGCTTTTATCTATGAATATTAATATAATTCCAGTTATATATGTACTGTAGAACAAATTTTACTGCATATAAACAGTGATTTTCTAAGCATTGTTTAACTCACAACAAATTTAATTCACTTTTCCAAACAAAAGAAAAAAAAGAAAAAAATCATGAATACATTCCCTTTCTTTAAAAATGAATTTCTGTAAGTATGGTTGTTGTGGTTGGACGAAGTTAGAAAATCTCTAGATTTTCTCTGAATGTCTTGGGACGTATCTTTTTATCATCACATACATCACTTCAATATCAGTTCCTATTGCATATAAATCAACTGCAGTGAAAACGTAAATTTGATAGATTCAGTTAATACAAGTATTCCTAAGAACCTACCCTCTCCATGAAAACTGTCTGCACACCAGTAGCTCGATACAGCTTCGTTTCATATTCCTGTAATGAAATTGTCCATCATGAGTGTTGTTAACAGTGATATATACCAATATATTTGGCAATCATATTATACTGTGTATTAACAAAGATAATCCCTAACAATGTCCAGAGTAAACATTGCAATTTTTGCACTTATTTTCAAAGGTATACAATGTATTTAGAAGCTGGAAATGATTTAACTATTTTTATTGGTACACAACATTCTTCACACTATAGAAATCACTGACCATCACAGTAAGATATAGACGATAACTTACAACATTCTCCACACTGTAGAAACCACTACTTGTCCTTCCACCCTCTATATATGACACTCCATTCTCAAACAGGTCCAGAAATTCATCAGATTCATCCCCCATCTCTTCACGAATACAGCGACACTCTGCCCCCAAGAGATTCCTAAGGTTCACAGCATGAATAGCAGCACATGCCTTCTTATCCAGCTGTAGAAAAAGGGCAGTAGTATTACGAGGGCATTCATGATCCTTATATAGATATATATTGTTACAAAAGCAAAATTTCTGTACTGCTTACTGTATAAATATTGAACTAAGACAAAAATCATGACATACTGTATATCTTATATTTATTACATGTAAATTTTTTTACGAATTTCTATTTAAGTGATGAAATCATATTTTTATAATTCAAGATAATGTGACATGGATATAAATGGACATCAGATACATACGTTTCATAATTTTAAATTAAATTTTCGTGCTATGAGGTACTAGTTAAATTCTGATCTGTATCCATGCCTTTGTTCCTGTGAATGGAGTATTGAAATATCACTATGGTCAAGTACACTAAATGTCGTAATGAAAGGGGTGAAATGTATTTACTGGAAAGACCTGTGGTGATATCATGGTGCTTTCAATTATGGCATGAAAATCAAGAAAGCAGACTTTATATTTGAGAGATTGACAGGATGAATTACTACAACGATCAGAAATGCCATTACATTTTGAGATCACCCGTATCAATTGAAGGTTGTTTGATAATTTTGATAATTATTCTTGAATCTGTTTTCTCTTCATAAAAGAATCTATTAAACTTCCTTCATACAGGATTCAAGAAGTAACTAGGGAACCCACTTAAAATGGAACAGCCAACTGTTAACTGTAGGATACCTTTAATATATATGTCTGGTAGTTTGCCTTAGAGCATAGCTCTTATGTAGGGAAACCAAACACTTTGCAGCTCATACTTTTTACCATTTCACTGTGCAAACACAAACCAAGATAACTAAGTAATATTTGTATAATCTAAGATGTTAGTGAGGCCCTGACTGCCCCCTTTGTTGCAAAAGGATTTTACTGTAACTAAAGACATTGAATTTGAGATAATATATATTGGAGGGTATATTGTAGGCACACACAATTACAACAACTTCCTCCCACTTTTTCCCTGATTGGAATAGTGGAATTACCAGAGTGCAGGTATGTTTCAGAAAGAAGGTGTGTTAGTCCACCATCTAAAACAAAAGCCTAAAGCACAGCTAAAATGAGGAAAAGTGGGATATAATCAATTTCATGACTATCTTTTTTTTATAAATAAATAAGATGTATATTAATAAGCTATACTTACAGTGCAGTGTTCACCAATCCAGTACCAGATCTTCCAATCTATGCTGTTGGATTCATTTATGTAAGTCTTGAGGATGATGTAGCAATCAGCTTCGTAGAACTTCCCGATCAGGACTATCAAAATCAAAGCCAATAATACACCATCTTCATCAAGCACAAACTTGATACATTTATCACCTACATTACACGTTGTACGTGTGCCCTCTTGAAACTACAAACGTGGATTATAATGGTAGGAATTCAGTCCATGTATCTTCATGAAAGGACATACCAGGTACTTTTAGCCCGTGTGGAAATCATAAAACTTGAGTGTTATTTATCAGATTAGTTTATAATCACTATCTCGTAAAACAATAATCCAGAAAAATGTGAGTATTTTATCTGGGGATGGATTGTTCATTGTAAGTTATGTGTCTGAAGCAAACATAATATTATTCATTTACAACCAAGAGTTATAGTTACCTTCCTCAACTGGATTAGGGACAAAATTCTCAATTTCCCAACACTGGATACCTGTACAAACAGATAAGTACGGAACAAATTAACTTCATGTTTGGGAAGCCAGTGTAATTAAGGTGATTTAAAACCTCATCATTTATTTGTCCTGTCATAATACTGTGATCGACAGATATGATAGAAGTCTGCAGTAGATCTCATAGAAAATGTACAGATGAAATATACTTGTAATAATGCCTGTTTGAACTGAGAATCAATTTTGAGATATTGGCCTCAATGTTCCTTTGCACTGGTTTTATTTTTGTGAGCTCTTAGACTCTCATAACAAGAGTATCAGTGAAACTGATGAATGCAAAGATATGCTCATGACACAAAATTTTTAAAAAAGGCATGAACTCTGTAACTGCAGGGTCATGGGCCTTGACATCACTACACTGCACCTTTCTTTCATATGTCTGATGTATATATCACGTTTCAATATCCTAGTTTACTAAAATGCATGCAAATTATTTCCCCAGACAAAAATTTTAATGAAGAGCAATAACTCTCTAATTAAGGGGATGTTAGCCCTGAATCTGGTACACAGCACACTGTCTTAGTAGCACGGACATGGCGGCAATAATATGCTCTCCCTGAAACTTTTCGGGGAGCATAAAAATACAAGGCTGAATCAAAATTATACAAAAATTTACAAAAGAATGAAATCAAACAATAATCCTGTCAGGTTATTTAAGTGTGTGTTAAATTATATATGACACACATTTTGTAAAATCAGATATGAGAAAGATTCTATCAAACTGATATTTGAATGAATTCTTATCTTTTCTGAGAATGTTAAGAGGTTTTAGGCATTCAAGGCACTCATATAAATGGAAGCAAGCTAGTTGAGGAAGACAAAACAAATGAATATGTAATTTACCTGGTATTTGTCCAACATCTTCATCAAATATTTCACTGTAGTTCAACTGTGGTCTGGTTAGGTGTTCATCCCATCGTTTTGGCCTGTAACAATGTGTTACATGACAAGTCTTATACAAGACTAGAGTTAGCATTTCTTAGATTAAACATGTGAGATCTCTAACCCAGCATTAGTGTACAGTTCTAAAGTTGATTATGGCAGATTTCTAACCATACACTAGCCCACTTTTCAAAAGTAAACAATATGAAAGGTCTCACTAGTCAACAGATCAGAGGTTATATCATAAATAAGATCACTAACATAGTCTAAACACATACTGATGTGCAGATTGGTCAGATAAAAGACAAAGTCTAGATACCTACAAATCTTAGGTCAGATCACAGACATTGTGTAGATACCTACAAATCTTAGGTCAGATCACAGACATTGTGTAGATACCTACAAATCTTAGGTCAGATCACAGACATTGTGTAGATACCTACAAATCTTAGGTCAGATCACAGACAAAGTCTAGATACCTACAAATCTTAGGTCAGATCATAGACAAAGTCTAGATACCTACAAATCTTAGGTCAGATCACAGACATTGTGTAGATACCTACAAATCTTAGGTCAGATCACAGACATTGTGTAGATACCTACAAATCTTAGGTCAGATCACAGACATTGTGTAGATACCTACAAATCTTAGGTCAGATCACAGACAAAGTCTAGATACCTACAAATCTTAGGTCAGATCATAGACAAAGTCTAGATACCTACAAATCTTAGGTCAGATCATAGACAAAGTCTAGATACCTACAAATCTTAGGTCAGATCATAGACAAAGTCTAGATACCTACAAATCTTAGGTCAAATCATAGACAAAGTCTAGATACCTACAAATCTTAGGTCAGATCATAGACAAAGTCTAGATACCTACAAATCTTAGGTCAAATCATAGACAAAGTCTAGATACCTACAAATCTTAGGTCAGATCATAGACAAAGTCTAGATACCTACAAATCTTAGGTCAGATAAAAGACAAAGTCTAGATACCTACAAATCTTAGGTCAGATCATAGACAAAGTCTAGATACCTACAAATCTTAGGTCAGATCATAGACAAAGTCTAGATACCTACAAATCTTAGGTCAGATCATAGACAAAGTCTAGATACCTACAAATCTTAGGTCAGATAAAAGACAAAGTCTAGATACGTACAAATCTTAGGTCAGATCATAGACATTGTCTAGATACAAACAAGTCTTGGGTCAGATCATAGATATTGTCTTGATACCCACAAATCTTAGGTCAGATCACAGACATTGTGTAGATACCCATAAATCTTAGGTCAGATCATAGACATTGTCTAGATAGCCACAAATCTTAGGTCAGATTATAGACAAAGTCTAGATACAAACAAGTCTTGGGTTAGATCATAGACATTGTCTAGATACCCACAAATCTTAGGTCAGATCACAGACAATGTCTAGATACCTACAAATCTTATGTCAGATTACAGACAAAGTCAAGATACAACCAAACATAAGTCAGATGATAGACATTATCTAGATACACACAAATCTTAGGACAGATCTTAGTCAGGTAGTAGATGACTCAGTAAAGGATTTCGTTTCCATCTTCATATGGTGGACTTCAACGTCCAACAGTACATCACACAACCTCAGAATAGTACTGTTTTCAGAGCATTAATCAAGTACAAAACTTACTTGAGTGGTTCTTTCTGCTCCTGGTTCTCAGAATCTGGACCAGCACCTTCTGCTTTGTCTTTTGCCACATCTCTCATACCCTGTGACAAACAACCAAGCCATGAAATTAACACCATTTTATACAAAAAACATTCAACCTCACTATGTTCCTTGGACAATCTTTTTGTGAAGGAACTCTACTCAAAGAACCACATCTCTTTATTTTCTTTTTTACTGAACAGTAAATCTCCCTTTGCAATAAAGAATGTACATATCAAGGATGATACATCCTGAAGGTTTCCTGTAGATGGGTATCTGACAGTCTACGTAGAAGTATATACAGATGAAAAGATGCTTTCCATTGAGTGTTTGTGAATTTTGAAGATTGATGGCTAAACACATAGATTTGTGAAAGATAAAAACTGTAGGGTTCTGACAGTATTAAAAGAAAATAGACAGAATTCATTATAGAAAACAGAATGTTCAGTGACAAGCCAGACTGAGGAGACATGATTAGTTGAGAAATTAAAATCAGCCTGGAGAGTTGAATAGGATATAGTAACCATAAAGGACAGTGTATGATAATTTTGTATGGAGTAAAATATTCATTTCTCACCTTCAGAACTTTTTCACTCTCTTGCTGACCATCACGTCTTTTCCTCAGTCTTAACTTTCGAGCCACAGGATCTTTTTGCTCTGTGACAAAAGTATTCATCAAGTACACAAATTCATAAAAATTATAATACAAATAAGTATTTACAAAATCATTTTTCATGGTTGGATAAGATTGCAATACATTTTTGTGTATTTCATCTTTTCTTCACGTACATAGATATACATAAAGACCCATTTTCCCTGACTTAAATATACATAGATATTCTTAAGAAATACATGAATGATTATTATTTTAAAAGTTTTAATGATCCTTCCTTTTCTGACATGGCTATATACAAAAGCTTATCTTACTGCGACATTTATGTTATTTGCTCTGTTGAATTATCTAAAATTTCAAGAAAGGTTTTTTCAAATGCATCAAGTCTTCAGTGGTAAATTGTAGTTCAATAATGAGACAACACATACGGGGAGACTGATCTGCTGAAGGGGCTGTGGGAGCCCCAGCCAGTCGTAGCTGGTTGTTGAGGGAGAAGTCAATGTTGTAGAACTCATGGTTTTTCCTTAACTCAGCAGGTTTGGGAGGCATCACTAGCCCTGGGTTGTCTCTTACATCCAGTGTCTGAGAGATACAGTAGTAATCAGTTGTTAGTAATCCTACATTTTAATAAGTTATTGAAATCTAAATGTAAATACAATCTCCAAAATTATATATTATGTGATATGTTTATAGAATAGACATGATGTACTTTACAACACTTTAAGCTTACCTCTAACTCTGGCAGTAGATGAAGAATATCAGGAAGTGTTATTAGTTTATTGCCATTCAGAAGGAGACGTTTCAGCTTCCCACATCTGAAAATAATACATACATTGCAAATGAAAGTACAAATTACATTGTCCACACATTAGTCATAGGGTATAACAGGTTAATTCTATTCTAATCACACAGAAGATTAATTACAGTCTAATGGCATTTACAGTTGCCTTATGACTGAGGCTGGTCAATCCTTACCGACACAATCCTTCTGGAATCATCTCAAGCTGATTGTTGGTTGCACTGAATATTTCCAGGTTATGTAGCTTGCCAATATTGGCTGGGATTCCCTCAAAGTCTAACAGGTTAGAATTCAAGTACAATTTCTTCAGAGAAGCCAGTTTATGAAGGGAAGACTGAAATACAAAGTGTTTTATTGTAGTTCAATTATGTTAATGCAAAATGGTTGTAAACTTCACACTAAGCTCTGTCAAGGCTTTGAGGAATGTGTTTGGTGTTGATGTGTTTGATGAAACCTTCAGAGATTCTGTTGGGACTTAATGATGAATTTACTCTACATGTCACCTTCAATAACACACATTAAACTTTTATGTAAATCATTCCCGTGATTATGATTTTCAAGAACCTCTTCCAGTAAATAAACATACTGGGACAGAAAGCTTTATGATATAATTGAATAGACATGTTGATATTTGAAATAATATCTGAAAAATATCATAACAACTTAACAATCTTCTGATTGAATATTTTAAATAGGATTCATATTGAAAATAAACAATATCCGGAGTCATTCAATGGTGAAGTGAGAGAAAAAAGACAAATAAATTAACTCTTCGGCAAAAGTTCACTTACCGGCAGAGCTGTCAGTTTGTTGCGGGACAGGTTTAGCGTTTCCAAATGAATCCACGTATCTGCAGTTACAATGCATTTTATAGCTTCACAAGAACATATATAGAACATATATGATAGAGTTATCAAGTTTACATCATATACTGTACTTGGAACATTTATGTAGAACATCAGAAGTCTGTCTTTAAAAAGAAAACTGATAGAAAAACTCACCAATGACAAGAGAGAGTTCAGTGATCTGATTGCCACTGAGGTTGAGTCGTTTCAGTGAGCTGACTTTGTACAATGTCTCTGGTACCCGTGGCAGGTCGTTGTTAGACAAGTCAACATCTACCAAACACCAACATTGACATATTATGTTTGAATACAGAATTCACACACAAATATGAAATTTTACATTGAAAAAAAGGTTCACCTTATTGTATCATAATCAAATTAACAACACACCACAGGATGATAGGAGTACTTGAAATAATCATTTCAGTTAAAGTATTAGAACTGCCTAGCAAAGAATCTTATTCAAGCTATTACTGTGACATGAGTTTCCTTTTGTGTGATATCAAACTATATAACAGCAGCATAGCATAAGGGTTTTCTATAAAGAAAGGAACAAATTAATTCCATCTTTGAGTTAAAAAAAGGTAAGAGTTGCTTAAATGGATCCCCTTACCCTGCAGGTTGGTGAGAGTGTCAAGTCCAGAGGGGAAGTTAGCTAGAGTTCTCTGTGTGTCCCTCATGTGTAAGGTTTGCAGGGACAGCAAAGCAGGCAGCTGTCTGCAACACAAAGGTACAAATCAGATTAAAAGTTATTTCAATCATAGATTTTGTTTGTCATCAGGAATGTAGCATTTAGAGATTCAAGTCACTGTGAACAGTGTTAAACAGTTTCTATGTCTGTCATCACAAAAAACAGTGTAAGAGTGACACAGATAAACAGGATCTATCTAGTGAGAAATCCAATGAAGGCACTAGGTTTCAACAACAAAATTTGTAGGATGTGTATTACTAATATACACATGGATATATATAGGCTCTGTTACAAAATTTGTATCAAGGGCAGGCTGTGAAGGTTCATTGTAAAGGGTAAATTGGAGAGGTACTCAGCATTGTACCCTTTACCAAAGCACTTTCTCTTCTTATTACACATTATTTTTATCAAAATAAGGGAAATTAAATATTTCATCCATTTGTATTTTGGATAAAAACAGGTAATCTGTCCATGAACCAAGAAAAAGTTCTTCTCATCACAGTGTCATGTAATTAGACAATATGTTACCGAAGCTCGATAACATCGGTTTGTTCACAAGTTAAACCTATGTAACACCAAGGTCACGCCAAGTCTGCCTTTGTTATAGCTGATGTGAAAAGGTTTACTTCTCACCGGAGTTGTGCATGGACAAGGGGATTATTATTCAGGATGAGGGTCTGGAGATTGGTCAGTCGTCTCATCTGTGGTGGTAGGGTCTCTGTTAAACAAACAAATTAATCATAATGTGGTCAAATTGCCAGAAACAGAAAATACTATGTCAGTGTGAAAATATTTGGGGAATCACTTTATATAATATGCAATATACTCATGATACAAATAAAATGAATTTTTACTGATCAAACAATTTCATTTTTCCAATCACAATTTACTTTTAACATGCTTATAATACACATATAAAAACCTCCATCAAAAGAATGATATGTAACCTAGTAATGAGATTGATTAAAAAGCATCAACATAAAGCAAAACACATATTTTCTAAGGGGATGTTGTCACTCTATGATTAAATAATACAGATAATCATATCATCATAAACCTGTACAAATCTTACCAAACAGGTTATTGCTGAGGTCAAGGAAGAAAATGTCTGTCAAATTGATAAACAGCTGGTTTGGAATCATTTCGATCCTGCAAAGAAATGGTACACATAATTTAAGTTATGAAAAAACACTACAACAAAGAAAAACTACACTTGCTTTTATTATTAATGAGTGACGCAAGATGATACTTACTGATTGTGACTAAGGTTGAGTACAATAACATTGGTGGCATTCTCCAGTTCTGGTGGCACTTCCACTAATTTGTTGTGACTCAGGTCCTGTAATACAAGTGTCCACAGGTAAGTACATTTGATATCCTGTAATTTGTAGATTCACCTCTACTGCTTTACGTAATAAATAGTTACTTTTTAATGTTCCTTTTATTTACATTTAAAGAAATTTTACTACATCAAATCAAACCAACAGTAAATATAAAGTATTGTGAATCAACCAAATTTGAAAAGTGTGACATAAAGTATCAACAAATAAACAATTAGACTTAGGATCCGAACCAGCTCAGTTTGTTAATGAGTGAAGTAACATGTATACAAATATTACTCTAATGTGATCACTGACCAACATTGCTCTGTATACCCCCAGTCCAAGGTAACTTTACAGTGACCATCTAAAGAATCTGAAGAAAAAACCTACCACAACAGACAGATCTTCATGGTGGAATATTTTGCCAGGAATGCCGTCATCTTTGAGCTCGTTGTGTCTGCAGTTGAGCGTGCGTAGTGCTGGCAAAGACCCCAAACTATTTCCAAGGCCCTCTAGCTCATTATGCATGATGGTCAGGTGCTCCTACAAATAGTGATAGTAATTACCACAAAAAGTCTAATCTGATAATCAATATAATTCACCATTCTCATTAAAATAATCCTATAAGATACCCCCTTGTGTTGCCATCCTTTTGTTGTCTAATATCTGGTCAATGCTCTTCAAAATCAAGGGTGACTAGGTGCTTTAAAGGGTTACCAAATAAAAAGACCTTATAATCAATTAAATTGTATTATTACATATGTATACAATAAGACAATGTCCTGTGTTATGCTAGACAACACTGAGCCCAATATGTATTTCAAGACCAATTGCTTTACAATGAAATTGAACTATACTTTGTTTTCAAAAGATTTTCAGATTAGTAAAAGAAAACAAAACTAAAAGTACCTCTTTCATTGTTTAATTCTTAATCCTTATTCATTTTACATGAACACTGTACAAGTTTACCTGTAAAACTTTCAATAATAAATCTGAGCATCATCTGTATAATGGTATCATGGATAGTTGCACATATCTACCAAATGAAGTTAGAGCTACATAAGTACAAAATCTTAAGCACCCATGAAGACACATTAAAGTTAAGCATAACTACTTTCCTATGTTTATTCCTATAACATAAGAAACTACTAGTGGATTTACTATCCAACATTATTATACTAATAGTAGCCACTACCAGCTGGCCTTTTTCTTATCAAACATCATTATACCAATTGTAGCCACTTATCTACAGATGACAGTCAAAAATATCAATCAATTTTAAAACTTGTAACATTATCCAAGTTTCACTATACATTTATGTAGTATCCATGTAAACACTGGTACACCCAGCTAACATAAATGTACAGTTACAGATACTTGGATAATATAATGATATGTATCCCGAAAATTTCATAGGGCAGATAATATGACAGTGGCCTGCTTTATACTCCTGTCATACTTACCAGCTTTTTCAGCTTGCTAATTTCCTCTGGCATCTCTTTCAGGTTTGTTTTGTTCAGGCGTAGCCATCTTAATCCTGACATATCACCAACTTGGCATGGAAAATAATCCCCATCATGTCCCTGTTGAATTAAATTTTCAAAATATTTGGGTATTTTTATCATTTCTTGCATGTCATCAACTGATATAAGTTATATGATATCCAGTCACATACATACAACTCTTGAAATTAATTGCCAGCAGATCTGGTAATTACCAACACCTTTGATATTTTTAATGTAATTTTTCTTCTTTTCCCCCCAGAAAATGAATGCTGTTTCTTACTTGCAATAAAAAACAACCCTCCTTCATCAATATACAAAAGTAAAACGTATGATAAATACAATAACGCACTACTATAGTCACCACACCAAATCATAGGGGACTGTCTAAATGAGTCAATTACTTCTTAACTGTAACTGAGCATGGGGTTCAGAATGTATCTTTATGAGTATATTGTTCGGTGAATGCATATATACATTCCCGAAACCAAAGTCAAACTAGGCAATAGGATGTCAACTCATCCAGACATAACTCTATGACCAGTCAAGTATATAAAAACTCATGACTTAAACCATAAATGTCAACAGATTTACTTCATAAATCGAATGCCAAAGACTTATTTGCAGTAAAATAATATGACTTCCGCTGTTTGGAGCCAAGAGCCATTTCTTCGAAAGCAGTAGGTATAAGGGGTTACTCCAGCACATATCTTTCAATGATATTCCAATTATCACACCTTTATGGTGAAACGGCACTTTTGCAACAGTGCGAAATAATGCTTCGTCTTTAAATACGTACATAAAAATCATTTCTTGAAAAATCAACTCCCCGCACGAACGGCAGGACACCCGTGGCCGCCATTGTTATTTTTTCCAACTAACGGCTCGTTCGATTCGCATAACTTGTAAGATGACACTTTCCGGAAGCCTTGAGGTTTGGCGTTACTATTACATATAGTTTCATTGTTTATTACAAAGTTGTGTAATAATACATTATATCTAATTCAACCAGCTTTCTTTTTTATAGGGAGTGGCATGGTCTATTGGCAAATCCGAGTAATGACATTTAAATGACAAATATTAAAGGGAGATAACTAATGAAATTCTGCCAATATTTCTTAACGTATTAATCAGTTTTTACCCTATCAATCTTTTTTTCCTGTTGAGCATTTTTATTACATAACAGCATCTTGTGGACTGTATATATTTATTTCTCACATATGCATAATAAGACACCTCAAGTACACTTACATTTACTCACATCCTCCTCCTCCTCCTCCTCATCATCATCATCACATTTATTTATAATAAATGCCAATTCCATGCTTTGAATGTCAGTTGGTTTTAGTTGAAGATGAAATGTATAGTAAATATGTGCGATTGTGTATGATATACGAATATTGTTATTTTCCTACAGTTTTGTGATGCCTCTTTAACATGTATCTACATATTTATAATTTAACACAGGGCATGTTGTTTCTGGAGGAAACAACTAAGTTATGGAGTCTTTGAGACAAGTAGATGGAGCTGGAGTGTAAATGTATTTGAGATTTAAAGGTCAACAGGGCAGAATGACACCTATTATAAACATGTAATGTTTAGGTCTTTATCCATGGACTTAGATACAGATGTCTGGACTTACATATAGATGGCTTGACTTAAGATATAGATGGCTGGACATAGATATAGATGACAGGACTTAGATATAAATGGCAGGACTTAGATATAGATGGCAGACTTAGATATAGATGGCTGGACATAGATATAGATGACAGACTTACATATAGATGGCTTGACTTAAGATATAGATGACAGGACTTGGAAATAGATGGCAGGACTTGGATGTAGATAGCTGGACATAGATATAGATGGCTGGACACAGATATAGATGGATTTGGATATAGATGGCTAGACTTTGTCTTGGATCTTAGTCTTTCTACTTCATCAGATTTGTAATTCACTTTCTGGCTTACCCAATCAGGGTATCCACATGTTTTCATGGTGCTATGGATGTACCCCTGGGACAGGTCATGGCAAAGTTGAAGATTACATGTGCAACACCTCGTGGACAAGATGAAAAGACTAGTTAGATCTTTTGTTGTACATCAAACGAATCTTAGGGTCGCATAATGATATATTGTAATGGCTTTGGAGTTGGGTGTCGCTCCATTGTAATCTTCAGAAAGAATGTATCAGTCTGTGATTGGTCAATTTTTTTTCCTGGAACCAATCAAATTACTTCACTTGCACCTTCAAAGAGAGCGAAAGTGAAGGATGGTGATATTACCAACCTGAGGAAAATGTTTCGAAATGTTCTATTGAGTCTCTCTCTCCTTGTGTATACATGTGATACAATATATGGACTGTTGGTGGGGAATTCGTGCCAAGTCCCTGTGGTCATACGGAATTCCTTTCTTAAGACAAATGATACTGATAAAATGGGTTGTAAATCATGATTTATACATGCGCCGATATATGGTGCGATGTATAGCTACTCTCAGTTTATGAATTTATCACTGGTTATCAATCATATTAGAACGAAACTGATAAATGTACAAATGTAATTAACAAGTATTTGTATCCAAAGGGTTAAAGTACATGTGTTCTCGGGAACATCTATCTAAGCCCATGGAATAATCAAATTCATTTTATTTGTTACTAGCGATAAAAAGAGTTTATAAAACAGATCTGAATGGACTCTCCTGTGTGCTTCAAATATCTCTTTTTGTCCCTATTGTAGTATTGTGTGTACACTATAATGACCAGTTATACCAGGATTACTGATTGTGTGTACACCATAATGACCAGTTATACCAGGATTACTGATTGTGTGTACACTATAATGACCAGTTATACCAGGACTACTGATTGTGTGTACACTATAATGACCAGTTATACCAGGACTACTGATTGTGTGTACACTATAATGACCAGTTATACCAGGACTACTGATTGTGTGTACACTATAATGACCAGTTATACCAGGACTACTGATTGTGTGTACACTATAATGACCAGTTATACCAGGACTACTGATTGTGTGTACACTATAATGACCAGTTATACCAGGATTACTGATTGTGTGTACAATATAATGACCACTGGTTGTGTGTTATACCAGGATTACTGATTGTGTGTACACTATAATGACCAGTTATACCAGGATTACTGATTGTGTGTACACTATAATGACCAGGACTACTGATTGTGTGTACACTATAATGACCAGTTATACCAGGACTACTGATTGTGTGTACACTATAATGACCAGTTATACCAGGACTACTGATTGTGTGTACACTATAATGACCAGTTATACCAGGACTACTGATTGTGTGTACACTATAATGACCAGTTATACCAGGACTACTGATTGTGTGTACACTATAATGACCAGTTATACCAGGACTACTGATTGTGTGTACACTATAATGACCAGTTATACCAGGACTACTGATTGTGTGTACACTATAATGACCAGTTATACCAGGACTACTGATTGTGTGTACACTATAATGACCAGTTATACCAGGACTACTGATTGTGTGTACACTATAATGACCAGGATTACTGATTGTGTGTACACTATAATGACCAGTTATACCAGGACTACTGATTGTGTGTACACTATAATGACCAGTTATACCAGGATTACTGATTGTGTGTACACTATAATGACCAGTTATACCAGGATTACTGATTGTGTGTACACTATAATGACCAGTTATACCAGGATTACTGATTGTGTGTACACTATAATGACCAGTTATACCAGGACTACTGATTGTGTGTACACTATAATGACCAGGATTACTGATTGTGTGTACACTATAATGACCAGTTATACCAGGACTACTGATTGTGTGTACACTATAATGACCAGTTATACCAGGATTACTGATTGTGTGTACACTATAATGACCAGTTATACCAGGATTACTGATTGTGTGTACACTATAATGACCAGTTATACCAGGATTACTGATTGTGTGTACACTATAATGACCAGTTATACCAGGATTACTGATTGTGTGTACACTATAATGACCAGGACTACTGATTGTGTGTACACTATAATAACCAGGATTACTGATTGTGTGTACACTATAATGACCAGTTATACCAGGATTACTGATTGTGTGTACACTATAATGACCAGGATTACTGATTGTGTGTACACTATAATGACCAGGATTACTGATTGTGTGTACACTATAATGACCAGGACTACTGATTGTGTGTACACTATAATGACCAGTTATACCAGGATTACTGATTGTGTGTACACTATAATGACCAGTTATACCAGGATTACTGATTGTGTGTACACTATAATAACCAGGATTACTGATTGTGTGTACACTATAATGACCAGGACTACTGATTGTGTGTACACTATAATAACCAGGATTACTGATTGTGTGTACACTATAATGACCAGGACTACTGATTGTGTGTACACTATAATAACCAGGATTACTGATTGTGTGTACACTATAATGACCAGGATTACTGATTGTGTGTACACTATAATGACCAGTTATACCAGGATTACTGATTGTGTGTACACTATAATGACCAGTTATACCAGGATTACTGATTGTGTGTACACTATAATGACCAGGATTACTGATTGTGTGTACACTATAATAACCAGGATTACTGATTGTGTGTACACTATAATGACCAGTTATACCAGGATTACTGATTGTGTGTACACTATAATGACCAGGATTACTGATTGTGTGTACACTATAATGACCAGGACTACTGATTGTGTGTACACTATAATGACCAGTTATACCAGGATTACTGATTGTGTGTACACTATAATGACCAGTTATACCAGGATTACTGATTGTGTGTACACTATAATGACCAGGATTACTGATTGTGTGTACACTATAATGACCAGTTATACCAGGATTACTGATTGTGTGTACACTATAATGACCAGTTATACCAGGACTACTGATTGTGTGTACACTATAATGACCAGTTATACCAGGACTACTGATTGTGTGTACACTATAATGACCAGTTATACCAGGATTACTGATTGTGTGTACACTATAATGACCAGGATTACTGATTGTGTGTACACTATAATGACCAGGATTACTGATTGTGTGTACACTATAATGACCAGGATTACTGATTGTGTGTACACTATAATGACCAGTTATACCAGGATTACCTATTGTGTGTACACTATACTGACCAATTATACCACAATTACTGATTGTTTGTACACTATACTGACCAATTATACCACAATTACTGATTGTGTATAGTGATGACAAAGGTCATACTAGGACAACTGATTGTATTATCAAAAGTGACAACAAAAACGCAAAAAAACATGATGTTTTCTTTTTAATATTCCCGTAACACAAGACACCTCACACCAACAAAGCTGTGTAATAAATAAATATATAAATAAATATTTATGATCTAGTTATGTTTGAGCAAATAGTGTGAGTCTAGAGGAGACTACAGACTAATGATACACTTAAGAACATTGCTGGCAGAAGGAACTGACAACCAAAATACTGTTAACTTGTCATTAAAAATGACAATATCTATATCACAGTTACTGAGCAAATAAATAACAAAACTAATTATATCACTACTTAAAAAACTGTAAACAGTATTGTATACTGATTTCATGAAATCCTTTGAGATTCTAAGTTACAGGACAGCACCAAACATATTTCCTCCCTCACATTATTACCTTTTCTGCATCACCTTGCTGTGCCTGACAACAATTTTTTTCTAGAACCTCCCTCCCATAGTTAGTACTTAAACCCTCGCAGAGGTCCCTCACACACTTTGTAGATTTCCTAACCTTATTACTAAAACTATTGCACCACAACTTTTCAAGTGGGCTCAAAAGAGATTTAAAGTTTAAATAATGAAAATTTGAAATAAATAAATAATGATAATAAAAAAAACTAATCATTATTAATACTAGTGATAAACATTTAAACCAGTATGACATATATATAGCCGAAAAATTGTTTGACATCTAATGATATAAATCTAGAAGAGTCTTTCCCGTTGGTTTTCTGCCTTCCTATACTTTCTCTCAGGTTCCTTCACTCTCGACATCACCAAAACATGTAAACATGATAACTGATAAAAAAAAGTAATTGAATAACAAAGCAAGAATGCCACCAAAATATTGGATACTTAAACACAAAATGTGCAGGTGTATAAATAGCATTAGCTTTCGATATATATTTGTGAAACTATAAAACAGAAACACAACAGCAAGTGACAGCATATACCTTAATACTGATAAAACATGGGAATACAGTGAGTTGAACAGGGTTTTTTTTTTTTTTGTGTAAATGTAGAAAAAGTGACAAATCTTTTCGGTTCATCTGTGATAATTTGAAAATGAGAATAAAAGCTCTGCTCTAATACTGTATAAAAAGTAGGCAAGATTTGTTTGTTTTGTGGTGCCTATATCTCTATGGTCAACAAATTGTCTGATGAAGCCTATCTCTTTGGGGACAGCACACGGACTTGCTGTAAGTCTTGGAAGCTGGTTGGTTTGCCAGTGGTGGAGAGGGGAGTGACCAATCCTATGTGGAACAGCTGTCGGCGCAGGTTGTGCCAGGTGCTGTCTAACAGAGGGCCGTTACGACTGTGATCATACTGCCTTTTGTCTCTTTCTGTCCCCATCCAATTGCTCTTATTCCTGTATGTGGTTTCAAAAGTTCATAATTGAATTTACCACGTTTCTTCTATTCATGCTAACTGCATGTCTAATTTAATGCAATATGCTGAGAATTCTAAAACAACAGATGATTTGGACATGCTTAAATATAACGGATTAGTATATAACCAGAACAAACATATTAGTAAAAAGGAGGTAATGCTTATGAGATACAAAAATATGGTATGGACATTTCTAGGGGTTTTTTCCTTCATATGCTTAAACCTGGATGATACATAAAAATATCAACAACAAAAACATGTATATATATTTTTTGGTTTTTAAACTTAAATAAGTGACCGATTTCCATCATTTCAAGGCATTTCCTTGACAGCAATAACCCTAGACTTTGAAGTGTGGTTTTCGAGGAGGAAGTTCTCTTTGAAGTGATTTGTTAAGATAGCCTTGAGGATGTAGTAATGGGTAAACTTTATCCTCGGGATTGTTGTCGGCTTTCCTATGATAAATTCTGTGCATTGTAGGTTCCAACATATCACCAGAACTGAAACACATACCGGTAATCTACGGTGAGTTTCAAAGAGAAGGTTAAGTTATAATTTTCTACTCTAAACAACAAGCTGAAAGTACAAGCGCATTTATTTCAATTGCAACAGACATTAAAACAGGAAAACGAACAAGAGGCAAAACAGTCACACTCCCCAACCAGCTTCCAACTGTACATATATTGCTGCTGTCTGTACTAGTTGCTGACAGCTTACTATACTTTAACTTAAGTGGAATATTTTGTATGTGTGCTCAATGATTCGATATCTATGTCCAATAATCAAACCTGACCAATTTACAGCTATTGATGGTAACATTGCAGAGCAGTGATCAACAATATACTCACTGATCGAAGAAAAAAAAAATATTAGTAACACTCTGTGTATTCCCACAATTGCACACAAACAATAGAAGACAATACTATTTTACAGATGTAGCACCCAATATGATATCACCATTTAATGGACCAACAAACCTCAGAGTATAAATAACGATTATAGAAACAAGAAAACAATAAACAAAAAAAGTCTATTAAAATTCATAAGGATGTAAAATTTTGTAAACTTGATCCCTCTCTATGTTTAATTTGCGTTGTTTCCTTTTCTTTAGAGAATCAGATTTCTGTTCCTGAGAGTTAGCAAGCTTCCTTGTTGAAAATTCATGCAGGAAGTTGTTCGGAACTGCATTTGTGTCGTGAAAAGATTTTTCCCTGAAAGAAGACGGTAGAAATTTCTTTGGATTTTCCTTGCAAACGAACAAAGGATACTTCAAAATTGTTTGGTAAACTATATCCACTTGAACACAGACATAGATTACAGCACATTGATAGATATAGAAACATCACAGATTCAAGGAAGATAGGCACACATGATTGATGATCTTGTACTGCCATGGATGAGATACACCAGAGATCCAAACACTGTTAAATCACGGTGGAGTTTCCGATAAAACTTGCACATGAAATTCTCCATTAACTCGACGAGCAATATCGTATCTTTCTTGCATGGCATTCATTTTTCTATTAGTCCGGTTGCTGTCATTAGTGTAATCGCAGTTATCTTTTCCTGGATAAATCACAGGATAAGCCCTATCAACATGGGGTGCCATGTTTTCTCGATTTCGATAACGATTGTTAAAACCTTCTTTGTTGACTCGAAACATTTCAAGAACTGGCCTGCAATTTGTAAACACAGAAAAAAACCAATTAAAGCTTGACACTTGCCTTTACCAATACAGGTTAGTTGTTATTATTAAATATTATACAGACAAGCAACTGGTAATCACATCAAACCAATTGTTTAAGGGGCACACCATAACACTGCATAGTCTTCATGCTCACAAACGTTAGAAGCATGGTCAGCATTTCTAATATTTAATGTTAAAACCTGGTAAGTAAAGAAGTTAATAGTATAAAGGTTAACCCATGGGATCAGAATGTATATAACAATCCATAAATATACCCAAACCATTGGAAAAAAAACAACCTATTCCTTATGTGAATTTCAAAGAAAACATTAGAATTCTTCTTGAAATGCTTTGAGTACCTTAGTAAATATCTTAGTGTGTATCTCATCCAATACAGTGAATTCCATCAACAAATCCTAATGCTAATAGATAGAACAATGAATTAAGTCTGAAGCAATATGTGTGCTATTTTCAGAGACATGAAATGAAGATAATTCTGAAAAATGGACAATTAAAAAAATGTATTAAAGTTTCATTTCAACAAAGATATATAATAGATCAATCAGACAACCACCATCAATGTTGTACTGCTTATATTGTTTATTTTAGGTAGCTTCTCTGTTGGTGCTGGAATAATTCTACAACCCGTCTTTACTTCAGTACAACAAACCCCTACAGATAAAGGAATGTTAGTGTAGAACTAGTCAAGCTGTGATAGAAAGGATACAGTGGCTAATAAGTCATAGAAATGTATAATGATGACGTCATTGTGATTAATTAGTGATCCTGATGTAGACTTTATATCATTAGTGTCACATTGTGCACAAACTTATCGTCGGCCCTAAAATCATGAAATTGCACTAACGCTTACTTATTCATCTGTAGCCAACGATGACAAAAACTTAGTTTTAGAATTTCTTACTTCATGATTTTGATAGAAAAATTTGTTAACTGCCTACCTAGAAATGTCAGCCATAAGGTGTACTTGTAAAACAAATTGTGAGCAAACAACTACAATAGGTACTCATCATGCTTCATGAAATTAGCTGAGAGAGGTCAAACTTCATACAAGGATATCGTAGAAGGAGCATAACAAACTTCATACAGGGATATTGTAAAAGGCATAACAAACTTCATACAGGGATATCATCAAAGGCATAACAAACTTCATACAGGGATATCGTAAAAGGCATAACAAACTTCATACAGGGATATCATCAAAGGCATAACAAACTTCATACAGGGATATCATCAAAGGCATAACAAACTTCATACAGGGATATCATCAAAGGCATAACAAACTTCATACAGGGATATCGTAAAAGGCATAACAAACTTCATACAGGGATATCATCAAAGGCATAACAAACTTCATACAGGGATATCTTAAAAGGAGCATAAAAAACTTCATACAGGGATATCATCAAAGGCATAACAAACTTCATACAGGGATATCTTAAAAGGAGCATAAAAAACTTCATACAGGGATATCGTAAAAGGCATAACAAACTTCATACAGGGATATCATCAAAGGCATAACAAACTTCATACAGGGATATCTTAAAAGGAGCATAAAAAACTTCATACAGGGATATCATCAAAGGCATAACAAACTTCATACAGGGATATCTTAAAAGGAGCATAAAAAACTTCATACAGGGATATCGTAAAAGGAGCATAACAAACTTCATACAGGGATATCGTAAAGAGAGCATAACAAACTTCATACAGGGATATTGTAAAAGGAGCATAACAAACTGCCTACAGGGATATCTTAAAAGGAGCATAACAAACTTCATACAGGGATATTGTAAAAGGAGCATAACAAACTGCCTACAGGGATATCTTAAAAGGAGCATAACAGACTTCATACAGGGATATCTTAAAAGGAGCATAACAAACTTCATACAGGGATATTGTAAAAGGAGCATAACAAACTGCCTACAGGGATATCTTAAAAGGAGCATAACAGACTTCATACAGGGATATTGTAAAAGGAGCATAACAAACTGCCTACAGGGATATCTTAAAAGGAGCATAACAGACTTCATACAGGGATATCTTAAAAGGAGCATAACAAACTTCATACAGGGATATTGTAAAAGGAGCATAAACTTTACACAAGGATTTCATAACAGGAGCATAACTCCAAGAATAGTACAATTGAAACTGGAATGAAAAAGAAAATGCAGGTTCACAATTACCAATATTTATTGCTCCAGGCAATTGTCTGTCTTCAGACAGACAATCTGTTTCCAGTAAACCTCACATATCCTTGATAGAGGGGGTGTAATAATTCAGCAGGTAGCTACCATTTCTATCTCTACAAAAATCTCAATTTCTTGACTTTTTATCCTTGGTAATGATGTTTATATAAAGACTAAATGTTTGCGTAAAAAATTTTAAAAATCATATTTTTTGAAAAAAAAATTTCTGATATTTGCTCATGTAAATATTAAGAAACTGGCTTCATAAAGTCAAGAATACTTTTGTTTGAAAGTGAAAGAAACAGTGGTTGGTGGTTTGGTAGACATAAGATGAACAAGTGGCTTGAAATATGAAAGCAGAAAAACAGGGAGAAAATTACATGGTTGTTATATTACTTCTGTAAGTAGGCAGTCAGGCAGTAATTCAATTAAACCCTGTACAACTAAGCTCATTAAAACCACATACAACTAAGCTTTTCTACAAAGTCAAATAAACATAATGGTGTATTAGCTGCATAATTATATAAAGCACGTACATTATTTTCAGAATCCCGGGTACATTATTTTAAAAATTGGATCAACATGCAGGGGCAATGGGTCACAACCACTTTCCTTCAAGGATCTATATATAAAATTAGGATCATGAACCACTTCCTTGAAAACCACACCATCTTCTGGTTCGAGTGATTGCAGTGCCAACTTACTGCATCTAAAAGAGTAACACAATCAAAAAAATCACTTTAGTAAAAATCCACAAAATCATTAATGGAAAAAAAATAATCTAGCTAAATCCTTCTAAAAAAGTTGATGATGATGGGTTAAATGAATGATGAAAGGCAATGAAGCTACATCCATAGTTACTGTTCACTTAGCAAAGGTTAAATAAAAAGCAAGTTATCATAAGTTAATCATGGATTATGTTATTTTTACCTTGATAGGAGGAAGGGAAGAATATTTAGCTCAGGTTTGGAAAAAGTATTATATATAATTCTTTATACAGTGTTACTTTTTTGTTAAGTGATGGATATTTCCCATAGAGCATTTGACTGGTGAAATCCTGATTAATTGAAAACCATGAATATGTTGTATCACTGTTAGCAAAATCAATTTACACCAAAATACAACATATGACCCACTTATGCAGGCAAGTTAATCACTAAGTACAAATGATGTTTTAAGGAAATCTGATCTTATTTTCATTTCCTGAATATATTCTATACTACAGTAATTTTTCCTGCTTAAAACTTACTGGTTCCCATTACGTTCTTACTGTCTATATTTGTTTTTGAATGGGTTGACTAGATACAAAATGGATTTAGAATTTTCACATGCAGATTTTTCATCAAAAAGTTGAGTATCTTAATTCTGAATGGTTGAAAATCAAAGGACAATAGATGATAAAAATTTGTAACTGTAAAATTTAAACTCTGTATTTTTTATAAGTTAGACATCTTTTCGTTTTCCTTTTTAAAATAATCCATATTATTGAAATTAAAGAATAAAAATCAAGAAAGCTAAATCTTCTATCAAAGGCATTTTCAAATTCATTATTGGGAAGAGTGAAAAGTACATGGTTTCAAATATAGCAGATCTAGGTTACCAGGTTACAATTAGTCAAAACAAAGAGTCAGTTTTCAGGTGATAATTTCTAGTTGCATTCTTTTTTGCTTCCATTTGATAACTGTCTTGTTAGGTATTTGATATTTGCTGATTTTGTAATCTGCTTATTGTTCATGTATTCATATTTGCCTTAATGCTATGTTCTTGTCAGCTGCTCAATTATCATTTCCATTAATTTCCAATTGCAGCACAGCATACAGGATTCATAAGACATGTATATACAAAATACAATTCATCTGTGCTATACAAGATTGTGGAGAACACAACCAAAACACTTCTGACACGACAATACGTTAGCAACACTCTCATAAACCTAATTGTTGGCACAGGAAGAGATTAATAGAATTTCAAGCATTACGTAGCAACATCCTTTTTGACAAAGCATATACAGAATGGCACCTGTAAAAATACTGCTTGAGATTTAATATTCTTAATTTGATATACAAGATAATAGTCCAGGTAATCTGACAGGAAACTGCACAAAAATATTCAGAGATAATTGTTCAATAAGATAAGCCTTTTGAGACAACTACGTGTTCTGGATACTCAAAATGTCCTAGAAATGTGTTGATGCAAATTGTTAGGGTGACTGGACCCCCTGCAGCCATCTTGCATTCTCTCATTGCTATTTGTTAATTGATAATTGCTTGATTTTATACTTATCGGTCACCAATTGTTATCATTTTCTAAATGCTGTTTGCTTATTATGATATATTTGAAAAATACAATGTTATGTAAGTCAAATAACTGATGCATGATGTAAAGAATGAAATCTACAACTACCAGAAGAGTATAAACATATATACAGCATTTAGCAACTGAAATGAATAATTAGCATAATGGTGTGTATGGCAATATGAAATTCATCAGTGTATAAGTGCTGAATTCCAAATCCAGGTGTTGTACAGTGATAAAGGAACCAACTCTCTGATCGTTTTTAGTAAAGACTGGATTAGATATCATGTTTGTTAAAGCAAAATTGTGTCCTGAAAGTCATACAATACAAAATATGACAAATGTGAAATAATTATGTAGAATGGTCAGCTTTTCTTTTCCAATACAGCAATGTTGTAGATTCACTACAGCACCATGGTTGCAGATTCAGCACTGTATTATTGTACACGATGAGTCACTGTATAGTAAAGTGTTTCACTGCACAGTGTAATTATAGAAAAAGAACTGTGGTCAATATGATAAGCTTTTGATAAATGTGCAAGTAATGTGAAATTAGAAGATTCTTGAAAATTTTATGAGTGTAGGAATACACCATAATATATAAACAGTACAGCTGGTACAGAGGATGACTGATTGCCCCTGAAACAACTAGTGTATCAAATGAAATGAGTTATAGCTACTGTGCTATATATCACAACTTCATTTAACAACTTGTTGCTATCTACCCTTCCTCCACAAAACTGCTTTACTATCCATAAACCATTTATGGGAAGCACAACAGTTATATTTTAGATATTTGAACTTAGTGAGATGGTGAGTCTGCTGACAAGCTATCCTTTACTTGTCTGTATAACTCTGCTCAAAAGTACAAATGCAAACAATTAAAAAAAACAAAAACACTAACTACATAAATTGCTAAATCTATTCAATTCATGCTTGCATGCAGAATTAATACTATATATTACAAATCTGGCATGTAATTATCAATAATCAGAAAAGCCTGAACTGATAACACATGACATAGTATGTATTCAACAAAAGAATGAGAAATAGTATCATTACATGTTTACATGAACATTCATTAAATGAAATAATTTGATAATCTTATTTACTTCCAAATCCTTTCAATTTTATTGCTAAAACCAAAGAGATATACATTATGGAGAGACAATTTCATAATCGACTTCAACACATTTAATTAATACCCACCTTTTTGTGTCAAAATTATCAGCCCCTGAAAACATTATAGCTGTTTTACTGCCTGTCAGGGTTGCATCCTGTTCACAACTTGAACTCTGGAGAAGACATAACATATTGATGATAGGTAAAGAAATATGAAATTTGTTGCACTAAGAACCTACACCTACATCTTTGACAAGATCAAAAGGCAAACTGTTAGCATTTCAGTTCAGTTGAATTTTGGCTGTGCTATTAACATTAAATTGTACAACTCGGAACTCTTGTACAAATATTGACAAATGTGTTCATTTAAAAAAAGAGGTTGTCTAAAGTTAACAAATTATTTTAATTGTATGTTGTTAAGGTATAAAAATTGTGTATTGTTATGGCTACTAGTGTCAATCTGATATGATCCAATGATTCAAAAGTGTCACTGCTATACATGGCCAGTTATTTTCGACAATCAACAAGTAAAAACTAATGGATTTATCAATCACTTCAATAAGAGTTACAGGAATTGGATGTTCTATGTGTGAAATATTGACTTTACAGAGTACAGAATGTGTTACTGGAGTCAAGCAGTGAGTGTTTGACTAGAGACTGAAGGGATGCTAGTTTTACCTCAACCAGTGGTAGGGTGTTTTTAATTACTCCTTCCTATTACAGATAGAAGCTATTGAAAATTGAAATGCTTCCTTAGAGATAATGAACCATGCCTGCTGCTTTCTTCTGGGAAAGGAGTGAGTAGTGTAGAAGTTGAGAGTACAGGTCACATGGTTAGCCTTCGCTAATGGGAATTTGCATTTTGTCAATTGATAGAGTGTCTGGCTAGAGACTAAAGGGTCACTAGTTCAAATATAGTTCATATAGGAAAGGCACTAGATTTTGAATATTGGTGTACATAATATCATGATACGGTGTTGTATATAACGGTACCAAACTTTGAAATGCTGTTGTTTGGCCGATTTATTATCCGAAATTAAAGTGCCAACTGTGGTAAGGCATATGTTAAAAGTTTCTTGCCGTGTAAACCTCTAATATGTTTGGAGTAATATGATTCCTGTTACGTGTCTCTCATTAGGACTATTTTGTTAGTATGCTCGCTATATTCATGCCTAATCTCTTCATGGATTACATTCATATTTCACTATGATCTAGAGCCTCCTGTGATATACAACATATTAAAAAATAAACCCATTTAACTAGATGATGACATCTTATTATTAATAGAATGTCAAACTGCTTCTGAGTATTGACATGACAGCACTGGATACCGCTCTTTTAACAGTTTAAATGATCCGAACAAGTTTTACGGTTTGACATGACAGCTGAGAGTAGACTTCCCTTCATACCTGTGACTGTTTTGCCAACAGCCTTTTAAGAGCTTCTTGTTTCTTTTCCAAATTTGCCTGACGCCTCCGTGCCTCTTGATGGAAAGCACACTCAGACATGGCTTCTTAGATCAGTTGGAACTTGTTATTCCTGTGATCTTGAACTACCTTCCTGAATAGCGTTTTCTGTAACTATGAGTAACACGCATGGGCAGTGTAAACCGGAAGCTAGAATTTATCGATGATACTTTTTAAGAAAATAATTAAAAACCATATTTTTTTCTTTTCCTTATTGAAAAAATATTTTTTTGTTTGGCTTCGGTAATTTCATAGAGAATTTTTGAGATAAAACCAATATCATTTTTAAATGTGATCTAAGCGACGCGATTTGTATTTGGGGTCTTTTTTCTCTGATACATGGGTTCCCCGTCGAATGCGCTAAAATTGGCGTAAATTCAGACCACTTCTGCGCAACTGCATGTGCCAGAACAAATTTTCTACGAAGAAATTCATCAACTCTTCACCTATCTTAGACGCCCTTATTAAAACATTCTAATGTATTTATGAGGATAGCACACCTAGAAATCGTATTTCATAATTTTTGAGGTGAGTATTTGTCAAAGAAACTGTATTTTATCAGATTGAATGACGGTACCGGGTTACCTCGTGTATCGTGGTGTATCGTGTCTTCCGTGTGTTTTACAGACTCATTGTTAGAAAACTGTTCTTGTTGTAAATCTAAATTGCATGTATATTGTGTTATATTGTTTAATCATACATCATAATTCAAAAATACTAACCATTCTCTTGTAAATGTGACTGAATATACATTGCATGACCTATCACGTGGCTCTGTAATTTGATAATGCAGGCCACAAACCGAAAGGCCGAGAAAAACACGATTTGAACATGTTCTCACCGAAATGTTTTTGCAAATATGGCGTTTATCATATCATTAAATGTCATTTTGTTTCTTCTTTCTGAAGTTTTCATGAAAAAACATCGTTTATGTATTTCAGGTTTGGGATTTCCACATGGTATTATTTTCCAAATTTGGAATGTATGCAGATCAGTAATTAGTTGAATAGTTCTGCGATCAATAGAAGTTTTCACGACTTTCAAGTCAGAAATACTATCTGATTTTAAATCGCCAGTATTTATATTGTACATTTGAAGCCGAAATTGTATACATTTGGTCAGTGTTACTGGAGATTATTTTTATCTTAATGGTAATAATCTTTGTCTGGTATAAATGGCTTGCAGAATCGTGTTGTATTGCTTATACCTCCAGAAATTTACACTGTGTGAAAGAAATCCGGGAAGTGGTTGAGTTTATTTTTGTAAATAGATACAATTGCTATGACTTGCATAAACTAGGCATATAACTGTATTTATTGCTTATGATAGTGAATGAAATGTTCACTAGAGCTGAAACAAATAGCAGATTCTGGCATTTAAATATTCCTTTAATATTTCTGATAGAGATGCCAACAATAAGAACATGTACTTATTTTTCAGAAACTCCACTAGATACCAGCAGTTATTTGAGTAATTAATATATCTTTTACATATAAATGTAAAACAAATATTATTTAAAGTTTCAGGTTTAATTTTAATGAAATATACCTTCAGTTAGAATAACGAAACACATAAAAGTCATCTGAAGAGCTGGTAGTAAAACAATATTTTGAGTTGGATCATGTGGTGAGATGTTACCTTCTTGTCTTAGTTTTGTCATCTGACAAGTGAAGACTGAACAATTTGTTTACAAGTCTGGAAAATGTTCAACACATAGATTCCTAAATCAGAGCTAATCCCCATCTATTTACGTATTGACTTTAATAACGTTACCAAAATGGCTTGTGTAGTAGATTTTCATAAGTCAATTGGGTACTTGTAATCAACTTTGTTACACAGAAACATTTTCCTCATTCTGATGTTCAATACTTCAATACAGAATGTTAGTCTGGTGATGACTAGTTATTTTTATACAGTAAAACTGCTTAGTGTAGCTTATTTTCAGTTCCAGATCTCTCTGAATTCAGTTTGAAATATTCCCAAATCCATTTGGTTATACATGCGATAAAGTAGATACATTATACCAAATATTAGAATGTGGTTTTGTTAATATAATGTTCAGGAAAGAGGTATTCGTTCCTGAAAATTCGAAGGTCTGTTTCAACTCCCAATGTTGATAAAAATTTATGTTGATGGTTACAAATTCATCAATAACTACAGCATGGTGCTTTATCATAATATGAGGAATCTGAGTCACTGCAATGTTTATGCTTCCGGGTTTGAAATAGCATGATACGACTGTGATTATTGCCGTTCAACTAGGCTAAATACTTCGTTAATGATTTCTTATCGTGATGAGATCATTTGAACTTTTCAGAAACAGAAACATAAGATCATTAAATTGAAAATCCAATCGCCAAGTGGGCAAATGAGGTAACAACATTCAGTAGCCCAGCTAATGATTTGGTCGCATTGGGCGACTGGGCGACCGTTAATCTGCACCCCTGAACTAAAACATTATTTTTTCTGATTATTTGATGATAAATCTTGGATTGAGTATTCTAGAAATAACATTTATTTTTACAGATTACTTGATAAAGTAAAGTCATGGTCATGGAAACCCCAAGCCCACAGTGTGTTGGCCGCGAGTTTGTGAGGCAGTACTACACCTTGCTTCATGAGGCCCCACTGCATCTCCACAGGTAATGTGACCAATTTAAGGTCCTTTTTTCATCATATTATTTCTATATAGATAGTTGCTTTATCCATCATTTACGGAAATTTGTGACATGTTACTGTAAATCTTCAGTCAGAAATTTTTCAATAAAAACAATAACTTCTGTCTGTGAAATTTTGAACACTTCCTAATCTTGTTTCACTTTCTGTATTACAAATGATTACCATATATATATGGACCACAGAACAGCAACATATACTCTCAAAGTGCAACAGTGTTTCACTTCACATTTTGATAAGACTATCCCAGTTTTGGTGGGTGTCAGTGAGATTTTAACAAACTTTCAACGGTTCTCATACCCCATTTTGGGACTGGGGCCCGGGGCCCTTAGAATTGGGAAAATAATGGTGTTTTCCTTAGAATTGGGAAAACTTCGGGTCTAAATTGGGAAAAAAGATAATATTTTGCATTGGGAATGGGGCGGAATATTGGCCCGAAATCTGGCAGATGGAGAGCCCTGTTTAATCTGTAGTCATGTTAAATCTTAATCCACACTCCACATACTGATCTGTTAATTTCTGCGACTACACAAGCAGACATGTTGTTTTGGGGGCTACATTTAACATCGTTTGTTTGTCACAATATCCAACATGATGCACAAAATAAGGTCTGAGATTTCATTTCAGTTGAATGACATGTACTGCAGTACAATTAAGTATTTCAAAAGATGATCATATTATAATCAACATGTATATGCCCCACCATTAAGAGGTCAATTTTTTGGTGCATGTTTCATGGTATCAAGATCAAAGTGATTGTCTAATTTTATAGAATACTGATTTCACTTGTCAGCAGGTCATTTATGTTTGACAGACAATTTCTAAATTTCAGAAAATATCATTATTGACTGGTACTTTACAGCCTTGCTAGGAAGCTTTTAAACACTTTGTTGTAGTTTTGGTCAATGTCAACTTTGAGAGTTTGAACTCTAAATTCATATTCAGATCGGACTGACAAGGTTTATAGTATCTGTTTTGATATAGATTGCATGGCTTGAATAAGACATTATCACATCTCAAGATATGCAAGTTCTTAGTTGCTGATGTATATACTGGACAGTCCAAAAAAAGAATTCTACAAGATACTGAAAATATAGATAACAAGATAAACAAGATGTGTACAGTTGAACTTTATCCTGAAGTTACAGGGATTGTGAAATAAACAATAACTGATAAAGTATTTGAATCAACTCTTGTACTCCTTAAACAACTTACACAAACTAAATACTGTACTTTCCAGATCATAAGAATAATTAGGGGAAATCCAAGTTCTAGAACAAGCACCACGTTTGTTTACAATATGAATGGGTTTGTGTAGCTTAAAAGAAAACTTATTATGGGACTAAAAGAATTTGGTCAGTATGCAAGGGCCTTTGTTGATATTTAACACTACAGACACTAGTGGAGAGATATTTTAGTAAGCCATGTGTAACTTTAGGCCCTATATCTAGATCTGTGCACTGGCAATCTTTGAAGGCCTTGAGCCAAGCAAGTTTGATATTTGCTATTTCATGTTTTTTATTTGAATGACCAGAATAACTTAAAAAATACGTCAGTAAATTAAGGATAATTTGTGCACAATTCACTTGCAAAATTTATTAAATGTTTCACAAACTATCTGGTTAAATTGTCTTGTGTTGTCTGTTACATCAAAAAACTGTAGTTTCTATATCGTGAGAAAGGGTGTGACTTATTTTCCAGTGCAACTAATATGTGGATCAAATTGGGGAAAAAATTGGATCTGTAGTAAATGCAGTTAGTCAAATTCACTTCTCCAATCAGTAGAAAAGAATTTCAGTCCAGTAGTATAACTTCAGCTTTCTGCAGTTATCAAACTAATGTGGTGTTTATTATATTTGCTTGTTGTACAAAAAAACATCTATTTGCAGATTTTATAGCCACAATTCCAGCTTTGTACATGGTGGCGTTGAGAAACCTGGTGAAGAACAGCCTCCAGTCATGGGACAAGTTGTAAGTTGTGTTGTGTAAATACAGGAATAAAATAAACAGATTAAAAAGAAATGATGAAGAAGATGAAAATAGATCTGATGAGCCATCCCCAAAATTTTTTGAAGTTATTACTATATAAAGCGAATGACCAACTAGGCTCTAAGTTCTATTTTGAACAGTTTTACGCCATGATGATAATGGTGTTAACATTTAATTGACAATAATGAAAATTTGTTTATATATCCTTTCATGATACATAAATATTGTTTCCATAAATATTGTCTGAACAGAAAGTTATTTCTATTAGGAAATCTGAACCATTCAAATCCGTATTCCATATTTACTTTGAATTTCTGATGAATTTCAGGTTTAAAACAATTGTTGAATTTTGGAGCTGAGATATTTGAGTTCTGGACTTAAGCTTTTTTTTTTTTTTTGTGGGATTCACTCATAGTTTGAGACAACACTATATCTTTCGGGATCAAGTCTCATAAAAAATTTTGGAATTGGTGTCAAAACTAGATACTAATAGGAAACTATCTAGGTTGATGCTACCTTTGTTTTGTTGAGTTGTTCTATTTAATCCACTGAATGATAATGAATTAGGCATAGATGATGACAGAATCTTCAAATTTTTCTATTTATAATTAAGCACTTGGCATTTCAAAATAATTGATTGGTTTTCTACTTTTTTTTTATCACGAATGTGTGATATATTCATATTGATAGTCACTATGACCTTTAATTTCAGGATATTCATAAGAAGATTATGTCTCTGAACTTCCGTGATTGTCATGCTAAGATCCGACAAGTTGACAGCCAGGCAACAGTAGGCAATGCAGTAGTGGTACAGGTAATATGATTTTTATATGCTTAATGGACAAGGTTACATATTTTGCAATATCTTGTTTTATCTCTTAATGGAAAGACTTCAAGGTAGATACTGATATTTAGAACTATTCCAGTACAAGATTTATTCCTCCTGCAAGGTTATAGCTTAGTTTAGATTGTCTCAATATTATTCATGCTGTGTTCTTCCTCTTGACTAATGTGGACATTTTTTGCAAAATTTGCAAAATTAATCTAAACCAGAAAGAAAAACATAAATGGCTGTTGTATGGTCTAGTCTAGAACTACAATGAATTATAAGAAAACGATGTCATATTCAGTAATCAACCAATTTCAGTAAACAAAAGATAGGGCTTTTTTGTCACATTTGTTACATTTGTTCCAGAATTGCTTTAAGTGTACATACAATTTGTTTTTGTACAGGTGACTGGAGAATTATCAAACAATGGACAGCCAATGCGTCGTTTCATGCAGACCTTTGTTCTTGCTCCTCAATCTCCTAAGAAGTATTATGTCCACAATGACATCTTTCGTTACCAGGATGAGGTTTTCCATGACAATGACACGGACACAGAAAACCAAGATGAAGGTATTTTAATATGAAAACAGCACATTATCCAAACCAAATGTAACCCTGAACTTTTCTAAGGTTCTATTAGTTGAGCTTAAGACTAGCATAAGACAAGCTTTTCTTTGTAATTGATCAGCTTCATGTAGAGACTATTCAACACCAGTTTATATAGTTATAGCATCAATTATAGATTCTTTTGAGTTTTACAAATATTCTCTGTTTTGTTGTAGATTCTGATGTAGAAAATGTGGACTCCAACCCTTCTTCTGTGCAGGAAGTGGTCCCGGACCAGAGCATAGCCACATACTATAGCGAACCCCCATCTGCTCTGAGGTTGGTGTCTACCTCAAGTACAGATTTCCAGCTGGAGTCACAAATTGAGTAGGGATAAAAATACTTATGCTTTGAATAATACATCTGTATATGCATTATGTTAATCCTATGTTACATGCCCATTGCATAGCAGTGCTTGCCAAACACTGAAAATCTTTACAGGACATTAAGTCAGGTAAATTGAACTGAGAAAGTTCCTTGTATAAATTGTAATTTAATTCATGATACTTTAACTGTGAAAGCTTCTTGACTTGACATCACTCAACAAAGAACAAAAATGTTGTTACAAGTACTAAATTTTATACACATGACCGCAATATCACTTAACTGGCTTTAGCTTTTACGACACCATGATCACAACTATATACAGCCTATTATGCAAACAACAGTTTGAATAGTCAATAAGAACTATATATAAGAAGGTAGTGTTTTAGGTCCCCAGTCTTACTGCGATATATGTGGACTTCAAGCACTGAAAATTAAAGTTGTCAATGTGTTTTGATTAAAAAAAGGTTCATGCTGCTCAAAAACAATCAGAGCACAACCAAATGTTTGGTCCAATGTTACCACATACTTTTACCGGACCAATCTAAATTTTACCGCACTTGTCTGATGGTCCGGCGTAGTTTGGCAAACACTACTGATTGATAATATGTGAAGGGGTGGAGTTTTTTTACTGGAGAAAAGCTTTGATTTCATTAGGGCATTTTAAGGCCAAAAAGAGGGAGTGGTCTTATTGCCAGGCAACTCCCCAATGTACAGGAGATGGTCAATAGTAGGCAAGGATTTAGTGCTAGACAGACATTTTTTTTATTGATTTTTTCACTGTTAGCATGTATCATATTTCTGTTTTTCAAGATTGATTCTTGCATGATACCATTCTTGTATTCAAATATTATGCTATCATACTAGTATCAAGTTTGAAGGATATGCAATGACAATATGTACAGAGTTTTAGGGACTTTTAAATAGCAAGGCAGATTGTGAAAATGCAATTTTAAACGTGATTTGTAATTTTGTGTGTATGAATGTTTCTCATAGTAATGGCACTGCACATCTGGAAGAACGTGTAGACTCTGCCTCACAGAAGTCCGAGGAGGAGGAAGAAGAGCTTAAACAAGAGGAGGAAGCTGAGCTAACTGAGGAAATATTCCAGGATAAGGTGGAAGAACAAACTTCAGTAGAGCCAGAGCCCCAGGAACCTGAAGAACCAGCACATCTGGAAACACAGTTCACAGAAGGTACTATTACATTTCTTTTTTTTTATTTAGGTATAATTTATCTGGCATATAAGTGCAGAACAAGATGTTAGCATTACTTTTCCAGTTCCAGCAGTGTCAACATTACTATTAAACTCAAAATTGTTGATAATTACAGGTACTATTAATACCAAACCTACTTTATAATTGTATTCCATGTACATAAATTAATCTATCGAACTCTTTCAACATTTTGAATTCACTTACAGAACCAAAGAGTTTGTCCTGGGCTGCTATGGCTGGGAAGAAGGCAAACAGCACCAGTTCATCCACAGTTCCCCCATCCATGCCTCCAGCACCATCTGTCACATACAAAGCTCCACCTACACAAGGTTTCCCAAAGATTGAGGCAAAACAGGATTCTACTGCTCCTACAGGTGCCCCACAGCCACAGAGAGCACCAAGGTAAGTTGTTTCAGGCTGTCATCAATTAATTACAATTAATCTATCAGTCTCTCCATATCTGTCACTCACTATTTTGTTTTGTAATCTTCTTAAGGTAGCAACAGATTTTTCATTCAGTGTTTATAAAAGATATTTTCATTACTGCAGACAACAGCGGGGTGACCGTTTCCGTGATCGAGATCGTTTTGGGCGTGGTGAGGGTGATGGAGATGCAGACAGCCAGGGTGGCCGACGAGGAGGCTCCATGGGTGGAGGTGCTTCACGACACCCAGACAGCCATCAGCTGTTTGTTGGAAATCTTCCACACAATATCACAGAAAAAGAATTGGTTGATTTCTTCACTGGTATGCATCTTCTCTAGTTTAAATTTTAAAAGTGAAGTCTTTGAAGATTTTGTTTATATTCAATATTTATGGTTTAGATGACAGTTTAAATATGAATTTTATTGTCTTCTTTTAATGCAGTAAAGAGAAGGTGGCCAAATTATGTATTTAATTGTCTCTTTGCAGGATATGGTACTGTTGTGGAATTGAGAATAAATACCAAGGGTAGTGGTGGTAAATTGCCTGTAAGTATTAGCAGGGTCTCACTGTAACTCAAAGAGTTCAATCTCAGGACTCTGGTTTCTTACTAGTCTTATGCTCAACTGGTCTTGTGCTCAACCAGTCAAATGGAAGAGATATCAAACTGAGTGGTATATTGCAACTAACATTTACCATTATTACATACTCCTCCTCAAGGAGAGAAAGAATTCTTCCTCATGTTTCTTGGAGTTACAGCAATGCAAATGCGGAATTGGGGAGAGGGATCATTTAGATATCTGATTTTGACCAAATTTTGCCAAATACCACATGACAGCCATGTTAATGTAAATGTCCTCTGATTGATTGAAATGTACATATTACCCGATTTTTACAAAACTTGGTCTATAGGGGCATAAGGGCTAGCCAAAAAATAATTTTCAACTATTTTGACATTTTTCATAGAGTTTTGACCAAATTTTGTATATTAGTTATCCTCAAGATGACGGGTCAAGTTGCAGCTAGAATTTACCAGGGTTACATACACTCCTTCAGGATAGGACTCTAAGAGTTTCTTGGGGTTGTAAGGCTGCTTATGCAGCGTGACTAAGTATTATTCCTACATTGATGCTTATGTAATGGAGGTCATTATTGATTTCAATGCCTCTTCAGGGATTTGAACTGGGTACCTCTGGCTAACTATGACTAATCTTCTGCTCATCTGATAGAGCAAAACTGAAGATCTTCTAGCCAGATGGTATATTATGGCTAGTATTTAACAGAGTTACACATTGTTCTCCTTCAAATTTTGTTTCTTTTGTGTGCTTTAATTGTCCTGCATTTTTGACTATAAGCAATATGTTGAAACTTTCAAAGAATAGAGAGGTCATTACTCTGTTCGCTGTGGGTTAAAATTATAGAGCAATTCTTAGTTTTAAGAGCAAGTCTACTATTAATGAAGTGATACTACAGTGAAAATAAATCAGCATGTCTACCCTATGTTTGTTTATCTGCTTCTTATATGTCCCCATATTTGAATTGTTTTCATCTCTTTGTTTCAGAATTTTGGCTTTGTGGTATTTGATAATGCAGATCCTGTAAAGAATATTCTGAGTAATAAGGTAATAACTTGTACCACAAAATTGTAAACAAGTTTGTGTTCAAAGAAGAAAAAAACTATTTACATTGTAGTTCAAAAGTTGAAAGTGATGTTTACACTTTATCAGAAAATGAACTTTGAAGATTTCCTCTCAGTTCATAGCATATTGCTGTCAGCATTTGTTTGAATTTATAAATGATTTATTGCTTGCAGTTTTTTTCAAACTTGACCAGTTGCTTTATTAGCTTGTTTCTTTTGATAGCCAATAATGTTCAACGGGGAACATCGCCTGAATGTTGAAGAAAAGAAGGCACGTGGTGAGGGAGGAAGACAGGGAGGAAGAGGAGGGATGCGAGGCACCATGACAGGCCCTGGACGCGGAATGGGAGGCGGCATGGGGGGCAGAGGAGGGTCTCGTGGAGGTGGGGGTATGGGTGGTCCAAGGCCAGACAGAGGCAGCGTAGGTGGGGGGAGAGGAGGCGGCGGTGGTGGCATGATGACTGGATCAAGACGTTGATTGGTGTGTCTTTCCAGTTGGTGCTTCTAGAAAGTATGCAATTCTGACTAGCTTGTCAATTCAGTTACAAAGCAAGTATAACATTAACTTAAGGGATAGAATTTAGTATTAAGGACTATCCCATTTATGTACAGAACTAGTGCCATCAAATATTTTGTGTACAGTAACTTTAACTGAATTTGCTGATTGAAGCATAGGATGAACATGCTTTTTAATATTTATTTCATGTAAAAGAGTGCGAGGATGTATAATGACTTGTAACATCGATTGACCAGCTGACACTGACCATGTTGAATGGGCTGGGGTTCCCATGACCTTAATTTCATACGGACTCAAATCTCTTTTATGTGAAACAAAGAATTAAATAGAATCATTCCTACTAGATGGTATCCCCATTGTTGCCGATTATCTGACATTATGTATTTGTTGTAAATAAATGTACAGTGCAGCATATTTGTGCAGAACGGGTCTCAATCGGTCAACAGTGGTCAATGTATATAAATTATTAATGCATTGTATACATAGGTTTTGAAAACAGAATTGCATATTTTCTGTAAACAAGTACTTTTTGCATTTTTCCTACTTCATATTTATGTGAAACATATTGGATATGCCTTAGGTCGTGGTTCCATCAAGGCATAGATGTTTTCATCGTTAGAAGAAATAAAACGACGCAAAGGCAGATAACAAAAGATCTCCCATTTTCAAATGTTATGTGAAAGTGATTTTTAAAGTGGTCACATTTAATTTATTTCATTTTTTTTTTTTTTTTTTTTTTTAATTTTGTCCCTCCCTCAGATAAGAGAGTACTATGCAAAACGTCACTTGAATTTGGGATGTTTAAATTGATTCTCATATCTTGTGGAAAATTTTTCTTCAGAAATTGTTTTCCATTGAATATCATAGTGCAACAGAGACTAGGAAATATAACTATTAATTTATTGTAACTTTAATATGTCAACATTCCTGGTTTCTGAATATTACAATTTTTACTAGTCCCGAAAGTGCAGGATAGAACAAACATAAGGAATGCTGCTATTCATGCATTTTAATTCTTTTCTCATTTCTCCTTTTTTTCCTACCCCTTGATTTGAAATTGATTCATCTGCTAGTCGGAGGGTACTGACAGGATAGTATGCAGATTTTATATTGAATATTTCACGTTAAAGACTGATCTCTAAAATTGGTTTACATCTTGAAAACAGAATATTTATTTTCTTCAGCAATTGTGGTGCAACTTGCTACCTACATGGCAGTGGGCGTGATATAACAATGTGATGAAGTATTGTCTAAGATTTGCCAAGGACATTCAGATGTTGTGAGCCTCTCAACACTGGCATTAGACTGGTGTCTGCAAACTTGCTAAATGGTACCAATAGTCTTTCAAGATGAAATCTCACATATTTAATAGTAGAAAATAAACAACAAAATATAAAGTGTTCGTGGATGCTCTCGGGTACAACTGTTGTTCTATTATCCCAGGTACTGCTCCGCTAACAAGAAATGAACAAGTATAAATATATAGTCCAGTGATTGAGGTTCTCTACAATACTGCCCTATTCTAATTGTGACAGTTATGTACACTCCATGTGTTAATGTGTGTGAGAGGTGGACTAGGCTCCTACATGGACAGACAGATCCAGGTTAGGCACATCACCATACAAGTGCCAAATATCACACTATATATGATTTTTTTAGAATTATTATTTCAACAATTCCCAATAACAGTTTCTTTATTTGCCTTTGAGAATGCAAGACAAGTGGTCTTATTTTAAATATGATCCTGGTGTTAAATTTGCATTCTATCCTTCCAACGCATGTATAGTTTGATAAATTAAGTCCATCTCAGCTTTAGAAAGTATTTTGCTGATTCCCAGGGTATGTTGGTAGAGCAATCACAAGTTAACAACATTATGACCTGACCTGGCATTGCCTGTCCTAGTGTTGCATACTAGTAGCAGGGGCAATAGTGAATGTGACTAAATGTGTGCAAATCATTTGTATGTGGTGTAGATAATTTGTTCAGTTTTTCACACAGCTGTGGCACATGTGTTCTGGTGTTCATCTTCAAAGAAGAACAGCTACATATGCTTACAGGTGTTTCAGCCACCTAGAAAAATAATTGACTTAATATTGGCAAAATACAAAAAGAAAATATTTAAACAAATTCCATGTTTTAATAAGATGGTGTATGTTTACAAATTTGTATTGTCTGCCTGCACAAGTTTTGAAAAAAAAAATAAAAAATAAAAATAAAAAAGCTGAAATTTGTTGTAATTTTTTTCATTGGTGATTCAAGTTCAATTTCAAGTCTTGAAAGACATGAAGATCAGCTAATTGACTGTTTTCAGCCTTTTTGACTCGGAAAAAGATCAAATACAACTAACCTGAGTTAGAATTTTCATTTACATGTGAAATGTGAAATTATGGGGTACTGTAAACTTTTTCCTGGAATCGTAAGAATGATCAGAACTCAATTTCTATCGTGTTTTAAATGAAGACGAAATTCAAGAGAGCTGCGATTACTGCAATCTTAATCTATTTTTGACCTGTAGTGCATACTATTTTAATGGTATTGATGAAACTGTATGAGTGATCAGGAGATGACTATGTACAATTTGTTTTGATCGGGTGTTAATCACAAGAACAAGACCAGAGAAAATGGAAGTGAAAGTTACCAAATGCATTTGGTAAAATGTAATGCAGTAAAACAGGTCACTATTTACTTGTGCCTCCACTAAGATTCAAACCCTAGACCTCTGGCTTACTTGTCCTGAACTCGACCAAGGGAGAGAAAGAGATGATCTCTCTAGCTTGGTGATTTATTGTGATCTTTTACCAGGGTTACGTCATCCTTACCTCCTAAGGAACCAAATTCATGCTTTTCATTTGAACCTGAATTTACATCAATTGTTATTTGGAGATGGAATAATCATATGGCAAGTTCACTAGTTAAATAAAACAAAGTGAGCTGCCGGAGCTCACATAGATATACCCAAGACCCCTCTATTTGTCTTTCTTATCAAAATCTATTGAGGTGTTCATCTAGTAAGTGGTTCATGAGATACCTTGTACACAGACATTAAAAGTGGTCTGGGGTGATCATTGATCTTAAACCATGATTGTTGATAACTAAAATGTAATCATGTGTAGATGTTGGTGGAAAGAAGTTATTTTGTGAGTAGGAAGTAAAAATGTTCGGGGGTCCTTAAGGTATAAGGGTTTGATTTGAGAAATGGTTAAAGGTGGCCATAAACCCTTAGCCTCAACCCATCACCACCAAAATCTTCATGTGGAGACCTAGGTTGGGGTGTTGTGCTGTGAATATGAGCTAAGTGTCTATTGGTTCAAGGAATATCTTGTACACAAGTTCATCATGGATTCACAGAGTGATTACTATTTACCAACCCTGCCTTGCTAAGTGGAGGGTAAAATAAGTCAAGATGTTGCATTAGATATTGGTTCAAACTGGTTATTAGAGGGAGGAAACTCTTGTAACTTTCTGTTGAACATTAAAAGAGGAACAAGAAAAAGTAGAGACAATTTTATTCTCGAGACATGGTATGGATAATAACAAAATAAGATGCATTAAATATGTATAATTTTATCACAGAGAAATACATCACAATGTAGGATGAAGTCTTGCAAAATCATTAATAGTTACACTTTACATAAAAAGGTGAGAATTCCAAAATCAATATTCTTTATGAAGTTCATAAAGAAAACTAATGAAATTAAAATAGCTTAAACACCATATTTTGTTTAAAATAACTATTGACAACCTATGCTACAGAGGTTCTGCTTTTCTAAACAATGATTCAATATTAGAATAAAGTTAATTATGGGAATTTTACTGGGTACACAAAATCAATGTTACAGTAAACATTGGCCTACTTTAGTGGATATAATAATGTCATCAAACTAGAAAAAAAATATGTTTCCATATTTTCTCTGCAGTTCAAAGAGTCTTAACCATGGAAACTTTATTTTCCATTTTTGTTTTTTTGTTGTTGTAGTTAAGACAAAATATAAATTGCAGTTGGTAGCCCTTCATAGTATCTGCTATTGATGTTTGAACAAGATTTCATATCCGGACATATTGTGTTACAGAAATTTAAAGAAAAGAACAAATGTCTTGATTTGTCTAAATGTTCATTTAGCGCCGTTAAGGAAGGAAAATACATGTGTAGTATTGTAAAATGTCCTTGTAATTTGCATTCGTATTGAAGGCTGTATTTACATACTTAGCAAATAATATTTAAGTACCTGGCGGTTTTAGGGGTAAAGGTCATTGATTGTTTCAGGGAAAGTTGTAATTAAATGTTGGTTAACACATTTTTGTAAGTACACGTAGCTGATAATATTAGAGATACTGGAAAGTAGCTAATAGCTTCAGGGTTATCGATAAGTAACTGGTGGTTTTTTAAAATCATCATTAAGTAACTAATGCTTTAACCAATAGTTTTAGGGTTATCTGTAAGTAGCTGTTGTTAACGTTATCAGTAAGCAAAAATGGTTTCAGGTTTCTCAGGGAGTAATCAATATTTTTCTGGTTACATTAAGTAAACAAGTTTTATGGTTTTCAATAAGTAATTGGTGGTTTTAGTGTTATCAGTAAATAACTACAGGTTTCAGGGTTTTCAGTAAGCAACTGGTGAATCTATGGTTATTAGTAAGTAACTGTTGATTTCAGGGTTATCAATAAGTAGCAGTTGATTTCAGGGTTAACAGCAAGTAACTGTTGATTCAGGGTTAACAGCAAGTAACTGTTGATTCAAGGTTAACAGTAAGTAACTGGTTATTTGAGGGCTTTGAATTAAGTTACTGATGATTTCAAGTTGTCAGTAAGTAACTGATGATTTCATGGTTATTTTACTATTGGTTTTAGGGTTCTAGATGTTTTTAATGAATAATATCAGACCTCTGTACTGTGGTATTCCATAGTTGTACACAACCATTACTTGATATGATATAAAACGAAAACACATACAATTATACTGTAAAACAATAAAAACTTTTATAACAATACTTTGGGGACCAACTATTTGCTGATTAAATGTGTAATCCCTCTTTACTATAGTAGGAAGATAGAACACCAAAGAGTATGTTGGAACTCCAATCTATTTCTATAACCATCTACAAAAGAGAAACTGTTTGGTATACATGTATAAGAAAAGAAAACAGTGATAAAAACCTCGACATTACTTTATCTTGACAGGCTTACATTTACTGCTAAAAAGACATGTTTCACTGATCATTATTTTAGCACTTAAAATTTTTGTGTTCATATAGAAAATTTTAGTTTATGTTAGAAGACAGTCTAAAACAAAGTTTTGGAATCATACCAAAAATCCAGTATAATTTTGGAAAGTACAGGATCATGAGAAGTGGGTGAACTTTTCCTTTGGAAGAACTGAGGAAGGAAGGTCATGATGAATAGGTGATGTGAGATCTTTTCCCTTGGAGGAACTGAGTAAGGGTCCTGAGAAAACTTTTCCCTCAGAGGAACTGAGTTGGGAAGGTCACAAGATATGGGTGAAGTGGGAACTTTTCCTAGGAGGAACTAAGGTGGAAATGTCATGATGAATAGGTGATGTGAAATCTTTTCCCTTGGAGGAACTGAGAAAGGAAGGTTATGAAAAATGGGTGACGTGAGATCTTTTTCCCTGGAGGAACTGGTTAAGGAGGGTCATGAGAAATAGATGATGTTAGAACTTTTTCCAAGAAAAAATTGAGTAGGTAGGGTCATGAGATATGGATGATGTAGGAACTTTTTCTAAGGAGGAATTGAGTTGGTAGGATCATGAGATATGGGAATTCATCCCTTGGAGACTGAGGAAAGTAAATAATCCTTTCAACAATATATTTTAGATTTCAGACTCAGACATTTGTCACAAGAATAACTGTTGATTTGTGTTACATTTCAATATTAATTTAAACAAATCTTGGTTTCATCATTTACAATGCATATCACCTCAAAAGTACAATGAAACACTAAAATGGAGCCAGATTGTAACAGGTAAACACTAAAATGGAGCCAGATTGTAACAGGTAAACACTAAAATGGAGCCAGATTGTAACAGGTAAACACTAAAATGGAGCCAGATTGTAACAGGTAATATGAAATAGCCTTAAATTTTAATGAAACACTAAAATTGGGCCAGCACTTTAAAGTTAATGTGATGTGGTCTCAAAGAGTGACAGGACATTGAAAAGGGGTCAGATCTTGACCAAGTAATGTCATAAAGCAAGTTTAATCAATAATAAATCTGAGTCAGTAACACTCTTTTTGCAATAATGCTACAAAAAAGCCTTAATTCATAGGCAGACTGGGGTTTAAATATTACAAGTCTCTACTTTTGTGGAATTTGATTAGGGGAACAGGAAAGACCAGGGTTTAAATATTCTTTTGGAATTTGATGGACAGGACAACTAGACAGGACAGGGTTCAGATACAACAGGCATCTACTATAGGACAGAGCAGGGTTCCGATACAACAGGCATCTACTATAGGACAGAGCAGGGTTCCGATACAACAGGCATCTACTATAGGACAGTGCAGGGTTCAGATACAACAGGGTTCAGATACAACAAGCATCTACTAAAGGACAGGGCAGGGTTCAGATACAACAGGCATCTACTAAAGGACAGAGCAGGGTTCAGATACAACAGGCATCTACTAAAGGACAGGGCAGGGTTCAGATACAACAGGCATCTACTATAGGACAGAGCAGGGTTCAGATACAACAGGCATCTACTAAAGGACAGGACAGGGTTCAGATATAGCATATCTACTATTGTGGATATTGATGGATCAGACAACAGGACAAAGCAGGGTTCAGATATAACATATCTACTATTGTGGAATTTGATGGACAGGCCAGTGTTTATATATTACAGGTATGTTCAGTAAATATATTTCAATTAATTACACTTATCTAGATCTATGGACATGTGTAAAGATATGATAAAAGATAAAATGAAACAGAAGGAAACATTTGTACTGGTAAATGGACTATGTATTCCATAGCCATATGTGTACGCTTTATAACTTTCCAAATAGTGAAGTACAATTTTTTAAAACTTCAGAAAATACAGAAAAGTCAAACTGGAATGACTTTGCAGATGAAGAATAATCCGTTGAATCTACTATACTAGAATCATGGTTCATATGTACTACATATGCCCTATAAGGCTTAGTAAAAACTATTAAGTTACCTGTAATGTTGTTACAAATAAATGCAGTTTAATATCAAGACCTACAATAACTATTACTGTTCACATAGGGAAATTTGTTCAACATCTCATCACTGTCATCACAGAAATGTCTTGACTCCCAGTTGAAGGTATAACTTTACCCAGACACAACAACCAATTGTCATTGTACGAGAGCTGGCAGTGTGTACCTCAGTACCAAAGACACAGCTTACCAAACAGACCCCTCACAACATATTTGTGTTCTTAATAATAAATAATACAGCTAAAAATATAGAAACAGAAATAAATAACACTTTCATAAATAATCCTGAGATCTCAAATCTACGTTACAAATGGTTGCTTGGTAACACATACATAAAACATTGCGAGAGGATAAAATCCCCACCATACCTCATTGATAACAGTGTGGTGGGGGATGGGGACAGTCTAATTTAATTGTCTACTTATAACAGTAATACATGAGATGAACAAGCTCGATGTGACAGTCACACCTCTTTGTCATGATAACAATGTCAAGGGGAGACAAATTTGGTGTGACAGCCCCACTAAACTGTCTACAGATAACAATATCAGGGGATACAAGCTTGATGTGACAGCCACATCTTTTTGTCTAATGACAACAATGTCAGGGGGAGACAAACTTGGTGTGACAGCCCCACTTAACTGTCTACTGATAACAATATCAAGGGGAGAAAACTTGGTGTGAGAGCTCCACTTAATTTTTACATGATTGTAGGGCACACCACAAATTACTACAACACATTGAAGACAGGTTTTCTTGGGTAAATAACACATTTGAAGATCAGAGTCATGAACAAAATTGGTATTTAAGTGGTAAAACAATGGGACTACAGAATGTGTAGGGTCGATCCACTAGTGTCATGATGTAGACATCTCTGCTTTCTCCTCCGAATGTTTCTCTTCCTCATTCTGTTTTTCATTTTCCTTCTCATCCTCTGAGTGTTTGTCTGTATGAGATGACATGCTGTGCCAGTTGTGCCTGTTTTTCTTGCATCCTTCTAACAGTGGATTCATGTGAGGCGATACATCAGACATTGCCTAAAAATCAGGACATTAACAATAAAATGTTACCTAAAGACAGGATATTTACAATAAAATGTTACCTAAAGTTAGGATATTTACAATAAAATGTTACCTAAAGTTAGGATATTTACAATAAAATGTTACGTAAAGTTAGGATATTTACATTCAAATTGCACTTGTGTACAGTCACATTGATGGTATCATACAATTTATTAAGCCAATGGCTTTTTTGGTAAATTAATGCAATGATGAATGAATTCAGAAATTGCAAACAGTACAAAAATATTTTAGCCCAACATTTTCAGCATGAGAAATGCTATAATAAGATTATCTCTATCATAAGTAAATTCTCAGTTTTATTTCTTTATTTTGCAGTAAGCCAAGTGTCTAATTTGAGTAAGAAACTATCTGATGGCTCTCTGACTTCATCACAGGACAAAGTGTAGAATATGATTGGTGGAGAAATTGTACTAACCTTGTAGATAGGCATACAAATTACATCAATGAAATTAACCTGCATGTCAGGTAGTCGATCTTTCTTATCTCTGTCCATCATATCCTGGAACACACAAAGGTTTATTTTTAAAATCACTCCAATACACACAGATGTACATAGCGTTACTATTGTAAGACAGTGTGTTAAACATTAAAACTTAAAATCATTCTAGGTTTACTCCTAAAATACTGAATTTAACCAGAAATTCAGGTTTGTATGTCACACATGGTTGTACTATCTTTTGTAAAAACAAATATAGAAAAAAATGTAATGATATGTAAAAATTAAAGTACATGTATATTTCTTAGTCATATGTACCATGTATGTATAACATGCATGCATACACAATGAAAACCCTGTTTCTACATATCATGCCCTTTTCAGGCTTCCATAGATTTGGACTGAAGAACATTGAAAATATGTCCAGTTTTTAAGTGACCCGAATCATTTTTGGCATAAAGAAGTCTCTTACCATAGGTTTGATCTTAAACTGGGCTTTTTCCATATCACCTTGTTCAAAGAATTCATTTGCTATGAGATCAGCAACCTAAAAGAAAACAAAATATATAGGCTAAAATAATTTTTTGTAGTTGATACAAGATTACATTATAATGAAGGCCTATTGAGATTCCCTATAGAGGTAGCATGAACACTTACACTTGTATACAGGATATATATACACACTGAGGGATGGCTGTAGAAGCAATTTGAAACTGTGCTTTAAGTTATGTTTTTCCATTTACATATCATTTATGCTAAGATAAGGATAAATTACTGTTTGATGACTTACCGCCAGTTGGACATCCCAGGGTTTGGTGATGGCAGACACATCTGACGCAGTCATCATCATTGACCTGCAACAAGGATCATTCAAGTTCTTTAGTAAAATATTTACAGCAATATACTGTTCTTGTCAATAAGTCCAATTGATAATTTCCAAGATATACAATCTGTCATTACCGAAGGGTTCAGAGCTTGACCAATGGATGTCTAATGGTCATTTCCTCTAGACATCCATACCTTTTTCCTTAAAAATGGAACACTGACTGTGCCTCTAATGATGTAACCAATAACTCAACCACACCAACAATGACTGAAAAATGATGACCACAGGTGTGTTATGGAGATCTAGGCTGGTGTACAAAATAGGTTATATAACAGGACCTAGGGTATATGACAGAATAATTACCTTAACAGATCTCTGTCCTCCCGCGAACTCCAGTCAGCCTTTCCACTGTCAACGAGGTCAAAAAATGTTCCCCTGAATCTGAAAATAGAAGGGAAAAATGGAAGAAGCAAATAAAAATTTGATATTGAAATACAGTAAACTAAAGACAAAAACTTAATACGAACAGGGGAAGACAATCCATCACACTGTACACCAATATATTTTCTTGTGCAGTCAAAATTTATGAAAAATTAGTTGCTGCGAAATAGTTATAATCACAGGTATGGTAGGCCATTTTACATGTGAACTTAGACTTATGCTTCTAGTTAACCAATGAGTGTCATATAAATACTTTTTGTTAAATAATTACATATGTGAAAGATAATATAAACAGGGAAATAACAATACTGACTTACTTTAAGATTAAGCAAGAAGTAAATCAGTCACAAAGGTATATGATTACCAAAACTCACAAGACTCCAATGGTATCACAAACGTCCTTATAGATATATGCAGCTAGACTTATAATTACAAAGAGAATTAAATCTCGCGTAATTGACAAGTCAAGTTTGATATAGTTTCAATGGAAATTAAACAAATTGTGCTCAAAAATCTATTTTTCCTATATAAACGACAAAAAACACAGGCAAATGCTTGGTAAAGAATCCTAAGATGCTTCCATCCATGAAAGCATTTAATTCTACCATATCTGGGTGTTGAGAAGAAGATTTTTGAAATCCAAGTCAATTTGACACCTTTTGGCCTCGTCCCTCTGGCCACATCACACGATGCACAAGGCATGATGCTGGATGAAGGTGATCACAAAAGGTCACCATAAGACTCTGTGTCAGGTGACCTAAAAATATTTCATGGGTGAATTCACTGGATAACAGGCTGATTATGTGATGAGTATACTATATACTTACTTGAAGTAGAGAGCCAGGTCAGTTGATAGTATTGCTGCTTCCAATAAGTTAATTACTTCTTCATATTCGTTTTGTTTCAAGTTGGATAAAATATCATTTCCCTGAAAGGAAAGTTTACACATAACTAGAAGAAAAAGAGACTGTTCTTTTCAGATGACTTTACAATGATATAAGTTGGTAGCTGCCATTTATCTTTAATATCAACTTTGTCATAGTACTAGTACTAATTGCAGTTTTGGATAAGAAGTCAAACTTGAGAAAATATCTGTAAGACATGAAAGACCCAACATGTCATTGTTTGATCATTTGCACAAGATGTCAAATGTGATCTTTGGTCCTTTAACCATGACTGATGACCACCAAAATACAACTAGGTGTAAAACTTAATATTATGGTACTACTAGTAGATATGTATGGAAGTGTATTCCGGCCACATTGTGTTTTATTTTATCTCAAAATTTCGAGATAGCAACTCGAAATTTCGAGTTAGTAATCCGGAATTTTGAGTTAGTAACTCGAAATTTCCAGTAAGTTATCCAAAATTTTTAGATATTAACCCGAAATTTTGATATAGCAACTCGAAATTCGACTTACTAACTCAAAGTTTTGGATTACTAACTTGAAATTTTGAGTTGCTATCTCGAAATTTCGGGTTAATATCTCAAAATTTCGCATCACTAACTCGAAATTTCGAGTTAAAATAAAACACAACGTGGCCGGAATACGCTTCCGTAGATATGAATCAAATCTGAGGGTTTGTCAAGGTATGACACAGACTAAAAAAGGATAGACATTGGAAACACTATCTGAAACAACATGTTGAGATGGCTGATAAGCCTTACCAACTGCTGTCAGTGCAGTATTCCTGTTTTCCAATAAAACGACTGTTGATAAGTAGAATTTAAGTTTATCATTAAATTCTGCCTTTAAGATATCCTCACGGTGTCTGAAGTACCCAGTAATGATAGTACTCACCTTGGTACTGAGTATCATAATACACTGGTCAAAATGGTGGTGTTCTAATGTCGAGGTAGAGTACAGGTCAGCTAGAGGGGACATTGACCTGAAACATTTATATACAGGTAAAATACAGGTGTGTTGAGGGAACTATACCTGAAACATATATATATACAGGTAAAATAAATGTGTGTTGTTGGGACATTAACCTGAGACATACATATAAAGGTAAAATACAGGTGTGTTAGGGGACATTGGCATGAGACAGAAATACAGGTAAAATACAGGTGTTTTAATTGGGACATTGACCTGCAATATGAATATAAGGTAAAACATATGTGTGTTAGCGTGACTTAGACCTGAAACATAGCTATACAGGTAAAATAAAGGTGTCTTATTGATCTGAAACATATATACATAAATAGGTAAAATACAAGTGTGTTCGGGGGAAATTGGCCTGAGACAGAAATACAGGTAAATTACATGTGTTTTAATTGGACATTGACCTGCAATATGAATGCATATAAGGTAAAATACAGGTGTGTTAGAGGGACATTGACCTGAAACTTACATACAAAGGTAAGGTACAGGTGTTTTGGGGGATTGGGATATGGAACTGAAACTTAAATGTTCAAGTGACACCCAGGTATGAAATGAGGGTATGAAATAAAGATTCTACATTGATTATAGTTTTATCATGCAATTAAGAAATAATAAAGAAATTTGTTGCTTGGTTTAAATAAGGTTGTAAAGCAAAATTGAATTTTAGATCGTAGAGCAATTACAGTGCAATGAAAGTGTAGAATAACACACATGTAAACTATGTTTACAGTGCCATTATATTAAACTAATCGAACCATTGTGGGAGGGGCCATGATAGCTCAGTCAGTTACAGTGTTGGCCCACATCACCTCGGGTGAACATCAGAGGTGTATAGTTCAACATTTCCTACTAATCATGGTTTGTGTTCTCAGGAAGTGGACTGGTGTGTGCTGACCTGGTTGTCTCCTTGGGCAAAACACTTTACCTCAATTGCTCTGGATAGTATGGGATGGGCCTCCTGAATGTTGTTCAGTAAGGTAGCTGATAGCTACTAATGGGAAACCCCAATGTAAAATGACCCGAGCTGTTTACAGGGCAGTAGATCCAGCAAACAAACCATTTAGGGATTATCTTATAGTGAGAGGTAAACCAGAGAAAACATGATGAAATCAAGGTTTACATTAAGATGATACACCATGATTATGTATTGATGTAGAAAAAGTTTTTCAATGAGAAAGTTTTTATAATCTGTATCAATCAATATATAGTCCTAAGGCATGAAGCAAAACTCACTCTTTCTGAAACTGATTGTTGGTTCCACGATGATCGAGGTCATGGCAGAGACAGCCTACCATTAAAGCTAGCCGCTCCTTGTCTGTGAACACATTGTCCATCTGTCCCTTCTAAAAAATATCATATATAATGTACAATAGTTACTGCATTAAAATTTGTTCAACTGAAATATTACAAGAGCAGGAAGACTATTGAGATTCTCATTAAAACTAAAGGTAAAAAGTTAATTATTGTGAAGTTTGTGTAGACTGCTAGAGGCAGAACAATCACTGAACATAATTTACTTGAAGCACATTCTTAAATTAGAACATAAGGATGACCTGAACAAGGGCACTCTGCACTCGGATTATACCTCCCATGATGAAGAGTTCCATTAATTAATAATTTATATAATTCATCTATTACAGCAGATAGTAATATGGGAAAACAATTTTTTTTAAACTCAAAACAAGTACACCTCCGTCACAGTCACACGATACATGTATATACTTATGTAATATCAATTGAAATCTTATTCCTGTAAAAGGCCTTGATTTTATATTTGCTTTTGAATGACAATGGATAATTGATAAAATATTATCAAGAAAATTACTGTTTCCTACTAGTAGAAATAAAGTGGTTGGCACTTTCATTTTTTGGTTGAAAAAAACAACAAGGGGCATAACTCTACCTACCTTGAGCATACAAAACATTGTCTGTGACACATTGAATGCATGTCTCCAGTTATGATATGTGACATTTCTGTAGTTTTTCTTCACACTCATCAGCCATCGACATAACACCTACAACATATATATTACATCAGCCTTCCACATAAAACATACAACATGTATATATTACATCAATGTTTAATATCAAACTTGTAATAAGGTTTGAGCTGTAACTTGAATACACATTAATTGTGATGCAACACTTACTTCATAGTTAATACGAAAGCGCTCCACCAGGTTCAGGTCAAGAAACATTCTTATGCTAGCCCTGAGGGTGTCGTCGTCATCCAGCCCAAAGTCACTGAACGAATAGTCGAGTAAGTTGTACTCAGTGGCCAACGGGATGGTAATTGTCTGTGGGTTATATAAATAATTCATCAGGTTATTGTCTGTGGGTTATATAAATAATTTATCAGGTTATTGTCTGTGGGTTATATAAATAATTCATCAGGTTATTGTCTGTGGGTTTTATAAATAATTCATCAGGTTATTGTCTGTGGGTTATATAAATAATTCATCAGGTTATTGTCTGTGGGTTTTATAAATAATTCATCAGGTTATTGTCTGTGGGTTATATAAATAATTCATCAGGTTATTGTCTGTGGGTTATATAAATAATTCATCAGGTTATTGTCTGTGGGTTATATAAATAATTTATCAGGTTATTGTCTGTGGGTTATATAAATAATTTATCAGGTTATTGTCTGTGGGTTATATAAATAATTCATCAGGTAATTGTCTGTGGGTGATTGTCTGTGGGTTATATAAATAATTTCATCAGGTTATTGTCTGTGGGTTAATACTGTGGGTTATACATTATCAGGTTATTGTCTGTGGGTTAATACTGTGGGTTATATACATAATTCAAGTTATTGTCTGTGGGTTATATAAATAATTCATCAGGTTATTGTCTGTGGGTTTTATAAATGATTCATCAGGTTATTGTCTGTGGGTTATATAAATAATTTATCAGGTTATTGTCTGTGGGTTATATAAATAATTCATCAGGTTATTGTCTGTGGGTTTTATAAATAATTCATCAGGTTATTGTCTGTGGGTTATATAAATAATTTATCAGGTTATTGTCTGTGGGTTATATAAATGATTTATCAGGTTATTGTCTGTGGGTTAACACATACATATCAGGTTATTTTCTGTGGGTTATATAGATAATATATCAGGTTATTGTCTGTGGGTTATATAAATAATTTATCAGGTTATTGTCTGTGGGTTATATAAATAATTTATCAGGTTATTGTCTGTGGGTTTTATAAATAATTCATCAGGTTATTGTCTGTGGGTTATATAAATAATTCATCAGGTTATTGTCTGTGGGTTATATAAATAATTCATCAGGTTATTGTCTGTGGGTTATATAAATAATTCATCAGGTTATTGTCTGTGGGTTATATAAATAATTTATCAGGTTATTGTCTGTGGGTTATATAAATAATTCATCAGGTTATTGTCTGTGGGTTATATAAATAATTTATCAGGTTATTGTCTTTGGGTTATATAAATAATTTATCAGGTTATTGTCTGTGGTTTATATAAATAATTTATCAGGTTATTGACTGTGGGTTATGTAAATAACATATCAGGTTATTGTCTGTGGGTTATATAAATAACATATCAGGTCATTGTCTGTGGGTTGTATAAAAAATACAAGATTATTGTCTAAGGATAGAATATAACCTTTCACAATATTGTTTTGGGTTTAAATGTAAAGGTTTAAAAATATACCACCAAAAGAACAATGGTAATATTCAAACTTAAGTAACTTGCAATAAATACTTAGGGAACAGAGTCATTCTCATTTGTGATTTGTGACAAAGCCTTTAATGACAGACTTGTGACAAATCCTTTAATGACAGACTTGTGACAAATCATTTGATGACAGACTTGTGACAAATCCTTTAATGACAGACTTGTGACAAAGCATTTAATGACAGCTTTGAGACAAAGTCGTTAATGACAGACTTCAGAAAAAGTCATTAATGACAGACTTGAGACAAAGTCCTTAATGCAGACTTGTGACAAAGCTGCTTTTCCAGGCCCAGTGTCCATCTGATTATAGATTTATCTACGACCTCAAACAGATTTTCCACACTTTTTAAACAAATCACTTTTGGCCACATTCATCTCATGTGATTTACAATAACATTTTTTCTCAGATAAAAGAAAAAACAAGAACAAGGTATAACAATGGAATTATGTAAATGAAGCTTTGATAAATCTGTGTGCCATAAACCACATTTACATAAGCCTATGCCTGATTGAGTCTTGCACTGTATCAAAGTCAAAATTCCACGACTGGTTGATAATTGACTTCTACAAAGGAAATCCAGGTAACAAGCAGGGTGCTAATCCTCCTGGGAACAACTCCTTTATTGACACCAACAACCGGATACACATACTAGGTGAGGCCATCTAAGGCAAGTAATCAGCTTTCAACCACCTGAAATCCAAGCTGAAACTAATGACACTGGGATCAGGAACCATATTACCCTTGCCTGTCTCAGCTTTCAGTCAATCAATTGCCTTTATGTGTGATTGTCTGTAAGTATTGGTACAAGATTAATGATTTCTGACCACGCATCCTCAATACCTAGAAAACACAATACTGGATGAGACCTGATACCATCACCTCAGTATGTGACCTGAAATACCACTACTCGGTTGGATGGGACACTTCTACTATTGGGTGTGACCTGACAGTACTACTATTGGGAGTGACCTGACAGTACTACTATTGGGTGTGACCTGACAGTACTACTATTGGGTGTGACCTGACAGTACTACTATTGGGTGTTACCTACTATCATTGGGAGTGACCTGACAGTACTACTATTGGGTGTGACCTGACAGTACTACTATTGGGTGTGACCTGACAGTACTACTATTGGGAGTGACCTGACAGTACTACTATTGGGAGTGACCTGACAGTACTACTATTGGGTGTGACCTGACATTACTACTAATTGGTGTGACCTGACACTACTACTAATGGGTGTTACCTGACACTATCACCTCTGGCTGTGACCTGACACTACTACTACTGGGTGTGACCTGACACTACTACTATTGGGTGTGACCTGACATTACTACTATTGGGTGTGACCTGACATTACTATTACTGGGTGTGACCTGACACTACTACTATTGGGTGAGACTTGACATTACTACTAATGGGTGTTACCTGACACTATCACCTCTGGGTGTGACTTGCCACTACTTCTACTGGGTGTGACTAGAACCTGCTACTACTGGGTGTAACTTGATACTACTGCTACAGGTGAGACATGATACTGCTACCACTACTGGGTATGACCTGACACTGTTTCTTGGTATGACCTGACACCACCACTTCTAGGTGTGACCTGACACCACCACAACTGAGTGTGACCTGACAATACTAATAATGGGTGTGAGCTGACACCACCACAACAGGATGTGACCTGCGACTACTAATACTGGGTGTAACCTGACACCAACACAACTGGATGTGACCAGACACCAACACAACTGGGATGTGACTCAACTGTACATCTAGTGGGTATGACCCGACTGTACATCTAGTGGGTATGACCCGACACTACTATGGGGTATGACTTAACAGAACTACAACTGGGTGTGACCCGACACTACTATTACTGGGTGTGACCTGATGTTACTATTACTACTATTACTTGGTGTGACCTGACACTACTATTACTGGGTGTGACCTGACATTACTACTAATGGGTGTGACCTGACATTACTATTACTGGGTGTGACCTGACACTGCTATTACTGGGTGTGACCCGACACTACTATTACTGGATGTGACCTGACGTTCCTATTGCTGGTTGTGATCTTAAAATACAATATTGGGTGTGACCCAACACTTCTACTACTGGGTGTGACCTGACATTACTATAGCTGGGTGTGACCTTAAATTACAATACTGGGTGTGGCCTTACACTATTACTACTGAGTGAGACTTACCTGTACAACTAATGGTTGTGACCTGAAAGGACATTTACTGGATGTGACCTGGCACTATCATTACTTAGTGTGATCTAAACCTTTTACTACTGAGTATTTATGGATAAGTATCACTAGTGTGTGTGACCTGGCAGTACCTCTGTTAGGTGTGACCTGACAGTACCCCTTTTGAGAGTGACCTGACCTGAAAGTGTCACTTATGGGTATAAGCAAACAATACAACTAGTAAACGTTTTGCAGAACACCACATTTTGGATCTGACATGGTATATAAAAATGAATGGACTTTAGGTCAAACATATAGATGAAGTCTGGAAAAGTCCAGATGGATGTCCCAGTATTGTGCTTTGTGTACTTATTGGACAATAAACACAGCATGCTTGCCCTATGAAGGAAAATCAATGCTGTGTTACAGACTGGTTTCTGTCAACGTAGGCCATGTAAGTGACATTCACCATCAAGTATTCCTGCGCATATCAGATTATCATTAATGTTTACCAACAGCAGCATCCTATCACAGAAATATTTCAACTGATGAATTTTGATTAATAGTTAAGCCAGACTTTAAAGAAACAGTTCCATCATCAAAGTTAGAAGCGGTCCCTATCCAAACGAGATGAAAGAGATCCAGGGAGCTTCTGTGTTGTAACAATTCAAAGCACAGTGTGCTCTGTACTTCATCTCAGACGGTACTACCAGTGCTACAAAATTTGGAGTAAAAGGTCGTGTTTTGCAATAATATTAAGGAAATCCAATTTTATTGAATTTCCAGAACTTAACACTTTTATCGCAGTGCTGAAAGTTCCTTTCCACATTCTGTGCCAAAGATCCTGCTGTGTCAGTATTGATTACTAAAAAATGGAATGCCTCAAAAGATTGGGGCAATTATCTTGGCAACTCTGTCTGTTTGAACGGTTAAAACTTCAAGACATGTCATTGAATGGAAACCTTCTGTGACAAAAGAATTAGGCTAAAAGTATAGACTTAAGATATGTGATCTGTGTAGATACGGCGATGCATATGTCAGTCTAGGGTTAATGCCCCCTCCCATCCCGTCCCCTTCCCCACTCCGACTGCCAACTTTCCAGCTGCAGCATGATATACAGTCAGACTTGTATGAATGTACAAGTATTTTTGCCCCATGGTAGTATTTTACACATTTCAACAAAAAGTGCTTCCTGACAAAGGAATTACAATAGCCCGCTGTTGTGTTAAGAGGTTAATTAATGCCTGGACAACAATTAAAGTTTAATTGACATTTAATCAAAAATGATAATGGGACGTCGTGTGATGTTCACCTACACCATGATGGTTTACTCCTAAAATGAAATCTAAGTGAAGAAATTGTGAAAACATAAGGAGTATATCCTGAACACTTTAATGATGATTTCACTCAAACACATCACCTTTCATTTTTAAGCATAAAAACATGAGAAACACAGTGATATAACCCACCACGAATGATTAAAAATCACTACATATCAGTTTTTCGCTAGTCCCTTGAACTTGGAAACATTGAAGTCTGACTGTACCTAGCCAAGGCAATCAGCCTGCTATGTAATCATTATGCAATCCTGAAAACATTCTGCAATTTCTTTGTAATCAAATTCAAATGTTAAGAAAAAATTCTTGCCAATTTCATATCGTTGTCTGATAGAGTTACAAGTATCATGAGCAGCCATGCAATGGTTCAGATGGTTTTTGTTAAAAAAAAAGCTACTCAGATAAATTGCCATGAGTATATTTTTGCCCCTAGGACCATTTTACTAAAATTTTGAGAATTGAATAATGCAAGGCTTTTTGCTGGAGTCAGTCCCTGTTGGCTGACTGATGACTGCCATGTGGCTGTGCAGGTTTTCAGTGAAATTGGATTAACATCAACATCGAGTGCACCACCACAACACTAAATGGAATTGGCAAAGGGAAGAAAATGGAAAATACGCACATCATCATCAATTGGCTCTGAATTTTCCATTTTCAGTAAATGCATATCAATAATATTGTCACTTAAACTAAATAGGCAGATCTATTTCCGTAGGATAGAGACATTTCATTAAACCTAAATACAGGGGCACATAATGTCCTACCCTTTCTATATCATTACCAACCCTCACTACCAAGGTACAGGGAAGTTGGGACAGAATTGTGCGGTAATATTCCCTTGTTGGGATGAGGTAGGTTATAGATATAACATTGTTTGGTGTGATGCCAGATATCAAATGTATACAAATCATGTTGTTGTTGAGGTGAGGTGGTCTGCAGGTATACCGACCTTGAGTTTGTTTGCCTCATCAGCTGGGACAGTTGCATGGTAGGAGAGACATTCCAGGGCGATTCTTCGTTTAGCCATTGCCCTGACAGCTGTCTCATACATTTGAGTATTGTTGATTCCCATTCCACAGAAGATTGCAAAAGCCTACAAGTCAACCAATACAGATTATATACTGACACTCAGGCAGAGGGAGGTAAAAGTAATGGCCTACAAGTCAACCAACACAGATTATATACTGACACTCAGGCAGAGGGCGGTAAACGTAACGACCTACAATGTCAACCAACACAGATTATATACTGACACTCAGGCAGAGGGAGGTAAAAGTAACGGCCTACAAGTCAACCAATACAGATTATATACTGATACTCAGGCAGAAGGAGGTAAAAGTAATGGCCTACAAGTCATCCAATACAGATTATATACTGACGCTCAGGCAGAGGGAGGTAAAAGTAAGAGCCTACAAGTCAACCAACACAGATTATATACTGACACTCAGGCAGAGGGAGCTAAAAGTAATGGCCTACAAGTCAACCAACACAGATTATATACTGACACTAAGGCAGAGGGAGGTAAAAGTAATGGCCTACAAAGTCAACCAACATAGATTATAAAATGACACTCAGGCAGAGGGAGGTAAAAGTTATGGCCTACAAGTCAACCAACACAGATTATATACTGACGCTAAGGCAGAGGGAGGTAAAAGTAATGGCCTACAAAGTCAACCAACACAGATTATATACTGACACTCAGGCAGAGGGAGGTAAATGTAATGGCCTACAAAGTCAACCAACACAGATTATATACTGACACTCAGGCAGAGGGAGGTTAAAGTTATGGCCTACAAGTCAACCAGCGCAGATTATATAGTGACACTCAGGCAGAGGGAGGTAAAAGTTATGGCCTACAAGTCAACCAAGTAGTATACTTTTCATTTGACACAACCTTAAATAAACACTTCACATTTGACACTCTCTAGAAGAAAGTGCACTTCACCTATGACACTATCTAACAAGCTCCTTTCACATTTGACACTATCTAACAAGCTCCTTTCACATTTGACACTATCTAGAGTGTTCACTTCACATTTGACACTTCCTAACAGGTACACTTCACATTTGACACTCTCTAGAGTGTTCACTTCACATTTGACACTTCCTAACAGGTACACTTCACATTTGACACTCTCTAGAGTGTTCACTTCACATTTGACACTATCTAACAAGTATACTTCACATTTGACACTATCTAACAAGTAAACTTCACATTTGACACTCTCTAGAGTGTTCACTTCACATCTAAAAATTATACTTCACATTTGACACTATCTAACAAGTACACTTCACATTTGACACTATCTAACAAGTAAACTTCACATTTGACACTCTCTAGAGTGTTCACTTCACATTTGACACTATTTAACAATTATACTTCACATTTGACACTATCTAACAAGTAAACTTCACATTTGACACTATCTAACAAGTATACTTCACATTTGAAACTCCCTTAAATAAACACTTCACATTTGGCACTTCCTAACAGGTACACTTCACATTTGGCACTGTCTAGAAGAAAGTACACTTCACCTTTGACTCTCTCTTACAAGCACTCTTCATATCTCTAACAATCACACATCACAATTTTAAGAGAACTTTATATTCGTTGCTCTTACAAGTGTTTTGACAATATAGCAAGAATCAAAGTTGTCAGCAGAGGAGATTGACGAGGCGGCATTAAAGTGGAAGCTTCGAGTATAATATATCATACACACACTAACCAACAAAACTATCAATGTGGTCAAAAGCTCCGATATTTATCTATCAATGTACAACTCACTTCAAACAGGTTCTCATCATTCTTGTTGAATGCGGTGCCATCCAGTTTATTGGTCAACTGTGCTACCCCAATCACTCGGTTACAGGAATTCTTGATCGGCATACATAATATGGATTTCGTTACAAAGCCACTCTCCTCATCAGCCTGTAAATAGGAATATCAGTCATACTTTTTAATAACACAGCGGTTCTCCTGAGGATGCCCCAGCAAATGGTTTACATTAAATATTGCAGTGTAATTGAAATGAACCAGCCGAGTGATAGATCAAAACAGAAAGCTATTTATAGGAGGTTGGGTTAGATAAGACAAGAGTTTTGTGGTGTACATTTCTATTTGATGTCAGTACAAAGTAAGGTGAACCATACACCTTAATCTTATACATGTATAATATCAGAAAAAAAATATCAAGATAAAATCAATTAATCAGAAATACAACCTTAAAATACCAAGAATTTCGTATGGAGAATTAAATTAGAAAAAAAGCTGACCTTCATGTAAAATCTCTTGTCTTTGGAAGCGTCTGGAATATTGAGTGTCTGGAAATAAAACATCAATTCTACATTATTTCTGTGTTATATTACTGACCCTTCTTTGCATTGGTAACTGACTTTGATTCCTAGTGTAAACTTTTCATAACACTATAAAATTCATTACAATTTAGGTTTCAAAGCATTAATAAAAATCAAGATATATGACATATTCTTTTCCTATTGTCAAGACATACAAAATACATACAAACGATTTACAGTGAATTTAAAATGATTTATCATAAATACAGAAAAAAATTCTTACTATCGATATCATATTAGTAAGTATGCCTATGTAATTATTGTCTTGACAGAATATGATGTATGTGTATATATCTGTATTAGTGTGATAACAGACAGCTAGTTAGATACACTTCCTGAAAATTGATATGATAGAAAATTGTCTGGTACACATTACTGAAAGTTGGAACAACAGAGAATATGTCTGATATACTTTACTGAAGGTTGATACAACATAGGACTGATGATACACTTTACAGAAGGTTGATACAACAGAGGACTGATGATACACTATACAGAAGGTTGATACAACAGAGGACTGGTCTGATACACTTTACTGAAGGTTGATGCAACAGAGGACTGGTCTGATACACTTTACAGAAGGTTGATACAACAGAGGACTGATGATACACTTTACAGAAGGTTGATACAACAGAGGACTGATCTGATACACTTTATTGAAGGTTGATACAACACAGGACTGGTTTGATACACTTTACAGAAGGTTGATACAACAGAGAATATGTCTGATACACTTTACTGAAGGTTGATATAACCTAGGACTGGTCTGATACACTTTACAGAAGGTTGATACAACAGAGGACTGATGATACACTATACAGAAGGTTGATACAACACAGGACTGGTCTGATACACTTTACAGAAGGTTGATACAACAGAGGACTGATGATCCACTTTACAGAAGGTTGATACAACAGAGGACTGATGATACACTTTACAGAAGGTTGATACAACAGAGGACTGGTCTAATACACTTTACAGAAGGTTGATACAACAGAGGACTGATGATACATTTTACTGAAGGTTGATACAACAGAGGACTGATGATACACTTTACAGAAGGTTGATACAACAGAGGACTGGTCTGATACACTTTACTGAAGGTTGATACAACAGAGGACAGGTCTGATACACTTTACAGAAGGTTGATACAACAGAGGACTGATGATACACTTTATTGAAGGTTGATACAACAGAGGACTGGTTTGATACACTTTACAGAAGGTTGATACAACAGAGAATATGTCTGATACACTTTACTGAAGGTTGATACAACCTAGGACTGGTCTGATACACTTTACAAAAGGTTGATACAACAGAGGACTGATCTGATACACTTTATTGAAGGTTGATACAACACAGGACTGGTTTGATACACTTTACAGAAGGTTGATACAACAGAGAATATGTCTGATACACTTTACTGAAGGTTGATACAACCTAGGACTGGTCTGATACACTTTACAGAAGGTTGATACAACACAGGACTGGTCTGATACACTTTACAGAAGGTTGATACAACAGAGGACTGATGATACACTTTACAGAAGGTTGATACAACAGAGGACTGATGATACACTTTACAGAAGGTTGATACAACAGAGGACTGGTCTGATACACTTTACAGAAGGTTGATACAACAGAGGACTGGTCTGATACACTTTACAGAAGGTTGATACAACAGAGGACTGATGATACACTTTACAGAAGGTTGATACAACAGAGGACTGATGATACACTTTACTGAAGGTTGATACAACAGAGGACTGATGATACACTTTACTGAAGGTTGATACAACAGAGGACTGATGATACACTTTACTGAAGGTTGATACAACAGAGGACTGATGATACATTTTACTGAAGGTTGATACAACAGAGGACTGATGATACACTTTACAGAAGGTTGATACAACAGAGGACTGATGATACATTTTACTGAAGGTTGATACAACAGAGGACTGATGATACACTTTACAGAAGGTTGATACAACCTAGGACTGGTCTGATACACTTTACAGAAGGTTGATACAACAGAGGACTGATCTGATACACTTTATTGAAGGTTGATACAACACAGGACTGGTTTGATACACTTTACTGAAGGTTGATACAACAGAGGACTGATGATACATTTTACTGAAGGTTGATACAACAGAGGACTGATGATACACTTTACAGAAGGTTGATACAACAGAGGACTGATGATACATTTTACTGAAGGTTGATACAACAGAGGACTGATGATACACTTTACAGAAGGTTGATACAACAGAGGACTGGTCTGATACACTTTACTGAAGGTTGATACAACAGAGGACAGGTCTGATACACTTTACAGAAGGTTGATACAACAGAGGACTGATGATACACTTTACAGAAGGTTGATACAACAGAGGACTGATCTGATACACTTTATTGAAGGTTGATACAACACAGGACTGGTTTGATACACTTTATTGAAGGTTGATACAACCTAGGACTGGTCTGATACACTTTACAGAAGGTTGATACAACATAGGACTGATGATACACTTTACAGAAGGTTGATACAACAGAGGACTGATGATACACTTTACAGAAGGTTGATACAACAAAGGACTGTCTGATACACTATACAGAAGGTTGATACAACATAGGACAGGTCTGATACACTTTACAGAAGGTTGATACAACAGAGGACTGATGATACACTTTACAGAAGGTTGATACAACAGAGGACTGATCTGATACACTTTATTGAAGGTTGATACAACACAGGACTGGTTTGATACACTTTATTGAAGGTTGATACAACCTAGGACTGGTGTGATACACTTTACAGAAGGTTGATACAACATAGGACTGATGATACACTTTACAGAAGGTTGATACAACAGAGGACAGGTCTGATACACTTTACAGAAGGTTGATACAAGAAAGGACTGATGATACACTTTACAGAAGGTTGATACAACAGAGGACTGGTCTGATACACTTTACAGAAGGTTGATACAACATAGGACTGATGATACACTTTACAGAAGGTTGATACAACAGAGGACAGGTCTGATACACTTTACAGAAGGTTGATACAACAAAGGACTGATGATACACTATACAGAAGGTTGATACAACAAAGGACTGATGATACACTATACAGAAGGTTGATACAACAAAGGACTGATGATACACTTTACAGAAGGTTGATACAACAAAGGACTGATCTGATACACTTTACAGAAGGTTGATACAACAGAGGACTGGTCTGATACACTTTACAGAAGGTTGATACAACAGAGGACTGATGATACACTTTACAGAAGGTTGATACAACAGAGGACAGGTCTGATACACTTTACAGAAGGTTGATACAACAGAGGACTGATGATACACTATACAGAAGGTTGATACAACAGAGGACTGGTCTGATACACTTTACAGAAGGTTGATACAACAGAGGACTGGTCTGATACACTTTACAGAAGGTTGATACAACAGAGGACTGATGATACACTTTACAGAAGGTTGATACAACAGAGGACTGATCTGATACACTTTACAGAAGGTTGATACAACACAGGACTGGTCATACATGTAGTATAGCATATCTACTCTACACAGAAATAATTTTATTATTTTAATTCTGTAACAATATTAGACTTACCTCCCCTGTTGTAGCTACATGACCTGAGATTCCGATATGTATAGGAAACCGTGGCTCGGCAGGCCTGCAAGTAAAAACATCATTTTGTGGGTGTCAAAAGGGAGATAATTTGTCATTGACTATTGAATTGGCCATCTATTGAATGATGCGAGATGGACAGGACTGCAGGTGATCTCTGATAGTTAGAACTCCTGTATCCCCAGGCTACTTAAAGGAGATTGATGACAGGTCTTAACCATAATTACTAGTACAACCCTCTTCTTCACCTGCACAACGCACTTTGCACACAGCAAATAATAATCAAATTTCTGACATTGATAAAAATTTTTGAAAGTTGATTAAGCAAAAACAACAATATTTTTTGACACTGAGCTCATAACTGTCAACTAAAAGTTGAAATATCCCCTGTCGCAGAACAAATTACTGCTCTCCAATCATCACTGCCATTTGTAGTGTTAATGACAAAGCTCACAGGACTGTTTCACCGTCAATTATTTCTGAGATTTTGCAAAACAAATATCTAAATATCTGAAAAAATATGTGTTTTCAGGGCTTTACCAGTCTGTATGTCATTACTCAGCAATATGTGACTAAGACTCTCCACTCTCAATACACAGAACATACCAATCTTTGTGTCAGTACTTACTGATCTGTGTCAGTACTCACCAATCTGTGTCAGTGCTCACCAATTTGTGTCATTACTCACTAATCTGTGTCAGTACTCACCAATCTGTGTCAGTGCTCACCAATCTGTATCAGTGCTCACCAATCTGTGTCAGTACTTACCAATCTGTGTCAGTGCTCACCAATCTGTGTCAGTACTCACCAATCTGTGTCAGTACTCACTAATCTGTGTCAGTGTTCACCAATCTGTGTCAGTGCTCACCAATCTGTGTCAGTGCTCACCAATCTGTGTCAGCACTAAACAGATCGTGTGTCATTTCAGATCAAATGTGTGCAAGTTCTCACACATCTGTGTCAGTACTCAGCTCTTCGTGTGTCAATACTCACTGATCTGTGTGTCAGTACTCACCACTACCTGTTCGAGTACCTAACTTGTATGACAGTTCTCACCACTACCTGTTTGAGTACCTAACCTGTATGACAGTACTCACCACTACCTGTTTGAGTACCTAACCTGTATGACAGTACTCACCACTACCTGTTTGAGTACCTAACCTGTATGACAGTACTCACCACTCTCTGTTTGAGTACCTAACCTGTATGACAGTACTCACCACTCTCTGTTTGAGTACCTAACCTGTATGACAGTACTCACCACTCTCTGTTTGAGTACCTAACCTGTATGACAGTACTCACCACTACCTGTTTGAGTACCTAACCTGTATGACAGTACTCACCACTCTCTGTTTGAGTACCTAACCTGTATGACAGTACTCACCACTCTCTGTTTGAGTACCTAACCTGTATGACAGTACTCACCACTCTCTGTTTGAGTACCTAACCTGTATGACAGTACTCACCACTCTCTGTTTGAGTACCTAACCTGTATGACAGTACTCACCACTCTCTGTTTGAGTACCTAACCTGTATGACAGTACTCACCACTCTCTGTTTGAGTACCTAACCTGTATGACAGTACTCACCACTCTCTGTTTGAGTACCTAACCTGTATGACAGTACTCACCACTCTCTGTTTGAGTACCTAACCTGTATGACAGTACTCACCACTCTCTGTTTGAGTACCTAACCTGTATGACAGTACTCACCACTACCTGTTTGAGTACCTAACCTGTATGACAGTACTCACCACTCTCTGTTTGAGTACCTAACCTGTATGACAGTACTCACCACTCTCTGTTTGAGTACCTAACCTGTATGACAGTACTCACCACTCTCTGTTTGAGTACCTAACCTGTATGACAGTACTCACCACTCTCTGTTTGAGTACCTAACCTGTATGACAGTACTCACCACTCTCTGTTTGAGTACCTAACCTGTATGACAGTACTCACCACTCTCTGTTTGAGTACCTAACCTGTATGACAGTACTCACCACTCTCTGTTTGAGTACCTAACCTGTATGACAGTACTCACCACTCTCTGTTTGAGTACCTAACCTGTATGACAGTACTCACCACTCTCTGTTTGAGTACCTAACCTGTATGACAGTACTCACCACTACCTGTTTGAGTACCTAACCTGTATGACAGTACTTACCACTCTCTGTTTGAGTACCTAACCTGTATGACAGTACTCACCACTCTCTGTTTGAGTACCTAACCTGTATGACAGTACTTACCACTCTCTGTTTGAGTACCTAACCTGTATGACAGTACTTACCACTCTCTGTTGAATGTATCACTGTTGTCAAAATCTGTGTTTTCCAGATCAAACACCTGAGAAAATATGCCCTGTAAGAAAAAATGCCTGACTTTTTAAACATTCCAATGTAAAATCATTGACAACATCAAATTAATATACATAGAGTATGTAACAGCTAGGCTGTAAACAGCTGGTCTATAAACAGCTAGGCTGTAAACAGTTGGTCTATAAACAGCTAGGCTGTAAACAGCTGGTCTATAAACAGCTAGGCTGTAAACAGCTGGTCTATAAACAGCTAGGCTGTAAACAGCTGGTCTGTAAAGAGCTAGGCTGTAAACAGCTGGTCTATAAACAGAGCTAGGCTGTAAACAGCTGGTCTATAAACAGAGCTAGGCTGTAAACAGCTGGTCTATAAACAGCTAGGTTGTAAACAGCTGGTCTGTAAAGAGCTAGGCTGTAAACAGCTGGTCTATAAACAGCTAGGCTGTAAACAGCTGGTCTGTAAAGAGCTAGGCTGTAAACAGTTGGTCTATAAACAGCTAGGCTGTAAATAGCTGGTCTGTAAAGAGCTAGGCTGTAAACAGCTGGTCTGTACAGTTCTGTACACATTGATAATGACTGTACATGTTTAGTCTTCATACAACTAATCTGTACACACAATGCTAGTCTGTATAAACACAACTGATCTGTACACAAACAATTAGTCTGTACATACAAAACCAGTCTGAACACACACAGCCAGTCTGTACACACACAGCCAGTCTGTACATACACAGCCAGTCTGTACATACACAATTAGTCTGTACATACACAACTAGTCTTTACATACGCAGCCAGTCTGTACATACAACTGATCTGTACATACACAGCCAGTCTGTACATACAACTGATCTGTACATACACAATTAGTCTTTACATACACAGCCAGTCTGTACATACAACTGATCTGTACATACACAATTAGTCTTTACATACACAGCCAGTCTGTACATACAACTGATCTGTACATACACAATTAGTCTTTACATACACAGCCAGTCTGTACATACAACTAATCTGTACATACACAATTAGTCTTTACATACACAGCCAGTCTGTACATACAACTGATCTGTACATACACAATTAGTCTTTACATACACAGCCAGTCTGTACATACAACTAATCTGTACATACACAGGCAGTCTGTACATACAACTGATCTGTACATACACAATTAATCTGTACATACACAGGCAGTCTGTACATACAACTGATCTGTACATACACAATTAGTCTGTACATCAGTCTGTACATACACACCAGTCTGTACATACACAATTACACACAGTCTTTACATACACAGCCAGTCTGTACATACAACTGATCTGTACATACACAATTAGTCTTTACATACACAGCCAGTCTGTACATACAACTAATCTGTACATACACAGCCAGTCTGTACATACAACTGATCTGTACATACACAATTAGTCTGTACATACACAGGCAGTCTGTACATACAACTGATCTGTACATACACAATTAGTCTGTACATACACAGGCAGTCTGTACATACACAGCCAGTCTGTACATACAACTAGTCTGTACACACAGTGCTTGTCAATATAAACACAACTAGTCTGTACAGCCAGTCTGTACATACACAACTTGTCTGTACACAATAAGTTACTGTGGTGTACCTAGTACTGCGGTGTACCTAGTCACTGTGGTGTACCTAGTACTGTGGTGAACCTAGTGACTGTGGTGTACCTAGTACTGTGGTGAACCTAGTGACTGTGGTGTACCTAGTCACTGTGGTGTACCTAGTACTGTGGTGAACCTAGTGACTGTGGTGTACCTAGTCACTGTGGTGTACCTAGTACTGTGGTGTACCTAGTGACTGTGGTGTACCTAGTCACTGTGGTGTACCTAGTACTGTGGTGTACCTAGTACTGTGGTGTACCTAGTACTGTGGTGTACCTTGTACTGTGGTGTTCCTAGTCACTGTGGTGTACATAGTCACTGTGGTGTACCTAGTCACTGTGGTGTTCCTAGTCACTGTGGTGTTCCTAGTCACTGTGGTGTACCTAGTCACTGTGGTGTACCTAGTACTGTGGTGTACCTAGTCACTGTGGTGTACCTAGTCACTGTGGTGTACCTAGTCACTGTGGTGTACCTAGTCACTGTGGTGTACCTAGTACTGTGGTGTACCTAGTGACTGTGGTGTACCTAGTCACTGTACCTAGTCACTGTGGTGTACCTAGTCCTGTGGTGTTCCTAGTCACTGTGGTGTACATAGTCACTGTGGTGTACCTAGTCACTGTGGTGTTCCTAGTCACTGTGGTGTTCCTAGTCACTGTGGTGTACCTAGTCACTGTGGTTTACCAAGTACTGTGGTGTTCCTAGTCACTGTGGTGTACCTATCACTGTGGTGTACCTAGTCACTGTGGTGTACCTAGTACTGTGGTGTACCTAGTGACTGTGGTGTACCTAGTCACTGTGGTGTACATAGTCACTGTGGTGTACCTAGTCACTGTGGTGTACCTAGTACTGTGGTGTACCTAGTGACTGTGGTGTACCTAGTCACTGTGGTGTACCTAGTACTGTGGTGTACCTAGTACTGTGGTGAACCTAGTCACTGTGGTGTACCTAGTCACTGTGGTGTACCTAGTACTGTGGTGTACCTAGTACTGTGGTGTACCTAGTCACTGTGGTGTACCTAGTACTGTGGTGTACATAGTCACTGTGGTGTACCTAGTACTGTGGTGAACCTAGTGACTGTGGTGTACCTATCACTGTGGTGTACCTAGTCACTGTGGTGTACCAAGTACTGTGGTGTTCCTAGTCACTGTGGTGTACCTAGAACTGTGGTTACCTGTCACTGTGGTGTTCCTAGTCACTGTGGTGTACCTAGTCACTGTGGTGTACCTAGTCACTGTGGTGTACATAGTCACTGTGGTGTACCTAGTCACTGTGGTTTACCAAGTCCTGAGGTGTACCTAGTGACTGTGGTGTACCTAGTACTGTGGTGAACCTAGTGACTGTGGTTACCTGTCACTGTGGTGTTCCTAGTCACTGTGGTGTACCTAGTCACTGTGGTGTACATAGTCACTGTGGTGTACATAGTCACTGTGGTGTACCTAGTCACTGTGGTTTACCAAGTCCTGAGGTGTACCTAGTCACTGTGGTGTACCTAGTACTGTGGTGAACCTAGTGACTGTGGTGTACCTAGTACTGTGGTGTACCAAGTACTGTGGTGTTCCTAGTCACTGTGGTGTACCTAGAACTGTGGTTACCTGTCACTGTGGTGTTCCTAGTCACTGTGGTGTACCTAGTCACTGTGGTGTACATAGTCACTGTGGTGTACATAGTCACTGTGGTGTACCTAGTCACTGTGGTTTACCAAGTCCTGAGGTGTACCTAGTCACTGTGGTGTACCTAGTACTGTGGTGAACCTAGTGACTGTGGTTACCTGTCACTGTGGTGTTCCTAGTCACTGTGGTGTACCTAGTCACTGTGGTGTACATAGTCACTGTGGTGTACCTTGTCACTGTGGTGTACATAGTCACTGTGGTGTTCCTAGTCACTGTGGTGTTCCTAGTCACTGTGGTGTACATAGTCACTGTGGTGTACCTTGTCACTGTGGTGTACATAGTTACTGTGGTGTACATAGTCACTGTGGTGTTCCTAGTCACTGTGGTGTACCTTGTCACTGTGGTGTACCTAGTCACTGTGGTGTACCTAGTACTGTGGTGAACCTAGTCACTGTGGTGTACCTAGTACTGTGGTGAACCTAGTCACTGTGGTGTACCTAGTACTGTGGTGTACCTAGTCACTGTGGTGTTCGTAGTCACTGTGGTGTACCAAGTACTGAGGTGTACCTAGTACTGTGGTGTACCTCGTCACTGTGGTTTACCAAGTCCTGAGGTGTACCTAGTCACTGTGGTGTACCTAGTACTGTGGTGAACCTAGTCACTGTGGTGTACCTAGTACTGTGGTGAACCTAGTGACTGTGGTGTACCTAGTACTGTGGTGTACCAAGTCCTGAGGTGTACCTAGTCACTGTGGTGTACCTAGTCACTGTGGTGTACCTAGAACTGTGGTTACCTATCACTGTGGTGTACCAAGTCCTGAGGTGTACCTAGTCACTGTGGTGTTCCTAGTCACTGTGGTGTACCTAGAACTGTGGTGTACCAAGTACTGAGGTGTTCCTAGTCACTGTGGTGTACCTAGAACTGTGGTTACCTATCACTGTGGTGTACCTAGTCACTACTGTGGTGTAGCAAGTACTGTGGTGTACCTAGTATTGTGATGTACATAGTTACTGCAATGTACCTAATACAATGGTAAATTATATAAGAATGACAGAGGCTGGATAGACAAAGAGTTCAAACAACACTTAAACCATTAAATAGACATTGATGTTCAATACACTGAATTCCCCTTCATAAACAATTAAGAGGTAAGATTACATCAACAGGGGACTGACTATCGGCCATGTTCCTTACCCTAATCCAGCTATAAAGACCACAATGAGAAAGGACACTATACACAACAGCTTACATAATCAGCTTGTTATAGAGATATACAGCTTTCTCAAAAATATCTCAAGAATTTGTTTACATAAATAAAAATTTTATTCAACATCATTCCCTCTCGTTTCCAATTTAATCTCTTTATACAGTTCAACAGATATGGAAAGCATCGAGAGATGATCTAATATTTACTGATAGAAAGGACCTAAGGGGCTGTGTTTCCTCATAGTTATTTCTATTTAAAGACTTTTATTAGAAGTTAAAATGTTTTTGACTAAAATTGTATTGGATTCCATATACAGACAGACTATTACATAACATGACTGATGTACAAGACATCAATGATTCCTCCCTAATGTGATTAGTGTATGATTTAGAATTAATTTATCTAAATCAATAATCATTTGTCTTGATATTTACAATAAAAACTTTTGAAAGACAACATCAAATAATGGTATAGATGCATAAAACACTTTACTGTCATCATCAAAATACAGATGTCAGCACTCTACACTCCTCAACAAAATACAGATGTCAGTATCTTACACTAATCATCAACATAAAGATGTCAGCCCCTTACTCTATACTCTTACTCTAAACTTACATCAAACTCAACCTAGCAGCACCTTATATCATACTGTAGATGGCAGCACCTTATATCAACCGAAAGATAGAAGCACCTTAAATCACACTGTAGATGGCAGCACCTTAAATCAAACTAAAGTTAGCAGTACCTTATATCACACTGTAGATGGCAGCACCTTATATCACACTGTAGATGGCAGCACCTTACATCAAACTAAAGATAGCAGCACCTTATATCACACTGTAGATGGCAGCACCTTACATCATACTAAAGATAGCAGCACCTTATATCACACTGTAGATGGCAGCACCTAACATCAAACTTAAGTTAGCAGTACCTCGTATCAAACTTTGAATGGCAGCACTTTACCCTTATCTCCAAACTACGCATAATATGTATAAAGAACAAGTCAAATGACATGACCTTACACTAGTATCTTGCAGTATCACCTCTGGTTAACAAGTATTCTGACAAAATGAAATACTGTATCATGTGTGTAGGTATACCAGTGTCTCTGATATATCTAGAGGAGACAAGAATATTGACCTCACTCTGGGACCTGCTGTGTTTTATGTCAATCTGTAACTTGATGTGCCCTTGGTTTTAAATAGATATTCACTTGCAGACAAAAATTATCCCACTCAGCAGAACCAATGCAGTGGTGTTAAAGTGCCCACCTTGTCGCTGAATCAGGGGCAATTTGCTTATGGGAGATTCCATCCTACATTTCTGTAGAATGGTTGGAGAGCTTTACATTGACTGATAAAGAACATGACTAACAGCTTTTCCAAATAAATGAATAATAGTTATTCTACCTGAAATGATACAAATAAGTGCTATATACATTACAGAATGACAAGGAGATCATTTTCAAAAAAAATCAAAAAAAAAGATTTATGTGTAAAGTTATGTGATACTGATGAGAGCATTTATCTTGAAATAATGTTCTAGATTTTAAGTGAACCACGGAAGAAAGCATCCAAAAACATTTAATGTGATACAGTTTATATATCTTCTCTTTGTCCTTCAACCTCAATTGACTTTAACAGTACACATGTTCCTACATAGAAAATTTATCAACTATCATCATTGAAATATTTTATAATGTACATGTCAATAGCTCATAGTTGGTTACCAAATCTATAATCCTTTTGTTAATTGGTCAATCAAATACCATCACCAGTAATGATGTTTTATATATATATATTTTTAAATACCATATAAGTAAATAGCATTTATCATCAATGCATAACTAGGTACACCATTGGTCACAAAAGCCAGATTTCGGTGATCAATAATTTCTATCAACATCATGTAATAGAGTACATGTAATAGAGTACATGATAAGTTACTATGGTTAGATCAACTCAACCAATCCATTCCACCAACAAAATATATAACAAAGAACATGATTGGTTAGTAAATTAGGCAACATTAATGTGACTAATCAATTCCATCAACAACATTTAACAAAGTATTTGATTGGTTACCAAGATTACAGATCCAGGGGACCAAGCAATTCCATCACCAGTTTGTAACAAGGTATTTAATTGGTTAGAAAGGCAGGTGCAACAAAATTGGACAATATTGCAATAAAAGCCACAAGCCATTAAAATTTCTTACCAAATATAAAAATAACAATATACATTTTAAAAATTACGACTTCAAAAGATCACATTTGTTACCTGCTGTTTTAAATGATCATAAAATAAGGATTGAAATAGCTGTATTCCACTCACCCATCAACTCTGATTTTTATTTGTTACTTTATGTATACGAAGAAAATAACGGAATTGTTACGTTGATACAACTAAACGATAAACCAGGGTAAGCTTTAGTATGTTAGTGAGGAACGATCTGCACTAAAGTGAATGGGGGGACACAATTGTGTTATACACATCAAATTCTGGTTTTACAGTCATATCAAACAAATCATAAAATTCAATGCAATTCATACAAATATACCACATACAACTATATTCTGCCTAATTTTACATCTATACTACCTGTTGTTACACAACGTTACAACATATATGTACAGTGTAAAGAAAGTTCAGTGCAGTCAGACAGCTATATAATTAGTGCAGTTATATATATATACTACACACTACAAAGCTAATCTAATTATACAGCTATACCACAAACAACTAAATTCAGTGTAATTATACAGCTATACTACAAACAACTAAATTCAGTGTAATTATACACCTATACTCTATACAACTAAATTCAGTGTAATTATACAGCTATACTACAAACAACTAAATTCAGTGTAATTATACAGCTATACTCTATACAACTAAATTCAGTGTAATTATACAGCTATACAACTAAATTCAGTGTAATTATACAGCTATACTACAAACAACTCAATTCAGTGTAATTATACAGCTATACTCTATACAACTAAATTCAGTGTAATTATACAGCTATACTCTATACAACTAAATTAAGTGTAATTATACAGCTATACTACAAACAACTCAATTCAGTGTAATTATACAGCTATACTACAAACAACTAAATTCAGTGTAATTATACAGCTATACTCTATACAACTAAATTCAGTGTAATTATCGGCTATACTACAAACAACTAAATTCAGTGTAATTATCGGCTATGCTACAAACAACTAAATTAGGTGTAATTATACAGCTATACTATAAACAACTCAATTTGGCGTAATTATGCAGCTATACTACAAACAACTCAATTTGGTGTAATTATACAGCTATACCACAAACAACTAAATTCAGTGTAATTATACAGCTATACTACATACAACTAAATTCAGTGTAATTATACAGCTATACTAAATACAACTAAATTCAGTGTAATTATACAGCTATACTACAAACAACTAAATTTGGTGTAATTATACAGCTATACTCTATACAACTAAATTCGGTGTAATTATACAGCTATACTATAAACAACTAAATTTGGCGTAATTATGCAGCTATACTACAAACAACTCAATTTGGTGTAATTATACAGCTATACCACAAACAACTAAATTCAGTGTAATTATACAGCTATACTACATACAACTAAATTCAGTGTAATTATACAGCTATACTCTATACAACTAAATTCAGTGTAATTATACAGCTATACTACAAACAACTAAATTTGGTGTAATTATACAGCTATACTCTATACAACTAAATTCAGTGTAATTATGCAGCTATACTACAAACAACTCAATTTGGTGTAATTATACAGCTATACTACAAACAACTCAATTTGGTGTAATTATACAGCTATACTCTATACAACTAAATTCAGTGTAATTATGCAGCTATACTACAAACAACTCAATTTGGTGTAATTATACAGCTATACTACAAACAACTCAATTTGGTGTAATTATACAGCTATACTCTATACAACTAAATTCAGTGTAATTATGCAGCTATACTACAAACAACTCAATTTGGTGTAATTATACAGCTATACTACAAACAACTAAATTTGGTGTAATTATACAGCTATACTCTATACAACTAAATTCAGTGTAATTATACAGCTATACTACAAACAACTCAATTTGGTGTAATTATGCAGCTATACTACAAACAACTCAATTTGGTGTAATTATACAGCTATACTACAAACAACTAAATTAGGTGTAATTATACAGCTATACTCTATACAACTAAATTCAGTGTAATTATACAGCTATACTCTATACAACTAAATTCAGTGTAATTATACAGCTATACTACAAACAACTAAATTTGGTGTAATTATACAGCTATACTCTATACAACTAAATTAAGTGTAATTATACAGCTATACTACAAACAACTCAATTCAGTGTAATTATACAGCTATACTACAAACAACTAAATTCAGTGTAATTATACAGCTATACTCTATACAACTAAATTCAGTGTAATTATCGGCTATACTACAAACAACTAAATTCAGTGTAATTATCGGCTATACTACAAACAACTAAATTAGGTGTAATTATACAGCTATACTATAAACAACTCAATTTGGCGTAATTATACAGCTATACTACAAACAACTAAATTAAGTGTAATTATACAGCTATACTACATACAACTAAATTCAGTGTAATTATACAGCTATACTACAAACAACTAAATTCAGTGTAATTATACAGCTATACTACATACAACTCAATTTGGTGTAATTATACAGCTATACTCTATACAACTAAATTCAGTGTAATTATGCAGCTATACTACAAACAACTCAATTTGGTGTAATTATACAGCTATACTACAAACAACTAAATTAAGTGTAATTATGCAGCTATACAACTAAATTAAGTGTAATTATGCACAATACAACTAAATTAAGTGTAATTATGCAGCTATACTACAAACAACTCATTTTGGTGTAATACTCTATACAACTAAATTCAGTGTAATTATACAGCTATACTGCAAACAACAAAATTAAGTGTAATTATACAGCTATACTCTATACAACTAAATTCAGTGTAATTATACAGCTATACTACAAACAACTAAATTCAGTGTAATTAAACAGCTATACTCTATACAACTAAATTCAGTGTAATTATACAGCTATACTACAAACAACTAAATTCAGTGTAATTATACAGCTACACTACAAACAACTAAATTCAATGAATACTAATGGAAAAAAGAGACTGTGTATTTCGACTATTTCATTTATTCATAAACTATATATTTTTTTTCATTTTGTACCAAATCTTTCTTAACAATGCATTATCTTCATATCGACTCAGTGAATCAGACAGCCAGTCAGACATGATTGAAATTCATATCACAGAAGGAAGAGGGCTCGGAATCTAGTGTCACAAGTTTTATACTGTGTATGTCCATCACTCATATTGATGCATGCCACATATCTACATCGCATGGAACTCATGAAATTATACAGAAATGCTTGTGGAATATTTTGCCATATGCCTAACAATGTGCAATGTGCATCCAACATGATGGGAGAGTTTGACTACTGATTCTGATGTCAGTTGGAGACAAATCAGTTGACACAGCAGGTCAAGGTAGCAGAGAGACATTCTGCTGCTGTAGATATCTCCCAATAACAAGGGCAGTATGAGGTGGACGTTGTCCTGATGTAAAATAAATATGATGTTATGTCTTATGTTATGCTGGCTAGTACAAATAGATGGAGGTACGTGACTATGTATAATTTCGTCACAGCAGCGCACACCAGTCAAGTTGCCTTCCAATATAACCCAAAAAGTCCATTCATGCATTGTAATGCCGCCCAAGACCATAAAGCTTTCTCTCCTGAAACATCACCAACATCACTGTAACATTCTCCTTGCTGACCCGAACTATCACTTCTATCGAGGTGAAATCTGGACTCATCATTGAATAGCACTTCAGATCAGTCTCTGTTGGTAGATCGTAGATGATTACTGTGCTATTCTAAGGATGCAACTCTTTGACATTGAATTAAAACTAGACTGATTGAAGGACATTGAAGGCAGGCGTTGGCCTCCTGCAATCTATTTTGCTCAGTTCTGGAACTGATCCGTCTAACTCTGGAAAGGTTCTAGCTTTCAATGAAAAGGACTATAACCAGTTACACAAATGTATGTATATATGAATCTTGCTGACGCGGCGTCACACGATAACGTCCTGTTCATGGGCATACCCATACCATGTCTGTTGGCTGAAAACACCTCCAAAAAGCATTTGTCATGTTAAAGCACACCCAAAACTGCCCTGCCACTTCATTCTGAGAAATTCCAGCCTCTAGCATGCTAATAGCCAGCAAACATTCATTTTTACCCATATATGATTTGTTCTTAGCAAAATTCTCTCCAGGAAACAACTCAGGAAACAACAGTTTTTTAACAGGCTGCATAGAATATGACCAATAAAAAGGAGAATTTTTGACTGTTTTCTTAATAAACATTGCTAAGGTTCAAAAATAGAAAAAAAAAATTGAAGACCATTAAAGCACAACAATGGCAGCGTTAAAAAATCTTACCAATCAAACAAGCATTTAATACTTCAGAGTATAATTTTTTAAATCATAGGTGAGAAATACTGAAATATTTAAATTTACAAAGTTTCTTTTTCCCATTAGTAAAGTTACATGTTCACAGCTATACTACAAACCACTTAACTCAATGTAGTTTTAGCTATATCACATACCACTACATTCACAAAATTTAGTGTACTATACAGCTAGATACCACTAAATCTAATTAAGTAATTTAATACAAATATGCACAGCCATAATGTACCAGAAGTGAGTAAAATAAAAGCAACACACTTGATATGGGTGCTTTGTTGCTGTCAGTGCAGTGATACAATATATAGAGGTAAAATCAATGTTAAAAGGAGCATTAACAAAATAGTGTAATATTCACCATGCTTTTTTTGATAGTAAGCTTTTTGTTTTTGTCCTGAAATTGAAAAGAAGCAAAAAATATATCAACAATAATATACATGCAGGAATGACTAGATTTAGGATATATATATAGCTAGAACAAGCCAGTGCCCTGTCACACAATATAATTCTCTTCAATAGTACAGTCAACATTGGAATTTAGGATATCTTTTACATTATGAATGAAACAGGAATAAGAAGGTCAAGACATAATATGAAAATTAAGTTTTATTGTTTAAAATATAAAAATCTATCATTTTTTTAAGAACTTTATGATTTTTACCTCTTTGGACATTTTCAAAAATATTTAGGGGGAAAAACAAAGAAAATTACAATTTGAAAGTCTTTTTATTGGCTGTCTCTTTCACTTATAAGTTGTGTGACAGAGGGCGAGACATGTCTACATATTTACATGGATGGCTGTTCTGACATTTGAAGCACAGTAAGGGTGTGACTGCGGTGTATAAACACAGCACATTAATACCAACAACAACAACATTATATATCCATATACTTAAATTATATATCCATATACTTAAATTGTTTAAAAGTCAAAATGTGACAAAAAATATATAATACTTTTTACGTTCAAGGGAGGCAACTGATAATAAACCTAAAAAAATTGGTCGAGACTTTGACGTAATTGTTGATGAGGACATTACATGCTCCACTGCCTTCTTGTCCACACCCTGTAATTACTCCCACTAATTACAGCCCACTAATTATACCTACACCTGACAAATAGCACACTTCACTAACTAAATGGCAGCACTCACGTACACCACATCTATGAAGTTTGTGTGAACTGGCCTTATGTCTTGATTAAAGCATCAGACACACTGCTTAATTGTGCCTGTGGGGCGGGGTGCAAAGTAAAATCTGAATCAACTATAAGGACCTGATTGTCAGTTAAGATGGCTGTCAAACATCCACATGACAACGAAGCAGGCACGGAAACCGATAACAATTCACATGATGGCAGCTAATTTCAGAGTGTCTCGGCAACTGATTGATTCTGTTCCCTTCTACACTTGATCTGTCTTGTCGACTAGTAGTTGGACACATGATGGAACACTCCTTAAGTTACCTCCAACTCACAGTGATCTACATTATCAACTGGACCACATACATAACTAGCAAGCAGTCATTGGGAGTTCTATCTCCACATCCTCCAAAAGTTTTAATGAGTAACCATCTCCATGGATGACAATGAACAGAATCAAAGCAGCTTGTCAAAGTGAAATCCAATTTTTCCCTAACACCATCATATAACAGTCCAATATCTTAGATACACTGAACACCATAAGATGACAGTCCAGCACCCTAGAGTTACCTAACACATTGAGATTGAACATTTCACAATGTTAGAAATAATTCACAGTTATCTGATCACTGAATTTCTTGTAACCCAGCATTATAATGTTATAACATGACAACTGAGTATTCCATATGCTGTCTATTGAGACCAGTAAATTGTGTAACCTGTATAAAGTTTGGCAGTGGAGCATACATACTGAATTTCTCAAAAGCTTTATCATAAAAAAATCTCCCTAATTTCTCTGATATAAAACAGTATTTCCGATCCAGAAAGGTCCTGGTAATCTGTATTACTGTCATGGTCCTGGTAATCTGTATTACTGTCAAGGTCCTGGTAATCTGTATTACTGTCAAGGTCCTCGCAATCTGTATTACTGTCAAGGTCCTGGTAATCTGTATTACTGTCAAGGTCCTCGCAATCTGTATTACTGTCAAGGTCCTGGTAATCTGTATTACTGTCATGGTCCTGGGAATCTGTATTACTGTCAAGGTCCTCGCAATCTGTATTACTGTCAATGTCCTGGTAATCTGTATTACTGTCATGGTCCTGGTAATCTGTATTACTGTCAAGGTCCTCGCAATCTGTATTACTGTCATGGTCCTGGTAATCTGTATTACTGTCAAGGTCCTCGCAATCTATATTACTGTCAAGGTCCTAGTAATCTGAATTACTGTCAAGGTCCTGGTAATCTGTATTACTGTCAAGGTCCTGGTAATCTGTATTACTGACAAGGTCCTCGCAATCTGTATTACTGTCAAGGTCCTGGTAATCTGAATTACTGTCGAGGTCCTGGTAATCTGTATTACTGACAAGGTCCTCGCAATCTGTATTAATGTCAAGGTCCTGGTAATCTGTATTACTGTCGAGGTCCTGGTAATCTGTATTACTGTCAAGGTCCGGTAATCTGTATTACTGTCAAGGTCCTGGTAATCTGTATTACTGTCATGGTCCTGGTAATCTGTATTACTGACAAGGTCCTGGTAATCTGTATTACTGTCAAGGTCCTGGTAATCTGTATTACTGTTAAGTTCTTGGTAATCTATATAACTGTCAAGGTCCTGGTAATCTGTATTACTATTAAGTTCCTGGTAATCTATATATGTGTAATATCAATAAATCTCACACTTATCAGTCATTGTTTTATCTATATTAGTCACACTTAGTCTACAATGTTCCATTCGTTGATTGTTTGTCTTCATCCATCCATCATGTCAGATTATTTGTTAAAAGTTTAAACTAATTTACGGTAGAAATCTATGACTTTAACCCAACATCTGTTAATAACAACATAACACAAGCAGTGATTTGTCTAACGAAGCGGTGACTATATACTATAACCTAGCTACCATGTCTGCTGCACAGGGCCCGTGTTGTGACTACAAGCAGAACACAATATCAGGGTAGGGGCAATGGCGGGGGTCTTACCTTAGATAGGTCTTCAATCAGCATCACCTGACAGCGTTGACATTGCAACAAGGACTGTGTATGCATCATTATCTTGTAGATGAGGTTGGCAACATTGCTCTGCTCCTCAAAGATAACACGTGCCAAGTCAAGCAGAACCTGCAAAAATAAGTTGCCATCATAATTGTATACATTCTCGTCTTTCCTGAAATATTACTGATATCTCATGGGGCAAATTATTTTAATTTTTGTTGATGTACAGAAATAATGAACCTTTAGCTGGAAAAATGTTCAAACTGGTTTGTCATTATAGAAATTAAAGTTAAATTTAAAATATAGATTGCTGTTATTCAACTCCAAAGCCATCAATTAATTATACCAACTGTCGTATAAGCATACTTGTTTTACCACATGTAGTACATATGTATAATGTTTTAGCATGTTTTACTTGGCTGACAGGATGAACTTTGACCCACATGGTGCTTAAAGTACACATACAAATTAAAATCTGCCATTAATTTCCAGTTGTTAATATGATTTTCATTTTGATGTCCATCCTTTTTTTCATTAAAGATAACGACCCAATTTATTTATAGATTAAATTTGTATTGCATTACAAAATTTCCATGTTTTCTGTTTATCAGTTATGCATATTAATTAGCAGCATTTCACTACAGGTCTAAAGCCATAACTGATGATGTAAACAAAACATATATGGGTACAGAACAAGTCAACTGAACTTTAGACTACCTTTTTTTATTGTGGTAGAAACAGTTCAAACAAACTCTAGTTTGTGGTGTTTGGTATCTCTTTCATTCTTGTAAGTTATTTTCAAAAAGTTTCAAAAAGACTCACTAAAGCTCATGTGTATTTTTGTTTTCTGTTTTTTTGTAACTGTTGAAAATTGCTAACTTCAGTTAAAGAAATATCATATGCCAGAAGCATTCAATGCATAACCTCTTTTTATACAAGAGGCCTAGTGGCCTTGACAGTCACCTGAGATAAGTAATATTGAAAGTAAAGGTTAAAGGATAGTTATCAAGTGTCATGAAACAGAAATTGTGACACTGAATATGGTAAGCCAGTGTTAATACATGCATGCCATCAAAACTGTCATCCTATACTGATAATTCTTACAAAGTTATTTCCAGTGGGAAATAACCAACATTATGTTCCAAAATGAAATTTCTCTCTGAAAATTACATTAAAGTCTAAAACAATTTTCCTCCCAAGGAAGAAATATGATAATCATTTTGGTAATTGAAGCAACTTAAGATGCTTCCATCCATATGTAGGTGTTGAGAAGAAGCTTTTGAAATTTAAGTCAATTTAACCCCTTTTGGACCCGCCCATCAGCCCCTGTGGGACAGTCAGGATAAAAATGGGCATACCATCACACCATCATCCTTCACTCATAATTCCAACCAAGTTTGAAATATTTCTAATGGAAATGAAAAAAATTGTTCTCAAAAATCCTGTTTTCCTATTTAAACTATAGTAAAGTTTACCCCCTCACCATGGGGAATATGTGAAACCCTGGGACCATGAAATTCACATTTTTGGTAAAGCACCTTAACATGCTTCCATTCATGATGAGTATTTGATTCTACTATATCTGGATCTTTGAAAAAGATTTTTGAAACCAAGTCAATTTGACCCCTTTTGGCCCCACCCCTCAGGCCTCTGAGGAGTGGGGGACTGTAAAATTCACAATTTTGGTTCATCTTAGACAAGGGAAGGTTTCAGCAAATCTCATTGAAATCAGATTAGGAGTTTTTGAGAAGAAGTCGAAATTTTTAGATTGTTTATGGATGCATGACACACGACACACAATGCCAGATGAAGGTGAGTGCAATATGTCACCATGAGACTTTGTCATGTTCACCTAGTAATACCTATATATTGACAAATGTCCATTCTATATCTCGTGGTGGTTTATTTGAAGAGAGGCATTAGTTATAGTCAAACTTCCGTATATCAGAGAAACATGTATCACTGATTATCATGGACTTCTCATACTCTATACAGGAAATGACACAGTTGGTGTTGATAACTTTACAACTAATTTTGATTGACAGACTTGTTATGGTAACATAAATGGTCATATGATTGTATTCTTTATTTTAATTTTTTAGTGACATCATTTGGAATATGGTTTGAATGAACATGAAATGGTGTCTAAAGTTGATGCCATCCATACCTGATTTCTTCTGTTTTCCAAAAGTGATTTTTCATAAAGCTGAGCATTTTTCAACCCAATTCCACAGAATGCCAGGTAATAACCAAATACCTGTAAAAAACAAACATTTAAGATCATGTTCATGAAAACAAAAATGATAAACAAAATTAATTCATTAGTTGTCATTTTACTGTCTCAGTTTAGCTTGTCACCCACAGGAACTCAATCTTTGTTTTTATTTGTAAATAAACAAAAATTTCTGTGCATCATCATGCCAAGTAAATAAGAGACAGATTTTACAAATTCAACGACCTTGAAAGGGATATATAATCAATGGACCTTGAGATAAGAAGGAAAAACTGCTGTTATGGATCAAAGACTTTGACACAAGAATAGAGATTCTGCCAGATTAGTGACCTTGAGGGAACAGTTGATATCTAGGATCCTTGATCAATGACCTTGAGAGAAGGGAGATCAATTATCATAGATCCAGTACCTATGGCTAAATGGCCGACTGTGTTCCACTCCAGGACAGATATTTACTGCCGAAATACATGTAAATTATCTAAGGATGACGTAACACACCCAGACCCTGACATATCTGATTCAGCACACAAGATCCAATAGTCTTTATTTAGATTAACTGGCTTTGTTGATGGGCTTTCACAGCCAGAATTGACTTAAACACGGCCGATCAGAAGAAAGTAAAATGACTGAAGTCCAAGATATAAACTGTGTCACTTGTTTGCTTGAGCTGGAAGCCATCTTTAATTCTTTTAGTATGAGTTTTAATCTAGTGACCAGCAATATCTGTTCTACGTCTTCTAAAATCCCTTGTTTCACTTTGGTAAACTATTGTAACATTATTTTCAGGAGAAATAAGACAAAAGCTCTTCTTTTCAAAATGTGTGTTATTGCAAACACTTTCTGTTTTATGGAAAAACCATGTTAAAATCAGCTACAAAAACCTCAATTCTCTTTCTCATGAAACACAAGGATCAGCCCACAGTTTTAATGTAAATCTTGGGTAGATACAATCTTTCACAAATACAGAGAACTGCACCAGTTACCATTTTATTGGGAATGATTTATTTATACCCTGGATCATGCAATCCCTGGCTCCAAACAAATATTTTGAAACAAAACATTAAATCAAAATGAATAATTCACTAGAATTCCCAGTATTCAAGTAAATTTGCCAATTTTAAACCCGTGTTACAGAAATGTAATGAAGGAATATCAATAACAGGTTTGTTCCTACATTCCTGGAACTCTGATGTCTAGTCCTGGAACTCTGATGTCTTGTCCTGGTACTTTGATGTCTAGTCCTGGTACCCTGATGTCTTGTCCTGGTACTTTGATGTCTAGTGCTGGTACTCTGATGTCTTGTCCTGGTACTCTGATGTCTAGTGCTGGTACTCTGGTGTCTAGTCCTGGTACTCTGATGTCTAGTCCTGGTGCTCTGATGTCTAGTCCTGGTACTCTGATGTCTAGTCCTGGAGCTCTGATGTCTAGTCCTGGTACTCTGATGTCTAGTCCTGGACCTCTGATGTCTAGTCCTGGACCTCTGATGTCTAGTCCTGGTACTCTGATGTCTAGTCCTGGAACTCTGATGTCTAGTCCTGGTACTCTGATGTCTAGTCCTGGTACTCTGATGTCTAGTCCTGGTGCTCTGATGTCTAGTCCTGGTGCTCTGATGTCTAGTCCTGGTACTCTGATGTCTAGTCCTGGTACTCTGATGTCTAGTCCTGGTACTCTGATGTCTAGTCCTGGTACTCTGATGTCTAGTCCTGGTACTCTGATGTCTAGTCCTGGAACTCTGATGTCTAGTCCTGGTACTCTGATGTCTAGTCCTGGTACTCTGATGTCTAGTCCTGGTACTCTGATGTCTAGTCCTGGTACTCTGATGTCTAGTCCTGGTACTCTGATGTCTAGTCCTGGTGCTGTGATGTCTAGTCCTGGTACTCTGATGTCTAGTCCTGGTACTCTGATGTCTAGTCCTGGTACTCTGATGTCTAGTCCTGGTGCTCTGATGTCTAATCCTGGTGCTCTGATGTCTAATCCTGGTGCTCTGATGTCTAGTCCTGGACCTCTGATGTCTAGTCCTGGTGCTCTGATGTCTAGTCCTGGAACTCTGATGTCTAGTCCTGGTACTCTGATGTCTAGTCCTGGAACTCTGATGTCTAGTCCTGGTACTCTGATGTCTAGTCCTGGTGCTCTGATGTCTAATCCTGGTACTCTGATGTCTAGTCCTGGTACTCTGATGTCTAGTCCTGGTGCTGTGATGTCTAGTCCTGGTACTCTGATGTCTAGTCCTGGACCTCTGATGTCTAGTCCTGGTACTCTGATGTCTAGTCCTGGAACTCTGATGTCTAGTCCTGGTACTCTGATGTCTAGTCCTGGAACTCTGATGTCTAGTCCTGGTACTCTGATGTCTAGTCCTGGAACTCTGATGTCTAGTTCTGGTACTCTATGTCTAGTCCTGGAACTCTGATGTCTAGTCCTGGTACTCTGATGTCTAGTCCTGGTACTCTGATGTCTAGTCCTGGTGCTCTGATGTCTAGTCCTGGACCTCTGATGTCTAGTCCTGGTACTCTGATGTCTAGTCCTGGTACTCTGATGTCTAATCCTGGTACTCTGATGTCTAGTCCTGGTACTCTGATGTCTAGTCCTGGTACTCTGATGTCTAGTCCTGGTACTCTGATGTCTAGTCCTGGTACTCTGATGTCTAGTCCTGGTACTCTGATGTCTAGTCCTGGTACTCTGATGTCTAGTCCTGGTACTCTGATGTCTAGTCCTGGTACTCTGATGTCTAGTCCTGGTACTCTGATGTCTAGTCCTGGAACTCTGATGTCTAGTCCTGGTACTCTGATGTCTAGTCCTGGTACTCTGATGTCTAATCCTGGTACTCTGATGTCTAATCCTGGTACTCTGATGTCTAGTCCTGGTACTAGTCTGTACTCTGATGTCTCCTACTATTCTCTGATGTATCATGACAGTATTCGAATGGCTAGACATAGTATTTTGAAGGCTAGACATGGAACTCTGATGACTGGACCTAGTACTTTGATGTCTTGTTAAACTTCACATAAGAAGGATATTAATTGTAATCTGAAAGAATGAGCTGATGGCAGCAGGAGAGGAGTCAGTGACCATTACAGGGCAACGACCATTAAAGCTCAGATGGATTATGTTCAAACAGCAAGAAAATCAGCCAAACAACTGCACTAATGGTAGCTATGACGTCAATATCTTACACCTTATGCACCAAGCTAGAAATTAACGTCACTGGAAAGTCTTGTATAAGATGCAAACCAACACACAATCTGATTTTGATTCATTGTAAGAGCTATAATAATGATTTTGTAACAACATGCAGCAACGATTATTAATGAATAGATGTCAGGATATTGAAATTTCCTATTTGTTCAATAATTACAACTGTAATTCCGTATTGCCACAGATACAACCATCGAAAGACACCAACCCTATTATCAGTGATACTAACGCTACTGCTTAAGAAAATTAATCATATTTTGTCAGTAATAATTTTTCACTGTATCATTTGTTACAAAAATGATAATTAATATGCAAGGATAATAATGTGATTTTTTGTGTTTTCTAGTAGGCTGTTGTTATTTACAATCAATATGAAGATGTTGAGTCCCTGAAACATTATTGCACAGCAAGACTGCCATCACAAGGGTGTCTGATGGTGGACAAATATTACAGTAACAAAGCATTCCAAACAAAACTTATTCCATTGAGCTTGTATTACTATGTATTATATACAAAGGCTTGCCAGGTCTTCAAAAAGTAAATGCCAAATCAATACTAATATATTTCATTTCTCATTTTCACATGCTCCTGTGTTATTAATCACATTCACCTGCCCCTGTGATAATCTTCTCTTTTCACCTACCCCTGTGATAATCTTCTCCTTTCACCTACTCCTGTGATATTAATCTCCTTTCACCTACCCCTGTGATAATCTTCTCCTTTCACCTACCCTTGTGATAATCTTCCCCTTTCACCTACCCTTGTGATAATCTTCTCCTTTCACCTACCCCTGTGATAATCTTCTCCTTTCACCTACTCTTGTAATATTAATCTCCTTTCACCTGTCCCTGTGATAATCTTCTCCTTTCACCTACCCCTGTGGTAATCTTCCCCTTTTACCTACCCTTGTGATAATCTTCCCCTTTCACCTACCCTTGTGATAATCTCCTTTTACCTACCCTTGTGATAATCTTCCCCTTTTACCTACCCTTGTGATAATTTCCTTTCACCTGTCCCTGTGATAATCTTCTCCTTTCACCTACCCCTGTGATAATCTTCCCCTTTCACCTACCCTTGTGATAATCTCCTTTCACCTACCCCTGTGATAATCTTCCCCTTTCACCTACCCTTGTGATAATCTCCTTTCACCTACCCCTGTGATAATCTTCCCCTTTCACCTACCCCTGTGGTAATCTTCCCCTTTTACCTACCCTTGTGATAATCTTCCCCTTTCACCTACCTTTGTGATAATCTCCTTTCACCTACCCTTGTGATAATCTTCTCCTTTCATCTACCCTTGTGATAATCTTCCCCTTTCACCTACCCTTGTGATAATCTCCTTTCACCTACCCTTGTGATAATCTTCCCCTTTCACCTACCCTTGTGATAATCTTCCCCTTTCACCTACCCTTGTGATAATCTCCTTTCACCTACCCTTGTGATAATCTCCTTTCACCTACCCCTGTGATAATCTCCTTTCATCTACCCTTGTGATAATCTTCCCCTTTCACCTACCCTTGTGATAATCTCCTTTCACCTACCCTTGTGATAATCTCCTTTCACCTACCCTTGTAATATTAATCTCCTTTCACCTGTCCCTGTGATAATCTTCTCCTTTCACCTACCCCTGTGGTAATCTTCCCCTTTTACCTACCCTTGTGATAATCTTCCCCTTTCACCTACCCTTGTGATAATCTCCTTTCACCTACCCTTGTGATAATCTTCTCCTTTCACCTACCCTTGTGATAATCTCCTTTCACCTACCCTTGTGATATCTTCTCCTTTCACCTACCCCTGTGATAATCTTCCCCTTTCACCTACCCTTGTGATAATCTCCTTTCACCTACCCCTGTGATAATCTTCCCCTTTCACCTACCCTTGTGATAATCTCCTTTCACCTACCCCTGTGATAATCTTCCCCTTTCACCTACCCCTGTGGTAATCTTCCCCTTTCACCTACCCTTGTGATAATCTTCCCCTTTCACCTACCCTTGTGATAATCTTCCCCTTTCACCTACCCTTGTGATAATCTCCTTTCACCTACCCTTGTGATAATCTTCCCCTTTCACCTACCCTTGTGATAATCTTCCCCTTTCACCTACCCTTGTGATAATCTCCTTTCACCTACCCCTGTGATAATCTTCCCCTTTCACCTACCCTTGTGATAACCTCTTCCCCTTTCACCTACCCTTGTGATAATCTTCCCCTTTCACCTTCTTGTGATAACCTACCCTTGTGATAATCTTCCCCTTTCACCTACCCTTGTGATAATCTTCCCCTTTCACCTACCCTTGTGATAATCTTCCCTTTCACCTACCCTTGTGATAATCTTCCCCTTTCACCTACCCTTGTGATAATCTCCTTTCACATACCCTTGTGATAATCTTCTCCTTTCACCTACCCTTGTGATAATCTTCTCCTTTCACCTACCCTTGTGATAATCTTCCCCTTTCACCTACCCTTGTGATAATCTCCTTTCACATACCCTTGTGATAATCTTCTCCTTTCACCTACCCTTGTGATAATTTTCCCCTTTCACCTACCCTTGTGATAATCTCCTTTCACCTACCCTTGTGATCATCTTCCCCTTTCACCTACCCTTGTGATAATCTTCCCCTTTCACCTACCCTTGTGATAATCTTCCCCTTTCACCTACCCTTGTGATAATCTCCTTTCACCTACCCCTGTGATAATCTTCCCCTTTCACCTACCCCTGTGGTAATCTTCCCCTTTCACCTACCCTTGTGATAATCTTCCCCTTTCACCTACCCTTGTGATAATCTCCTTTCACCTACCCTTGTGATAATCTCCTTTCACCTACCCTTGTGATAATCTTCCCCTTTCACCTACCCTTGTGATAATCTTCCCCTTTCACCTACCCTTGTGATAATCTCCTTTCACCTACCCTTGTGATAATCTTCCCCTTTCACCTACCCTTGTGATAATCTTCCCCTATCACCTACCCTTGTGATAATCTTCTTTCACCTACCCTTGTGATAATCTTCCCCTTTCACCTACCCTTGTGATAATCTCCTTTCACCTTCCCTTGTGATAATCTTCCCTTTTCACCTACCCTGTGATAATCTTCCCCTTTCACCTACCCTTGTGATAATCTCCTTTCACCTACCCTTGTGATAATCTTCCCCTTTCACCTACCCTTGTGATAATCTTCCCCTTTCACCTACCCTTGTGATAATCTCCTTTCACCTACCCTTGTGATAATCTTCCCCTTTCACCTACCCTTGTGATAATCTTCCCCTTTCACCTACCCTTGTGATAATCTCCTTTCACCTACCCTTGTGATAATCTCCTTTCACCTACCCCTGTGATAATCTCCTTTCATCTACCCTTGTGATAATCTCCTTTCACCTACCCTTGTGATAATCTTCCCCTTTCACCTACCCTTGTGATAATCTTCCCCTTTCACCTACCCTTGTGATAATCTCCTTTCACCTACCCTTGTGATAATCTTCCCCTTTCACCTACCCTTGTGATAATCTTCCCCTTTCACCTACCCTTGTGATAATCCCCTTTCACCTACCCTTGTGATAATCTCCTTTCACCTACCCCTGTGATAATCTCCTTTCATCTACCCTTGTGATAATCTTCCCCTTTCACCTACCCTTGTGATAATCTCCTTTCACCTACCCTTGTGATAATCTCCTTTCACCTACCCTTGTGATAATCTCCTTTCACCTACCCTTGTGATAATCTCCTTTCACCTGTCCCTGTGATAATCTTGTTCTTTCACCTGTACCTTCCATAATTTTCTCCTTTGCCTTTTAAATGCCCTTGAACAAAAGTCTTACCCTACTAACCAATGACCTTGACCTGTTATTGTCTGTCACACAGATAACCTGCTTTTCTGACCACTCGGAGAGCCAAGTGGATACGTCTCACACAGACAAATGTATTGATGGTACAGGCCATAGTGCACAGTAAAGTGTGCAATAATTTGATATCTTCAATCCCATTAGGCTTGAAAAATGAGGTTTAGTATGACGTCAAGACAAAGTTGATATCAATTACCCAGCAAGTTTAAAGGAATTATGAGTCTGGAAGGAAATTAAATTTCAGTGAATGAGTAGGACAGTGAACTCACATTAAATGCACATTTTGTACTTTCTGGCAACACTAGTAATCTGTGTAATGATGGCCCTTGACACCTACTGGTTGCTTTGTCTGACCTAGCTGATGAAACCTGCCCATTTTATGTCTATGAAGCAGATTGGATCCACATTCTCAAACAATTGTAGGGATCTTGTCAGCCACTATTGAATTATCTTCATTGTAAGACTGAACTCTTCTCTACTTGACCCTTTCTTCGTTAAAGTCACTTAATAACAAGGGAATCCAACACATGAAATCTAAGAAATAGCAATAACAAACTTCAGCTGTCAAAATCCAAGATGGTCGCCAGTCAGCCATTTTGTTTTCTTGAATACACACAACAAATTGGGTCCAAGGGAAACCTTCAAATCAAGTTTGTGAAATAACTTTCAAGTCATTCTCAAGAAATAACGATAACACAGTTCAACTGTGTAAATCCGAGATAGTCAGATATCGGCCATTTTGTTTCAATGATCAAATTCAGAATTTAATAGACACAACTGAGGACCAAGGGGAACATAAGGACCGATAAATATCCCTCCTGGACAACTCAAGAAATAATAATAACAACCTCCAACTGTCAAAATCAAAGATGGCCACCTGTCATTCACTTTATTTCACAGAGCAGACACAAAACTGAATGGACACAACTAGGGACAGATACGTTTGAAAAACATCCCTCCAGTACGTCTATAAAATAGTGATAACAAAGATTGTTTATGAACAGACCAAGACCACTGACAAAGAGCAATTTGAACAGATTACCATTGTTGGAGTCTATGAGACTACAGTCAAACTATCAGTCTACAACATTACTATCAGTCTACAACCTAACTACCAGTCTACAACCTTACTATCAGTCTACAACCTAACTACCAGTCTACAACCTAACTATCAGTCTACAACCTAACTATCAGTCTACAACCTAACTACCAGTCTACAACCTTACTACCAGTCTACAACCTAACTACCAGTCTACAACCTAACTATCAGTCTACAACCTACCTACCAGTCTACAACCTAACTATCAGTCTACAACCTAACTATCAGTCTACAACCTAACTACCAGTCTACAACCTAACTATCAGTCTACAACCTAACTATCAGTCTACAACCTAACTACCAGTCTACAACCTAACTACCAGTCTACAACCTAACTATCAGTCTACAACCTAACTATCAGTCTACAACCTAACTACCAGTCTACAACCTAACTATCAGTCTACAACCTAACTACCAGTCTACAACCTAACTACCAGTCTACAACCTAACTACCAGTCTACAACCTAACTACCAGTCTACAACCTAACTACCAGTCTACAACCTTACTACCAGTCTACAACCTAACTACCAGTCTACAACCTAACTACCAGTCTACAACCTAACTACCAGTCTACAACCTAACTACCAGTCTACAACATTACTATCAGTCTACAACCAGTCTACAACCTAACTATCAGTCTACAACCTAACTACCAGTCTACAACATTACTATCAGTCTACAACCAGTCTACAACCTAACTACCAGTCTACAACCTTACTACCAGTCTACAACCTAACTACCAGTCTACAACCTTACTACCAGTCTACAACCTACCTATCAGTCTACAACCAGTCTACAACCTAACTACCAGTCTACAACCTAACTATCAGTCTACAACCTAACTACCAGTCTACAACCTTACTACCAGTCTACAACCTAACCAGTCTACAACTACCAGTCTACAACCTACAACTACTACAACCAGTCTACAACCTAACTACCAGTCTACAACCTTACTACCAGTCTACAACCTAACTACCAGTCTACAACCTTACTACCAGTCTACAACCTAAATCAGTCTACAACCTAACTACCAGTCTACAACCTAACTATCAGTCTACAACCTAACTACCAGTCTACAACCTAACTACCAGTCTACAACCTAACTACCAGTCTACAACCTAACTACCAGTCTACAACCTAACTACCAGTCTACAACCTAACTACCAGTCTACAACCTAACTACTACAAACAGTCTACAACCTACCTATCTACCTTACTACCAGTCTAACTACTATCAGTCTACAACCTAACTATCAGTCTACCTAACTATCAGTCTACAACCTACTATCAGTCTACAACCTAACTACCAGTCTACAACCTATATACCAGTCTTTTACTTTAGTTAATTTGTTTTATCTTCCTATCAGTCTACAACCTAACTATCAGTCTACAACCTAACTACCAGTCTACAACCTAACTATCAGTCTACACCCTAACTATCAGTCTACAACCTAACTATACAACCTAACAGTCTACCTAACTAACCTAACTACTATCAGTCTACAACCTAACTATCAGTCTACAACCTAACTATCAGTCTACAACCTAACTACCACCTACAACTACCAGTCTACAACCACTACCAGTCTACAACCCTACCAGTCTACTACCAGTCTACAACCTAACTATCAGTCTACAACCTAACTACCAGTCTACAACCTAACTATTAGTCTACAACCTAACTACCAGTCTACAACCTAACTACCAGTCTACAACCTAACTACCAGTCTACAACCTAACTACCAGTCTACAACCTAACTACCAGTCTACAACCTAACTACCAGTCTACAACCTAACTACCAGTCTACAACCTAACTATCAGTCTACAACCTAACTATCAGTCTACAACCTAACTATCAGTCTACAACCTAACTATCAGTCTACAACCTAACTACCAGTCTACAACCTAACTACCAGTCTACAACCTAACTATCAGTCTACAACCTAACTACCAGTCTACAACCTAACTACCAGTCTACAACCTAACTACCAGTCTACAACCTAACTATCAGTCTACAACCTACCTATCAGTCTACAACCTAACTATCAGTCTACAACCTAACTACCAGTCTACAACCTAACTATCAGTCTACAACCTAACTACCAGTCTACAACCTAACTACCAGTCTACAACCTAACTATCAGTCTACAACCTTACTATCAGTCTACAACAGTCTACAACCTAACTATCAGTCTACAACCTTACTATCAGTCTACAACCTAACTACCAGTCTACCTAACTACCAGTCTACAACCAGTCTACAACCTTACTACCAGTCTACAACCTAACTACCAGTCTACAACCTAACTACCAGTCTACAACCTAACTATCAGTCTACAACCTTACTATCAGTCTACAACCTAACTACCAGTCTACAACCTTACTACCAGTCTACAACCTTACTATCAGTCTACAACCTAACTATCAGTCTACAACCCAACTCTCAGTCTATAGCCCATCTTTAAGTCTAAACCTCAACTATAAGTCTATCTACGACCCAACTTTTAGTCTCTAGCCCAACTACCTGTCCACAGTCTCAGTCAACATCCCCAGTTATCATCACTTACTCTTAAGCAATGTAGAAAGACAACCACAGAATTACCTTTTCATCATGGTCATTGAAGGGTTCATTCTGGACACTACTTTTGTTGACTGCCTGAGCCACACCAATCACTTTGCCAGTGCAGTCCTTGACTGGCATGCTAAGCATACTCCTGGTCTTATAACCCATCCTGATGTCAACTTCATCACTGAATCGGGGGTCCTGTAAACAAACAATCGTCAAATTAGTCTCATGTTGACTGTTTGCCAGCTAATTGGTTACTCAATCTGACACTCAATCAGACCACATTAAACTGGCTTCTCAATAAAATTACAGCTAATTGGTTACACAATCAGACTAGAGACAATTGTTTAGTCAATTAATATGACCCTGATCTGACATATAAAGTGTGACTCTGACCTGATATATATATATATATATTGTGACTCTGACCTGATTTATAAAGTGTGACCTTCAAGCTGATATATAATGAGTGACTTTAATCTTATATAAGATGAGTGACTTTAACCTGATACAAGATGAGTGACTTTAATCTTATATAAGATGAGTGACTTTAACCTGATATAAGATGAGTGACTTTAATCTGATATAAGATGAGTGACTTTAACCTGATACAAGATGAGTGACTTTAATCTTATATAAGATGAGTGACTTTAACCTGATATAAGATGAGTGACTTTAACCTGATATAAGATGAGTGACATTAATCTGATATAAGATGAGTGACATTAATCTGATATAAGATGAGTGCCTTTTTGCACTTGTACAACATCATGTTAACTAGTGACACTTTTGTAGAGCTATATATTTACATTATATTCAGATAGTTCTGTCATTATCAATTCACATCATTTTACTTTGTAGAATCTATCACCATGTCATTTGCTTTCCAGTTATAACAACCCGTTGTGGAGAGCATGTGCTCTTTGTCCAAACTCCCCTTGGTATAACATACATATGTGTGGTTCTCTGGAGAAAAGTTGCGATGTTAACATTTAACTTTGCAGTACCAACAGCAGGAAGCTCTATCTTACAATCTTGGAAAGTAAAAATCCCTAACGGTTGAGGAAATATATCAGCAGTATAGGTCGTTTGTTGTTGATACACGGTGTGTGAGGGGGAGGCTGGGGCAGTTCTTCAAGGGGGATATGGATCAGACAGTTACTGTAGACAGTAATATCTAAAACAGACTATACTGACTTACTGATCATCAACATCACCTATCACTCCATGTTTTATCGAAAACCATCATTATTTAACCATTATAAGACATACCACAGATTGTTTTACAATCTATATCGGAGACATGGAAGAAAATCAATGTGAAGGGAAAAGAAATGCTCAACTTGGCAGCCATCATTCAACAATCTTTTTTCAATTATAAAATCAAACGCGAGGAACCTTTCACTGGCCTAGTTTTAACGCTGACAGCACACTGCACACTGAATATCAATATAATGCTGATGATATCTGCAGATTAAAGTGACATAGAAACTTAAGAGTAGAGGTAACACATCCGGCTGTCTCTGACGTTTATTGTCCTTGGTGACTTGGGATGTGACTGACCGTCCATTAACACCTACAGTCTGTTGGCCAGTGCCTGCTATCAGGACACCACCCCTCTGGTTCTGACAGACAATCTGTTCGTGTGATAGTAAGTAATCAGAAAAGAACAATAATGAGGCATATTATCGAACAAGGTAGTGGATTGAAGTCTAGTTTTATGTTTTATAATTATCACACTCCACATTCAATTTTAAGTTAACAAACCTAATTCAATTTAATGGAGTATCGGTTTCCCATAAAAGCAGTTGATTTGATCAATACAAGTAAACCCAAGCCAAGCCATTTTTGTAAAAGTGAGGAGTATAAATTTTGAATACCAAAATACTTTTTTTTCATTTTTTTTAAAAATCTTACTTGGAAACATTTAAATATATATCTTCTTTCCTCTCGGATTCTGAAACCTCACTACGTCTACATTTCCTCAGTACTTTACTATACAGTAGTAATGTATATCCCGGTCAGACATGATCAAATATGATCTGAAAGTATTTCTTCTGGGTGCAGATCAGTTTAACAAGAGGCCCAGGAGGCCTGTATTGCTCACCTGGCTAATCAAGCTTTTCTGTCATATGATGATAAATAATTTCAAATATGACAAACAATTCTGATATAATTCCCTTGTTGTGTTCTGCCCTTGTGGTCAAATAGAGGTCAGATTCACTTTCATAAAAATAGGGTCAGACCAAACTTGGACGATATCCTGGTATGGAAGAAGGACTTTTAAGAGAGCTTACATTTCCACAATTGGGCCATCCTTCCTGCCCTAGGGAGATGGAATGCACCGTTTATACAGAAGTTAGTCCCCTTCACCCAAGAATACTTCACACCAAATGTGGGCAATATCCATTCATTCTTGTAGGAGGAGTAAGATTTCTAAAAAGAACTTTCAAAACTTTCCCGTTTGGGCCCTGCCCCTAAGGCCTCTGGGAACCAATCCTTACACAAATTTTGTACCTCTTCACCAAAGAGTTCTTCTGACCAAATTTGCGCAATATCTAATCTTTCCTAATGGTGAAGTGGGATTTTAAGGAATTTTCTCTATTTTCTATTTTAAACAGGACTGGGAAATAAGTATACATAGAACCCTATACATACAACAGTTTAGGATATATATATATATATATATATATATATATGGAATACTTTGACAAATAACTAAACTAACTATACATCATGAAAAACATCAATAGTATCAATACGGATAATAAAAGGTTTGTAAACTGGAACACGACACAGTGACCACTTGTATGATCATCATTGCACTCATATTTGAAAGCTATCGCTTTGTTTTACTGAGGACGACATTACAATGTGATAGAAATGTTTTAGCAGAACAGACTATGACGGATATGTGTGCACCATTTAGCCCATGTAATGCATGTAGACTTACAATGTGCATGCCTAAAATAGAAGCATTTGATGGTCGTCTATAATGGGTTTTAATAGGGTATTTCAACGGTCTGATGATGCATTACAGGGAAGTTGTTTCGACAAGTCTGGACAGCATGGATAATTACTTTGTTCCATAAACGGTCACTGTGCGCATAATTCGTTTCAGACAAAGCGAAAACCTGTAAACATCTTTGTGTACATTCAATTATATATTACCATATTTGGACTAAGAGTGTTCAATGATAACACAAAAACGTACAATCATAGGCCGCATCACATAACAATGTTTGTCAATCCAATCTGTGGATGACATTTAAAATCAAACCTGTGTAAACAGACCTACAGAACGGTAGCACTAGACACAAAACTAATGATTGCGCGCCAACGTAATAACGTTTTTTTCACGATATCTACATATTCAACAAACTACCATAGAAAGACACCGTTACGTTATGCAGTATAAGCTACCAAGAATACGCTACAACAGAAACCGGCACGACACTGATATGATTCTGCATGTATAATAAAAGACCTGAAAAAACTGATACAATTTGTTATTTAAAAAAAAACAGAACATGACAAAAGAGGAAAAAACTCATAGTATGTACGAAACTACTGCAGAAATTAGCTTTTAAGACACACAGAAAACGTCCGGTACACTATTACTACAGAAATTAAATGTAAAACACCACCACAGAAAACTCCAGTACACTATTACCACAAAATAAATCGTAAAGCAAGAGAAAACAACAATTACAGGAGCTTCCCGTACAGCAATATCACAAGACAACAACCACAAGAGCTTCCCGTACAGCAGTATCACAAGACAACAACAACCACAAGAGCTTCCCGTACATCAGTATCACAAGACAACAACCACAAGAGCTTCCCGTACAGCAATATCACAAGACAACAACCACAAGAGCTTCCCGTACAGCAGTATCACAAGACAACAACCACAAGAGCTTCCCGTACAGCAGTATCACAAGACAACAACCACAAGAGCTTCCCGTACAGCAGTATCACAAGACAACAACCACAAGAGCTTCCCGTACATCAGTATCACAAGACAACAACCACAAGAGCTTCCCGTACAGCAGTATCACAAGACAACAACCACAAGAGCTTCCCGTACAGCAGTATCACAAGACAACAACCACAAGAGCTTCCCGTACAGCAGTATCACAAGACAACAACCACAAGAGCTTCCCGTACAGCAGTATCACAAGACAACAACCACAAGAGCTTCCCGTACAGCAATATCACAAGACAACAACCACAAGAGCTTCCCGTACAGCAGTATCACAAGACATCAACCACAAGAGCTTCCCGTACAGCAGTATCACAAGACAACAACCACAAGAGCTTCCCGTACAGCAGTATCACAAGAAAACAACAACCACAAGAGCTTCCCTTACAGCAGTATCACAAGACAACAACCACAAGAGCTTCCCGTACAGCAGTATCACAAGACAACAACCACAAGAGCTTCCCGTACAGCAGTATTACAAGAAAACAATAACCACAAGAGCTCCCCGTACAGCAGTATTACAGGAAAACTTCCTGAAGAGCATATATCATTTAATTTAAATCCATTAAAAACTGATGTCATTAGAGTTACTCCATTAACAAATGATGCCACTGGAGCGGATACATTTACACAAATGATGCCACTGGAGCGGATCCATTAATGAATGATGCCACTGAAGCGGATATATTAACAAATGATGCCACTGGTGCGGATACATTAACAAATGATGCCACTGGAGCCGATAATTAACAAATGATGCCACTAGAGCGGATCCATTAATGAATGATGCCACTGAAGCGGATATATTAACAAATGATGCCACTGAAGCGGTTCCATTAAGGAATGATGCCACTGAAGCGGATATATTAACAAATGATACCACTGAAGCGGTTCCATTAAAGAATGATGCCACTGAAGCGGATATATAAACAAATGATGCCACTGAAGCGGATATATTAACAAGGTATGCCACTGGAGCGGATCATTAACATATGATGCCACTGGAGCGGATCCAGTAACAAATGATTTCCACTGGAGCGGATCCATTAATGAATGATGCCACTGAAGCGGATATATTAACAAATGATGCCACTGGTGCGGATACATTAACAAATGATGCCACTGGAGCCGATAATTAACAAATGATGCCACTAGAGCGGATCCATTAATGAATGATGCCACTGAAGCGGATATATTAACAAATGATGCCACTGAAGCGGTTCCATTAAGGAATGATGCCACTGAAGCGGATATATTAACAAATGATGCCACTGAAGCGGATATATTAACAAGGTATGCCACTGGAGCGGATCATTAACATATGATGCCACTGGAGCGGATCCATTAACAAATGATTGCCACTGGAGCGGATCCATTAACAAATGATGCCACTGGAGTGATGTTTCTGCAGCATATGCTTTTTTTCTATGAATAGTTATGTTACTGTGATCTTGAAACACAAACGAATCCGACGTTACTATATTATTGGACCTTGTAGACAGATCAATCAAGAAAGGGGAAGACGAGACATGGTGGTCAAGGAAAGAATATTGAGTAATTTAAAAGTTATCATGTATGTAAATACTCCCCCATCCCCGCACTATTCCCTATAGGTACCTATAAGCTGTAAATGTTGATGTGCAAAATATATACATTTGTAAGGTTTCTCTACTGTATGTCCATGTAAATAAGAAATGTCGCCATTTGTTGGTAATTCGTTTACGTCTGTCACATTGGTAAATAGCTGCCAGAATGAATTTTGGTCACACCTAAAAGCCCTCACCAAAGGGAAAATGATTGTTTCGCCGACACTCAAGTCCTTGTCGTTATGGCTACAAACGACGACACACTAATGGATTCTAAGGTTCTGGTCAACACGTAGATTACATTGGTCAGCAAAAAATACCTAGGTCATGTCCATCACAAGCTTTACATACTTAAATATGAACCAAACGTGTTCAAGATGAAATAAAGACACGTGCTAAAGGAAAACAGCAACCTTCCTGTCAATTACAGTAATTAATTACCGGAACTCGTCGTGACATCCACGGGGTGAGAGATGTTTCATTACCACGAGTATCAGCCAACTAAGAGCGATATAAAATCGATGATGAGCTGGTTACAATGCAGGGTTCATCAGAAATGAAAGATGAATAGACAGGTTTCCTTATAGAAAACCTTGGTTCGGACATACGGTTTGAATTGTCCAATCTACAGCTGACAGTTCCTTGCGGTAAGGATATTCGCCGTGCTGGTCCATATATATATCAGTAAGAACAGAAATAGCCGCCGTCTTATCTATACAAACACATTTTTGATAATTATAATAGGTAAACAGTTTAGTACCTACTATAGCCAATATAAATTCGATGCGTCTAGGAGACAGCTAATTCAGTACAATCAATAACCTAGCACTGGCTGAGAATATCCGCTAAAATAGCAATGATCCTTTGTTTCTTTATTAATTTCCCTTACAGTTTCCTTGAATCAAAATAACATTTATATGATACAAATTTACAACGGCTACCAGTATCAGACAGCCTCGGATACAAACATTCTTGTACAACGGCTACCAGTATCAGACAGCCTAGGATACAAACATCCCTGTACAACGGCTACCAGTATCAGACAGCCTCGGATACAAACATTCTTGTACAACGGCTACCAGTATCAGACAGCCTCGAATACAAACATCCCTGTACAACGGCTACCAGTATCAGACAGCCTAGGATACAAATATCCCTGTACAACGGCTACCAGTATCAGACAGCCTCGGATACAAACATCCCTGCACAACGGCTACCAGTATCAGACAGCCTCGGATACAAACAACCCTGTACAACGGCTACCAGTATCAGACAGCCTCGAATACAAACATCCCTGTACAACGGCTACCAGTATCAGACAGCCTAGGATACAAATATCCCTGTACAACGGCTACCAGTATCAGACAGCCTCGGATACAAACATCCCTGCACAACGGCTACCAGTATCAGACAGCCTCGGATACAAACAACCCTGTACAACGGCTACCAGTATCAGACAGCCTCGGATAAAAATATCCCTGTATAACGGCTACCAGTATCAGACAGCCTCAGATACAAATATCACTACAAAATAACCTCGATTCAAAATACCTTGTTAAACATCAACAATATCAAATGACCACTATCTATAATTTCAGGTTTATCGATCTCTAAAGATAAAAATACTTCAAAAATAAATTTCCGGTGTATCAGCGGTGACAAGTTAGTAGCGCTTATGTTACGTCATCCGCCAAGCAATCAACAAACACACCTTAGAAACGATGTTCTTGGAATGGGTAGAAATCGATATTCTTTAGATAAAATGATTTTTTTTAATTGTCTTTTCAAAGACGCTGAGTTGACATTCCAAAGGCTTTCTCTTCTCTAACAGCTAATTCATCAACACAACTTGAAACAAGCTTTCAACAATGACAATTACCTATCTGTATAAGTTTTGTTACTGGTATCCTACGTAAATACTGACCCTATTTCTCTGTAAACACCGTTCATTTTTCCTTTATACTATTTACCGAATTTGAATTAATTTAGCCGATTGCCTACGGATTCAGCTTATTGCGCTGAACAAGATTTCACCACATTGCCCGTAACTGCACCATTAACATTTGATAACTTGTCTCCTATTACACTAGCTGGCTTCTCATCCGCCCCGCTGTTCTTTTTTTTTCTTTGGAAATTTCGCGGAAAATATTGAACATAATGATACAGGTTGTAAAATAATGAAAAAAATAAGAGCAAAGAACTTGTGTGTCATTAAGAGAGAAAAACAGTTCGTCTGACGACCCAGAAATGCACACGACCATTGCGTGAATGGATGCAGACATACGTTTTCCAAAAATATCTGAGAAATAATTGTGAAATATTTTTTCCTTTGACTATTTTATAAGTTAGGTCAAGTTTCTTGAAAACTGAATCCATGAAAATTGGTTTATAAGTTATGTAGACACTGTTTGATTTGTTGAGTGGTCCCTGGCATACGATGATTGTCTACGAGCTGTCAGGATGGGTTTGGCCAATTTACTGTCTGCAAAGGCTAATTGTTTACGTAGTTGCAGATATTGTCTTCATCAGCAAGCCTTATTTAGTATGCTGCTGATACTGTGTCCTGAACTTTTACCAGCTGTCACGCCGCTTAATCGAATATTGAAGGACTCCGACATCATTTAATGTTTCTCCATACACAGGTAAATCTGCCCTGTAGACTGGAAACAACCACTTTTTTGCCTTACAAGAAGCTGAATAGAAACCTCAATGGTCGTACATTATTAGCCCTGGTGCCTTACACGAAGCTGGATAAAATAGATTCTTAACGGTTTGCAGTCGGACATCTAAAGTACCATGATTGGGGATTCAGGTTGCTCCCTCCCCAACCACCTACCCCCGCCCCGCCCTGTCCCACTCCCGCCCCGCCCTCCTCGCGTCGTATTGAGATTCGTCGATGAGAAAACGCCAAGTCTTGGCAGAATTCAAAGTCATGTAGACGGAAAACTTGTTAACAACCAAACGTATACACTTGCCGTTACAATGGTCTGACGGCTGACAAGGGTTCCAGGTAGGATATAGCGGTCTTCAGTGCTGTACCATACAACAATGACCTGTCTTTATAGATGTATGGGATATTACGCTGAAGTATGTTGCCTTACTTCCTTACAAGTGGCCAGTGCCTGTTTTAGCCAACCGGTGTTTATTTGGGCCAAGATGAATAGCGAGCAACACTCCTTATCTAACTGGGCAAACCGGGTGTTACATGGATTGACGGATCTCACTCTCATATCGCCTGAAGTTTAAATATTCTGATACACCAAATCAAGGCTCTTCTCATTCAGTACAAGAAAATTGAACTTTAATTGAACATGAAGATTACAGCAATTTCAATCAAGATGAAATGCCCCGTGATATGACGGTGATAGTGACTAATGGGCAGTTTAACGATACACAGACCTGTTACAAACTAACCTACTTCACACACTGTACGAATGAGATATTACAACTTCACTTAGAAACTATGGGTAAGCCAGTCGCTAGAGAACTGAATGCTGTTTGGTTCTAGTTTTAGTGTTAGTGCCAGCCTCGGAAACACGACCCTAAACTAAGGGAAAGGATTTCCGAACTCAAACAATAACGTTTAGAACAGAAATGCCTTAAAACCCCATACGAATGTTTATTGGACTTCGGAATAAGCGATCAGACACTTGATTAAATTTTGATTTCAGCTATGATATCATAACACACGATTTTCACCGTACCGGAACCATTGAAATGTTAAAGACATTCAAGACTCACTGATTGTGTTCCTGAAAGTTTCATAATGATTGCCTATTTTAGTGAAAAGTATAGAATATCAAAATTGATACGACATCAGCTGTATATAATAACATCGCCCACTCGCCTCTTACCTCTCAAATATCACACGATGACGCATCTCTTAAACCAAATATAACACAAATCACAAATTCACGAGTACCTGTTGATATTGTAAAAGATTAAGGCACGTCTTTGGTAATGTATGGTTACAAATTCGTCTGTCGATCTCATCACACCTACAGGTAAACACACCTAGTAATACCGAAGCAGTTAGAGAGATTTTCCACTGAGAATTATACTAAAACCTTCGGCTTTACATCTCAAGTGTTTCCCACCTGCTGTGTCTAAATAGAACCTTCATTTCCCCCCATATGTTTTTAACAGTAATACCGACAATAAGTTTCTCCCATAGGTAAACATAAATATAAAATTGATTCATTTTACTATTACAAAACACGTTATCCAAATTTTACTATCCGTTGTTGTTACCAAACATGGAAGTGCGCAAGAGGTCGCACAAATATTGTATACATATAGGTAGGCGTGGGAGGGAACCGGATTACCCTGGGGAAACACACATTATTATAGGCAAGTAACACCTTACTTTTCACGTCGGCTACTCAAACCCACCACCCACAGGAAAAATACAGAGTATATACAGTATTTCTCAAGAAGGCTAAATTAAGATTAAAACAGGACATGCATTAGGTAAACTAAAATAAAAACTGATTTTCCTAAAGGTAAATTAGACTTAAAAAAGAGTATTATGGTCATTAACTGACATTTATGAACACCTACGCCACTGCTAATTATTTTTGGATGGATTCGTGTGGAATGAACCTAAACCCGTAACTAGGGACAAGTAACCAAGTTCTCGTGATTTTTTTTTCAGATATTCCATTTACAATGACGATATAACAATGGTAGAACATGTCGGCAGAGCTCTGTATTGATGGAACATGTCTCTACAGATTATATACACAATGTTTGATATATTCACATCACTGTACTCCCATCTAACACGTCATGTCCATAGAATTACGAACAAGGTAACCTGGAAATCTTGTGTTGGTGAATAAACTTTATAATAGGATTTTAGAATTTTAAAATCAGCACCTCCACTCCCATATGCGGGTTAGCATCTTTCTCCAAAACCCTTATCTCTACTGTATCCGATGTATCGTTTTTAGTGTTTCATGTCCCTGTCATATAAACTTCCGACTTCAATGTTCTGATATAGAACCTGTATGTATAAAACTAGTGTTTTTTTCCATCACTGTGTTTGCGTCTACATAATCCTAGTGATAAGCAGAAACGTGTTTCACTGCAGTGTCTTATGATCAAGTTTACTAATTTGTTATGTCGTTTACAAGCAATCTATCACAGACCTCGTGTATGGCAACTAATTTGATTTATAATTTGTATAGCCGATATCTATATGACATACACTTAAAAACGATCATTCCAGTGTAAAGTACAAGCTTGTATAATAGCGGAGAAAGCAACAAACCAAGGGGCTAGTCAATACAGCGGTAGCCTTTGTAGTTTGGAACTCGACGAGTGCTCTTAAAACACTAGCGCCACTGATTGGTTTTGATTTATGAGATACTCGGAAACATGAACTTTAAGCAAAATAATTTTATGAGCGTGTTATGAGAGGGTTAGATGCCCTAACCCAAATCAACCTCACAAGGGACTCCGGTACTGAACTTCAAAATCACATTTTACGTGGGTTACAAATTCACAAGACATACATTGTGCTAAATGAAAAAGAATTGTGGACCTCACATCAAAAAGAGAACAAGTTTTCAGCGGTTTATTACCCTTGAACTAGGTTATCATAAATTACAGTAGGTCATCTCTTATAAATGACTGCGTTTTAGACGGAAAGCTCTTTAACATTGTAGCGTTACTTTATTGTCTGCCTGTGGTGACATTGTTTTGATGTAATGAAAATTTATCGCATGTTGTATTGTCTATTTCCCTTCTGACACAACGTAAATAAACTAACAGATAGGACAGGTTGAATCGAGGACAGAGTACGCCTGCTTGTTAAAACAAGGTAACGATGTTCAAGTGAGAATATGAACGCCATGTCATAAAAAGCATTTTTTTAAAGTTTATTTACTATACTCTTGAACGATAATTGAATTCACGAGGACAAAGCCTTTCTGATGTGAAATACCCTGCTCTGGGAACACACGTTGGGTTAGCGGACCAGCTATATCAATATATGTTATATAGTTCACTCTTCCAAGTCCCAATACTTGATATTCAATCGGACAAAAAACGAAATATATAAAGCTTATTTACTTTAACAGCTAGTATCAATTGTAATTAATTTTATCACAAAGTACATGACGTCCACTGTTTTAACTGCCCATTATTATTTTTATAAGTTTTATTGACATTGAGTAGTCCCTCAAATAAAGTTTTGAGTATTGCTTACAAAATTAATTACTTCTACAGTATACAAAACCGTGTCATGGGTTCTAAATTTAAGGTGAGTACAGTCCACAACACACAACCAACGTGGTCAAATATTTGACCACCACTTCAATCGCAAGGTAACCAATGACCACAAGGCAAAGTAATGGGACATGGCCGTACCAAGTTTCCCGGTGAAGGTCACAATGTAGGTGCCACGCCATGCTTTTTTTTGTCGCCCTTGGCACCACACCATATCGTGACAAACTAGAGCCAGCCTTTTACAGAATGTGGTTACATGCTATCTTTTACAGTTTGCAATATATCACCTAAATCTACAGCACATAAAAATGCAATACCTCAAATGCTGAGTTATATTTTGTTTGTGCGGAGCTGTATTTTGTTTGTTATTTTAATGTATTTTGTCAATATTTTATTTGCCCGGAGTTGTATTTTGTATGTCCGGAGTTGTATTATGTTTATGCGGAGTTGTATTTGGTATGTCCGGAGTTGTATTTTGCATGTCTGGAGTTGTATTTTGTTTGTACGAAGTTGTATTTTGTTTGTATGGAGTTGTATTTTGTATGAACGGAGTTGTATTTGGTATATCCGGAGTTGTATTTGGTATGTCCGGAGTTGTATTTTGTTTGTCCGGAGTTGTATTTTGTTTGTCCGGAGTTGTATTTTGTATGTCCGGAGTTGTATTTGGTATGTCCGGAGTTGTATTTTGTTTGTCCGGAGTTGTATTTTGTTTGTGAAGAGTCGTATTTTGTACATGCCGAAACTTATGTGGTATCTGCTGGATTGTATAGATAACGTCGATGGTTGTAATGGAGATAATGTACGTTTGGCGTGAGAAGAAAATGAATGGTGCTTGAATGAGTACACAGTTCCATTACCAAACTACCCGAGTGCCTGTGGGGTCTAAGTACAAGGGGATTAACCTCGGTCACATTTAAACCAATATAACTCAACTTAATTTTAAGTAAACCTCCCCATTTACAACCATCTTTTACATATAGGAAATCAACATTTCCTTTTAAATTGAACAACACTTATGACATTTTTCTAACGATATACATTGCATTATTGAAAGGTCATACGTCACTATGTAATAAAGTGAAATATAATTGAATTTTAGTGTTAACTGGATTTACGGAGAGATACGAGGAACACAAGAATAGCCCAGAGATCAAACGCTTTGTATTCCTTATATCTGATGCACTACACTAGCTAGTCAAGATAATAAACGTCTCATTATATGGACGTGGTAACCTTTTTTCATCAGTACATGGGGAAAGATTGAATATCAGTACACGGCGATAGGAGAGGGTGGATTATAAGTACACGGTGAAAGGAGAGGGTGGAGTATCAGTACACGGCGATAGGAGAGGGTGGATTATCAGTACACGGTGAAAGGAGAGGGTGGATTATGAGTACACGGTGAGAGGAGAGGGTAGAGTATCAGTACACGGTGAAAGGAGAGGGTGGAGTATCAGTACACGGTGAGAGGAGATGGTGGAGTATCAGTACACAATGAGGGTGAGGGTGGCGTATCAGCGCATGGCGAGAGGGAAGTGTGGAGTATCGTTACCAGATGAAGGGGGAGGAGGAGACGGGGATTATAAGGGCACGAAGGTGGAGGGGGAGGGGGAGTAGGGTAACCGATACCGTAACCCAAACAAGACATATCTTTCACCGATATCTAATTCAGTCTTATCGTACTAGCTGACTACCTTGCCAATATATTGTCTCCAAATTGCCCGTCATGACATCATCAACGTTTGCGACATGCTCGGAAGGGCATGCGGGTACACTAAAGGAGCCTTCCTTTCCTGATTAGAGAGTGTTATCTGTAGTCAGCGGAATGACAAGGACTTGGGCCGTGATAAATCGTAAGGCCTGTAATCACCGCCCCAGCGTCAGCGTCTGTATAGGCCTGGCCTTGAGTGGATTACAGTGACTGACGGGTGTGCATTAGTTGGTATAGAAAACACAGCTCGGGCAAAACAATCAGACGGATTTACACATAAGCTTGCTATAAAATAATTATTAACTAGAAAGATCTCGTTAGTTTAAAAACAACCCGTACCGTGAGCTCTGTTAAGTATACACACAGCACACCACTTTGAATTGAAATATACCAACAAAACTAGGAGAGAAAGCCGAGTAGGAAAAGTGCAATATTAGCCGTTCATTATACCTATATCAACATTTCCTTTAAACTGAGACCTTTCATATTCTTGTGAAACAAATCTAATACAACCGATATGCTAATGGATTCTTAACACTGTGACATTCACACCAAATGCCATAACATTGACTCAACCCGCCGAAACGACTGACCCCTCACATCCTAAACTTATCTACTGATATAGTCACACTGACTCAATACGTCGTAACGACTGACTCCACACTTCCTTAGCTTGACTCCTGATATAGTCACACTGAATCAATCCATCGTAAAGACTGACCCCATATATCCTAACCATGACTCCTGACACAGTAACACTGACTCAATACGTCGTAAGGACTGACCCCACACATCCTAACCTTGTCTCCTGATACAGTAACTCAATACGTCGTAAAGACTGACCCCATACATCATAAGCTTGACTCCTGACACAGTAACAGGGACTGAATCCATCGTAACGACTGACCCCAAACATCCTAACCTTGACTCCTGACACAGTCGTATTGACTCAATACATCGTAACGACTGACCCCATACATCCTAAGCCTGACTCCTGGCACAGTAACACTGACTCAATCCATCGTAACGATGGACCCCAAACACCGATAACTCCCGTAAAATTGCCTCCTAACACATTTACTTTGACTCCAAATACTGTAACAATTCCTGACACCACAACATTTATTTTTGAATTGTTTATCTTGCTGTCCAGATCACATTGTCATGACATGTGACCAATCCGACAGTGATTCTGCAATTCTTTCCTCCACAGGATGTGTAACGCATTATCTCCAGGTCCACGACATTTCCCATCAAAATACAAATACGTTTCGTGTATAATTTTATCTGCTGTCAAGTTGATTCAACACCGATAACCTGCATGTAACATGACACCACGTTTACCTGAACACAACCAGCTTGCTTCGATGTCACCAAACTTTTTCACGTATAGCTCTTATTCAGAGGGATCACAGAATAGCCTTACACCCGAATACATTCTGTTTTACCGGGACAGCCTTACACTCGAATATTATCAAATGTTTAGCTTGCATCCGAATATAAATGTTTTTTGGCTGGAGAAGCCTTGCATCCCAGTATATTGAATAGTTTTACTGAGAAATCCTAATCTTTGGGAATACTTATTTGTTTTATTGGTACAGTTGTACACATCAGTAGTTCGATCTCAGCAGCTTTGTCTCAAAACTGGTTCAAATATTACAGATGACATTTTAAAACTATGAATTAATTAATGTCACAGTACATACAATGTATGCTTCGGTTGGTACCAGTTCAGCGCCGTGACCTTGTTTCAGATTTCACAACAGTAATAATAACCTATTCTTGTGGTACCAAAGGCCGCAATGAGTTTTGAGTTTAATGAATGACTTACAGATGGCATGTACGTTCTTATGAACAGCCTTCTGGTGGAATCAAAGGAAGCGGAAGCAACAGGTACTGAATATGCTTACAGCCACACTGCCAGCATACACATTGTTACTTTCCTATTTGTCTATAGTCGGAATACCTACGTTGGTATGTATTGTTCAGACAAGAAACAGATACGTACTGTTATTATTAAGACATCACATCAACCCGCTCCAGATGAGCGAGCAATGGAAAGTCGACATCAGGAAAGTATATTAAATTCCTCTACAGGTTTTTGTTGAGATAAAAAGTCCCTTAAAATTTGCTACTAAACTGACATTCTCATTTACACACAGATTAAAAAGAAGTTGGATATATATGAAAAAGTCGCAGTTCTTTGATACGTCTTTACGAATGTAGCAAGTAAACATTTTAGGATCATGTTAAAAGTTTACGAGGGAAACTGCGGAAATAAAACATCATGTTTTCTCCGTGTTTATGAGTTACACGAGGTCCAGGGCTTAGTGGGACATCCTCTACAACATTTCTCATGTTATCTTCAAATTGTGCGCCTGCCAACACTCGTCTGGTAGTAATAACACTAGTACAAGAAAGGCTACAGATATACTTAGTGACAATGACAATAACAAACATTCATCATGATCAAATAGACGTTTGTCTCTATGACGTATACTCTAGCGACGTTCGGAAGCCTTGGACGAAGATTGTTAGGTTCATGGGTATCTCTCTTTGGCATATATTATTTTTGTATTTTTTGTTAGATCATCTTTGTGATACACAAGGACTACCAATTCGGTTTCCTTAAATGCATTTAAAGTTACCCCACAAGAATAGTTTGTCTGTCTTTATTGATTTTTGTCTATATCATCCAAAGGGTATCCGAGTGACAAATAGATACATACTGCCCCTATGTCTGTGCATCTATTATCGATAATGTACCCGGGATGCAATAAACGTATACTGTCCATATCGCGTTTGTCCCTATTATCTCGAGATATCTGAGTTACAATAAACATATATTGTCCCTGTTATCCCGAGGGTATCTGGGTTACAATAAACATATATTGTCCCTATCATCCCGAGGGTTTCTGGGTTACAATAAACATACATTATCCCTATCATTCCGAGGATATCTGGGTTACAATAAACATACATTATCCCTATCATTCCGAGGATATCTGGGTTACAATAAACATACATTATCCCTATCATTCCGAGGGTATCTGGGTTACAATAAACATACATTATCCCTATCATTCCGAGGGTTTCTGTGTTACAATAAATAGATATTGTCCCTGTTATCCCGAGGATATCTGGGTTACAATAAACATATATTGTCCCTATCATTGCGAGGGTTTCTGGGTTACAATAAACATATATTGTCCCTATCATTCCGAGGGTTTCTGGGTTACAATAAATAGATATTGTCCCTGTTATCTCGAGGATATCTGGGTTACAATAAACATATATTGTCCCTATCATTGCGAGGGTTTCTGGATTACAATAAACATACATTATCCCTATCATTCCGAGGGTTTCTGGGTTTCAATAAACATATATTGTCCCTGTTATCCCGAGGGTATCTGGGTTACAATAAACATATATTGTCCCTATCATTGCGAGGGTTTCTGGGTTACAATAAACATATATTGTCCCTATCATTCCGAGGGTTTCTGTGTTACAATAAATATACACGGTCTTTGTTGACTGTACATATTTTCTATGACTAAAAGACAAACATTTTATTGTTTACATAAACAGATGTCGGAACTCTTGTTTGCTTTATCGTGCTATTTCCTAATAAAACATCGGATTGATCCCATTGGTCAATGTTTGTTGTCGCAATTTAGACCGGTGTGTTCTGCTTTCTCCATGTAAACTGATTTGTTTAAGGTTCTTCAGTAATACACGATCAACAGAAAGGCCACTTTAATTGGCCCCAAAGGGTCATTTAACTCCAGGCTTTTAGCATGTTCATTCAAGTCCTACAGCAAACAGTACTTAGACAAATATGGATTTGCGTTTGAAATACTTCTCCATCTAATGCGAAAGTCTTACATCACGTCAACAACATGCATGCACGTCAGCCCCACATTCATGTATATAAGCTTAGCAAGCCAAGACAAGAACAGATCATTGTTGTACATCCGAGTTAGGAGACAGCATCAGCGGCGAGTGCTGGTCCCACGTGTCCGTATCGATGATAAATAGAGCATTAGTAAATATTTAAAACGTGTTTAATCATTCATTTGATCCCCTCCATTACCCGGCTATTTAAATTGAAGACATTTAATATGAAAAATAGGATAAGAGCACTAGTCGAGATTAAAGTAGCACATTTGAGTCATTTGAATTTAATTGTACCTGTACCATTCATATCTCCATGGCCAACGACAATACAGAACAGCAATGTATGTCAATTAGACGGCCATCTCGTTAGTAGTGTACAGGTAACCCAGCGTGAAAGCAATGACTTCTCATTAGTTATTTATTGGCTTCATTAAAGACAAATTATGGATATGAAAGCGCCCTGTATGATGGCCTTCCTTATGTTTCAGTATTGATGCTGACAGCGCCGATCGGGGTTTCATATGGCTGCTGACGTCAATGAATCGCTACCGTTGGAATTATAAACGACGAAACCTAGAAATACCCTCTTATATAAAAATGTATCAAAGAAAAAATACCGAGGCATTTCTTGACGCTCGAACAAAAGAAGTAGAACCACTCCTTATTCATTTACATCCTACGACAACCTTCAGACTATAACCACGACCTCTTCCATATCCATCAACGTGACCTTGACTTTTCCGTTTACAATGCCACATTTGGCATAATTAAAAGTGACAGACTTTGCACTCTCAAACAGACCACTGCAGTTTTGCTAACATAAAGTTATACCGCGATAGTTCCACAGATCAAAATAACACAGCGCTATAAACTACTGTTGTATAATGTTAAAACATCCCAAACGACCTTTACCTTACAACCGATAAGTCAATGACCATGACCCCAGGCATAATAAATAGTGATTACTAATCGGTATCTGGAGGGCGTGTGGTTGATGACGAAAATTGATCTCGCGTGGTCACTGTCAGTTTATCTGAATTTATAAACACTGTCGGCTGAAACCATCGAGTTTACAGCTGTTGTGTGTGAGTTTACTGTAGAATCGATGGAAATTTGTGCTTATATCAATGTGTTACCATAGGAACACACTTATATTCCATTGTTTGTGCGCAGTATTTGTTACATACATACCAGAGTTCCGAACCCCTGGGAGATTTTGAGACTATAAAAAGCAGAAAACCTCTCACATATACTTGCTCGTCATAATCACCCTATCACCCGCCAGAATTGAAGTCGTTTTATTTTCTCCTGTTGTGTTTACATTGGTACAGGAAGTTTACGCAGCGTTTCAGTTCTGGGTTTCGGCGATTCGGATAGTCGAGGAGCTTGTCCGCCATATGGCCGAAACATTTGATTGAGAACCAACTCATTACAAGAGGTATCGTAGACATGTTGATGGGTTGTATCATCAACTGACTTCAACTACTCTCCTCTGTTGTACCTGTGTCATCGTATTTGTTTACAACTACACCTGAAAATATATACCCAACAGTAAACAGTGCCGACTGTTTCCTCTCAACCACGTAGTGCTATTCCGGTGTAAATACGCACACCATCTGTACAACGTTTACACGTACAGTAGCTTCCTCTTATCAATGCATTAGAGGACGTGTCTGATGCATCACCTGGATACAGCCGACCAGGTTATAAAACACGACGCGGGCTGATATACCTGTCACCATGACAATCTATCACTTCCAAATACACTTCACTTACCCGTGTACCTGTACGTGGTGTGATAAGTTCTTCCAAGAATGGATGGCTGTGCCAATTACGCGAGTCAATGGTGGTGTCAACCACACAGATAAATGACTGTCAATCACACGAGTAAATAGGTGTTTCAATCGTGTGAGTCAGTGGCTGTATCAATCACACGAGTCAATAGATGTGTCAATTATACGAGTCACTGGCAGTGTCAAACACGCGAGTCCCAATGGCATTGTCAATAACACGAGTCACTGGTGGTGTCAATCACACGAGTCAGTGGGACTGAGTCAATCACGCGAGTCAATTGTCTGGATTCAATCACACGAGTTACTGGCTCGGCGTCATCACACGAGTCACTGGCACGTCGTCAATCACGCGAGTCACTGACTCGGAATCAATCACAGGTGTCGGCGTCTCTATCAACCCATATGTTTCCGTCAGATGAAAATTTATTCCAGTTTCATTTACACTATAATGTTTCGCAGAATTTTTCTGAACAAGCAAAACAACCAAATGTCCACAGTAATCGGTATCATTGACAGAAAGTTCCAATTTTCCAATAAAAAAGTATGAAGTTAATTTCGTATGAAACGTCTAGATGGTAAGCTACTTATTGCGTGAGAGGTATGTGTTTGGGAGGGGGGAGGGGACTTTGATCAAAAGAAATTTGAGTGTACCAAGACATAATGGTGATTTTCTTTTTAAAGCAACCACATTCGTAAGCTAAGATCTCAGACATGCTCTGTTACAAACAGTTCTCCTATGTCTAGGTGTTGGGTTAAACATATGGCTTTAAATTGTAAACCTCCCCTATCCCTCATCTATTGACGTCATAACCCGCATGGAACGAAAAAAAAACTACTCAATTAAGATTTAAATAGCTCGAGCAGAGATTATATATAGAGAGTTGTGTTTATAGTTCGCGATCACAGTCACCATAACACTTTAACGATATAGGACAGGTCACTTGTCCCTCTGAGTGACTTATCATACGGCGCGTGACTAATTGCCCGACACCTAAAAAGGTATTGAAGGGGCTGACCGTGACGTTGCCTATCATTGCTTACTCATTGATGTGGAAAGTCACACCATCTGTGTATCTACGAAACATGACGTCAGAACGCAGATAAATATGCAGGACGAGCAGACGATAGCACTACATATGCAAGACGAGCAGACGATAGCACTACATATGCAAGACGAGCAGACGATAGTACTTACCCTTGTCTATCAATGGAAAGGTTAAGGTGTCAATGTAAACGATATAAAGATGTCAAGAACGGAAATTAACTCATTATTTCAACGGAAAACGATTTGTTTGTGGTTTTACGTCTCCGAACACGGTGACGACAAACGGCAATACTAGGTGTCAGAAGTTGTCCACTGAAGAATACTAGACTGCTGGAAGTCATTAATGGATGACCAGTTTTTTGAAAGTTGTGTGTCAAGGATACTGACTGGCTTTAAAGCATCATCCATAACATTGTTTTAATGCCTCTGTGTTTAATATTGACAGTGACGAAATGTTTAGAAAGACGAAAACCAAACCTTCTTGTAAGTTGCAGGAAGTGGCTACATACACAAATATTGGCAGTTGTCAATTAAAAGTCTCATTTACAGTTACAGAAAGACGAACATTTTGAAATTGATAAACTTCAAACTAAAGAATAAGAATGTTAGAGGTGAAAATTACAGGTAAAAGATTATGCTTTATAAAAGACTGCCGGCATAGTGTATGTGTCTATACAAAATGTTCGATGGGTTTATGGTTACTGAAACAGTGGGAGAATTACACTACAGTGATATAAAAACGTAAAAAGCTGTTTGATTTCCTCTATCTAAATGCATTGTTAAGAGTCATAAATCTTTTTGTAGACAAGATATTCTCGCAGAGTCTTGGAGTTTATTGAATGGACATTTTCCCATTTTTCGTTCTAAAGTAATTCTACATGGTATTATATCTTATCCAGTCGTTCACTTAGGCATGTACACAAATAGGTCATTCACGGTGACTAATTGAGTCTCAAGGCTACTGCACCAATCTTTGTCAAGCACGTAGAATGATATCGGAAGGGCTATGCATTTCGACGAGTTGGTTTTGGAGGTTGATGGAACCCGGAACAAGACAGGAGATAGACGGAATACGATATGCCGGTGATAATGGACGTTTATTGGTAGCATTTCATACTTATCAGTTACGTAAATACAAGCGTGCAAAGTAAGTCTAGGCTGATAATCAGAACAAATTCATATCAGCGGTAACCTAAATGCTGAGACAGCTATTTATATCGCATTTTTCTGATCATAAATAAGAAATCTTATTCCTAATACAATATTAATCGATGGCTCCCATATGTCACGGACAAGCAATGAGACAAGGAAGAAGGAGCTCACGTAGGGGCAGAGAGGGTCCATGGTGGTTGGTAGAGGGCACAAGTAGTGACAGGAGCATGAGAAGCTAGTGAGGGATACAAGGGCCTAAGGAGTTAGGAATATTCACAGGGACAGGGAGATGCTAGGAGAGGGATAAAGGTTCATAATAAGACAGGAATGATGACGTGGAGAAGTAATGTGGGGCATACAATGGCCCTTATGAGTTAGGAATAGTGACAAGGCCAGGGAGATGCTAGGAGAGGGATAAAGGTTCATAATAAGACAGGAATGATGACGTGGAGAAGTAATGTGGGGCATACAATGGCCCTTATGAGTTAGGAATAGTGACAGGGACCTGGAGAAGTAAGGTGCGGGATACAGGGACCTAATGAGTTAGGAATAGTAACAGGGGCCTGGAGAAGTAAGGTGGGGCATACAATGGCCCTTATGAGTTAGGAATAGTGACAGGGACCTGGAGAAGTAAGGTGCGGGATACAGGGACCTAATAAGTTAGGGCCAATTACAGGTACGAAATGATGATTCAATGGCCTAATGAGATAGCAGCAAAATAGAACACAAATTTATTCGAGACTCAGATTGATAGAAATGATTCGACAGTACATAATGAACCATTAGTAGCAGTGGCTAAATTTGTTAGAACGGAGACTGAAATGTTTGCATGAAATAATGAAAAAAGTACTTTTCTAAATTTATACTATTTTTAAACATTCTATAGCATATAATTTCAGCAGAATGGCACACATTATCATTCTATTTTCGTAAATACTTTTTTTTTGTCATTTCAAAATGACAGGATGTAAATTCTTGGGGATACAGGGGAATAATGAGTAAAGTATTGTGATAGGGGCGAGGAGACGCTAGGGAAGGGATACAGGGGTATGATGAGCAAGGTATTGTGACAGGGGCGAGGAGACGCTAGGGAAGGGATACAGGGGAATAATGAGTAAGGTATTGTGACAGGGGCGAGGAGACGCTAGGGAAGGGATACAGGGGAATAATGAGTAAGGGAATAATGAGTAGGGTATTGTGACAGGGGCGAGGAGACGCTAGGAAAGGGATACAGGGGAATAATGAGTAGGGTATTGTGACAGGGGCGAGGAGACGCTGGGGAAGGGATACAGGGGAATAATGAGTAGGGTATTGTGACAGGGGCGAGGAGACGCTAGGGAAGGGATACAGGGGAATAATGAGAAAGGTATTGTGACAGGGCGAGGAGACGCTGGGGAAGGGATACAGGGGAATAGTAGTAGGGATTTTGACAGGGACGGGGAGACGTAAGGTGATGTACACAAGGTACTAATGAATTAGGGGGAAATGTAACATTTATGATTCACTTCCTTCGATTAATTCCTTTAAGTGTTATTTTACCTTGCCTGATTCTGAAGATTTCTTATCAAGGTCAAAGAACGGAGATATGATAACGCTGATACCGAAACGTAATGGGAAAAAAATTGACTAAATCTTGAAGTAATGATAAGTAAAGGGAGCCAAGAGGAGATTGAGCATTATATCATTTGGCCTTCAAGTGTGTCTTCCATTTCCTATCGACTTTTATCCCTCGCCTGGTCGAGTAGCTTAATGTTCCGTACAGGAATTCATCACAACGCGTGCTATCTAAGTATTTGTATATCTGTATTAATGGGCGCTCTGTCTCCCTCCCCCGGGCCGCCACATATCCCCTCCCCGGTAACGGCATCCCACATTATTGGATAATAAAGGATGCATATCAGACATAGATGTATACAAAATACCGGGCGAGTATTAGCGTGAATACCATTCTCAAAGATCCGTGATTGTTGGCAAGTGTAGCCAATTTATTCCAATCCTTGACTTCAGTCAATTCGGGATGGTTCGTCTTGATGTATGGAAATTCACAATTATTCAATTTCGAGAGCAAATAGGGTCGGGAAATTTGGACTATTGTTCCTCCAAATGATGCACAAATCATTAGATTTGCCACTTAGGTGAATTGACTGGGTCAGTCACTGATTATTAAGGTTCAAACTTGCAAAAAGGAGTTCCCCCGAGGCGGGATCTATTTAGGCGCATGATTAGTGCGCTGGAGTCTTGGACACCAGGCGCGTCTACACGGCGTCTCCGGACATGCCGGTGTTAGGCTGGGAAATACAAACCAGAAACACCCTGAAGGATCTTACACTTCGGTAAGACTAATGATGAGTTTGTCATGAATATCATCTAATGGGGGACAGAAACAAATATGACCGGAATTTTTGTAGGAGGACCAAGTTACTGAGTGAATAATTTAAGACAAACTCAATCGGAAAAAATGGAGGGGGGTTACAAACTCAGGACAAATATACTCGGAGGACAAACTCACTGAGAGTAAATGTATATTTTATATTATTTCATGTTCAAATGACTTCATTATAATGGATTGACAACTTTACCACATTCACTATAAGGGAATATCCATTTTCATTTCAGTGTTAAAACTAGCATCACTTCATCATAGTTATCAACTTCCTCATAACAGTGCTGTCAAAAATGTATTATACCGACACCACCAATTAAAAAATGGACTAAAACATTATTTGATATTATTTATCACATTTGTTATAGTGATGTAATCTCCTATAACCTAGCAATAAAATACTTTGATAACGACGCTTTTTTGGCTGCCGTTCAAATTCGAAGACCATTGTCACAGCCATACAAATCCACCCCATACTTTTCAAAATGATTCGAGGAATTGGTACTTTATGTATATAACATCTAATTATACCGTCATCATATCTATCGTCTCATCATGACATTACTGTAATAATTATGTTACATCGTACCTTTGATAAATCTATATTATTTCTTGTATTGTCATGAAGACACAAACATCTATTGGTATAATGAGTAACCCTCAAAACACCAGCTATATCAGTTCGAACAGAGGACCGGACACCAGACAGGATCCATATTATATAGCCTACCCAGGAGAGGCGCAAACTTATTCTCCCAGACTATTTGACTGAAATTTGAAATAGACTAAATACGAATTTGATAGCATCATGCTTTTCTCATTCAGCGCACGTATAAAATCCTATTACGTTATGCAAACCCCGCATGGCTTTGAGTACACGCCTTCAGTAAACTTTTGATTTGCTCTGTTTTGTGACACAATAGGACTTTATTGATGTCCGACTTTTCAAATGTCATTACTTTCACGTTAAAAGATCTTCTGTCACTACAAAGAAATGCAGACCCAGATCTCCAGACTATGCAAAGAAACATGCCCACATCTCCAGTCTATACAAAGCAACACCCAGATCTACAGTCTATACAAAGATACAGGCCCAGATCTCCAGACTGCAAAGACACACAGACCCAGATCTCCAGTCTATACAAAGAAACAGACCCATATCTCCAGTCTATACAAAGAAACAGACCCAGATCTCCAGTCTATACAAAGAAACATACACCAAGATGATAGATGGCCGCTATTTAGTAGCAATGGCTGATATGTAGGAACCAGCACAGTCTGCCATCAGTGTAGATTTAGTCTAGGTCCCAAGACCATACTTACGCTGACGCGAAGTCTACAAGGTATTTACACAAGTATTTGGCTAGCATGTACTGGATATGGTGATAGTATTTCTATATATATTGGTCAAATGGTCGGACGACAGCATGGTGAAGACTCAATCCGTACTGAAATACGTCCATAAAGGACGATACAAGAAATCCCACGATAGATTAGAAAAGCACACCTGTTCACCAACTTATGATAATTAATACTGTGGACGTTTCCGCGTCTTGGCACACAGCCATCGTTATTATAATGCTTTCGCTATACAATTGTTTGGTGACATAACGTTACACATCAAATGACATTGGCACATATTGCAATGCGCTCTGAATATGCTAGGCTGGCCAGTAATAGAAGATGCAATGGATTGGATAAAGAAATATGTCGCAATGACAGGGCCAAGCTAAGCGACCATGTCGCAATCGCAGGGCCTGGCTGGGCGACTCCATGGTAAAATAGCCTGGTCTAGCCTGGCTGAGGAACGACATATAGCGCGATGAAAGGGTCTCGCCTGGCTGGGGGACAGCAAGTGTTCCAATGACTGTATGTGACACGATATGTGACCTGTTTAAGCGCCGTGTGACGCAGTGGCTGGACGACGACATGGCCTATCCTGGCGAAATGTTGCGCGAAATGGATGACCTGTCGCACAATGTAAGAATCTGGCCGGGTTTACACTGAAAATGACTATGGAAGTGCTTGGCAGCACAAGAGCAGGGGAATGCAGTGGTGCTAAATTTGATGATGGCAGTGGAAGCGAACGTGAAAGCAAAAATTGCAACAACGTAGAGGAAAGAGAGAACGACTGAACAGACATTTTTTGCTCTACACGGGTTTGTTTTAACATTTACCAAATCATTACATAGAATATATTATCTATCACACATTTTAACGACACCTTCAAGCTTAATCTAATGTTTGAAGCATACAAGAAACACCAGGACAGAGAAGAATCCCGTTAAAGTCTGGGTTTTGTTGGATATTTCCTATTAATACTCTTTATGGCCGAATTTGTTGCCTTACCACGCACATTGCCAAACACCTGGATTATACATACTGTCTATTTCCTCGTTTAAATGGTAAATAGTTTATTGTTCTATCTGTGGTGAAATGTTAAAGCCTCTCGACTTGCCCGTAAAAGAGAGAGACATGTGTAAATACATATGTGTGGTAAAGACAAGTAGAAAACCACGTCAGGAACAGATCATTAGCTTAGGTGAAAAGAACCTGACGACTTGCGTCCAACGGCCTGTAACAGTACCAACTAACTTTTAATAGGCTTTAACAATACCACATGACTTCTAACAGACTATAACCATACCAAACGACTTCTAACATATTGTAACAGTACCAAACGACTTCTAACAGACTGTAACAGTACCAAACGACTTCTAACAGACTGTAACAGTACCAAATGGCTTCTAATAGGCTGTAACAGTACCAACTGACTTTTAACAGGCTGTAACAGTACCAAACGACTTCTAACAGGCTGTAACAGTACCAACTGACTTCTAACAGACTGTAACAGTACCAAACGACTTCTAACAGGCTTTAGCAGTATCAGACGACTTCTAACAGGCTTTAGCAGTATCAGACGACTTCTAACAGGCTGTAACAGTAGCAGACGACTTCTAACAGGCTGTAACAGTAGCAGACGACTTCTAACAGGCTGTAACAGTATCAGACGACTTCTAACAGGCTGTAACAGTATCTGACGACTTCTAATAGGCTGTAATAGTAGCAAACGACTTCTAACAGACTGTAACAGTATCAGACGACTTCTAACAGGCTGTAATAGTAGCAAACGACTTCTAACAGGCTGTAACAGTACCAAACGACTTCTAACAGGCTGTAACAGTACCAAACGACTTCTAACAGGCTGTAACAGAACCAAACGACTTCATTAATGTCTGTCTATTATCGAATTGTATCCAAAAAAGTGTCTGTCCTCCATCTGGTTGTACTAAATCGGTTGTCATACATAAAACTAAATGCATGCATAGTTCGGATTGGAAAAATCTTAATCGCGTTTATGAGACTGATATGATTATAATTACTTCCGGTAAAGAATGTTGAAATCAAGAAGATAGACCCCAACCTGTAAATGAGGAGAGGGCGCTGGTCTCAGGAACTCGATCAGGTTTAGAAATATAGACTTACACTGTTCTAATGACACACCCCCTTGTTACTGTATATTATGGTAGGCTTTTATTGTTGACTTCGCAGATAAAATCATGTGGATTGTTTACATTGCTTGCGTCACCACGACTTTAAATAAGCGGTGTGTTTTTTATGGATGTGATTTACGTTAGTGATTGGCGATAGATCGATAGACGTTGAAGCGGTAAATAGCGGATACATATACTAGCTGCGAGCCGTGTGTAGACAATGCCCCTTTGTATGATCCCCTACACACGAGCATAAACGAAATCGTCATACAATATCGTCACTGCGTCATAAGGATATCAACCATTTCCAGAATATAACCACTAAAAACTGCCTGTTCTTTGTTTTGTCATTACCATCAGCCGTTCCGTTTAAAAAAACAACTTTATCGGGACCTGTTGCTGTCAACCTGAACAAGCAGGCGACGCGCGTGAATTAAGAACACACTTCAACTAATGCACACGTCCCAACACACGACATATACCCTTACACCAAGCCTTCTGGTCTTTAAATAGAGCTAAATGACCACGGAAATATGCTTTTCTGACGTCAGAGCCTCGCCAGCTGCGTGTAGGAGATGTTTGAAGTTCGGTGCACGCGAGTATCGCAAGGATTCCAAGAGCGGATGGCAATCAGGCGGCACGGCTACCGACGGGATCGCCATTCACAAATATACTAAACAGATAATGAAGTGGTGATGCGGTTTTACAATTAGTGCAATCTAGGTGTGGAGAAGCTGTGTAGGCCGATCACCATCTGGTGCTGACAATAGGCAACTCACAACGTTACGCACATATATATATATACATATATATAAGTATTAGTAGGGTTTTCACTATACCAATAAACTGAATACATACAAATGTAATATAATACCGATCATGTAACTGCACGTTGTCAAATTCTGTTAAAATCTTATGAGAATTCGTTTCGCTTTATGAATTTTTAATGGGGAATTGCTGATTTTTCTATTGCAAATCAGGGATTGACGAGAGCATACCAAAGCCAAACAATGCAGTAACTCGCTGACAGACAAGCACATTTTTTAAACCTATTGACGTGTCTCCGATTCCTCGGCTCCATTACTGAATCTCCTATAGATTTACCTTGTCACCGGTATTCTCTACATACGCCTCTTATAATGCACTCTTCACTGCACCCATGCTGGTAATACGTATGAGAGACCTTTGAAGGAAGATGATAATATTTATCCTGCTATCATCTGCTGGATATTTAGTTGAGTGAATACGACACAGGGGACTTACTGTAATCAAACTAGTCGTAGTACACAGCTGGCAATATTGTGCTCGGACCCAAGGGAAGGCATACGATTGATAGTCGAAGCCCTGGCAGCAGAGGCAATTCAGAACACTTTTATTACACGAAAATGCAAGGTGTTAACAATATCCCGTCAGACAAAAACAGCTACTGACATTTTGACAACGAAATTGGTAATTCATAGACGGACCATTAACTACTTTATTCAGTCAAACTGCCTGGAGTAAGGACCTGTAGACTTTGATCTATTGTGGTCAAACGTCGATGGTTATTTCTACCCGGTAACATGGAAACCTTCAAACTCATAATAAAATTATATAACAACGAGTTCGATTTGTTTAATCATTCTAATGACAGCAGTAGGGATACGGTATTCCATACATAATTCCGAAAAGTCTTGACGTCTGTCAAATCCGACTGACGAGCTCACTCACTCTAATGATGAATGATAAGACACATCGTTGATGAAGTATACCGTATTCTCACAAGCGTAGTAATGACCAGACTGTGCAGAATGTTGGATACCAACTGCGTATGTCGAAGGTTAGAAAACAGTGCTGTAATTGGAATGAATGGCCAATATCCGGATAGACTTATGCCTGTCAAGTACGTTTTATTACAAGAGGTCAAATACTATGACCACAGCGTGATTGTTATAGATTGCCTTTTGTTGCCCTGAGTGATTTTATCCCGACTGAGTTGTTTATATCATAACCCTCCTTGTAGACACGGAATGATAATAATCTGCTCCACTCTTTCTTCTAGACATGAAATCTGCCTTAGTTGACAGTAATTCGTTTAAAATTGTTGTTTTGACGGGACCACATACATGACAAACGAGACCACAAAGATGACAATGTGACATATTGACAAGGTGACCTATATGACATAGTGGTCTATTGACAAGGTGACTTACATGACGTGGTGATCTATTGACAAGGTGACTTACATGACATGGTGACCTACATGACATGGTGACCTATTGACAAGGTGACCAACATGACATGGTGACCTATTGACGGGTTCACATACATGGTTTGTTGACCTATGAACGGCGTCATATAAACGACTAGTTTGCCTAACGATTGGGTCACATCAATGGCTTGTTGACGTATTGGCAGGGTCACATATACGACGTGATGGCCGATTGACAGGTCAGATACACGGCTTGCTTCACTACTGTCGGTACGTAAATTCGGCTTGGTGGCATTGACCTGGTGTGTGGTGTTGTGTGTTTTTTTATTATACAGATCCTCTAAAAACCAATAATATATTCAGTAATTGATGTCGTGGCGTGCGAGACGTAATCCTATTACACAGCGCGGGAAACCCTTACACAGAAACAACTTCAGATCTCTTATATCCAAACAATCATACACTTCCAACCGGAAGTTTTCGAAAGTCGCATATCCAGTCATGCGTAGTAGAGACTAAATGATGAAACAAGAAATGAAGCATACGTAATACGACACCAGGGTTGAATATCGTCTCTGTCACAACAGAACTTGTATGTTCTGATGAAGGTTACATGCTACATTTACATACTTAGTATAGAACACTGTCCTTCTCGTGACGTCTTCGAACTCTCGTCAGAGCCACATGGTACTGTACATGCAAAAGACTATTATTTTCACGTCTGTTCCAATTCGATCACTCGAGCTGTTGTTTTACCACCACAAGCTGCGATAATGATGCCTTGAAGTAAAATATGAGTAAATATTGAACAGCACGTTAAAAGCCATCAAGTAAAAGTAATGAGCTAATTTGATGTGTTTCACAGCGGCCTTTCATATCTACTTCATGCCGAGCAATGTGCTTCTCCCGTTGTATATAGCTCTATTCCTCTTCCCAGTTCTGCTGGTAATCTCTTTTATATTCCCTGCTATACCTGGGTCGCTGGTCGCAATACTGACTCCGATCACGTTTTTCCCGAACTGCAATTTATAACATATATGAACCCCCGATCGTCCGACACAGCTCATTCCAAGCCTACCTCTATATCTATCCATGTACCCCCTATTGCCACTATTTCCAGCACCAACAATTTCCAATTGAATCACGTAGATTTTCGTGAGGTATAATTACCACAATATGATTGGCGAGAGGGGATTCTGTAACGTAGAAATGATGGTGTCAATGATCTCGCCCAGCATGGTAAGCATGCAAATAGACGTTTCTACACATATAAATCAATTTGAGCTAGATTTGTTTCGTTAACACTCAGTTCATACTTTCATTTTGTTTGTGTGTTTACTTCCTCGTTACATCTTTGTCATATGAAGACGATATTCACGGATGGTTGCGCAATCTAAAGTCATTTACAGTTAAATCCCATTGAAAAATTGAAAAGTTAACGTGACAACCCATCCAGCCATATACTGACGAAATAACCAACTCTTACGATCAGTGAGCCCCAGGATTATGAAATGCTTTTAGTCTGATATGACTTAACCAATCGTGGATAACATGCTAAGCAAAAGCTCAAGTTTAATGCTGTTTCATGATCCCTGAGTCAGGTGACAACACTACAACTGATCATAGTGCTACTATCATCCAGTAAACACGTCGATTATACCATAATCCAATATGATTGGTCGTGGACTGCTGCAATACGATTGGTCGTATTATAATCCAGTAGTTTTGATCGTTATTTGAGCTAATACAATTGAGAGCACTACATCCAATACAAATGATTGTTGAATGATAAAATATGATTTATTCTAATTGGGCCAATGCAGTTAGTCGTATCATAATCCCATACCACAGATCATTCCATGAAGCGAAAGACAATTGATCCTACCGTGATCAATAACGACAGTTCGGTAATATTCTAATATCATTGTAAAGATATGATCCTATTTAATCTATCTAAGGTTGTACCTATATTAAGTACCTGCTATCATATCAGAACAGCATAATATAGTACTACAACTGACTGTGATGAATGTCTTTATTCATAGACCGTTTCTCACGGGTTCCTTGGTCGTAACACATCCATATTAGCATTCTGTAGAGATGGCTAGGACGGACTGCCAATATTTACACGACAAATATTTATGGAACAAACATGTAACATTTTTATAATGCGTGTTCGACGTTTTTAGTGTGTTTATAGCACCAATTAAACCGTGTTGAATTAATTGCTATGACGGACACCATCATTGGTTTGACATAAAGGAGGCATTTACGAGAGGCGGCTTACAACACGGAAAGTCAGACAAAAAGACAATGAAAGTCTACTAAGTATTGTTTACATATACACAGCGTTACTGTTACCTGTAAAGGGAACGATTTAAAAGAGAAAAAGATCTTCAAAATGGAATATCTTCATTGACTTCACCATGAGTGATATGCAATGTTGCCAAGGAAAACAAATTCCTATGTCCATGTCATACTGATTTACGAAAAAAAAAAATGAAAAGATGTCAATGAAAAAAACAAGTATGTTTAAAATGAAAGAATTATCTTCGTTGAAAAATTAAGAGAAAAGCAAACTTGTACAAGTTGGAACGACAATATGTTACTGTATAATTTCTAAGATGTAATTATTGAGTTCATTAAGTGTTACTGTTTAATTCGTAAGATGTTACTGTTTAATTCGTAAGATGTTACTGTTTAATTCTTGAGGTGTTACTTTTGGTGTGTAAGACGTTACTGTTTAAATAGTTTGTGACAGTTCGTGAGATGTTAGGTACAGTACAGTTTGTGACAGTTCGTGAGATGTTAGGTACAGTATAGTTTGTAACAGTTCGTGAGGTGTTAGGTACAGTATAGTTTGTAACAGTTCGTGAGGTGTTAGGTTCAGTATAGTTTGTGACAGTTCGTGAGGTGTTAGGTTCAGTATAGTTTGTAAGTTCGTGAGGTGTTAGGTTCAGTATAGTTTGTGACAGTTCGTGAGGTGTTAGGTTCAGTATAGTTTGTAAGTTCGTGAGGTGTTAGGTTCAGTATAGTTTGTAACAGTTCGTGAGGTGTTAGGTACACAGTTCGTGAGATGTTAGGTACAGTATAGTTTGTGACAGTTCGTGAGGTGTTAGGTTCAGTATAGTTTGTAACAGTTCGTGAGGTGTTAGGTACAGTATAGTTTGTGACAGTTCGTGAGGTGTTAGGTTCAGTATAGTTTGTAACAGTTCGTGAGATGTTAGGTACAGTATAGTTTGTAACAGTTCGTGAGGTGTTATGTACAGCATAGTTTGTAACAGTTCGTGAGGTGTTAGGTACAGTATAGTTTGTAACAGTTCGTGAGGTGTTAGGTTCAGTATAGTTTGTGACAGTTCGTGAGGTGTTAGGTACAGTATAGTTTGTAACAGTTCGTGAGGTGTTAGGTACAGTACAGTTTGTGACAGTTCGTGAGGTGTTAGGTACACAGTTCGTGAGGTGTTAGGTACAGCATAGTTTGTAACAGTTCGTGAGGTGTTAGGTTCAGTATAGTTTGTGACAGTTCGTGAGGTGTTAGGCACAGTATAGATTGTGACAGTGCCTGAGGTATCGTTTGGTAGTTTATGAGATGACAACCTCCTGGATGTAAGACGATTCCCCGCAGTTTAGTTCAGTGACAAGAACGCACATTCTCAACCTGTCAGTGGCTTGGTTTTTGCCTATTGATTAGGTCTCTTTCGATTATCACCGACAGGCAGGCATGACGGATTAGACCTGATCGGACCTACACCGTGTATGATGCATGGCTCCGCGATGTAGTCGGAGCTTCTACGGCTGATTGTGATCGGGAGGAGAAAATAGATCAACATCCAACTGTGGAACCGTGTAAGTCTTCCATCATTTGGGGTCGGACCCGGGATGTGACAGGCCCCCGACTGTTTCAGTTCAAAAGTTCACGGTGTTTGGTGGAAAGACTTATTGAATGGTGACCAATGCCTTTCATTTCAGGGGCGGGACTGAACACAACACAAGAATAAAAAGACACAAACATCTATTTTTCTTCTGTTGTATTTTTTTCTCTTTGAATCTTGCGTATGCGTGACGAGAGTTTTACGAGCAATATCTATTTATTTTCCCATGCGGTCAGCCACCTACATTGGCTCTTACTGTAAATGTAACACCTTGACCCTACCTACAGCAGCCCATCGCTCCTCATACCTTTCGTCATCGAATGTAATAACACATTGGGCAAGTAACAAATATGCTGAAAGTTTCTGTAATATCACGTGTTGAGTAACACTGATGCTGCAGTTTCGTGTTCGCTTCCGTGAAGAATCAAGACCAGGTGAGGTAATAAGTCCAGTGAAATTGCCGCCATCTATCAGAGACGACACACAAGCCCAGCCACTTTGTACATAAAACACTCCGGATAGCAATGCAAAGCATGCAACCATTGCAACACGTGAGCTCTAATCATTGAAAGATGTCTATCAATGGACCGTGTGGCCACATCACTAAGAATAAAAATGAGCTTAACTACCTTATACAAAACTCCTTTCACTTTCATGCCCAGTTTGGAATTTTGTTTTCTGGTGTTAGATCACTACAGAATGAATATGCATGTGGCGGTGAGCACGCAACTTTGATATCTTAGAGCGCTTAAGAGTGGGATAATGGTCAGCCAACACTAAAGGAAGGTATGTGTGTATCAGAAAGGATCAAATGTTTAAATGTCATGAAATAATTTGTTTTCGAAAAGCAAAAATTACAACATAAAATTTTCTTGCTAAGATAAAGCTGATATTTTTTTAATTTTTAATTCAATCAAGAAAGTTTCAATCCGGAGCTCCATATTCTTCCCCACGTTAAGACCTCAAGCGCTCTGTTACGGAAACATACACGGATCGCACATAAAGTAAAATGTTCAAGATAGTGAAATATTTTCAATGGTTGATGCACACATATATGGAACGAATAACTTTCTATAGATACATACACAGATCGAATAATTTTCCATGGAGACATATCAAGATCGAATAACTTTCCATGGAGACATACCTAGATCGAATAACTTTCTAAGATACATACACAGATCGAATAATTTTCCGTGGAGACATACCAAGATCGAATAACTTTCTAAGATACATACACAGATCGAATAACTTTCCATGGAGACATACCTAGATCGAATAACTTTCTAAGATACATACACAGATCGAATAATTTTCCATGGAGACATACCAAGATCGAATAAATTTCCATGGAGACATACCAAGATCGAATAATTTTCCATGGAGACATACCAAGATCGAATGACTTTCCATGGAGACATACCAAGATCGAATAACTTCCAATGGAGACATGATCACAACGAATAACTTTCCACAGAGACGTGATCAGAACGAATAACTTTCCACAGAGACGTGATCACAACGAATAACTTTCCACAGAGACGTGATCACAACGAATAACTTTCCACAGAGACGTGATCAGAACGAATAACTTTCCACAGAGACGTGATCAGAACGAATAACTTTCCACAGAGACGTGATCAGAACGAATGATCATTGAAATATTAACGGAGCGAATAACATTTCATATTATCCTAATTTATACGAAATCAATTAATTCCCATAGAGATAAACATGGAATGAAAAAAAACTTTCGATACATATACGGAGCGGAAAGTGCATAGCACGGTCAACTTTTCATTTTACAATTTGATATCCAGTTTGCTTCGTTTTCATAATTCGTGATGTACGTACGGATCTCTTTAATGCAACCATTTTACAGTCTGTGTTGTTATATCCATCAAACTAATAAACATTCAAAATAACCATAATAATATTCATTAAACGATGTTTACGCAAAAAAAAATTACAACAATGAAGACGGCTTTTCCCATTAATACGTGTCTTGCATGTCTCTCTGTCATATTCCTATAAATGCATGTGCTGCTGACAATTTTCCAGTGTTGTTAAGACAATTAAGGTCACCACACACTTTTGTAGAACCAAATACATCTCACAATGAAACCATCGTCATAGTGACGTCACAGTGACGTCACCTAACTCGTGTAATGTCATGCACAATGAAGAGTGGTAGAATAGTTCTATTTGTCTGGGACATGTCAAGGTTTGCTGAGAGTTAGGCATTGAAGTAACTAATCCGAGCTACTGGCATCCTGTCAGACTACATTCTCATGCAACTGAAACTCAGTCATAGAATCTGTAGATCAAAAATAATCCTAATCATACGGAGGCACACTTAGTGATGAGAAAGAGCGACATTAGATAAATGGTCAACATGATTATCAATTTTACTTACTAAGTTTTTATTACCAGGATGTGTTAGCAATTACCATCAACAGTGATGTTAATTTAATATGTCTTTTTTTAAATATACACATGTATTGAAATAATTCAGTTTAATATAAGTGAACAGCACGCCCAACACTATTTTAGGCTGTCATCAGACCGTGTAACTGCCGATAACATTATGTTGGAAAGAATCACGTGCAAATACACTTGAGGTCATGCACGTGCATTGCTTTGATATTGCACTTATCAGATGATCGCGTGATATAGGACAAGTAAAGTTAGTTATACGGACAGAGCTGTGTTGGCACTCTGGTTTTAATGTTTGTATAATCCCGTAGCTATCTACACTTAGTTGTATGTATTTATATCTTACTGGAACGTTTCATCTTATCACCATACAGAATTTAGTCTCCCTGTAAACACAGAAAACAAAACGGGAGAATTTTTGTCATCTGTTTTTTATGGGTTTCTATTTTCATCTTTCCCCGGAAAATACACATGAGTGGAGCTGATCTACAATTCTAATAGACTAAAAAAAGCCGAGCTAGAGTTTTGCTATTTCACAAAGTTACACACAGAAATGACACCGAAATATCATGTGTCAGTAAATTCCTAAAGGGAATAATTAATTTTACTACTCTAGCCATAATCCAAGAGAATACTCGAAGGAGTTAAAGTTACGCACGCGCGGTGTTTTGGTATAACAATCAGCAGCTAGCAGAACAATAGAGCGAACACAATCTTCCTAATTGCTTAATTCTAGCCCGACTAAATAACTTTAACAATATTCTATTCCGCGGCTCAGACAATGGAAACAATCACCAGAAATTGCATCATGAATCACTCCGAACTAAACAATCCATTTACCAAAGACAAATACAGACTCTGAACGGTTAGGTCGTGCGTGACGAAACATTAAGGTATCGAAAAAGAGATAACGGGACTGGACGACAGGAAATGGAGTGGTCACTATATACCTAGATTTCCTTAAAGTATTTAAAACAGTCCTTCATCAAAGACGGTTATAACAACTACAAGTTTACGGTGTGAAAAGAACATCACAAAATGGACGTTCTAAAACAAATAGTGAATTTTTAAGTTAAGCTGATAAGACCAGTTTTGCATATTGCTGACATAGCATTGTGCACCACTTTGTTAAGTACAGTCGGGGTGTGTTATAAACACAATGCTGATACTCATCAAAATTCCGCGTGTTTTAGTTCGTTAGCACTGCATAACCTCACTTATATCCTTATATCACTATTACATGTGTCGACATAATGTTGTACCTGTACCGACATACTTATCTCGGGGATCTATCACAATACCAATACCTGTTCCTGGGCACGCCAATTATCACACCGATCCATCAATGAATGACGTGTTACTGTTGCTGTCTTGAACATGTTTTTTTAGTACAGACACGGTTATACCTGGTTTATTTAGTACTGACACTGTTATACATGGTTTATTTAGTACTGTAACTGTTATACATGGTTTATTTACTACTGTAACTGTTATACATGGTTTATTTAGTACTGTAACTGTTATACATGGTTTATTTAGTACTGACACTGTTATACATGGTTTATTTAGTACTGTAACTGTTATACATGGTTTATTTACTACTGACACTGTTATACATGGTTTATTTAGTACTGTAACTGTTATACATGGTTTATTTAGTACTGTAACTGTTATACATGGTTTATTTAGTACTGTAACTGTTATACATGGTTTATTTAGTACTGTAACTGTTATACATGGTTTATTTAGTACTGTAACTGTTATACATGGTTTATTTAGTACTGTAACTGTTATACATGGTTTATTTAGTACTGTAACTGTTATACATGGTTTATTTAGTATTGTAACTGTTATACATGGTTTATTTAGTACTGTAACTGTTATACATGGTTTATTTAGTACTGACACTGTTATACATGGTTTATTTAGTACTGTAACTGTTATACATGGTTTATTTAGTACTGTAACTGTTATACATGGTTTATTTAGTACTGTAACTGTTATACATGGTTTATTTAGTACTGTAACTGTTATACATGGTTTATTTAGTACTGTAACTGTTATACATGGTTTATTTAGTACTGTAACTGTTATACATGGTTTATTTAGTATTGTAACTGTTATACATGGTTTATTTAGTACTGTAACTGTTATACATGGTTTATTTAGTACTGTAACTGTTATACATGGTTTATTTAGTATTGTAACTGTTATACATGGTTTATTTAGTACTGTAACTGTTATACACAGTTTAATTAGTACTGACACTGTTATACATGGTTTATTTAGTACTGACACTGTTATACATGGTTTATTTAGTACTGTAACTGTTATACACAATTTATTTAGTATTGTAACTGTTATACACAGTTTATTTAGTACTGACACTGTTATACATGGTTTATTTACTACTGTAACTGTTATACATGGTTTATTTAGTACTGTAACTGTTATAAACAGTTTATTTAGTACAGACACTGTTATACATGGTTTATTTAGTACTGACACTGTTATACATGGTTTATTTAGTACTGACACTGTTATACATGGTTTATTTAGTACTGACACTGTTATACATGGTTTATTTAGTACTGTAACTGTTATACATAGTTTATTTAGTACTGTAACTGTTATACATGGTTTATTTAGTACTGACACTGTTATACATAGTTTATTTAGTACTGTAACTGTTATACATGGTTTATTTAGTACTGTAACTGTTATACATAGTTTATTTAGTACTGTAACTGTTATACATGGTTTATTTAGTACTGTAACTGTTATACATAGTTTATTTAGTACTGTAACTGTTATACATGGTTTATTTAGTACTGACACTGTTATACATGGTTTATTTAGTACTAACACTGTTATACATAGTTTATTTAGTACTGACACTGTTATACATGGTTTATTTAGTACTGACACTGTTATACATGGTTTATTTAGTACAGACACTGTTATACATGGTTTATTTAGTAATGTAACTGTTATACATAGTTTATTTAGTACAGACACTGTTATACATGGTTTATTTAGTACTGTAACTGTTATACATGGTTTATTTAGTACTGTAACTGTTATACATGGTTTATTTAGTACTGTAACTGTTATACATGGTTTATTTAGTACTGTAACTGTTATACATGGTTTATTTAGTACTGTAACTGTTATACATAGTTTATTTAGTACAGACACTGTTATACATGGTTTATTTAGTACTGTAACTGTTATACATGGTTTATTTACTACTGTAACTGTTATACATGGTTTATTTAGTACTGTAACTGTTATACATGGTTTATTTAGTACTGTAACTGTTATACATAGTTTATTTAGTACTGACACTGTTATACATGGTTTATTTAGTACTGACACTGTTATACATGGTTTATTTAGTACTGTAACTGTTATACATGGTTTATTTAGTACTGTAACTGTTATACATGGTTTATTTAGTACTGTAACTGTTATACATGGTTTATTTAGTACAGACACGGTTATACATGGTTTATTTAGTACTGACACTGTTATACATGGTTTATTTAGTACTGACACTGTTATACATGGTTTATTTAGTACTGACACTGTTATACATGGTTTATTTAGTACTGACACTGTTATACATGGTTTATTTAGTACAGACACGGTTATACCTGGTTTATTAATACTGTAACTGTTATACATAGTTTATTTAGTACAGACACGGTTATACATGGTTTATTTAGTACTGACACTGTTATACATGGTTTATTTAGTACTGACACTGTTATACATGGTTTATTTAGTACTGACACTGTTATACATGGTTTATTTAGTACTGTAACTGTTATACATAGTTTATTTAGTACTGTAACTGTTATACATAGTTTATTTAGTACTGACACTGTTATACATGGTTTATTTAGTACAGACACTGTTATACATGGTTTATTTAGTACTGACACTGTTATACATGGTTTATTTAGTACTGTAACTGTTATACATTGTTTATTTAGTACTGACACTGTTATACATGGTTTATTTAGTACTGACACTGTTATACATGGTTTATTTAGTACTGTAACTGTTATACATGGTTTATTTACTACTGTAACTGTTATACATGGTTTATTTACTACTGTAACTGTTATACATGGTTTATTTACTACTGTAACTGTTATACATGGTTTATTTAGTACTGTAACTGTTATACATGGTTTATTTAGTACTGACACTGTTATACATGGTTTATTTAGTACAGACACGGTTATACCTGGTTTATTTAGTACTGACACTGTTATACATGGTTTATTCAGAAATGACACATTTGTTATTGACTATTATTTGATTGTTTGTGTAGTACAGAAACAAGTGAGTGGTTTACGTGTATATTTCTTATTGTTAAGGCTGTTTCCCTTCGTTCACATTATCAATGTTCCGTAGCTACAAAATCAGATTACTTCCGTACGTACATGGTATATTGTACTTTAAGTTATTTATAGAACTGACATAGTAACACATTTATTTGACTTGAGTGAACTCGCGGGTTCTGATCTATATCTGTGTTATGTTTTAGCATATATACTGAGTTTTATATATACATGTATGCCCTACCAGTGTCATTGCAGTGTGGAGAAAATCTACAATTCAGCTTAACCTCGTGTTCGTTTTTTACCTGTGGAGAATGTATGGGGTCGCAATGTTACTAAGACATATGTTTATTAAGTACCTTCCAATAACCACAAGCACTCTGTCTTCTATCTGTGGTTTAACATGTAAACAAACGAGGTATGTACAGCTTACTATAAAATCCGTGTTTACACGTTCCGGTGATTGCCATTAATTCCTGTCCGGATGGTCTCGCGCTAAAGCCTCCGGGCCCGTAATGACGTACCGGATTGTGTTTAGTGATTACGTTACAAAGACCGACATTTTAATTCAGTATCCTAACCTTACCTTGTAAGCATCCGGAATGTTTTGTGGCTCTCCCGTTTTCGCCACATATCCTATTATTCCCGTTCCCCATGCTATTCGGATACTCTCTCGATTTTCCGACACTTCTTCTAACGGTGTTTCGGCGTTAACGTCAAATAGTTTGGACACAAGATGTTTCTCCTCCGTACCACTACCATGCACGAGGAAGAGGGAGCACCTGTCAGCGTCCAGGAGTATACACACATTTTGGAGTATTTTATGACACAAACTTGTGACGTCCAGGTCGTTACATATGTCAATCACCAATTCGTACATGAGTTCCTTCTCGTCTAGCGCCTTAAGTTCGCTTCGCGAGCGACGTTGGCATTTGTTGTTGGTACTGCTTTGACTGGACGGGACAGATGAAGGACCCAGAAAAGTGGGCAACCCATCAACTGTTGATACTATAGGGTCCAGAGTATCCCCTTTATCGAATTCTTGAGCAGATATTTTCCTAACCGGTGTATTCGTTCCAGAGTTGTTTCTTGAGTTCGAATCACTAGAATTATCCGACTGGACGTGGAGGCCGGTACTGTGGTTAAAGGCATGCGCCAGAAGCCAACCGTCTACCATGCTCTTTTTTGCTTTCCGGGCAAAATAGTCGTGGACGAATTCCGGATGGTCGTCCATCCAACGCTCCATCCTGGAATATTCCTCCGACTGTTCCGGAGACTGTCTGTCACCACAGCTCGGCTCGACCGACATCTTCCTGAAACCACCTTTGGTTTTTCCTTTTGTCCGTCTAGACCTACATGTGGACGACGATGAACATGGGAACAGTTTGGAGGAGAAACTTTGGCGGAGCGAATCCAGTTTGATGTTTCCGATAGGAAGCTTAGGTAAGAAGTGTTACTGGAGAACACGGGAGCTCTCAGCTGACAAACTTCCCAGCCCAGGCTTGAATGCATACACGTACGGATCCATAAACTAGTAGGTAAATATTTGACCCGTTCTGGCGACACAGCACACTGAGATCGTATGGCACGGTAGGATGACTGGGATTAAAGCGCTATCCCGGTATCTGACGGAGCGCCGGTATCGTGATGTCCAATAGTTCCGCGCGTTTCGGTATTGACCCGACTCCGTACTACAGCGTCAATCACATGGTTGTGTTTACAACTAGGCCAGGGTTTCCTGGGTACGGTTTTGTCTATTGTAATACCATCCGTACACGATCGAACGCACTAACACACACTGTTGTAGCCATATTATACACTATGTAGGTAAAGCCAAAGAAAGTCGGCTAACCTACAAACGTAAACCGATTCACAAAACTTGGTTACGTCCTACCCCCTCTCTACTGTTCAATATAGGCGTACCTGAGGCCTTGTATTTTCTGTATTCAGCCTTGTGATTGGTTTGGAGTTCCACTATCGTCATAAGGGTCAAGGGTCACTTCGTGGGAGATCAAAATACTTCAGTGTTTCTACAAATTCTTCTTGTCGGGCCGGGTCTCTCCAGTCTCCGCATGACGAACTCAAGAGTTAACAGTGCTAGATAATCTTATCCACCACGACTGCTTGAGCAATTGAAGGTTTTTATATTACGGACAATTTCCTCTATCGAAACATTTTCTCAGACTCCTTAGACGCATCTATTTAATATTCACCACGTATACGTCAACACAAGCACGTGGCCGCGTGGCCTTTGTATGTGTGCTGTACAACACCGACTGTGCAGCGCATATGATTATATGTATTATACCAGCTGATGATCATCCTACGGGATACACGATATAATACACATGTTGACGATTCCGACATGGTTGACTGGACTGGATATCGTTCAATAATTCCACAGTATTGTTCTTTAGGTAGTACCGATTCTATAATTACGATAACATCTCAGTTATCGTGTGGAATCAATTGACTGGTAGGTGTTATTCCCGTATGTTTAAAGTAGTCTGTGTTGATCTCTGAAATATACGCTTTAAAAATCGTCGACTATTTCTACTGAGTACTTTAACTGCAAATCTACTAACTGACTGTTTATACGCTGACAGACTGTATATCTACAGACATAGTCTGTATATTTACTGACACAGACTGTATATCTACTGACAGAGACTATATATCTACTGCCACAGACTATATATCTACTGTCACAGAATGTATATCTACTGACACAGACTATATATCTACTGCCACAGACTATATATCTACCGACACAGACTGTATATTTACTGACACAGACTGTATATCTACTGACAGAGACTATATATCTACTGACACAGACTGTATATCTACTGTCACAGACTGTATATCTGCTGAAACAGACTGTATATCTACTGACACAGACTATATATCTACTGACACAGACTGTATGTCTACTGACACAGACTGTATATCTACTGACACAGACTATATATCTACTGACACAGACTGTATAACTACTGATACAGATTATATATCTACTGACACAGACTTTATATCTACTGACACAGACTATATATCTACTGACACAGACTTTATATCAACTGACACCGACTGTATATCTACTGACACATACTATGTATCTACTGACACAGACTGAATATCTACTGTCACATATTATATATCTACTGACACAGACCGTATATCTACTGACACTGACCGTCTACTAAAGCACACTGTTTATCTTTTCTATATTTGTAGACAAAGAATGCAGATCTACGGATACTGATCATTTTTTCCATAATTAATGTTTATCAAAACAGGTACCGGGCTTTTTCTGTTTGTACATAAATCACTCTCGAATTGACATAGAATAATAGAGTTCGGGATACGTGGTAAGCGTATACCAATCGCTGCTATGTCGAAATCATGTATAAGTACAATCCAGGATACTTGCTGCCTGTATACCAGTCACTGTTATGTCGAAATCGTGTATTAGTACAGTCAGAGATACTTGTTGCGTGTATACCAGTCACTGTTATGTCGAAATCGTGTATTAGTACAATATGTGATACGTGTATACCAGTCACTGTTATGTCGAAATCGTGTATTAGTACAATATGTGATACGTGTATACCAGTCACTGTAATGTCGAAATCATGTATTATTACAATGTGAGATACTTGCTGCATGTATACCAGTCACTGGTATGTCGAAATCGTGTATTAGTACAATATGTGATACGTGTATACCAGTCACTGTTATGTCGAAATCGTGTATTAGTACAATCTGAGATACGTGTATACCAGTCACTGTAATGTCGAAATCATGTATTATTACAATGTGAGATACGTGTATACCAGTCACTGGTATGTCGAAATCGTGTATTAGTACAATCTGAGATACGTGTATACCAGTCACTGGTATGTCGAAATCGTGTATTAGTACAGCAGTCACTGGTATGTTGAATATATGTCACAGTACAGCTCCGGATACGTGATACGTGTATCAACTGGCCGTATACGAGAGGTTTTTATTTCAAACATCATAGAAATAACAACAAATCGGTCAGTGTATATCCCATTAAGTTGTCATACCGCTGCAGTGAGAGCACGTTGTTCGGAATGGAGAAACCCGGAGGGCAAAGGAAGTGGTCCCATTAGCTGGAGTGTAACAAATAACAGCATGTAATCACGTTCCCAATGACGTCACATACTCTGATGTTAACGACGTTTTCATTAAGCTTCACCTCGGAAACTCCTTAGCTCCTGTCAGGCGTTTCCCGGAATCTGTCACTGGTGTCCGTAAGTTCGTTATCGTAGACGTACCTCAGAAGCGTTCTTCATGCCGACATGATATAGTCATGACATTATTTTTGATATTCGGTAGGAAAAATCGCAATAGATAAGAGTGTTTTTATTGCTGGAACGGTTGATGCTAAAACGACCTAGCATTGTGCACCTGGAGATTACATAAAAGTCTGTGCCATTGAAATCAGAAGGAGCTCGGTCGATAGTAGTGGGAAATGTCCACCATCAACATTTCCTGTCGTAAGGAACAGTCATCTTTAATTCTCGGTCCGATACTAAATAAAAATCACAACACAGCATGGAATAGTGGTGTAGTAGATGTTTGATGACCACATCGTCATGTTGACGTCATTTGTGTCACGTATGACGTCGCTTTAATACTAGGAGCTGATTCTCTTTTTTCATTGATTTTCATTAGACAAGAAAGGGTCGGAAAGGACGTTAAACAGAACAGCGAGAGAATATTTGTAAAACAAATGGATTTTAATATGAAAACCAAATAATTGTTCAATTTTTCGTTGTTTTTTTTTTCTAAAATACTGAGCTCAAGTCCATCAGACCTCTTAGATATATTTACACTAGCATGCTATCATCGTTACACTAGTGATCATCAATATATACCACCCCAAGAATACAGCGCCTGAAAAATAAAGTATCGGATACAACTAAAACAAAAAATCCTGTAAGCTAACAGTTGCAAGTCCCAAACTAAGTACCGGTAATTACACTGTCCCGTTTCCGTTTAAATTGTCCAGCTGTCTTTCAGCCAAACAGATCTAACGTCACATCAGGCTTTTTATCTAACTCAACAACTCATGGACGCACAATCCACAATTGTTCTTAAATCCAGAATATCATCGATTGAATTATGTTGTCTTTAAACTACTTTGTTATTTGTTGTCGTCAATAGATATCTCAGCATCGACTCGTAGTGCTTCAGTATATTTCGGCTGTTCTATTAAATTCGTGGGTGTTCCATCGATGTGTATAAGATCATTTATCTTTGGCTATCAAATGTAAATAATATGAATTATGACAAAGCAATGTGGAGCGAGCGTAATATTATTAATGATGTATTTCAATCTGGTAGACAAACGTGAAAATATATTTGGCAACGATATTTATCTAACCTAAAGTGTAAGAAACACGTTTCTCTTTGAATATTGTCTCTAATTTGTCCATTACAATTTCATGATGTTTTGTTTTTCCCAGATTTCAGAAAAGGTTTACGGGGTAAGATACTTATCGCCTTAGTCTTGTCCACATTCTTGTTTTCTGCACACATAATGAAGCGTCTGGATGATCGAGACCACTTTGTTACTATATTCACAAAGTTGCTACCCGCCATTGGCGCAAAGCATTACTGGGACTTCCATTTCCGTATCACAATTCATGGTTGTTAGTATGGATTTTTTTTTCTACTTTTTAATGCCCGTGTTATCCTTTGAGATTGCTTTGCTACGCTCGCTATAAGGATTGTATTTTTATCTTCTGTACCTGCAACGAAGGGTTTTTACATTAGGGTAAATGCATTTTAACCCCATATCATTATTCAGTAATATGAGTCATGCAGTTCGTGGAAAGAGTGAAGCTTACATGCAACAGTGACATTCTCGGTTTAAAGTATTAATAAAATAAAACACCTGTAAAAATTTGGTTTACTGGTTAGTACTTCAAGAAATGAAGACAATTTAGCGCTACAGAGAGTGATCGTTCGAGCAATCAATGTGACGTTGGCGTTTTGTGTGATTGTGTATATGACGTCATGATATTTGTTGCCGTTATTTTCAGAGTACTTGAAGGAATAGACTGGGTTACCTACGTCAGTTGCATTTCGAAGCCAAGTCTAGCAGAGAGCAGAAAAAAAACTACGGTAGACAATCATGTCTATTGGAGGAATAAAGAAATTTTAAATCAGGCAAATTTCATTTGTGTAAAATCACCTTTTTGTTTAGTAATAATTAAAAGTAAGTCAAACAAATTCAGGAGAGAGGGAAAATTGTATCATAGTAATTTTGATCACGCACTGAAGTTAGCTACGGGTAAAGTGCGGCGCACCTTTTTCATGTCTTTCACTTCCAGATTCTCCATGCCTTTCACTTCTGGGAGATTTTTCTAAGATGGATGAAGTTTCTGGCTTTAAATATATTTTTATTGTATCAAATAAATACAATTGGGATTGGGCACAGGTTTTCCAACTTCTATCAAACCCTCACTGTAAAAAATGTTTACACAAGAGGACGCAAATCTACATATTAAAGCAATGATGTTTTTTATCAAGTCCTGGTACCTCACGTTCTAGACGTGAATGAAACATGTTCTTACGCATGTTATCGGTATACAGGTTCGCTCAGGCGCTTTGGCGCCCGAAGAGCTTCGCTCTTATCAAACGTAGACAACTAATCTCTCCTAGAGTGCTCACGCCATTTCAAGATTCTTGAAAAACAAATTTGTATCAAGTAATAAAGTATATCATTATTTTTCTGTTTTGTTATTGGTATTATTTTGAAAAAAGACGTTTTTTCACCTTGAAAATGACTAAATATGTTTATAATTATTCTATTATTAGTTTTGAGTAAACTATCACCAACCGTCGTTTTTACATTTTGTTCTTTCACTTTTCAACTTCCGACGTGTTCTCGAGATACATGTTCATTACTGTGATATCGATGATGAAGGATGGTAATTTAGCTACGATATAAGGAACATATCCTCTTAAAAAGTGCAAATGTTGATTTTACGCTGAGTTGTGTCTTTGGTTGGTGTTGTCAGGGAGGCCACAATAGTTTTCCCCGACGTCAAACTTTGACCCTGAACAAGAGGTCAACTGGTGTAGTGTGACTGTTAAGGAAATAAAAATTCTGGTAGAGCTTGACAAACAACCTCAATGCTGAAAATCAGCGTTATGAACATTCCATGGCGTTTACATACTATCTCACAAACTCGTCAGCACACGAGGGCACAAACATAACCCCTAACCCATATGTTTCTAAGATTCGAACCTGGAACTTCTCGTTTAGTAGATTGACGCTCAATCGATCGAGCTAAAGATACGTTTTTTCTAGCCGAGCCGTATATTGCGGCTAGTATTTTATCGGGTTTATATAATGCACTAGATTTTCTGGGGGTTACAGGGATGCTTGCGAAAGTAACGGTAAGTATTCTTCCCGAGTTCCATCATTGGCGTCAGTGTAACAGAGGTCATTATCAAATTTTATGATATAAATAATGACCTCTGTTACACAAAATCAATATACCTTTAACACACACTAACACAGCGTCAACTCACAATAGCACTTACTGAACATCCAAACCATACAACCAAACAGCGTCAACTCACAAGGACACTAACTGAACATCCACACCATACGACCAAACAGTATCAACTCACAAGGACACTAACTGAACATCCACACCATACAACCAAACAGCGTCAACTCACAAGGACACTAACTGAACATCCACACCATACAACCAAACAGCGTCAACTCACAAGGACATTAACTGAACATCCAAACAATACAACCAAACAGCGTCAACTCACAAGGACACTAACTGAACACAACCAAACAGCGTCAACTCACAAGGACACTAACTGAACATCCACACCATACAACCAAACAGCGTCAACTCACAAGGGCACTTACTGAACACAACCAAACAGCGTCAACTCACAAGGACACTAACTGAACATCCACACCATACAACCAAACAGCGTCAACTCACAAGGACACTAACTGAGCATCCACACCATACAACCAAACAGCGTCAACTCACAAGGACACTAACTGAACATCCAAACAGCGTCAACTCACAAGGACACTAACTGAACATCCACACCATACAACCAAACAGCGTCAACTCACAAGGACACTAACTGAACATCCACACCATACAACCAAACAGCGTCAACTCACAAGGGCACTTACTGAACACAACCAAACAGCGTCAACTCACAAGGACACTAACTGAACATCCACACCATACAACCAAACAGCGTCAACTCACAAGGACACTAACTGAGCATCCACACCATACAACCAAACAGCGTCAACTCACAAGGACACTAACTGAACATCCAAACAGCGTCAACTCACAAGGACACTAACTGAACATCCACACCATACAACCAAACAGCGTCAACTCACAAGGACACTAACTGAACATCCACACCATACAACCAAACAGCGTCAACTCACAAGGGCACTTACTGAACACAACCAAACAGCGTCAACTCACAAGGACACTAACTGAACATCCACACCATACAACCAAACAGCGTCAACTCACAAGGACACTAACTGAACATCCACACCATACAACCAAACAGCGTCAACTCACAAGGACACTAACTGAACATCCACACCATACAACCAAACAGCGTCAACTCACAAGGGCACTTACTGAACACAACCAAACAGCGTCAACTCACAAGGACACTAACTGAACATCCACACCATACAACCAAACAGCGTCAACTCACAAGGACACTAACTGAACATCCACACCCATACAACCAAACAGCGTCAACTCACAAGGGCACTTACTGAACACAACCAAACAGCGTCAACTCACAAGGACACTAACTGAACATCCACACCATACAACCAAACAGCGTCAACTCACAAGGGCACTTACTGAACACAACCAAACAGCGTCAACTCACAAAGACACTAACTGAACATCCACATCATACAACCAAACAGCGTCAACTCACAAGGGCACTTACTGAACATCCACACCATACAACCAAACAGCGTCAACTCACAAGGGCACTTACTGAACATCCACACCATACAACCAAACAGCGTCAACTCACAAGGGCACTTACTGAACATCCACACCATACAACCAAACAGCGTCAACTCACAAGGGCACTTACTGAACAGCCACACCATACAACCAAACAGCGTCAACTCACAAGGGCACTTACTGAACATCCACACCATACAACCAAACAGCGTCAACTCACAAGGACACTAACTGAACATCAAAACCATAAAACCAATCATAATCTGAGCTCCCTCACCATAAAGGACAGCGTCAGCACATAAGGGTTCAAGCTCTTCTCCAAAACCATACGAGACAACAGCGACTACACTCAAGGGCAAAATCTGAGCTCCCTCGCCATACAGGACAGCGTCTACACTCAAGGGCAAAATCTGAGCTCACTCGCCATACAGGACAGCGTCTACACTCAAGGGCATTATCTGAGCCCCCTCGCCATACGGGACAGCGTCTACACTCAAGGACAACATCTAAGCTCCCTCATCATACATAGACAGTGTCTACACTCAAGGATAACATCTGAGCTCCCATTTGAGTTAGTCTAAGATGTTTATGTTTTGTATGTGGGTTTAATAAACCACAAAACAACTCGTTTTCTTTGGTTGAAAGAGAACGCTGGATGATACTGTGTGTTTAAATTCAAAATAGTTGAAAACCAACAATTAACAAACTGCATATATGATCGACTAGAACAGCTGGTCGCTAAAACTTTTATAGCAGCCCGGATTTAGAACTTCCCTGCCGGTTGATTGCAAATGAAATATCTTGACCGAAACAATATCTTTTCAAGATTTTTAAGATGTGGAATTAAAAACATACTGAAAGTAAATGATTCAAATAAATCTAAAAAAAACCTCATATACGTGAATTGTTTGAAACGCACGTTACTGAACGTGCTTAAAAAACAAATTAATTTAATCAAGATAAGGGCACACCTGATTTACTGTTTATTGATATCAAGTTTACGACTCGGGAACCTTCGCCAATTTTCGTAAATGAGAATACGTCGTCTCTTATTTGTTTATTTCATTGCATGCGTTTAATGAAATAGGATTACATGAATTTAGTTATATTTGAATGTTTATGAATTTTTCCTTTTAATTAATGCACTTCACATGGGTGATGGCATGACAGCCAGTTGAAAATGATATTTTTGTACACAGTACATCTTCTTGACCAAATTGCGCGGGATTTTAAGGAGTGTCTTTTTCATACATGTATTATCTCAGAACTAACAGAAGTTATAACAATATTGGTGGCTTTCAACTTTAACAACTTAACGTACTACCGATCAGGAAATGTAACATATACAGAGAACAGCAGAGAGATGATGATGATGATATCCATAGTACAGACACGTGATGTGATATCCGGAGTATGGATATGTGATGATATGACATCTGTAGTACGGACACGTGACGTGATACCCGGAGTATGAATATGTGATGATATGATGGCCGTAGAACGGACACATGACGTGATATCCGGAGTATAAATATGTGATGATATTATGGCCGTAGAACGGACACATGACGTGATATCCGGAGTATGGATATGTGATGAGATGATGTCCGTTATACGGACACATGACGTGATATCAGTATGAATATGTGATGTCTGTAGCACGGACGCATGGACGTAGATAATCGTATAACGGACATGGGGTGCTACTATTGTCTGCAGCGAGGACAAATTAAATATGATGTTTGAAATAAGAACTCGTTATGGGATATCTGGACATTCTTTTACGAAATTTTAGAGTAATTCGACATTGGTACAATGTTCAGAGAATTTCCTGTTGAGGATGACGAAGGTTAACTCTGGTTCAATCAATCACTCTACGGTATATTGGCTTACCTCCCTTTAACCAGATTACCTTTAGGTGACTACGAGATGTCTTGCATCCAATCCGTGGTAATTTTCTAGTGTATATAGTGTGTATCTGGTTTACCTATGTCTCCAAAACGTTTATCAAATTGCCTGTAATCGTTACATAAGAACAATTCTGTCAGTGATGGAGATGGGGCCTGCGGGGCCAAAAATTAAGTTTACTTTTTGTTTTCAGAAAAATTCGAAACATCCGTTGGATAAAAATGTGTATTCATTATGGATTGGAATGAATCCTAAAACAACAGTGTTATTATATTACCTATATCACGGTACACATGTGGAACTATTGATTGAAATCTAGCTGTAATGTAAATAACCATTCACTTTCGAGAGGACGAAAAATTGTTCGAAAAACGCGGAAACCAGCATTTAATAATCTCTAAATCTATGACGTGATTTACAAATGAAAATGACGTCATTATCACAGAAACATGACGAATAACACATAACCTGGGTATTAATGTATCTGTGTGTCTGTTCAGCTTCGAGTCCTTTTCGCTAAAAACATTCAAAAGCTGAAAAAGCTGAATGTTGTTAGTTTTGAACTGAAGAGCTGCAGACTTGAATCAGAAGGAAAGTAGGAAAAACCTTTACGTTGATTTATTGTGATGTTAAGAGAGGACCTAGTAAGTTATAAGAACTGCCAGTATACGTAAATACATACTATCTTTTATTAAAAATTCGTTTGATATATTCATCACACTTCTAGAGTAATTCAGCTAGTATGGAACTTATATTCAGAAGTTTTATTTTAACAATACACTACTCGAAGTGTTTGATATTAATGTTACAACATCTCGATAAAATGATGTAATATGTAAGTGTTGGCCATACTTAATGGGTGTCATATTTGTGACGCTCTAGAGGGGCAAAAAAATCATGACAACATAGTTATCTCATCCGCATTTTAGATTTTAAAAAATAAGATAAAATAAAAACACATGTAGGTTATTGAATTATTTGATAGTCTACAATGTGTATACCCTTTTTTTAATTTGTTACGATATTGCATGACGTCAATGTAAAAGAACACTTAACAGTTGTAAGTTGATGCTCGTTAAATCGCTAGAGAATGATGGTAACATGAATTCCTTGTTTAATCAAACTTTACAAAGTCACAAAGTCGATTTTAGCGCGATCATCGCTTTGTCGGACGATGAGATGTGAGAGTTATTCCCCTTGGGTCGTGACTAGTTTATGTCTTGTGGATTTCTTCGTCGGAATTATCTCTGTTACGTCTCAAATTAGGCGTATGTGTATATCTCTGTAGCGATCGTCAGGAATAAGATTGTGACTTGGCGTAAAACGACATTCGGCCTGTTATTCCCCCCTCAGATAGGATGTACACACGTATGTAATTTGTGGAATACAGTCACGTTGACAAAAAAGCATGAAAATCTGAGGTGTCCAGAGGTAATCTCATAAGCTAGTGAACAGCTTCATCAGGCAACTGATCAAATAATTTCAAAATTCTTTCGACCAGTCCATCAGTACATTTAAAAGTATCATTCACCATTATTCAAGACAAAGTGCAGAGCTAAACTCACCGTGACACTGTTTTCTCTTAATCGAAATCGAAAACTCACTTGCCTGATCCAACAGAAAGCCCACCTGAGTGTTTAAAAGAGTGTAATAAGATAAAAGAGAGCTAAAAAATCATCCTGAGGTATTTTTTCTTCGCACTTAATGTGAGAAACTGTTGGAACAATCTTTGGCCAGAGACTCGTTATGAAAGGTATTAGTCATGACAATTATTTCCCTGTACTGAAACGGCAGTGAGTTTAACTGGGCTAATAAGGCATATGTTCAGATGTTTAAGATACAGTGCAACATATCACATGTGATAGACACTCGACCCAGAGGAATGTCAAACGGTTCACAACAAAAAGCCACATGCATTAGTAAACCATGTCTGAATGAACGCTAATTTTGGCGGTCGTATGTAAAAAGGCGTCGGAAGCGAAGCTCCATACCGGTAGCATGTGTAAGACAAGTGACAGGTATGGATCATAAGTGCTCTGCACTTTACCCGTAAGTAATGCTAATTAAAATAATATAACAGCATTTGAATTTGTTTGATTTTATTTAAATGAAATTGTCAGGAATTATTTTTTTGTTCCTCAAAGTACTCGGCGTATAACGCCAATCAATATGATGACGTCACATTATATGTACAACACTAAAACTTCAACATCACAATAATTGTGCGATCGTCCACTGGCTTCATTTCTTGAAGTAATAACCAGTCAATCAAAATTTAATGGTGTTTTAATTTCTTGATATTTTCAGCCGATAGTGTCACGTTTGTTATCGGACAGTGATATTCACATCAGACTGGTCATTATTGTAATGAAAACTCTGATCTTTATTTGTGATATATATGTGCGAAGTAGTATAAGGTTAAGTCGCTCTATGACAAATAAGTCGATTAAAAAGGTTACAAGTCAAAGCAGACCACAGGTAAACAACCGAACTTTGATCGACGCAACTAAAGGCAAGTATTTAAGCTGAAATGTGAAAGTTTATTCATTTGAGACTCATCTTTGTCGGAAATCAAACAACGGAGCGGCGACTTTTCCGAAAAATTCATATATGATATGGATATTATCGAGAGAAATGATATATTTTGTACTTATCCATGTACATGGTAAGTTGAATGCCGGTATCATCACTTAGACATTTTATGCCAATATTGATATGATTATTTGTGCTGAGATGTAACCATGTGTCAACAGAGGTGAGGGGACGTGACACTGTCAGACAATATTGTCATATTCCGTTGAAATATCCCCTCCGTTGAAGAGCACTTTAAGTTTTGAACCAATATTAAGTTACAGTACACATCAAATACCGAGTGCACTTCAAACTCTCAGTTACTTCCAACATCAACTTCTGATATCAAACCTTTAATCTTGTATGCACTTTTAAATAGATGTTAATTTTCAAGATATCGATCTCTCCTGCAGATATTGTACACGCTGTCATAGGACTTACAAGGATTAGGGACAGAATGTCGGTACTGTTGTACAGGATTCTTAATCCATCTTGATATGTTCCCTCCGGACTACGTACATGATAGAAATATAAGTATGGCGTTGTAATTATTTTAAATTAATCTATATAATTGTGTTCATGTCCGCTATTACGGCCTTGAAATAGAGGAGTATTACTAAATTTGCTAATTAAAATTACTAATTTAGAAGTAGATCGTGTCATACAAAGTGAGATAGAGTATAACTAAGGATAAAGGATTCACGAAAACATTCAATACGAGTATTAGTGAGCACGATCTACAGTGACTCATTTAAACATATCTTACTCTCAACTGAAAACATAGGATCAGACACAAGTTATAACAACTAACAGTTCATATATACTATATTAATAAATGACAACATGAATGAACGTGATTTAGAGTGATCTCCCTTTTGACATAACGGTGCACATAATGTATACAGATAATTATATATTTTTTTTATAATAATTTGAGATGCGATTATACTAAAGTTGTCTCTTGCTATCATATGGTGACTTGTACTTGTCTGGTCTCAGAAGGAATGGGTACATTTGTAGTTGTCAAATGCATGTTACTTGCAGAAAATATTTGAACATAAAGTTTTAGCTTTGAAGATCAAAAGTCCACGTGTTAACCAAACAGGTATTTGCAATCGGTAAGGGAGGGACTTGTGTATCTGACATCCTTTATTCCACTTCTACTAAGAAAGGCTACAAGGTTATGACGTGAAGGTCATACAGGTCTGAAACTTTTTCTTAAACATACTGGAAATGTAACACGGATAAAAACAAAATGGCTACCAGGAAGATTTTGGCAATTTTAGAAATTTTGAGACTTTCTAGGCACAAATGACTAACGTAGGTATACAGTGGTGTTATGGCTATTACCCTGTTTTAAACTCCATTTCTAGTTATCAAGTGGAGATGTAAGTTCGAACTCCGACACCTCATCTGCAAGTTAAACAGTATTTTTAACACTGATTTCATGTGGATTTATTGCACGTGCTTACAAATTTTCACGAGCTGTTCTCACTGGTGTGAGGTGTACCTTGTCCATGTTGTGAACGTTTTGTAAATTTTGACAGTAATGTCGTTTAATTTGTATTTGATCTTTTACAATACCCGTGACATTTTCAATCATGTCTTTTTGTGTTGATTTCGAAACACTCCTAATTTCTCACAATTGTATTTGTGTTCTATATTCTGATGCTGACACTAGTTGTGAACTTTTGTTATATAACTAACTGTAATGGCCGCGGATCTTTTAATGTGTTTTTTGCACAACTAATATCCTGTTTTCTTATATTGTTTAATTATATTTTGGACATTTGCTTTGGAGACTTGACTCTTTGTAAATCTTGTTTTCTCGCCTTTTTGTGGTGTGTATATTTACTCTTTCCTTACTCACTTTGAGTCAATGTGACAAAACAACTTTTGAGTGGAACTTCGCTCAGAGTCAGAATTTTTGATATCTGTGGGCTTGTTGAGTGTCTACCGTTTTCTGCACTCGTGTATTAATGAATCATTTGTATATGTTTTGTTCATATACATGTGTAATGTTTGTATATCATAGTCCTTGAATGAAAATGTCCCAGACGTTTGCGGTTTTCTGGTAGATGTCTGCTAGGTTTGCTAGCTTTCCTTTGATTGCTGAATTTTATGTTGTTGTTTTGAATTACCTTAGTATATCTACTGTCGAACATTCTGATAGTTGTTGCTATTTATTTACGTGTACACCCACGCTTTAGTGTTTATGTATATTAAAAACATCTGTTAACTTAGAACTGTTAGAAATGAGTAAGCTACAGTTCTCACGTGTCACAAAACGTCCTCCGGCGACGGTAATGATGCTGACAGGACAGAAAACCTTGTTAAAGCTGTCCATTGGACATCGGACTACAACAAAATCAGGACCGAACTTTAGATGTTTTCCTAAAGCGTTGGTTGGATGGGGAGGAATATTACATATTTTGTGATGAAGGTTTGTTGATATCAATGTAGAAGGCGACATGTGTTGTAAATGTGTGCCAGCTGAAAGTGAAACAACTACCACACGCAGCGTACAACTGAAAGACGACATGTAAAGCTACCAAGGAAGACACAGTTGGAACAGTTGGAGTCTCGGGAAAAGTTTTGAGAAAGTGATGGCATGAAGATACACAATGAAATCAGACAGGATATGTATTAACATCCTAAAAAGAAGAAGAGTAGAAGAATTATTTAGAAAAGAAATATTCGTGCACAGATTCTAGAGACTTATAATACAGATATTTATTTGCAAAAACAGATTTTGGGATAAACAAAATAGTCCATAGCCCTGTGTTACAGTATCCTTGTAATCAACCTCTGGAACAGCAACACATTTCTTGTCAGCAATATCACAATGTCTAACATCCTGACACTCAAGTACTAGTAAAACTACCTCCTCCAAAACCACCAGCTCGTTTTTGTTGGTAATTTGCTGTGTACAGTCCAAGCTTTAGAAAATCTAAAGTTTTTACTGCATTTTTATGCGACATTTACAGTGACACTACTCAAATTTGAGCACACATATACCTTCCTATAACTGGTTTAAGCAACATTGTACCGCACTTAAAGATGTTCCTTATTTTAGAGCGGGTTGGCTAAATTTTTTTGCCGTTCCTATTTCTTTTAGTTACTCCAGACGTTTCTGTTTTTTATGATTTATCGACATCGCCATTGATTACTGACTTAACTTTCTCACTTTGGAGAAGGTTATACTTGTATTTAAGATGTCTTTTGACAGCTGTTTGTTGTCTTTTATAATGCAACGCTCTCTCAGTAAACGGAGTTGGGGATATTGTGAAACAGCATGATAGTTTATCTACAGTTTCCGACGATTTCAGAAATTACCTTTCACCAGAAAGGCCTTGTACCTCCCCATTACCTATCTAAAACCCTCAGTTATCGTCCCTGTGATTCGGTGATACTAATGAAAACGGAAGTGCAGACACGTTTCCGTAAACACAAGTTGGCGGTCATTTCAGCTGAGCAAATTCGGGGTCGTACAAGTGCAGCGATACTCTAAAACGATACAAGTCGTATCTTTTCGCCAAAACAAAAGCACGCGACCCACTTCCTTCATCGGGATATGAAGTGACGAGGAGTTAATTAGTTTTAATGAGACGACGCGAAGTCAAAATATGATAAAACGTACATTAATGTTGTAACTTTGAGATTATCCTCCTTATAAATCACACCCACGACTGTGACTTTAGTGGACTGCTGAGTGGCGCTATGATGTAAAGCACCACTACTTATTATAATTCAGTAATTCAGTGCTGTCGTAGTTATGAAGTACTTTTATAATTTAGTTTTTCAGTGCTGTCGTAGTTTTAATGAAAATGTCATTGAACTAAGCTGTGTGCTGATAAGTTGATCTGAGGGACTTGTTGAACCTAGAATCATATTTGTAGAAATATTGCAAGGGGCATGTATTGCAATGTTTATATAGAATATAAACCCACAACACCTAATTGTATTCTTGGTCTCTAATGGTAGCCCATTGTTGTTGTCAGATAAAACAAGCACGGATTGATGAACATAATTCTGTAATCTTCATCAAGAAATTTCCCAGTAAATCATATGGAAAACGAGGCTTGAAATGAAAGGGGTTACAATTCCACCGACAAATCGTTCGGTTACATTCCCCTGGCGTGTGACGTATAAAGGTAAGTGTGAAGTATGGTACTCTATTCATAATATGTGACGTACTTAAGGAACTGACGTGTGATGTAGTACACAAACCTGATGTGTGACGTACGATATTCCGATGTGTGACGTAGTACACTAACCTGATGTGTGACGTACGATATTCTGATGTGTGACGTGGTACGGGACGTAATGTGTACGTACATGTGTAGTATGTGTGATGTGTATTGTCCTGGAATGTGACGAAGTACGTAACCATAATGTGTAACGTAGTACCGAATCCAGATGTGTGACGTTGTAGAGTGTCCTGATGTGTGACGAAGTATGGTAACCTGATGTGTGACGTAGTATGGTAACCTGATGTGTGACGAAGTAAGGTTACTTGATGTGTGACGAAGTAAGATAACTTGATGTGTGACGTAGTATGGTAGCCTGATGTGTGACGTAGTAAGGTACCCTGATGTGTGACGTAGTATGGTAACCTGATGTGTGACGAAGTATGGTAACATGATGTGTGACGTAGTATGGTAACCTGATGTGTGACGTAGTATGGTAACCTGATGTGTGACGTAGTATGGTAACCTGATGTGTGACGAAGTAAGATAACTTGATGTGTGACGTAGTATGGTAACCTGATGTGTGACGAAGTAAGATAACTTGATGTGTGACGTAGTAAGGTAACCTGATGTGTGACGTAGTAAGGTACCCTGATGTGTGACGTAGTAAGGTAACCTGATGAGTGACGAAGTATGGTACCCTGATGTGTGACGTAGTATGGTAACATGATGTGTGACGTAGTATGGTAACCTGATGTGTGACGAAGTATGGTACCCTGATGTGTGACTTAGTATGGTAGCCTGATGTGTGACGTAGTATGGTAACCTGATGTGTGACGAAGTAACCCTGATGTGTGTAGTAGGTAACCTGATGTGTGACGTAGTATGGTAATGATGGTAACCTGATGATGTGATGTGTGACGTAGTATGGTAACTGATGTGTGATGTGTGACTGATGTGTAGTAAGGTACCCTGATGTGTGACGTAGTAAGGTAACCTGATTTGTGACGAAGTATGGTAACCTGATGTGTGACGTAGTAAGGTACCCTTATGTGTGACTTAGTATGGTAACATGATGCGTGACGTAGTATGGTAACCTGATATGTGACGAAGTATGGTAACATGATGTGTGACGTAGTATGGTAACCTGATGTGTGACGTAGTATGGTAACATGATGTGTGACTAAGTAAGGTAACCTGATGTGTGACTAAGTAAGGTTACTTGATGTGTGACGAAGTAAGATAACTTGATGTGTGACGTAGTATGGTAACCTGGTGTGTGACGAAGTAAGGTTACTTGATGTGTGACGTAGTATGGTACCCTGATGTGTGACGTAGTACAATATCATGATGTGTGACTTTATTTGGTAATCTGATGTGTGACGTAGTATTGTAACCTGATGTGTGACGTAGTATGGTAACCTGATGTGTGACGTAGTATGGTAGCCTGATGTGTGGCGAAGTATGGTAACCTGATGTGTGACGTAGTATGGTAACCTGATGTGTGACGTAGTATGGTAACCTTATGTGTGACGTAGTATGGTAACCTGATGTGTGACGTAGTATGGTAACCTGATGTGTGAAGAAGTAAGGTAACTTGATGTGTGACGTAGTAAGGTACCCTGATGTGTGACGTAGTAAGGTAACCTGATGTGTGACGAAGTATGTGTGACGTAGTACGGTAAACCTTATGTGTGACGTAGTATGGTACCCTGATGTGTGACGTAGTAAGGTAGCCTGATGTGTGACGTAGTATGTGTGTATGTAACCTGATGTGTGACGAAGTAAGATAACTTGATGTGTGACGTAGTATGGTTACCTGGAGTGTGACGAAGTACGTAGGGTACCTGGTGTTTGACGTAGTATGGTAACCTGATGTGTGACGTAGTATGGTCACCAGTAAGGAGGTGGTATCTTGACCTGATGTGTGACGTAGTAAGGTAACCTGATGTGTGACGTAGTATGGTATACTGATGTGTGACTTAGTACCTGATGTGTGACACATGTGTGACGTAGTAGGTAACCTGATGTGTGACGTAGTATGGTACCTGATGTGTGACGTAGTATGGTACACCTGATGTGTACGTAGTATGGTAACCTGATGTGTGACGAAGTAAGTCACACCTGATGTGTGACGTAGTAACATGATGGTACCACCCTACCTGTGTGACGTAGTATGGTAACATCAGGCTGACCCTAGTAAGGTCACCTGATGTGTGACGTAGTATGGTATCCTGATGTGTGACGTAGTAAGTTAACTTGATGTGTGACGTAGTACCCTGTGTGTCACACATCAATGTAACCTTATGTGTGACGTAGTATGGTACCCTGATGTGAGACGTAGTAAGGTAAACTTATGTGTGACGTAGCACACACACATGTATGATGTAGTAAGTTACCTGATGCGTGAGGTACCGCACTGATGTGTTAGTGTCACACATCAATGACCATACTAGTAGGATACTCTGATGCGAGACGTAGTGAGGTAAACTTATGTGTAACGTAGTACTGTATGCTGTTTTGTGATGAAAAAGGGTAACATGATGTAGTAAGTTACCTGCAATCGGCGTTATACTAATATGGCACACGAATGTGTGACGTTGTACGGTACCTTGATGTGTGACGTAGTATGGTAGCCTGATGTGTGACGTAGTAAGGTAACCTGATGTGTGACGTAGTACAGTATCATGATGTGTTACTTTGTATGGTAACCTTATGTGTGACGTAGTATGGTAACCTTATGTGTGACGTAGTATGGTAGCCTGATGTGTGACGTAGTATGGTAGCCTGATATGTGACGTAGTATGGTAGCCTGATGTATGACGTAGTACAGTATCATGATGTGCGATTTTGTATGGTAACCTTATGTGTGACGTACATGTAGTTCTGTATCCTTATATGTAACATAATAAGATTCGCTGATGTGTGACGTAGTCAGGTGCTGTTATATGACACAAACTATCTGTACCCAAATATGTGACTTATGACGATATCAAATGTGTATGGCGTAGAATTAATTATTAATTACACGGTACAATAATAATGCCTTGTTGATACGAGAAACAATGTACATGCATTTATTTTGGAAAGAATCAGAAAAGAATATCAGGATATCTGCATGCTTAATCATAATTGACGTTTTTATTTCTCATTCTTTTTGTTGGGAGTAATATCAACACTGTCTCCGCCATCGTTTGACCTCAATCGTGCATTTGGCAGGGTTGCTACTGGATCGAAATCAATTTACCATCATCAAGACAGGTATTAAATTATAATTACGGGAACGATTTGTATGTGAACATTACCATGAAGAAATCATAACTAGGCTCGCTCGCGTGCATTTCGTGCGGGCTTGTCTGATCTCATATTACCAACGCACTCTGCAGCGTGTACTGGTGGCACAAGTAGTGGGCTTAGGGCGGTCGTGAGTCAGGTCTCTTCTCGCCACTGGAGGGTTTATATGTTTAGCGGAAGTATTTCCGTATTGTGTTCTGCGGTCAACTTGTCTGAAGTGTAGTGATTTTTTTTCAGCGGTATTCCCATTTGGATCTCATTTGAGGTAAGTTTTTTCCATTGTTATATATATACATATTTTGAAAATAGAGGTAAGAACTATCCCTACTGGAAAAAAGTTTTACGCACAAAATAATCCAGGTAACAGTGATGATTATAAATTATGGTAAGACAATACACTAAAATGACACGAAACACGATCTTCATCAGACAGAATTATAAAACAATTTCAATTTCAATAAGAACTTTTTCCATCTTTTTAAAACATTTAAAAAAAATGTTATACATTTTGTTTCAGTATTTCGTACTTCAGATTCAATTTCGAAAGTAATAAACATTTTAATTATGTAAACACTATAGATGGGGAAGGTTTATAGGTACATTGTAAGTAACCCGTGACTTTTTGACCGTTTTCTTTGTTATATGAGGGGAAGGGAGGGGTTATGAATTAGATCAGATATGATAGCTGTCGGCCATCTCTAAGTCTACATACCGACGTACAGATTGATATATTGGACTAAGGTGCATACAAGTACCCAACGATATGTTGTGTCCGTACACGGCTTAAAAAGGGTTTACTGGCATAGGACTGGTCAATCGACATTACCGTGGACGAAGTAATTTCTATCCTCAACTTGTTCCTATTCAGTCACCATCTGCTGTCTACAGTGGCAGTATTCCAATTCCCACTGGCTCCCGCCATCAAACTAAATACCAATCATTACATATGTATACAAACTATAAATAATGTAATGATTTAAGTAAGGACACATAACATCAAACCATTCAAACTCTTCAGAACAGGTGAAACTGAGTTACATGTAGATAACTTGACTCCAGAAAAGCGGAGGTGAGTCCCATATATTGTAATACTAAGACTTGATGACTTTAAAAAGGTTGGGTGAGTCACAAATATCGTGATACTAAAACTTGTTGAATCTAGAAATGTGGACTTAAGTCAGATATGACTTGATGAATATTTGAATCTAGAAAGGTGGAGTTGAGTCACAGATATTGTTATACCAAGACTAGCTGAATATGTGACTCTAGAAAGGTAAAGTTGAGTCATAGGTACCGTGATACTAAGGCTTGCTGAATATGTGACTCTAGAGAGATAGAGTTGAGTTACCGTGATACTAAGACTTGCTGAATATGACTCTGGAAAGGTGGAGTTTAGTCACCGCGATACTAACGCCTTTTTAATCGGGTTATGGACATATTGACACCAAACATGACTCTAAACATTTGAACAGGTGGATAACGATTACTGAAGTATTCCCTGTCTGATATAATCGTTCAATGATACATTTACTATCAATTAGTCGTAGACAAATACTACATAAAATCCCACAGTCGTTTGTCGTAAACCTACTACTAAGGCTTAGATCTCCAGGAGTAAAGTACATATTACAGATATTTAGGGGTTATTAGGACCAGTTTTATTTGGTTTCTCGGTCATAACTTGTCTCAATATCAATATCAAAAACAATCTATTGACTTATTTCTCAATAACCCAGGTTATAATAATTTATCATTGTGTCAGTAATAATTTAGATACAAAATAATTATTCAAAGACTAATAATTATGCTGGTAAATGATCCGTCTATCCCAGGGTGGCCCATGGACTCTGTAACTTGGTGTACTGGTGTTTTCTCCCGGCTGTTTCTTGGCTTTAGTTTCGTTTACCCATTCACATCCTGATAAGGCACTTCCTTATTGAATTTCCCAATGCAAGATGGTCAATTAAGAAGCAGTTCGGTGATCTAACTATTACCCTTTACATGGAATCGTAATTTTGATACAATGCCGACCTTTTACAGTATAATAATAAGACAACAATATGAAATGAAAAAAAATGAAAATGTTAAAATGTGGATTCTATTTGTAGTTTGTTTTATCGCTTCTGTTACCATGGCACAGCACGATATTTTGTAAATCAGGTTTATATATAGTTATAGATGATGTTTGCAATCACACATCATCAACATGTCCATTTTACGTAAATTGGTAGCAGGTTTTGTGTCGAGTTGGTAATTCGTACAAACGTTACACACTGTCTCATGGTTGTAAACGTCACGACAAAAACGCGAGTTCAGGAGGTGTAGGAAGGACTTCAAGGTGGGGTTGAGCATGACTGAGGAGATGAACGTGGTACGTACCGAGATCTACAATATAGAGGCGGACAGCTGTCAAGGTCCATCATGTGAAACACCTACAGCAATTAAATACCTACTCCGTCTCTGTGGTTCTGGCAAATGTGATAGGAAATCGCGCCAAACAAAACGATCAGCTTCACACAGACTAACGAACTAATATACAAAAAGTAACTACTGACTGATAATCATTTACTTTGTTTATAAACCTCGCTAATATCTACAAGTGTAAAAGATGTACAATATTATCCTGCCTATTAATTCAGAGTAATGAAAGTGGTAGAATATATTATGTGATGTTTGCCAGACAGATAGATCGCGTTTCTACTGAATGGCCACGTGGAGGCCGGTGTCGGACCTAATTAAGGACGACATCTTGTTTTCTCTACCGAGGTTGAATCATAGGTTACCACGGGTTACACCAGACATGGAGCTCATCCAGAAAATAGGATTCTGCTAGGAGAACCGATTATGTCACGTCATTTATAAAAAAAATCATATCACTCTTCAAACTATTGGGAAATTCGGTTATCTCTTTGGTAAACGACGTTAGACTGAAACTGATAAAATGGCTCATCTCGCAACGGCTTCGCCAGGACATGTTTTAGTGTGAAGCATGCATAATGACATACTAACACTGTATGAAGATCTGAACCCAAGGCGAGCATCCAACAGTCACAAAATGTGTTTTATTCAAACAATTTTCCAACACAGCTTACATACACAGTGTTCAGAGAGACAGAGAGAGACAGAGAAAAAGAGGGAGAGACAGAGAAAGAGGGGGAGAGAGGAGAGAGAGAGACAGAGAGAGAGAAGGGGAGAGAGGAGAGAGACAGAGAGACAACGACAGAGAGACAGAGTATATTTAATCAGATTGCATTTTATCATGTCTGAAAAAACGCACACCAAAACCATGATAACTTTGTCATTTAAAAATTTTGTCATATAAATTTTTAATTTAAATTTTAAATATCACATGATCTTGTGTGTTGAAGAACGTGCCATGAAGACACTCTCGACATTGGTTCTTCTCCTGCTGGCGACATGCGCCCTAATCAAGGTAAAGTATTTCATGTTTATTTGAATCTAGGTCAGTTACTTATACGGCTAGTAAAACAACGAGACAACAATGTACAATAGATTGTAAATACTAAATCTAAACTTCTCCACTTCTTGCTAAATATCATTTTTTATAAATGTTATGGTCTTCTAAGACTGTTCGGGTTTAGCCACATGTCACCTGATTTAAAATAACAGTAAGACGATTGGATAGTTTGTTGGTTTAATCACCACGCAGGGTCATTTCAAGAAAAACATACTGGAGGCCCGTGTTATCCATTGCGATGGGTGTGTGTCTTGACTAAGGACACCACCACGACAGCACAGACCGGTCCTTTTCTCAGCTTCTCGAGTACCACGGGTAGGATAATGGTCCGTATTGTACATTATAGTATAGAAAATAATCGTAGGATCATTTCAAAAAACAATTTCAGTATTTAACACTAAAATTTGAAAATTTTGAAACGATATATTTGGGGAAAAAAGACCACTGCGTTACAAGCAATGTATATTTTAGTACGACATATGACAGATACAATGTCTACGTAAAGTTTGACCAGAGTTTTTTTTTGCGAGGGTGTTTAATACTGATCAAATAAACACATACAGTCTAAACACTCAATGACGCTGAATCCGTGCAACATAAATGTGCAGTACTAGTCGACTATTACATTGTCTGGTACCGCAGCCATCCACGTCATCAAGGAAATGTGACTGGTTTGAGTCATACGGAATGACTTCGGATTCTCGAGATTATCTTTGAATTTTGAAACTACATAAATATACATCAACTATCAAGTGTTTTACACGATTATAATATGCCAACCCGCTCTCTTTCTCTGCTCCTCTACAACTACCGACAGTTACCAGAAATGACGTTCAGACAAAGAATGGTGAAAAAACATAAAAGATGCAGAAACAACTGAATCACAATCCGGCGAGGATCAGGATGAAAAAAGTGCTCTTTAGTTAAATTTGATAAATAAGAACGTAAACCTATGTCGATGCTAAACTGTCCTCTCGCGAATTCTCGTACGTAACCTGGCATTGTATGGGAGGCTACTTCTGAAACATTTCTCTCAGTGGATAAGTGTTGAATCAAACATATAACCAAACTCCGTTTTGGAAATGTTTTACGGTTAAATAATAACTGTTTTGTTAGTAATAACAATTACCAAACCAATTCTCGCTACTGAAACCAGTCAGCACAGTTAATCCAGGCCAACTTTTTCGATATTAGGTACCCGTCTGGTTCACGTTTAACGGTCGGCCGCGCTGTCAGACAAAGTCGCTTTCATTGATGAATGAACCTATAAATATTTATTCAACACATTCCATCGTCTGGATGGAATTAGAAATACAAGATAAACATTTTGATTCTCTAAAGAGTGTTTGAATTCTTTTTCTGATTGTTCTTGTTTCGGCTAAATAAATGAGGACGGGATATACAAAATTCAATGTAAAATTAATTTGTGATCTTGAGTGTGAGTAAAACCATACATCACAACGTGTGGTATGTCCTATTCAATCAGTACCTTCTTTATGCTTATACTTCATTCCTTGAAACTTGGACCGTGAGTAACAACCTTGTTCTGTAATAGCTATTTCCTGTGAAAACAGCGTACAGTCAATCGCACTTCCTCGCGTTAGTCATGGAGGTGACGTGCCTGGATTGTGTTCCATACCAAATGTTAAGTGTACATCGCTGTTTAAAATATGGAAACAATACTGTCTTATTTGACAAAAGCGTAACTTTCCGTGAAATTAATGGTCGTATGACCGTCTTAAAAAGTGAAGGCACTGTGGGAAGTACTTCTCTCTTACATCACGCGCTAAATATTACTTCCGGCGAAAGAAAATCTGAAAAAAACATATGCATAAATTAAAACGGAAGTGCTTGTCTTGTCTACGTTACTACACGTCACATTAATCATGGCCTGTTCTGTGTCAATGAGGCGGCAATGCACGCATTATTCAGGCACACAGTGGTAATGTACAGCAGTACATTTTTAAAAACTAACGATTTTACGTGAATCGAAGAAATGCCACGAATTTCGCGAGAACTTTTAATGGACGCGATTGGATTTTTCTTGTGCGAAGAAAGCTGTTTCTGTCTATTATTCAGTCAGATTATACCCCCTGTTCAGACAGCGTTGATAAACACGAGCAAGTGACCAGTGCAGGTTCTAGCTATAGTGTGGACGTGTCCATTAACGAAAAACATTTCTGCGCCGTGATTGTAATTAGGCTACCGTTATACGCGCGTGCTACCGATGTACATGTAAAGAGCATGTATGTAAATAAATCCACGTCTAAATTCAAATACTATGTACTCTTGAGTAAACACATACCCATGGCATTTGATAGGTCTAGTCTTTGTTTAAATATCACTGTCAGCTGGACGTTGTTCACATCAACTCGCTAATGATAACGCCAATCTCCGATCTTTCTGGACAGACCGTTTTCACTATGGCACCGCGTTTGCACGTGGATATAAGCCAAACTGTTAATGCTGTATACGCTAAGTGGCCGAACACAATCTGCATGGTCAGCAAATAATCTTGTATGTATGATACCTCAGCCGGATCTGTAAACCATTAATTTTGCTACAAAATCTGGAGTTTAGCTGATATATATTGTAACGAAAGCATTTCAACTACAGCAGCACTTGTGTAAGTCAATTACAAATAAAAACAAAAAAATTCACCAATGCAGTTCTTTTAGAGCAAATTAAATGGTATCGATCTTGTAGAAACCGCGAGCACACGCTAAAGATGTCTATAAACATACATGTTCTTTGTTATGAACTTAAGACTCATTTGCTCAGCCTAGGTCTTGGCAAATACAAAATACAGAGTCATTTGCTTACACTGTGTCTTGGCAAATAAAGTAATTTGCTCACCCTAGGTCTTGGCAAGTACAAAGTACAGAATCATTTGATCTCTTTGAGTCTTGGCAAGTACAAAGTACAGAGACATTTGTTCACTCTAGGTATTGGCAAGTACAAAGTAAAGACTCATTTGCTCACTCTGGGTCTTGGCAAGTACAAAGTACAGAATCATTTGATTTCTCTGAGTCTTGGCAAGTACAAAGTACAGAGACATTTGTTCACTCTAGGTCTTGGCAAGTACAAAGTAAAGACTCATTTGCTCACTTTGGGTCTTGGCAATTTTAATGAACAGACTATTTTGCTCACTTTGAGTCTTGGCAAATACAGAGACATTTAATTACACTGAGTCTTGGCGAGTACAGCGACATTTAATTACACTGAGTCTTGGCGAGTATAGAGACATTTAATTACACTGAGTCTTGGCGAGTATAGAGACATTTGCTCACTCTAGGTCTCGGCAAATACAGAGACATTTACTCACTCTAGGTCTCGGCAAGAACAAAGTCATTCGCTCATTTTGGTTCTTGATAATGTGTCTGAGCTGACTAATTCAGAATTACTTCTCTCTCGAAGTGAGACTTTCGGTGTACAGACTAAGTATAATTGTGATGACCTCTCTCTAGTTTTGCTAAATGTTGATTATTTTTCACTGTATGTGTAAGGATCATAATAACATTTCTACGATCCCCATGATGTGTTATCATTTATTATTGTGTTCACTTGTTAATTATAAAGTGGTATTATCGTTTTCTTTGTTTTGTAAACTCAAAAATTTTCAACTTCAGATCAATTTGATAAGTCACCACAAATCCGAAATTATTTCGAAAACTTTGAGAAGTACATTTTATCTACTATACATTTCTATCTAATGGAAAAGGTAGAATAACCACGTTGTTGCCTACTGTTTTAGTAGACGATGAAAATAACATGCCAGACTTTCCGTTGTCTGGTCGGCTGTAATCAAATACACACTTTGTATTATCTTTTCTTCATGGAGAAATTATATAACGTGTCCTGATAATGTCTGCAGTAGCATCAGCAGATTCACAAATTATATTCCTATTTCAATTTCAACTCAGATTGGACCCAATGAAACCACCAAATCTAGCCAGTTTCATTAGTCCGTGGATTTGACCAGATCAGCATTGACCTGGACGTGTGAATATATCCTTAACAGATTCTGTAAGAGGGGAGAATATAAATATAAAATATGACATTATGGTAATTTTTAGCCGAATAGAATGGTTTTCCATTTGACATCTGTTTGAGACATTGCAAGAGTTGTCGTCTGCTACTTTTTTTTTCAACCTTGACTAAAAATGAAAATCCTCAACACAGCTATGAACGTCCACTGAGCGATTTTGATACAGAACTGCTTCTTGACAAACTCTTGACGCCATTGATACAAAGGCTACTGAGAAAGGTCTAAAATAACACTCTATGCCAATTTAGAAATGGCTGCCGTCCAGTTCGATGCGGAGCGGGAGACGATCGTAGAATAGACATTATTATTCCGCGTACCTATCGGAGTGTTTTCATAATTTCTGAAGGATATAAACTATATTTTTAACGCAATCCATCAGACTTGTGCATGTTTAAGTATTTACAGACTTGGGTGTATTGGAAATATTGAAAATAAACCGTCTTCAGTGAAATATAAGCATTGATTCTTGTTTTTGTCGATTTCATGGGATAATGAATTAAGTTGCTCTTGAGACAAATTCGACACGACGCAGTTATTTAAATTTGTCTAAAGAGCAACTCAATTCATCAACCCATGAACTCGACAAAAGCAAGATTCAATATTTAAGTATAAGTATCCGAAGCAAGTATTATACACAATAAAACCACTGTAATGTTAGTGTTTACCTAAACAATAACACATATTTTACAGGCGGACGAACAGACGCATAGCGCTTCCTCGATACAGGATATACCTGAACAGGTAAGGAAACAGTCAATCTTTATATAAAATATCTCCAAAACAGAGGATATACCAGAATATATACCGGAACAGGTACAATTGTGTACACCCCACCAATCTCTGTACAACCGAAACAGTTCGTTGTGTACACCCCATCCATCTCTGTATATACCGGATCAGGTAATTGTGTACACCTCACCAATCTCTGTATATACCGGAACAGATAATTGTATACACCTCACCAATCTCTGTATATACCGGTACAGGTAATTGTATACACCTCACCAATCTCTGTACATACCGGTACAGGTAATTGTGTACACCCCACCCATCTCTGTATATACCGGTACAGGTAATTGTGTACACCCCACCCATCTCTGTATATACCGGTACAGGTAATTGTGTACACCCCACCCATCTCTGTATATACCGGTACAGGTAATTGTACACACCCCACCAATCTCTGTACAACCGAAACAGTTCGTTGTGTACACGTTACTTATCTCTGTATATACCGAAACATGTAATTCTGTACAAGTCACCAATCTCTGTGTATACCGGAACAGATAATTGTGCACACTTCACCAATCTCTGTATAAAGCGGAACAGGTAACTGTATACCCCACCAATATCTCTATATACTGGGTCAGATAATTGTGTATACCCCACCAATATCTCTATAAACTGGGTCAGATAATTGTGTATACCCCACCAATATCTCTATATACTGGGTCAGATAATTGTGTATACCCCACCAATATCTCTATAAACTGGGTCAGATAATTGTGTATACCCCACCAATATCTCTATATACTGGGTCAGATAATTTTGCACATGTAGTTAACCTCTGTATACTTCATGGTAATATTGTGTATAACCCACAGATTTCTATGTTTACCGGAACAGGTAATTGTGTACACCTCTTCACCCTGTATACATAGCGGTTCAAGTAATTAAGGAAACCCAACTACTTCTATGCATAATGCTGTCTACTCCTTTTCCGCAAAATCATTCTAGACTATCTTGATTGGTCGAAATCTATAGACTAATATACAAATAGTTCACATACTAGACACCAATCAAAGTGTTTTGGAATGTTAAGTATCTCATCTTGGCATAGTCTGCTTTATAACAAACTTACGTCAGGAAAAGTCGAGGGTCATACGCCTCCGTAACAGCGGGGTTTGTATACAACTGTAGATGAACCTGAGACGAACAAGTGATTTAGATGTCCATCAGAATATTACGTAATCCCTAGTAACACAACATCATTAACGTCGAAGCCTTCTCGCTGAGCAGGTCATCAAAGTTTTGTAAAATGTTCATACGAATTTATTCAGTGTAAACGTAATTACCAAATTATTTCTTCAGGGCCTTGCTGCGGATGAAGACGACGATGATGATGAAGTCGCTCTCGACGATGAATCTGACGATACGACCGAGCCCGTAGCGAGAGAGAGTGAGTAAAGGGATACAGACCGGTACATAGAGGGTCACATTGTTAATACCCTATTTATGACACGTTAACTGGTCAGTATAGAGAATGTTTTATTGTTACTACCGTATTTGGGACACAAATTGGCCTGTATAAAGAATAAAATTTCGTTATAACTGTAGTTGTGACAATAAACGGCCAGTATAGAGAGCGCGAGATGTTTCTACCTTATCTCGGAGATATCCTGACCGGTATAGAGGGTGTCAAATTGTTTCTGAGACAATGACAGGCTAATAAAAAGAGCACGAAAATCTATACTACTGTATTTAGGAAATTACAACCTATTTGGGACGTTAACTTGCCGCTGTAACTATCGTTGAGATATACATTACTACCTGATATGTATAGAGAGCGCGACACTGTTTCAAGTTTATTTAAAAAATAATCTTGCCGGTATAAAGAGTGCAAAAGAGACAGCACTGTATTATTATTACCGTTTTTGGGACATTAACTGGCCAGTAGAGAGTGAAACCTTTTAACTACCGTATTTAAGACAAAACATTGTTTCTACCGTATTTCGGATATTACCTGGCCGGCACAGAGAGTGCTACATTGTTCATACCATATTTGGGATATTGATTAGCTGGCATATGGAGTTCCATAGTTTTTATACCGTATTTGTTATATAACCAGGTAAATATAGAGAACATCATATTGTTACTACCGTATTTGAAAATATTCACTAGTCCGTAAAGACAGTTATTACATTGTTGTTATGGTTTTTAGACGTTAAATGGACGGTATAGAGAACACGAAAATCTTTGTCGGTAGAAAGAGTGCAATAGAGACCGTTATTTGAACATTAAGTAGGGAGTATAAAGGGTGCGACATTGTTAATTCTGTATCTGGAACTATAACTGGCCGGTATAGATAGTGCAACATTGTTAATTCTGTATTTGGAACTATAATTGGCCGGTATAGATAGTGCAACATTTTTACTACAGTAGTTGAGACTATAACTGAGCGGTATAGAGAGAGCGTCATTGTTACTACTGTATTTAAGACTATAACTGGTCGGAATAGAGAGTGCAACATTAATACTACTCTTTTTTGGACTACAACTGGGCGGTATAGAGAGGGCGTCATTGTTACTACTGTATTTAAGACTATAACTGGCCGGAATAGAGAGTGCAACATTAATACTACTCTTTTTTGGACTATAACCGGGCGGTATAGAGAGGGCGTCATTGCTATTACTGTATTTAAGACTATAACTGGCCGGTTTACAGTGTTTCGATTGTAAATGTCGACTTTTGGACATTATCTAACCAGTATGGAGTGCGATATTGTTACTTCCGTATTAGGGACATTAACTGGCCGTCATAGAGAGTGTTATATTGTAACTAACATAATCTGAGACATTAACTGGAAGGTATTGAGGACGTCACACTGTTCCCATCGTACAAACAGAAACCAATTGACCGGTACAGGTAGCGTCACTTTCTTGCTACATGTAACGTCAGACGTCTTAAATCCTGCAAGTTTCGGTCATCTTTGATTTCATACATAGCTTGTATATCACACTTGCCAGGGTCGGTCATTCCTTTTTCTAATATCCGTCTCATTCATCCAATCTATTTATTCCCTTTGATTCACATACCAGAATAATCCAGTCTCTTCTTATTGATTATGTCAACATTATATTCCAATTGCTAATTCTTTGTCCTCTGTTCGTGTTAATATAGCTCTCCTACGGTGTCAACAGAGTCCACTGTCGTAATTCCTAGTAACAACTGTATTCGGGTGGTTCAGGGATTCATTTAACAGAAAAAGGGGTTGTACACTCCCTTAAGGAATATCAGTAATTTTAGTGTTCTCTGTGTACTATTACCTTCCAGAAGTCTTGGATCAAAGTTTGAAGGTTTTTGGTTTGCATGTCCATGATCATGATCAGAGGTGGGGTATCAGTAGATTTCATGACAAAAACATGAGTTAGAAATGTTTTGTCCGACTTATACAATATACAAAGGTAAAAGATAGACACTTCATTTAAAAAAATTATCTACAGTTATAATATATCGAGTTCCGTTCGTTGCAGACCCGTGTAACAAGAAGCAATGTCAGAGGGGCGAGGAATGTGTGCTTCGGGACGAAAAGGCCAAGTGTGTGTGCGTTGCGAGGTGTCCCCAAGTCTACAACCCCCGTCACAAGGTAAGTCTTCTTGTCGACAATCTCTGTCACAAAGTAAGTCTTCTTTACAGCAACCTGTCACAAAGTAAGTCTTCTTGTCAGCAACCTCTGTCACAAAGTAAGTCTTCTTGTCAGAAACCTCTGTCACAAAGTAAGTTTTGTTGTCGACAACCTCTGTCACAAAGTCAGTCTTCTTGTCGACAACCCTCGTCACAAAGTCAGTCTTCATGTCGACAACCCCCGTCACAAAGTAAGTCTACTTTTCAGCAGCCTGTCACAAAGTAAGTCTTCTTTACAGCAACCTGTCACAAGGTAAGTCTTCTTGTCGACAACCTCTGTCACAAAGTAAGTCTTCTTGTCGACAACCTCTGTCACAAATAAGTCTTCTTGTCGACAACCTCCGTTACAAAGCAAGTCTTCTTGTCGACAATCTCCGTCACAAAGTAAGTCTTCTTGTCGGCAACCTCTGTCTTAAAGTCAGTCTTCTTGTCGACAACCCTCGTCACAAAGTCAGTCTTCATGTCGACAACCCCCGTCACAAAGTAAGTCTTCTTTTCAACAATCTCCGTCACATGTTTAGTCTAAAATAGGATACGGAACAAGAACTAGTATAGAATTTGAACTAGGTTCGTGGTCACCATTACAACATGTTGGTGTACATACTGATAGATTTAACAATGCTTTATTGGCAGGTTTGCGGATCCAGAAACACGACCTTTGACAGCGAGTGCCATTTAGATCGTGAGGTCTGTCTGTGTAAAACCAAGTCGCCCGAATGTTCCAACCCCGCCTTCAAGAAGCTTAAGCTGAATTACTTCGGAGAGTGCCAGAGTATGTTAAATATCTTCTTGCTACTGGGATTCTGTTAAAACAATGCAACTATAACTCCCCTGGTTTAAGAACTGGTCTGCTTTCTTACACGTAATCCCCCCTCACCCTCCCCCCCAAAAAAAAAACAAAATACAATATTTGGACATATTACTGTATGGTATAAGAGTCGTTCTATTTTCCAGACCTAGCCAGGTGTGATAACGTAGGAATGGCTCAGTTTCCAGAGCGGATGGAGGGCTGGCTGGCCGTTATTATGAACGTTGTGGTAAGGAGAGGCGCGTCACGTCACTACACGAAAGTATAAATAAATAGTTACCTGGTAATAGATAGCATGTCGCCAAGGACAGTAGGAATTAAACCAATTTTTTTGTGATAAATTCATCACTTTAACAACTTACCTATAATATGGTCAAATGTATAAAGATATTGGCATAAAAATAGTGATATATTCATGAGTGATTGACTTAAAGTATCCTTCAAGACATTTAATACAAAAGACCATGTTTTCTCGTGTAACTCGTTGAGAATGAAGACACCATCCTTCTCTCTGTTCCAGGCTTCCCGCAAAGAGCTCGGGCCTTACGAGGAGTTGTTGACCGACAGTCTACAACAACGTATCAACGCCGTCATCTGGAAGTTTTGTGACCTGGACGTCCATCCCCAGGACAGGTGAAAAAATAACCAAGACAAATATATACCGATATATAATGACTCTGCCTTCAAGGACCAGAAAAGTTCAGTCATTAGGACTACCTGTCGGGGACTCCTACACCTATGATGAATTCGTCATAGATCCGATACTTCTGTACAGCTATAAAACAGTGTCGATACTCTTGTATTTAGGATACAGTGTAACATTTTTGTATTTAGAATACAGTAAGGAATTTATTTAGGATACAGTAAGGAATTGTATTTAGAATACAGCAAGGAATTGTATTGAATTTTATTAAGGATACAGTAAGGAATTGTATTTAGGATACAGTAAGGAATTGTATTTAGAATACAGCAAGGAATTGTATGTAGGATACAGCAAGGAATTGTATTTAGAATACAGCAAGGAATTGTATTTAGAATACAGCAAGGAATTGTATTTAGAATACAGTAAGGAATTGTATTTAGAATACAGTAAGGAATTGTATTTAGAATACAGCAAGGAATTTTATTAAGGATACAGTAAGGAATTGTATTTAGGATACAGTAAGGAATTGTATTTAGGATACAGTAAGGAATTGTATTTAGGATACAGCAAGGAATTTTATTAAGGATACAGTATGGAATTGCTGTATTAAAGAGACAGTAGTTTTGTATTTAGGATACAGTATGGAATTGCTGTATTTAAGAGACAGTAGTTTTGTATTTAGGATACAGTATGGAATTGCTGTATTTAAGAGACAGTAGTTTTGTATTTAGGATACAGTATGGAATTGCTGTATTTGAGAGACAGTAGTTTTGTATTTAGGATACAGTATGGAATTGCTGTATTTGAGAGACAGTAGATTTGTATTTAGGATAAAGTATAAGTGTTTTTGTATTAAGGATATATTATAAATAATTATAAGATATATTATCAGTACTATTATGTTTAAAAAATGTACGTAAGAATTGCGTTTGATTTTCTCACACAGACGTGTCAGCCGTAAGGAACTACAGATGATCATCGCCTCCTTGCGTCCTATGGAACCATGTCTGGTACCCTTCCTCAACAAATGTGACGCCAACAGTGACCGTAAGATTTCACTGAAGGAGTGGGGCACCTGTCTGGGCTTGGAAAGGGGTAAGTTTATTATATAATAGGTAGATCACACATCTCAAATTACAGACATCATCTGTTTTGTAACAGAATACATGTTTATAAAGCGTTTGTAATAGAATCCTGAATATCAGCTTGTTAATTACAGCACGGTTCCCCTAGACCAGAAGACTCCTCCAACATTGTCCTTACAGTTTGGCCCAATCCAATGAGTGTCCATAAGCGTTCATATCTAAAATCTTATATAATTTTTTCTGAGAACGATAATACTTGATATTTTCGTCTCACTACAACGACATTTTGGACGTATTTGATGCTGTTTAAGAGTGACTGGTAGTTCCGTTATTTGCTTTGGACTCGATCGGGAACCTGACGCTATCTACTTTGATTGTCCAAGGTTTACACGGCGGGGGCGTCGTCAATGAAGCAGAAGACGCTTACCCCTTGTATTGTTTTAGCAATCCACATATAATTTGTTCTTTTATTCGTATTTTGTTGCAGTTTCATCGCATTTGAGTCTGAATTAAGATTCTGTTGACATGTTGGTATTGTCCCTGCTGTTTCTGATATAGTGTTTTCCTCCAATACTATGTAGCTTTAAGTACTCATGATGACAGCCATTAACCGATTGGTTTATATTCAATCACAAGTTCAACTCGGTCATTTCTTTTGAAAAATGTTATTGTTCTGATCGAATAAGAAGAAACCATAGTGATAGATTTATGATCAATAAAGTTTCATTAATATGTCTGTCTCATGATGAAATGCATCAAAATTAACATTGAAGCAGTGGGATATTGGCCATGTTTGTGACTATTAAACATAAAAGTTCTCGTGCTTTGTTGTAGGTGAAATCGTGGACAAATGTAAAAGGTTGAGAAAATCGAGAAGAGCTTAGACGTCTGTGATACCAATACTTGGGAGATTCCGATATGTTAGTCACAAAGATCTGGAGTGTTAACTCATCAGTGTAGGTTTTGTACAGGAGATTCCGGAAGGTTGGTCAACTAGGAGATTCCGGGAGGTTAGTCACCAAGATGTGGAGTGTTTACACACATTTCTGGCATAACTCCCGATTATACACGCTTCTTTATGGTAACCGAAAAACAAGAGTCGCTTTCTTCATCTTCAACGAAAACTATCTTAAATACTGTTCATTCAGTGTATACCATGTTTAACTGTATAAAGGAAAATTAGTTTATTCGATGTTTATTTTAATAAGCAAAATCAATTAAGATTAATGATTATAATAAAGCTGTGGATTAGGAAGTGCGTTTATTTGTCATTATCTTTAGTATGTTGTTTGATGTCGTGATCACGTCGTCCTTCCGCAGTGGCTTCAGTTTTCTGTCTTCTGTCATCGTCTGTAAAGAAAACAAGAATTCTCAACCGTCTGTTCATTAACATTTATTAATTCATCGCTGTTCACTAGATTGCACCACAAAGAAAACATTTTCCCATACCTATAATAATTCATTCTTTCTGACAAACTTAAAGTGTACCCTGAGAGGTCAGCTATGTTGAGCCTCGATTCCGCGGAAATGACGACCACGCTGATTAGGTCTGAGCGGACAGGTGAAAATCGACAACTTTCAGCTTTAATAACTCGACACTGGGGCGACGGATTTTGACGGGGTTTTCGTTATTATCATTTTACGGCATTCTTAACATTATATCTAAATATAAAATTACACTCTGGGTACACTTTAAGTTAAGGAACATCTGACGAACTGGGGCCTGGACATGTATCACGAAAGCTATTTTAGAGATAAAAAGTTCCTTTAGTTCACTCATAAAGTGACGGATTCGATACGTGAATAAACGTGATATTCACAGTCAAGTCCTCCGTATCTTCAGAAATACTGAAATAACTTGGATTTGATACAGAACACCAACCCATCGCGACATATTAGTTAGGACAAGTACTAATACATAAAAAGAGTGTCGTTACTGACATCATTTGTTGGAATAAACCGGCTGGTGTGGCTTGTGGCAGCACTAGTTCAGTATAGTTTACGACTGATGTTGGTGGCAGTCTTGTGTAGTAAGGTTTGCGACTTCTGACGCTCTGGTGGCATCATCATTTTAGTCAAGTTTACGACTGCTATTGCTGGTTGCGTCATTAGTCTAGTAAAGTTTACGAGAACTGTCGCTGGTGGCTGCACTTGTGTAGTAAGGTTTACCACTACTGTCGCCGGTGGCAGATTTAGTTTAGTAAAGTTTGCGACAACTTTCGCTGGTGGCAGAATTAGTTTTGTAAAGTTTACGACTCCTGTCGCTGATAGCAGCACTACTTCAGTATAGACAACTATTGCTTGCAACATTTATAGAAAATTTCTATTGACAGTACATCTTCAGAATCCTATTCAGTGCAAGCGATGTACTGAAAAGGATTGTGCGTAGACATTTCTTGGCGCGAAATACACGGGCCTGTTGCCTACCATATCAAGGTATTTTGAGTCTTACCTGTGTCATCTTGAATTCTCCAGGAAGCAGATTATTCGAGTAAAGACAAATGATTATATATAACTTAAATCTGCCCTCCCGATGTCCCTGAAAAAAAAAGCGAAGGATTGTGCGTCTTACCTCTGCCCTAACAAAGTCTCCAGACAACAGGTTCACCGGATAATGACACAGGACTGTATGTAGTTCCTCCACTCGAGTTCCAGGCCGGAGAGATACACAGTCGCGTAATACCGCCTCGCGGGGGGTCCGACCAACGGAGCGTAACGTGTCCAAGCAGTGGACAGGGAAGGCGTACGTCGGCGGCCGCAGTCTGACCGCTTCACACAGAGCCTCGTGAACATTGGTTGACCCATACCTGAACAGAAGTAAATGTCAGACGTCACCACAGGTATTGTCAATGGTTCCTAAAAAAACGTCACACATCATTCACTTGCATACTGAAGAATACCTTCAACCTTGATCCAAAGATCGCAAACACCAAGTCTATGAGTGACAACATGTTTGGGTTTATCCAAACAATTGTAAACAAAATTCTTACTAACTAATTCACAAACAGACATGTATCGAGAAATCATTAGCATTTTGTCCGTTGATCTAACAACGGCATTGGCGAAAAAGAATTTATAGAATTAGCTTAAAATAACGCTGGTTAAACTCGTTGCTTCATGAAATGTACCGACGTCATTCATATGTTCATTCCTGGTGTCTTAATCTGGCTCAAATATTACTAGTATTTTTCAGAAGGGAAAAATTAGTAGGGTTTCATTCGATGAAATATACGACCTTTATTTGTACTAGAAATTCCATGATCTACGAATCATAGCAGATAACACAAAATTATACGCCTCCTCATTCATCTATCTCTTTCGGATTTTGCACACGCCATTAGCACTAAGGAAAACGGGAAATAAACCCAGGTATATATATATATATACACACACACAGAAACAGAAGAAACTGCAATATATAAAACAACATGCGTACAAAACATATGTTTAAGTGCCACATGTATATTACAGAGCTGCATGTAACCCAAGTTCAGAAACCAGCAATTCTCTACAGAACTTACACAGATAACGTCCAAAGCATGTTAAAACGTGTACATGATTAACTGTTCTCGACCGATTTTTTGTTGTCTCTAAAAGTCCCGAGTATATTTCTAGACCAATGATCTTTCATAAAACTTGATCTTGGATCACCAAGTCAGCATTGTGTTACCCAACAATTACACATCGCCAAACACAAACTTATCAAGTAAACAATTTATTTTCCCTTCTCGAAATACAAATACCTTATTAATCATTTAACCACAAACGAACACTCAACATCGGTCCTCCTACGCGAATTTTGCCTTAGAAACACTGTGTATAAAACCACGTGACACCATATTACATCATAACACATTCTATCAGTTGTTGCTACACTTTTATCTCGTACCGACTTTGCAGTGTAGACGTCGTATAGACATGAGGAACAGGTCAATGAATTTGAAGGTCGTATAAAAATTGCTTTCAGTCATGAAAATATTCATACAAAAGAAATAAAACACAGATATAATGACTGCTTTAGTCAGTGGTCTCACAACACTATTCAAGCCCGCTTTCCCTTAGTCTCTCACGTCTGCGATACTTGGAATGAAAATAACTGGTGCAGGTTCTACGATACATGGTTTAATGAGGTAACTGATGCAATTCAAGTTTGCAAAAACAATAATTGCTTCCTTCTGGTAAATTTTTCTCAAAATATCGAAATGCACATTACAATGCTATTATAGAAACGGAGAACATACCACGTTTGCACTTGCTACCATTGTGTGTATTGAGTGACGGCAAGTGAGCGTGCAACACGTCCTTCCAAGCATTGCGAGATAGTCGTGATAAGATCTCCACTTTTCAGAATATATACGTGACACTATCACGTTAAATATCAAAGATTCTCCAAAACCACACGTTCAAATGGGCAGTGAAAACGAACGTTTAACTTTAGCTGATTTGTCGGTCTACGCACCCGGGAACAACAGAAAACCCCATTTATCTTTAAACATGTCGCGCGACTTGTTCGATTGGATTCTCTGAATATTATTATGACATTCTTAACGGGCCGCCAACAAATAAAAGGCCATAAGGGCAATGCCCTCTCTCTAAATAACAAGCTGTTGTTTCAAAGTAACTTTTGTTTTTTATTCACATCAGATGTAAACGCTTCAAAGAAAAAATGTCAGGAAAATATATAGGGATAAAAATGCTGTGAAATATTTCCATTTATTTAAACTATTTTGTTTTAAACAAGATACAAGTGTAGAAGACACGTGGTCGTTTTAATGTCAGAAGGTCTAGATTTCAGTTGATGCCATTTTTTCATTTTTAATACCTCGCGAGTTGCTCAATTCAAGCATCAGTACTGGTCGTTTTAGTGTAAGCATCAGTACTTGTCGTTTTAGTGTAAGCATCAGTACTGGTCGTTTTAGTGTAAGCATCAGTACTGGTCGTTTTAGTGTAAGCATCAGTACTGGTCGTTTTAGTGTAAGCATCAGTACTGGTCGTTTTAGTGTAAGTATCAGTACTGGTCGTCGTTTTAGTGTAAGCATCAGTACTGGTCGTTTTAGTGTAAGTATCAGTACTGGTCGTTTTAGTGTAAGTATCAGTACTGGTCGTTTTAGTGTAAGCATCAGTACTGGTCGTTTTAGTGTAAGTATCAGTACTGGTCGTTTTAGTGTAAGCATCAGTACTGGTCGTTTTAGTGTAAGTATCAGTACTGGTCGTTTTAGTGTAAGTATCAGTACTTGTCGTTTTAGTGTAAGCATCAGTACTGGTCGTTTTAGTGTAAGTATCAGTACTGATCGTTTTAGTGTAAGTATCAGTACTTGTCGTTTTAGTGTAAGCATCAGTACTGGTCGTTTTAGTGTAAGTATCAGTACTGGTCGTCGTTTAAGTGTAAGTATCAGTACTTGTCGTTTTAGTGTAAGTATCAGTACTTGTCGTTTTAGTGTAAGCATCAGTACTGGTCGTTTTAGTGTAAGTATCAGTACTGGTCGTTTTAGTGTAAGCATCAGTACTGGTCGTTTTAGTGTAAGTATCAGTACTGGTCGTTTTAGTGTAAGTATCAGTACTGGTCGTTTTAGTGTAAATATCAGTACTGGTCGTCGTTTAAGTGTAAGCATCATTAGTGTTCAGTCGGAATTATCTGTACATGCACGTTAGATCTCAACACGTTAAATCCCCAGTCTTCGATACAACAGAAACACGTGGGAGATATTGGACAGTTTAAGGAGAATCACCGTACTAATTTTTAAAAAGTTTGATGAAACATGATTTAATGCAAAATGAAAAATGAAAACAAAACATTAAACATTGAGATAACATCGAAATCTCACCTATGGAAGATGTCGGAGGTTATTCGTTGTAATTCTGCCATAGTCCGGTGTGTGTCAGGAGTATCCAGCTGGAACTCATCACTTCCGTAGTCATATTGCACAATACCCTCTCTGGATAGTTTTTGGAGCATACATTCCGTCCGTGCACTAACTGCTATAAAGTTCAAGTCGGTCATGTCTGTCTGAAGTCTACGAGGAAAAACATCGTTCAATTACACTGTTTGTATTTGAGATTAATAAATGAATAATTGAAAAACATTGTTACAACATTCTTTTCTTCAAAATATTGGATCTAACAAGAGTTTCCGTTTCATAAAAGATTTAGCCCAGTTAAAATAAAAACTTAATGACCCGTTTCATGAAATAACTTGTAACGAAACGAATGAGATATTCTGTTTATTACATTGAATAATGGTTAAGAATGTTAGTAACAATTATTTTCATTTTACACTTACTGCAAACATTTAAAAATGGAATAAAAGTACATTTTTAAATCATAAAAATCGTATATAGTTACATGTATAGGGTTTTATAGGATGCGAAAGATAATTGCTATAGCTATGACGTCACAAGCGGAAGAGGAATGTTGAGATGTCACGTGATACGTAACTTTACCTATGGATAATTGCAGTGGACTCTGCTTTGTCTGCCTTGTTCAGGACCAGTAACATGGGGAACCGAAGTCCCAGGAAGTGGTCCACAATCTGGTGCAGAGTCGATTCCTTCCATCCAGCTATAGCGCCAAGCTCCCTGTAAATATTACCACAATCTGACTGTATCAATCCCTCAATGTTTCCATGGAGGTCTCAGTGTGTTTATAAGGAAAGTTGGAACTGTTTTCCTCGTGTTTTTTAAGGGGAAAACCTGAGAAACCCTGAAATTGTGATTCTCCTTCCTTTACCATGACTTCCGCAATCCATCTGCTGTGGCCTTCATTTGATTTTTTGAGGTTGTGATATCCTAAACCTTTGATTTATTTTGATTTTGATAAGTGTCTAACGACCTGTCGACGCAGAAACTTATTTTGGCCCAAACTACTTGAAACTACTGAAACATATGGGAAGAAATGTTTAAATAAAACATTGTACCATTAAAACACAAGGATAGCATATTGTACATAAGAATAACAAAGCATTAAAATTAAGCGTTTTGTTGGATAAAACAAGAAACCAGAGGTTATCACGTCTAGTCGTCACCGGTATGGTTCATATTTTGTTGAAAAAATATCAACATCTCTCATGTATTTCAAAATTTGATAGAGTTTCAATGAGGAGAAAATGCTCGTTAAGAATACGTAAAAAATCTGACCAGTCAATAAAAACACGTTCCAGTGTAAGCATGAAACCTTAAACATTAATGGGTGGGTCATCATGCCGTAAAAGAAATGAATGGTCAAGGTAGATATGCTAGGTTCGGAACCAACCATGGATTACACCGTTTAGGAAGGAGTACAAGCCTCTTGAGACCATATTTGCTGCCCATTTATCTTTGAGTGCATCAGTCAGTAGTATATGACAGTTTAATAGCGTCTAGCTCCTCTATTAGCATTTATATTCACGAGAATTCCAACGAGTCCCAGAATCCTGAGGAATCTTATCCAACTAGGTTTTGAAACATCATTCATCAAAGTATCAAGTTTCTTATAATGGTTATTTAAGTCACGTGACTTTATACTTTTTAAGACAAAAAGCGAGTCTGAGCACACGATTACGTTTTAAGCACAATAATCTTCGATATATTCGCACACCAAATGCTGCGTACAGACTTCCGCTATAAATATGGGAGCATCAACAGGATGATGAGTGGAAAATATAGTTTTTACAACAGCACGCTGTTGCAACTCGTTTCCTGTCTTTTAAACCGACAGTGTAAATATAGTACAAGGTTGTAAAGGACACTTCGATAGAAGTTGAGAAAAGTTCGCAATGCATCCCTAATTGTGGTCAACTGGCCATGATCATGCAATGGAAAGTCAACTTTGAGTCGTTTCAGAGTCCTGGGTTGTGCAGTAGCAATTTAATTTCAGACTATGTTTGGAAAGTCAATATCTAGATCATGAAGATATTCTTCGACTCGAAAGTCAAACATTGGAATCATTTTGTCATTTTGGTTGAAAATATCTTTCATAGTTTGTGTAGAATACTTGATCAAAAGCATGATTTTTAGGGTTTGATTTCAGTCGAGCTGCAAACTGGAGTGGAAGTTTTGTTCTCCTATCTTTGAGAGATAATTAATTGAACTCCACGTTGAAGTCTTCTACTGCAAACCAGCCCTTGGATCTTAATTGGGTTCAGCATCTACTAGCAAGTATTACGTGCTGACCCATACACTCGGGAGCGTAGTCAGCCTTCTGTTGAAATATCTTTGTATTGATGTCAAAATGTCATTGGCTAACAAGAACCAAATCAGGCTGAGTTTTACAGTTCTGTCAAGTGCTTTGAACTTGTTAAAGAGGTGGGGCAATGCTTGTTTAGGTCACCAGGTTGGTTCTTTGCATGGCTTTAAAATGTGAATAATAGTAGTTTCCTTCCATGATTCCGGCACGTTGCCAGTTGTATACACGTCATTGAAAATTTAAAAAGATAATTGATACTTTATTATAGTATGTTTTTAAAGAATCGATATGGAATGTCGTTTGAAACTGCAAAATATCGCGTTATTTTTTAAGAGAATCCTTGAGTTCAAAAATGGTCCTTTTCGTTCCAGAACGAATACAAAATTGTTTATGAATTCATTTGAAATGTCAGATTTAGAGAAGGCATATTTGCTATTAATCTTAAGAGAAATTAATGAAAACATTCTCTTTTCTAAGCCTTTCCCAAACTTTTTGTGGGAGTTTTTTTATCTTATAGTGGAGTGAATTATCGCAATATACTTCCCTTATTCGTGTTCACACATCGCCATATTTTACACTTTGTGTTTCAAAGTAAACGTTGACCTAATTCGAACAGCCCATAGTGCTGTTGGGTGTATTTGGACAGGAACAGTTAATAGAAGAATCTTCCGAAAGTTGTATTTTTTTGTTTCGGCTATGAACTTTGGTATTGGTTACTGAGCAATTTTGACGAGTCGTTCAGTACAAAGTTAAATTAGATCATCGACAGGTCTAAATTTGCTGCCTCGATTTCACTATGATCGGGCGTGGAACAATGACCAACTGCTTTGAGCATGTTCCATTGAGGGAAAGTTCATTAAGTGGCATAATGCGATGATGATACGAAATACAGGGAAAAGTCACAACCGCACAAATAGCATTCATATACTAAACAAAATCTGCATCATGTATAATCCTAGCGACACAGGTTTTTCCTCTGTCATTCCTTACCTATCTCCTATTCCAGCGTTATGTAAGGCCGCGTGAATAGTAGCTCTGTTGGCATGGTAACCCGTAAACATGTCGATCAGCTTTGAGGGACGCTTGACGATTGAATCCCATCTACTCCAAACGTTTTGGAAAATCCATTGACTGAAAATCATATATATCCTTACATAGTATTATTTGACATTCCATGACTATCAACTATACTCTATGACATGAAATAGGATGTTTCGCGATAAAAAAATGAAAATGTGAAACGAGATTATAGCGTCTTGAAAGAAAGTGCCCGCGAACATTCAAAAATTATTTTGGAAACCTTCAAGTAAAGGAATTATAACAACAGAACTGACTTGATTTAAGTCACTTTTAAGTATCCATGAGCCTGATGTTTTAAAGACTGGTGAGACAGAAGGTAAAAAATCTGCCAAAAGTAGGAGTTATAGTACAAAAATGTTTCCTATGGGCGAGAGTTCTTACTGGATTTCCTGGTAAAGCCAATGTATATCATTAGCTGGATCGTAACCTTGACTCTCCTCTCCTTTCTCATTGGTTGTGCCCGAAGCGTCAATAACGTGGATCAGCACGTCAGCGTCCAATAGATCGTTGAGGAATTTGTTTCCTCGCCCCTTGCCCTCCCATGCTCCCGGAACCAGCCCCGCGACATCTTTCAGCAATACGGGCACATGGCGTTTCCCGCGGAAGTTATGACCATGTGCTGTTCATTAACAAACAAACAAGAAATAGGAAATATTGGTCAAAATGCATTGGCAGTTGGGGGAAAGAGTCAGACTATGTTAACATGTACTAGCGGAGATCAATCCCATGTGTTAGAGCAGTCATAGCCACAAATGGTTACCTGCGTCACACAACTTGCCCAATCCTTCACATGGACAGTCTATGGAGTAGAACGCCTTGCCAATATTTGGTTCTATGGTGGTGAAGGGGTGTGCTCCAGTCTTCGCTAAATCTACAGTGGTGGCTGCATTGAAAAACGTGGATTTCCCTGCTGAAGGTTTCCCCTAAAAATGTATATGTAACTTGGTAACCATTTTACAGTAATAAAACTTATTATAAAACATGTGTCCATTATCATGCAATGCTACAAAAATATGACAGATTAAATTACGACATTTACCACCAGTCCAATGACATATTCCCATCTGCCACCGCTTACTTTGGGTTCCTCCAATTTAACTTTATGTAAGGTCACCTCCTCCACCACCTCCTCTTCCTCCTATCACAGTTAAAATGACAAGACATTTAAGGTATAACGTGTTACCAAATTGTAATGATCAGTTGTCATACAATATTGACATCGTTGTGAATGACGTATTGCATGTCAAGTCAAACAAGCTACAGAATATAAATTACATGGAACTTTGAGAAAGCATCCTAATACAGCAATGTGTATATATATTCCCTACACAAACTTACCTTGGTTATCTGACATTGGGGGATTTGGTATTCTAATCGTGGTTACCTAGATCCAATCAGTACATATACTAAAATATCAAGGGACCTGTTCTGGACATAACTAGGTATCACTGATGAAGATGATAGTTATTGAGCAGTACAATAAATGTAAATTGGCTGAAAATAATTTAAATGCATTCCCGGTTCCCATTGGCTGTCAAGCTTACAGCTGTACCATACTTAAAGAGTGACACAAAGAGCAGTAACTCTGGGAGATCAGAGTGGTCTCTATGTAACCCCTCCTGATCTCTAAATGCAGATAATTAGCCAAACGACTGTGAGCTTTTACCGAGGTGCCTAGATGATCTGTATGCCTTTCATACAGACAATGTTGTAGCCTGACTGGTCATGATACATTTACCAGAATAACAACACGTGCTGTTGCTGCTGACCTGGGCAGTGTCGGTATCCTGTGTAACGTTTTCGTTGATCCAGCGTTGGGCGGCATCCATCAGACTGTATATCATAGGCATGCCAACGTTTTCTTCTGCCTGTAAAGTGGAAAGTAGCATTAATATAATATTTTTTTTTTATATTTTCACTTGGCTGTACTTATTGTTAACTAGAAAAAAAAACCCATTAAATCATATTTTGTTGTACTGATAAACAAGGGATATTATGTAGAAGGATGACAGATCTGTCATATTGTAATTCTGCTCTATTTACTTATTGAACATAATTTTCAATCAACTTTGGTCCAGAGGCTGACCAGCTTGTACTGACTCAATTGAATCATAGCTTTAATTAAACTCAATTAAAAACGAAATCCAGATGTATACTATCAACTTAGAGGCATACTTATTCGGACATATCTAAATAGCATCTTACACAAACTCGGAGTTCCTCCAGTATACCAGCCACCTGGTTAGGCGTCAATACCCTCGATCTCATGGGCAGGTCGTACATCGGAACTACTGCTGGATACTCGTTTGGTAATGTAAACTTGATGTTCACCTGACCTGACAATTAGAAAAACAAAAAAAGTCTTTATCAAACATGCCAACAAAACTAATCCTTCGGTAACAGAAGTAACGGATTACCCACCCACTTCTGTAGGAAAATGTACATTATATTGAAGTAAATTTCTCAAATATTATATCGCTAAAATCTATAGGAATGATTGATATGTAACAGTACAAAATCATACGATCGCTAGTTCAGAGGTAACACAATGTAATGAATTAAAACGATAAGAATGTCTTATGTTTCGCCCCCCCCCCCCCCCCCCCCCCATCGCTTCTGTTGTATATGGAATTAATTTAGATTTTTCAGTAGCTAGATTAAAGACAGATCTCACCTGAAAGTTGTACGACCAAGTCTGTAAGTTTTATCATAAAACAGGGTGGATCTGACGTCAACTCTGAAACAACAAAAATCAGGCATATCTAGATAAAATTTTCTTTCGTATCTAAATACCCTAGTGTGGTTTTACTGAATTTAAATAACCAGTGAAAATTTTTTGTGTAAACCTCCAATCCAAAACCGATGGATACATCCATTAAAAATAATTCGTATATGTGCAGTATTAACATTACTCTCACGTATGTGTAGTACTACATTACTATCACATATGTGTAATTCTAACATTACCATCACATATGTGTAGTACAAACATTACTATCACATATGTGTAGTACAAACATTACCATCACATATGTGTAATTCTAACATTACCATCACATGTGTAGTACAAACATTACATCACATATGTGTAGTACAAACATTACCATTGCATATGTGTAATACTAACATTACTATCACATATGTGTAGCACTAACATTACTATTTTTGCAGTGTAATGTTACTTTGTGTTTCAGATAAAACTATATGTTTATATTAATATTCTTTACATTGAGAAAGTTCAGCAAATACATTGTTTGTACAACAGTATTTATACGTTATAGAAATAACATATATTTACAATATGGTTTGTAGCTTAAATGACCTGGATTCTGTACAGCATACATTATGACTTTTTTGCTATATATATGACAGAATTAGTCTCACCATTACAGTCAGTAATTCAATATACATGTATGCAATATGCTACCCAATCACACACTACGTTCAATTTGTTATTCAACAGTTTATGTCCTACGTAGGATTTCTGAACCTCACAAACATATATGTACAAGTGTATTAAAAATTACAGTAACATATGATGTCAGTATATATCAAATGGATATCGTTCTAGAATCGCAGTACGGACTCTCAACCTCTGCACTTGAAAATGTTTTAACAAAAAACTTCAAAACATCTTTGGATTTAGAGCATGCATCCAAACTAACCTTCGAACTGCAGATCAAGAGGATCAAAACAACCAATTTTGCCTCGAATTGTGGAAAAAATAGACAATTTTTCCGAGTCTTTCAGATTGAGAAAAAGTAAGTAGTGATATTATATTTTGTCTACCACGAGCGGAACACTTTACTGTGTAATAAAATCGTAACGTTTTCCAGATGTAACTTTTCAGCGAGGACGGTATGCACACCCTTGGAACGTCAAGGTTGTCTATTTATAGTCGTTAAACACGTTACCTGTAAAATCTGCATCGTAGATGGCTCTAAGAGCCTCTAGTTCTTCAATCTGATCATCGTTAGCCATACTTGGATTGTTACCGAGACACCACGGGAGAGGGGTCCATTTGTCAGCATACTAACACATGCAGTGTACTTTCATTTTACATTTCTCGTTCCATTATAACGAAATAGTTGTACTAGTGTACCTTCACGGAACGTTAAAATATCACAATAAATCGATCAAGCAGATGACAGTGATAACACAGCTAAATATTATTAGAAAGCACCGAAAGAAACTTTGACACGTTTGTTGTGAAATCCACATGTACGTAACACATCAGAGTAGGCTCCCTTGCTCTGGGTCGCCATGGGAAATAACTCCAGCAATTGTGGCTTTGCACCACCAATTTTCAAGCAACCATTGCCAATTGTATAGTATTGGCAATTCAGTATTTTTGATTCTGAACATTGTCTGTGCCGTTATTTCCAACCAAAATGACCTTTTTCATTTATAGACCTACATTTGTAAAATTATAAAGATAACGACAATGCGTAGTTATTTTGGGCATGGGTGCAAATTTAAGCAGAGATTGACGCAGAAAGTTTTTTTATTTATTTAATTATTTATTTTTTATATTTCCAGTGGGCGAGTTTCCTTCTCGATGTCGAAACCCATTTTTTTCCCATTGTGAATCCATTACAGCTGATCAAATACGGGTAGGTTTACTTGTATACTAGTTGTGATTATTCGTGGATTGGTACAAATAATGGCATCTGTGTTCGGCGTTGATTATAGTCTACAGGTAACACATATTTTTCTGTTATCATTGGTTAGCCGAAACTTACAAATACAGTTATATCAAATATGTAGTAGTTTTCTCTCGTGCCAACAACCGGCGTTGGATATTTTGATGACTGGTATGTTGGGACACAGCATTCTAGACGTCGATTATGAAATAAATACACGTGTTTGCACAAATAATTTGATTTAATGATCAGAGGTACAGTGGTATTAAAAGTTGAACACGAATGTTGAGATATGTAGTTGTGGATACTGAAACCAGTGCAAGATTCCACAGAATCCTCCTTCACAATGCAGTGGACTATTTCTAAATATAGAACAAGGAATTATCTGTTTGGAAACTCTAAACAAAAGCATTGATCCAACATAATTTCTTTTAAGTGTTGAACTACTTTCAAAATAATGCAGTGCGTTCTCATTTCTACAAAACCCTTTCAATAGATGTTAAGTTCCAACAAATTTCATTACTTGTGAATGCAAAACTTTGGCTACTACACAACCCAGTGCGTGAAAAGGACTTAACAAGGTATTTTCCATTTCCAGAGTCATATTCATTGAATATCACGCAGTAAACATATCGCAATACCCAGGCATAACAAACATCGAGATGAGCAAGCTGTAGTATAGTGTGAGTAGCGGGGGATTGGAAAATATGTTCCTAGTACAAAGTTTGGAGTCTATACCTCTTAGAAGCAATTTGAACGAGAACCATCTATACGTATTCTTGGCCCCTTGATTAAATATTAGTATCTAACATGTTGGTTGAATATTCATATACTTCACTTGGCCAATCAGCGAGTGATTGAAACGGTTACCCATTAAGAAAATATCCGCGCTATGATAGCTATTGCAACGTCACGAGTCATTTATATGTGAAACAATAGCCCCTCTTTTTGTTCCACTTCTGCTATTGAAAAATTGTTATTCTTCTTTATTTCTCCCAGTGATGCATCTGATCAAATTTGGTCAAAATCTTTTCAGACGTTCATGACGAGTAGCGATTTGTAGAAAAAGTTGACGAACGACGGCGACGTCCTTTGGACTAGGTGAGCTAAAAATGACAAAACGTATCGTTGTTAATTATATCAAATATCTAGTGTTTCAACTTGTATGTTAGGAAGATATCGTCCACTGATTTATGGTCTAGCTGTCTGTGCTATACAGGGGATGTATAGTTTTAGATACGACTTGTACCATTATCAGAGTTTGTGTTGCTAGTGAGAAGAAAGATTTGTTAAAGACTTCCGGAGGACTAGTAATATTATTCTACCACGCACACAAAAGCAAACCATTGATATATTTTTATGAATAGTTATCAGAAGCATATTCCAGAAAGTGCGAAAGAATATCTAGTTTTTCGTCTTAAATTCTAGATAAGAAAACATATGTAGCATCCGGAAGTACAATAAGACAGATAATTTAACTAACAGTATGTACACTAGTCGTATTGTTTTGAAGACAAGATACCTGTTGCTGAAGCCGATCGAATAGTAGTTTGACTGTTTCCATGGAGCTCCTTAACAACTACACGTATACAAAGTTTTAGTTCATCTGGAATGAATTTATGAACATTGACAGACAGTATCCTTCTTAGGATTTATTTCAGTGACTTTTTCTCGTCGTACATGGCGTCTCACTTCGACTATCACAGCAATCTAAGCTCAGTTCCCATCATCAAACAGGCATATTTGGTTTTATTGTCCTTGTAAAGGATATTTGTACATTGTATTAAATTACGTTATGTTACGTCTTTCAAACATTTAAGAGAAGAGATCCCAGATGAATCTTGGCGCTAACCATCTTCTGATCTTTATTTGTTCTTTAAAAGTTAGATCGTTTCCCTTGTGTTCTCTTCTTTCCTCTTAATTATATGGAATTTGAAAATTCCTTAATATGAAGTTTGAGATAGATTCATTCAATACTTCTCCAGAAATAGCCATTATAAAACTTTCATTGTCAAAGTCTAAGATGCCTGTCAGACACGAAATCTGAGAAAAATCCATATTGTACCACAGGGGCACAACTACATTGTAGGGACCAAGGGAGCCTACACATATACATGAAAGTTGAGAAGTTCTTCAACAGAAACGCCGATAACAAATCTAAATAGTCAAAATCCAATATGGTCATCTGTCAGCCATTTGTTTTTCTGATCACCATGAAATCAAGAGTGCACGCCTAAGGACCACCGGGAAAATTCTTAAAAAATTTAAGAAATATCCATCCACTTCTCAGGAAATAGTGATAACAAGAATTGTAATGATGGCAGATTAGAGAGTAGCAAGATGTACATATAACAAGGCAAGAGTCAGGCTTGTAAAGAATATATTTACATATATCTTATAAAATTGTTTCAAATATAACATATAAAAGCCAATTGCAGTATAAATTGTGTAAACTTTCTGATTTAGAAAATTAAATCGACAGTTATAAACATCATACAAATGCTATGTAAAACAAGAAACAAGACAGTTGATAGATTTTAGGTAATGTTTCCTACATCAGAAAAACCAGTATGTATATACTCATGCATGTATAGGCTTTATATAAATGATGGGATTGATTATGTAAGTAATACATTCTAATGCAAAAATTTCCATAAGCATCACAGTATACCAGTATATTAATCACAGCTATATAGTGTTAATATGGCATTCCAACTAATCTTTATAGCTCAACCATAGTGAGCATGGCAATGTCTGTAGTTTACAGTGATCTGGTCCTGATTAAATACAATCTATTGCTTGTCCATAGTGAACATGACTATGTCTGTAGTTTACAGTGATCTGGTCCTGATTAAATACAATCTATTGCTTGTCCATAGTGAACATGACTATGTCTGTAGTGGTTTACAGTGATCAGGCCCTGATTAAATACAATCTAATGCTGAACAGAAATGACTGTACAAAAATCACAACACTTCATGTAAAATTATTTAAAAAAATGTAAACCACATTATAATGTTCACATTTGCTTTGCATAGAAATTGTAATACCAGATATCAAAATATGTATGAATTAATTTCATATTGTAAAAAACAAAAATAGCCCGATTTTACAGATCCATACCTGTATATAATATATATATATATGTTGAGCAATGACAGTGATGTAAAATCTCCTTAACCTTAAAATTCCTGAGTAGAAGTCACATCTAATGACCTTGTAATAGACATGGGTGTAATAGACATGGGTGTAACAGCTGGCATCACCAGTGTCATCTAAAGTCAGATCTAATGACCTTGTAATAGACATGGGTGTAACAGCTGGCATCACAGTGTCATCTAAAGTCAGATCTAATGACCTTGTAATAGACATGGGTGTAATAGACATGGGTGTAACAGCTGGCATCACCAGTGTCATCTAAAGTCAGATCTAATGACCTTGTAATAGACATGGGTGTAATAGACATGAGTGTAACAGCTGGCATCACCAGTGTCATCTAAAGTCAGATCTAATGACCTTGTAATAGACATGAGTGTAACAGCTGGCATCACCAGTGTCATCTAAAGTCAGATCTGATGACCTTGTAATAGACATGGGTGTAATAGACATGGGTGTAACAGCTGGCATCACCAGTGTCATCTAAAGTCAGATCTAATGACCTTGTAATAGACATGGGTGTAACAGCTGGCATCACCAGTGTCATCTAAAGTCAGATCTAATGACCTTGTAATAGACATGGGTGTAACAGCTGGCATCACCAGTGTCATCTAAAGTCAGATCTAATGACCTTGTAATAGACATGGGTGTAACAGCTGGCATCACAGTGTCATCTAAAGTCAGATCTAATGACCTTGTAATAGACATGAGCATAACAGCTGGCATCACCAGTGTCATCTAAAGTCAGATCTAATGACCTTGTAATAGACATGGGTGCAACAGCTGGCATCACCAATGCTATCCTTTGGGACTAACCTACATTTTGGGAATCAAATATGATTATTTAGCGATATGTATCTCACAATATAATCTTCTGTTTACTTGTTTTTCTAATTAAAACAAAATAAAATGTCAGTATAAAAAAAATCAAGGTTCATGACCCCATTCTTTGTTACGTAACTCCACTCGTCGTATTTTTCCACTCACAGTTTTGGGAAGTTGGTCCACAAACTCAATCTGTAAAATACATTAAACACAATATAGTATTACAGAATATATTGTAATATGGTACAATGATACATTGTGGATCATCAATACGATTCTATTATACCATAAAATGCATACCATCCTTGTGTACTTGTATGGGGCAGTAACAAAAGTGATCTTACCTTCCTTGTGTACTTGTATGGAGCAGTAACACAAGTGATCTCACCTTCCTCGGGTATTTGTATGGGGCAGTAACACAAGTGGTCTTCTCCTCCTCGGGTATTTGTATGGGGCAGTAACACAAGTGATCTTACCTACCTTGGGTATTTGTAGGGGGTAGTAACACAAGTGATTTTACCTTCCCTGGGTATTTGTATGGGGCAGTAACACAAGTGATCTTACCTTCCTCAGGTATTTGTATGGGGCAGTAACACAAGTGATCTCACCTTCCTCGGGTATTTGTATGGGGCAGTAACACAAGTGATCTTACCTTCCTTGGGTATTTGTATGGGGCAGTAACACAAGTGATCTTACCTACCTTGGGTATTTGTATGGGGCAGTAACACAAGTGATCTCACCTACCTTGGGTATTTGTATGGGGCAGTATCACAAATGATCTTACCTTCCTTGGGTATTTGTATGGGGCAGTATCACAAATGATCTTACCTTCCTTGGGTATTTGTATGGGGCAGTATCACAAGTGATCTTACCTTCCTTGGGTATTTGTATGGGGCAGTATCACAAATGATCTTACCTTCCTTGGGTATTTGTATGGGGCAGTATCACAAATGATCTTACCTTCCTCGGGTATTTGTAGGGGGCAGTCACCGTTTTGACATGTTCCTGAAGTTCTTTAGTCAGCTTATTTCGGTCAGCAGTTTGGTAATCTCCAGTCAATGTGACAAATGCTTTCACTACCTGTATCAGTTGTAATGTCAAATAATTTACATCAGTTTTTACATAATTACCAACAACAAAGAACCCTTGTTTTAAACCTTAGTGGATATTGACAATACTGATGTACCATTGTTGAAAGCAATACATAAAATTTACCGATGCAAAAGTGATCTGAGCACTTAATAACAAATGTCCATTACTTTCAGGTCGGGCTGAATTTCTTTTGCTTTCTTTAATATGTCATACTGATAGGAAAAATAACTATAATGAGCAGTCTAGGTACAAACTTTGAAAACGGACCCTCCAATACATCCAAAGAAAATGAATTCGCAAAGTCAACATTTAAAATGGTTACCTGAAAACTATCTTGTTCTTTAAAGCAGTCTAGAACTTGAATATTGAGAACTAACAACAAAGTAACATATACACGTGTGGAAGTTACATTTTGTTTGCGTTATTATTTACAACTATACACTGTATACAGAGGTATTCTACTTCAATCAAATGTCTTTTTCATCGGATCAGTCTAACATTTAAAACACTATCACGGCTAAGGTCAACAAGTAATAAAAATATGGCATATGTTTACAGAGAAATAGCAAGCAAGATTATACAGATAGGAGCCATCATCAGAAAAATCAAATGAAGAAGAAATTTACTTTTATTTTACATGTTTCTTGTAACTTCAGTTTTCGAGATTTCAAAACACAAATTGTATTTTTACTTCATGTGTTAAGCTGGTATAATAAAAATTTGCAAGCAAATCACACGCATGTTGTGATCTTCTGAAAATACTTCCTAAAGGTCATAAAAATCTATATCTACTTACCTCTCCTCGGACTGGGTCTGGACTACTAACCACAGCAGATTCTAACACAGATGGGTGTTCTATCAGGGCACTCTCCACCTCAAATGGCCCTATCCTGTACCTATTTCACAGATTCAAGAGGGTTGGTTATTCTCAAATATCAAATAATCAGGTGCATTAGAACATGTATAGTACAGTAATATTTTAACCATATCAAGTTTTTCCTTATATTAAAGAGGAAAGAAAAGTGCACAGACCAAATCACAATGTTTGGTCTGTATGTTATTTATCAGTCTACAGAAAGATTCTCGCTTACCCAGATGTAAGGATGACATCATCAGCTCGGCCAATGAACCACACATATCCATCTTCGTCTATCTTTGCACGATCCCCTGTCAAATAGTATCCTCCTTGGAATACAGAAGCTGTCCGATCTGGGTCTCCCTAGCAAAACATACAGATTAATGGGTTATGGAGATGTTCATAATTATATACCTAGTACATAGTAAGCTACAATTTATCAGCAATGTATTGCACTTTTATATAACTCTATAAAACATTTACCACGTAGCCAGAGAAGAGTCCTATAGGACGGTAGTCGTTGGTATTGATTCCAATGTTGCCCTCAGTGTTAGGTGGTAATTCAACTCCATCATCATCCACAATCTACAAAAAATAATTGACAAGAAGCTACAGTGTATCACTGGTGCAGCTACATTAAAATAAGTAATACAAAAAAAATTTGGGAAATTTTTCATGAACAGATGTAATTTGTACAAAGGACAGCTCTGAACAGCTGCTCAACAGGTAGATACCCTATATTTCAGCTGGTTGACTTTGCCATTTTACAGGTGTACTATTATGTACCTACCCTCAGATCGACCCCGGGTGCAGCCTTCCCCATCGATCCCGGTTTGTTCTCCATAATAGGATAGGTGCCACATAATAAGGTCTGAAAGTGACATGGGATCAAGTTAATTCAGTGGTTATGTGTTGTTATACAGTATACATGATTCATCCAACAAACAATTACCACATGAAATGTTTAACATTCATCTGAAATTGAAGGAAAACAAATTCAGACATCTTTGATCAGTGTGAATATAGTGTCACCTTATATCTGTTATTAAGAAAAGTAAAGAACACTCTTGCATGCTCAAATGGTTAACCATTTGATATTTTTGGATGCATCAAATGAAATGAGGCCAATAGGGCCTAGGTGCATTGCTCTCCTGGTTTTGTTTGGTCAAAACTGCATTATCAAAACGTATGGACCCAACAGGTCTGACCATTGGATGATACAAAGTTCAGTCCCCTTCACCTAAGGATGCTTTAGACCAAAAAAATCATTCCGATATTATAAAGGGATCTGGAGATTGATTTTTATTTCCCCTAATGGGCCTGTCCCTAAAACTCTTTGAGGCTATGACCCACTGTTTAAACAAATTGAGTCCTGTACACTCAAGTGCACTACACAAAATTTGGTCTAAATCTACTTAATCCTTCAGTTCTTGAAGATAAATGAAAATTTGATAAAGTTTACAGACCAAGTAAGGTAACAAGAGTTGTTTGAGAACAGCATACATGTAGCTGGTTTATCAATGACATACACTGTACATGTATTTCATGCAGATACATATTTATTCCTTTTAGGCCCCATAAACATGAAAAATGTGATTCAGCATATTGCTTACAATTCATACTTTTAATAATCAACTGCCCATACCGTTTCAGTCTGACCGTACCCCTCATACAGGTCAAGTCCTGTCCCTGATTTCCATTCCTGCAACAGCTCAGGGTTCTGCAGCACAGGAAATAAAAAAAAAAAAGAAGAAAAAACAATTAACTGAAATATTTACTATGCATTGCTGTCACTTTATATGAGAAGGACTTGTAATATAAAAAATATATTTATATATATACATAAATGTGTATATGTCATTTTTATGTCAAAATTTGTCCAGAGGTGAAAGCTTAGCAGTCACCTAGTTATACCAATTATGTACAGCCTGAGACTTCACAAAAACAGCCCAAACAACGACAAATGTTCAAAACCTGAGGTGGTGACACCCTGCTTTGTAAAAAACTGCTATTTATACTGCATTTGTACAACTATCGAGCTTACAAAGTTTCTGTAACCATGAATATAAGTCTATGAGGTGGATACCATACGCAACTGTACAGGATAGATACCACACACCAGAAAATTTCTGTACATCAAGTTTCAATGTATTTGTCTCAAAAGAGGCATAATTTTCCAAGAAAGTGTCAAAATGCAAAATTGTTTAAGGATGCACGACAATGCATAATGGAAAAAAATTCTTCTAAAGAGGGTTAGACTGTGATGCAATATCATTTAATTAAGTACAATTCCATATAAAAAGGGGTTCATTTTTTAATACCAGTAATGGGGAATAACTTTCTAAAAAAACAAAGGTTGAAATACCAGCACTTAACACAAAATATAAAAAAGATTTGATTGAAAAATGAGCGAATCCATAGCCAGACAAAAATGTGTTCATTTTTCAAAGAAGAGTGGCTTAACTCTCAAAAGTGGAAAGCAAAATCGTTTCAGGGGGTATAACTCCATAAACAATATTGTATTGGTACTTCAGATAAAAAAAAAATCTATGGAAAACTGAGCGAATAGACAGACAATTGAACAGACAGATGGACAGATAGTTGGGTTGATTGCAGTGTACACCCTAACTTTGTTGCAGAGGTACAATGAAGTATACTGTAACACTGAGTATCTACAAACCACAGGTTCTCCAGCACTAACACAGTGTAACTTTCCCTGCTTGTATTGATTCAGTGGCTGCTGTACTAGAAACCTCACAGCTGTGGGAGCAGCACAAAACACACTGATGGCTGGCTTCTTCTCCAAGATCTAGAATTCAAAAAATGATAAAAATGTAAATGTTTTCCTTACATACACAATGCTTCACAGATAGACTGCTTAATAATCAACCTAAATACTGATGGGCACTGCCAAAAACATACAAGTATAGTAACTAGCATTTTTCTTTAACAAAAACAGTGATTGAAGATTGTATTGGTAAGCTTTAAAAAATGTGTTTCCTACACAGAAACAGACATCCAAAATTCTACAAAAACAGTTTTCAACTGCTGTTTAAAGGTAAACATTTCCTCAAATAATATTTACACCAAACTGCTGAATCTCACTATGACAAATACTGTGTACATGTATAAATACAATATACTAGAATTACCTAGTACAAGGAAATTGTAAAGTCTTCCAGATAAACTGTTCTTACTCTCTAGCTCCTACACCATAATTTTGGTATCAAAGATACGTGTTAGGGTCAACAGACACATTGACTTTTCTCCTGATACTAAATTTTCCTCCCACACTAAGACCCCCTCCATTCAGGCCAACAAGTGTGATTTATATAAGATGATATACCTGGTAACTTGATTAATATTTATAATAAAATTAATTAAATTCATACTCTATACTTTTAAACAGACAGATGTCTACATAGATAACTCCATACAAATCTATCAAGGTTGTCAAAATTTGTCAACATATTAACTTTGTTCATCAAGACAAGTTTCCAAATGGTATGATAAGATTGTACAATATATATATATATATATGTACTCATGTTTGTATGAGGTGTACAAGGTTTTGAATGGATCAGCTCAATAAACATGGAACCCAACAAACTTCAATTTAAATTTGTGAATGTTTTGTCACTGACAAACACAATCTTATAGATTTTAAGATCACGAAAGAAGTGAGCTTCACTGTACGTTTCACCAAGTTTAAGAGTGCTGAGCAATATATCTAGTGGCTTACCCTGAGTGCTATAACAGGGTCAAACTTGTCTGTATTGTGGGCAAAAACACAGGAGCCTCGTAACCAAGGAGCAAACAGGCTGCTCCAGGCAGATTTGGCCCATCCAGTGTCCGACATATTCCATACAACATCTTTATCAGTACATTGTAGGAAATATCTGTATAAATATGAGAAAATCTGTGTTATGATTAAACAATGCTGAGGAGTAACCATAAAATACAATTTTTGTAGAGTGCAGTTCAATTAATATGATAGTCAACAGCATTAATATTGATGACAGAAATACAAGCAGAACATTATAGGATAATATTAAAGAAAATGTTAAATAATCATAGGATGTTGTTATGGACAAGTTTCCTTATAACCAAGTTTCCTTATAACCAGGTGTCCTAACAGCCAGGTGTTGTTATAATCAGTTGTCATAGTGACGGATGTTATTATATATAGGTTTCCTTATAGTCAGACATGTGCCCTGTAGACGGGTGTCATTATACATGTTTATTAAAACCCAGATGTTTTCATAGACAAGTTTCTTATAGTCTATTGCCCTAATAAATGGGTGTCCATATAAAAAATTTTTACTATATACAGGTTTCCTTGTACTTATTTGTCCTCCTAGGCAGATGTCCTTGCAATAGACAGGTGTCATTATAGACAGGTTTCCTTACAGTCCTTTGTCCTTATAGACAAATATCATTATGTACAATATACATATTTCATTCTAGTCAGTTGTCCTTATAGACAGGTGTCATTATATACCAGTCTCATTATAGACAGGCTTTGTTACAATCAGTTCTCCTTATAGACAGGTGTCATTATAAACCAGTCTCATTATAGACAGGCTTTGTTAAAATCAGTTGTCCTTATAGACAGGTGTCATTATATACCAGTCTCATTACAGACAGGCTTTGTTACAATCAGTTCTCCTTATAGACAGGTGTCATTATATACCAGTCTCATTATAGACAGGCTGTGTTACAATCAGTTCTTATAGACAGGTGTCATTATATACCAGTCTCATTACAGACAGGCTTTGTTACAATCAGTTCTTATAGACAGGTGTCATTACATACAATGTACGGGCTTCCTTATAGTCAGTATCTCTTACATACAAATGTCATTATATACCTGTCTCAAAATTTACAGATTTCCTTACAGTCAGTGGTCCTTATAAACAGGTGTTATTATATACAATTTACTCAAAGACAGGTGCCCTTAAAGACATCACAAACAATGTACAGGTTTCCTTACAATTGTATTCCTAATAGGCAGTTGTCATCATGTACAGGTTTACTTATAATCAGTTATCCTCTTAGACAGGTATCATTAGGACAGGTGTTATGATAGGCAGTTGTCATCATGTACATGTTTACTTATAATCAGTTATCCTGTTAGACAGTTATCATAAGGACAGGTGTCGCTATTGACAGATGTCTTTAAATACATGTTGGCATATTGTCAGGCATCCTTATAGTCAGGTGTCCTCATATTCAGGCGTTGCAATAATCAGGTGTCATATACACATATATTCACTAACAGGCAGGTGGCCACAATAGCCAGGTGTCTTTATAACTATGTGTCCCCATAGGACGGTTTCGTTATGTTTTTGTATAAATAAAATATATACAGGAATATATTAAAAATTTCTGACAAAAATATCCATTTAGTAACATGTTAATTGCTTTACCCATGTTTGTGAGTACAACCTATATCTGTTTTATGTTTGACCTCCTGGCAATTACCACAGGTCAATTGGCCAGAACACACCATTGTAACACCCTAAATATGCAAATGTAAAAAGACAATCTACAAAAAGCATTGTTAAAGTATATTAAAGTGTCAAGCCATCCCTGAAACATGGTAGAAATGGAGAGTTTACTAGGTAATTACCTTGCTGTGATGATGCTGCCGTATCCATAGCTACCATGGGTGTGCTCTGCCATCTTAGGAGTCCCTGTGGTTCCACTTGTAAAAAACACTGTCATTGGATCATCAAATCTAGAGTTCACTGTCTAAAAATAGAAAAAAAAGCGTTAAATATAAATCAAGCTTAAATATGTTAATTCTCATTATCTGATACTTCATTGATGTTTTGTTCATTAGAGTAAACCAGTAATTTAGGCCTGTTTTTGCATTTTTATCAACTTCGGTCTAACTGGGTAATAATTCTCTCTGTCTGCTACAGTAAAAATTACATTCAAAACACTCTAAAAAAATATAGTGTTACAAAAAAATCCTTGACACCATCATTCTTAAGATGCGGAAAGGCAGCTTGGGGAATTGGTATGTTATGTATTGTTCTATCATTGCATTTGAAAGATGAAACAAATTTCTGAAAGCTCAAACTGCACACTAAGAGCATCTTTACACAAGTTTTAGTCCAGATACCTGGTACACAATATTTCAGACTACTGAAGGCATACATAATTTTAGTTCTTGTACCTCATATCATATACTCGCGACCATTTCACATTTTTAGTAAAAAAGGAAAAACTATGTTTATGCATCGCTTTTGTCCATTAAGAAATTGTCCAATTTATGCTATCTATATTTTGTTTATACAAATACCTGAAATTCCTCACTGGCTTTCGACAGAACATCTTCAAAGTTCAGCCAACCTGGCCTGTGGGTAAGCATTATGTAGTAAAGTACGCTGGTGATCATTAGATGACTAGACAGAATACACTTACCATCCTAAATCTGTAACTATTTCAGAATTTACATTATATCTATATATATTTCATCAATTTTTGTCATTAGTCAGTATTCACCAATACGTAAAAAGAATGTACCAGACAATAACGTCCAGTTTGCTTTTAACAACCTACAGTGGCTATAGGTAGCAGAACCAACATGAAGAGATGAAAGAGGATATCATACTATTATCCAATATAACTAGACAGTGATTTCACCGTCTGTCAAACTACCTAAGCTACAAATGCTATTCTGTGGTCATTCAATTTTATAATAGATATTGGTGATTAAATCTACTTTTACTTATTACAATTGTTCACTGACACATACATTCAAGGATTATGAGTCCCCGCAAAATCAACTGAAATAAACCCCCCTCGAAACGTTATGATTTTACAATAAGAAATAGACAGATTTGGATTGTTCCTGCAAGTATACACTGATAATAAATTATATTACTGACTATGCAATCCTACATCTTGTACTTGATTGGTCCTAGAGTAGAATGAAATTGGAAATGGCATTCCATGACATAAAAATAATTTATCATCTTCACTTTGAAATAAAATTGTGGCACTAGGCAGTGTACTTGTACATATTAAGATTCATCTGGAAAAATGTTGTGAACAAATAGTAGGACAACAAGACACTAAGAAAGACAGACAGGGTGATTACAATAGTGACCAATGCCATTTAAGAGGATGTGATATTAACAGAAAAGTGACAATAATTAGCATGACAATAAATGGAATCCAGTGTTATACATGAAGTTACCTTGTTTCAGACTTACTGCCAACAAAAACTTTGCATTTCAATGAAGGGCACTGGTCTGCAATCTGTAGGAAATCAAAGATATAATTGTTACCAATGTCATCAACCATGAGCTGGGTTATATAAGCTTGTGTGAATGATATGGTTAGTATGATAACTGACCTTGTCTATATTGTCAACAGATAGTCTGTCTGCCACGATACATTTGGCCCCCGAAAGTTGGACACGGTGTTTGATGTCATTGGGTCGCAGTAACACCGTACCAGCACTCAGTATCAAACCTGTAAATAATGAAGTATATGATATAACATAAGGATATGTGAAAACAATATGGTTGTATGAAGACCTATGAAAGCTTTATCATATTAACTCTATTTACATTTTATAATATACTGTATTTTTCACATGACTCAATTTTCATATATTTTCAAAAAAGATTTCTTGGATAAATATCGCTCAATGTGTCCAATTATATTAACTTAACTGTTTGTTATATGAATACCAACAAAATAAATTAAAATACACTCCCTCTCCTCCATGAAAGTTAACAAATTCACAATATATGGAGGTTCCAGTAGTATTTCTCTGGGTATTAACATTCAACAGTGGTATGTTGATGATGATCCACAAAACCAAACTTTACAAGGCATCAAAAGTTCAGTATTACATCCTGTTACCTGCTCTAATAGCTGCGACATTAACAAACCACCACTCTGGGACTCTTGGAAGAATAAGGATGAGCTTATCACCAGGGTCAAGGCCACATTTGTGAATAAACACATTGGCTGTCCTAGAACAAAAGATATAGATATTACTTTTTTTCACAGTAATAGTTTGACTGGTTTACACATACATGGTCTATCTTACTCATCACACCTATATGTGCATGTCAGGGTTACCAGCTCATAGACATCAACTTCAAGATAATTTTTCACTGCTTCTATAAAAGTGATTATCGGGACATTTTATATTGTTCTCAGTTACAGTTTGTAACTTTGCCGGTGATTCATATTCTATGTATGAGACGTTACTTTTGAATATTGATAAAGGAGGCTAATTGCCTCGCAAAATTTGACAATTTACTTGTATGTACTCTCATTATTACTTCACTGATCACACACAGCTTAGTATAAATCATGATGATTTCTCATACATGGCAGCAAGCTCAAAGCTGACAGTTTCTGATAATCACTGAGAACACATGTAAAGAGTCTTTACAAATTTAACCTGGGAATTTAAATAAACAGTGATTGAATATACAGAAAGTATACAGCCCCCTATATCTAGATTTATACAAGAGACCTAGCGGCCTTGACGGTCACCTGAAATAAGCAATGTTAAATGTAAAGATTACAGGGTAAGTAGCTTTCAAGCGTCATCAAAGAGAAATAGTGACATTGATGATAGTAAGCCAATGTCAATACATACATACCATCAAAACTGTCATCCTATACTAATAATTCTTACAAAGCTATTTCCTGTGGGAAATTAACAACGTTATGTTCCAAAAATGCAAAATTCTATAAAAAAAAATGATAGTAAAATTAACCTCCTCCGCAGGAAGAAATGTGAGAGCCATTTTGGTAATTAAAGCACCTTAAGATACTTCCATCCATGAAGAGCATTTCATTCTCCTATAACTAGGTGTTGAGAAGAAGATTTTTCAAAGTTAAGTCAATTTGACCCCTTTTGGTCCTGTCATCAACCCCTGGGGGTCACGCAGGATCAATTTATGCATACCATCTAGCTGTCATCCCTCCCTCATAATTCTAACAAAGTTTGAAATATTTCCAATGGAAATTAAACAAATTATGTTCAAAAAGTAATTTTTCCTATACAAACTATCAGTATAGTATATCTTACCCCCTCCCCAAGGGAAAATATGAGACCCTGTGGCCATGAAATTCGCCATTTTGGTATAGCCTTCAGGAAGAGCATTTGATTTTAACATATCTGGGTGTTGAGAAGAAGATTTTTGAAATTTGAGTTTATTTCACATGTATGGCCCTGCCCCTCAGGCCCCTGTAGGGTGGGGTCTGTATAATTCACTACTAGGTATTTTATTTCATCTTGACCAGGAAAGGTTTCTGCAAAATTTCACTCAAATCGGTTCAGAGGTCTTTGAGAAGAAGTCAAAAATGTTAAATTGTTTACAAATGCACGATGCATGATGACGAACAAAGATGATTGCAATAGGTCACCATGAGACTTTGTCTCAGGTGACCTTATAAATATTTGGACAGTTGAACAGCATCTCTTGCGACATGCTTTACTGATCACAGTTACTGGTCATTTAAAATGACAAACTAAGTAATGCCCATATAGCATACCTCTTTGACAGAGAGGACAGGTCCTGAAAGCTCCATTTGCGGTCTTCTCCATCATTGTTTGTAATCCATAAGGCAGGATTGGACAACTGCCGCACTCCTGTCTGATAAAACCATCAAATTATGTAGAAAATAATTAATATTTTTTCTTCATTATTGCTTTAAATGCCTTTATGAAAAATGAATTTGATGATGTAATAATACTCTGCAGTGCTGTTAAAATTTTCTCACCTGCTCTAGGGTTGCCCATCTGTCAATCACATCTCGAGCGAAATTGTAGTACTCTGGAAGGTTTTCTTTCCTGGATTCATTTTCCATCCACTTCCTGTGCCATTCATAATCCTCAAATAGTTCAGGTGTGTTAGTTTGACTGCTAAATTTTCTACAACCACTACCATCTAAATGTGACCTGAACCTTACAACATTTCCAGCGGCTACATATGTACCCACACATGGAAGTAGTGTTCTCAAACATGGTTGTATCCTGGGAACCAATACTGCCAGTTTCATGTTATCTGTGGGGACACTGTCTGCCTGCACATACAAAATAAACAATCTACAGGTAACGTCAAGCAGGTAAAGATAAAAAAGTAAAATTTATGAGTCTCACATTCACTGTAAACACAGACTTACACACCGTGCTTATTCATACAGAGGAGATATCAGGAAGAAGGACATTGTTGGGGCACAACTAGTTTATAGTATTCAGCAGATGTAATCTAGACCAGGTCAAATGATCCATCAAGATAAACCATCACAAAAGAAAAAAAATAAGATAAACAATTGTCCCTGAATTTTAAAACCTACAGGTTTATGATAATCAACAGCTGACAGTGGGTGCCATAGATGATATGTATTGTCTAATCACCAGTTATATCTACAGCATCAATCTACAACATCATTCTAGCAGGTCCATGTTTGTTCACATCATGTGTACTATATTTGTACATTTGAGATGGATATGTACAGTACATGAACATTACTGTATAACAATCTTCCAATTGTCATGTAAAATTTGGTCATTATATAGTACTAGTTTTATCATAATAAATAATTCAAACAATTTTGAACAAGGCAGAATAATATTTGCCTGCGAAAACATATTCAGGATTTGTTGTACATATGCAAAAGAATACAAATATGGAAATGGCAGTTTATAGTAAATCAAAACATCAAGGGGAATAAAAGTATTATATATTTGTTTTAATGATGAATAAACAAAAAAATTACTTTTCTATGCATTGTTGAAACAAAATATTATTCACAAGAAAGCAATCTCATGTAGAGGTTATCAAGCCTACAAGGTTTCAAAGAAATTGGTTGAAATCAGATGGAGGATATACATCTGGACAAGATAACAATGTTAAAAAAGGGAGGGGTTACTCTTTCCAAAGCTGTAAAATCAAAATGTCAGTATTATGTTAGGAAAACAACATTTCATGTAATTGTTATAAATCCTACAAAGTTTCAGAGATAAAACTGAGGAAGAGGATCTCCCTAAAAAAGTAAAATGCTAAAAAAAATACTTCATGGAAAAATTAATGAAAAAAACCTGTTGTGTAGAAGAACACCATTTAGTGTCAAAGTTATTTAAAAATATACAGATGATTTTTTTTTGTTAAAATGAGAAAACAACAAGGGGCAGTAACTCTTCCAAATAAAGACAAATCAAACTGCCGTTATGGAGAACGCCACTTCATGCCATGGTGACTTAAGCCAGAGACGTGATATATACGTCTCTGATATACGTATATGCTATGATTTAAAAGTTTAACTATATCACTGTTTCTAATTCTAAGAAAATCTTAGATCATCCTTCCATGCCAGCTCAATCGAGCTACGCCGGGTTAAGCTCAAGGTTACAAAATGAATGAAGTGAACAGTTTAACAACATGAGAACACGTCAGAATTGTTCTTTTGCTTATTACTTCCATGCGATCGCTGCCATTGTGCCTCCAACCAGATAAATTATAATGCACGTTACAAACGCTAAAAGAAACAATCCGCGTAAGTCACGCGTGCAAGTCTGGCGGTACGTCTATATACCCGATATTACCCCATACTAACCCAGTGCTACCGAATATTAACCAAATATTACCAAAATACTGGTTAATTATACTTAAATATCAACTAATGATTACAAATGATGAAATGTCTGAACTTGGTAAATAGTGTTTTCTAGGCAAAAATGTGATTGTGAGACGGCTTGTTATCCAATGCTACGTTAAACCAGTTATAATAACGGAATTATACATAAATTTACAAAAATATAAACTAATAACGTTAAATATTACTTATTAGCTTCTGACAATGATTCTTGCATAGAAATTCCACGATTTCGTACAGAATGTCACGCCATACGCGATTGAATACCTATGCAATATACGAGTTATGCCCCTTTACACACTGATTGGTCTGACCTCGTATTCCATGATTTTAATTAATAGAAATGGAATAGATCTGGAACATACTTGGATATGGTAATTGGAAACAGTTTCATATATATTCATCTTGGGAGAATTTTCTGTAATTATATTTAGTTTCAACAGCATAGGAGTATTCACACTCAAAATATTATAGGTTATTACAGAGGGGCGTAAATAACCAGCACGTTTCTATAACTGGTAAATCTCCCTCTGTTGTTTGTACTTCTCTTTACCTTCATTTCTTATTTCTAAAATATACATTGGATAAGTTTAAAACATACTAGCATGACTTACATAACAAACATCTTTTGGCTAATTGAAAACCTAACACGGACACTTGAAGGTGAAATATAATGTATCTTCTGCGTATTTAATATCGGAGACGTACATGTGTTCCTGTTACGCTTACGAATATGAAATGAAGTTCAAAATTACAAAACTGGTACAACAGTTTTTTCTGGAATATGTCACAAATAATCTATCCGAGGCATGTGTGTGATGCCGAACAAGAGAAATAAACCATTGATTTAATTCTTTTAAGTCCGTGGATTCAGAGACGTATATAACACATCACGTGTCTGGTGGATTTGAGTATCGCTCAGAGTCAAACACTGTTCAATGCAGTGGCAGAATTAAAAGTGAAGTTAGAAAAATGTTAATTGATATTAAGGCAAAAAATTATTTATTTTTTCAAAATATTTCGGTGGTATAAGGTAGTAAATGTGGTTTTTTTTTATTAAAAATCCGGCACAAATTTTTTTTCGCAAGTGTTCGTATAAGTCTTCGTACATTGGCTAATTCTACTAAGGTAACACTCCAGAGTTCTATGGGTTTACTATAACATAGTTTGACAGGACAACCAACTGCAAAATATAAGGTTCACGAGTTTATTACACAATGTTAGAGACAAGACGATACAAGACTTGTAGAAATATTCACACACCACACTTGTTATCACACTTTCCCCACACCCTCCAATGCCTCCCTAATATATAGATAATAACGAAGACATTATGAACAACGACGGAGGCATTAATATAGAAGACAGACAAGTAACTGTGGTACGGATAGACGACGGACACTGCGAGAGCCTAGACGACGGAAAGTATCTGATGACACCCAGTCAGTTCCCTGGTCAAACTTGGGCCGGGAGTCAACAGTTGCCGCTGAACGTAAAACTAAAAACTAATTTTGTGACCGAAATACAGTTTAAAGATTTACCAGGTGTTGCGTCACGATGAGTCATCAGCCCGGACCAGTTTTTTCTTCAAACATCATGATCATTCCAGGTTTGACGGAAGACTTATTTAATTATTCTACGTCCATTCGAGAAACCCTATTAATCTAGTCCGTGCGTCCCATCCCTGTGATCCTAGTACCTCCTCCTGATCCTACTCGGGACAATTCTGTGCCTAGCCAAGACAAGGAATGGCCAGTCATATATTTCCAGAGTTTCCCGGGAATCCTCACGTGCCGGCACTTTAAGGGAAACCCATATACGTCACAACACCGGGTAACGTTGTATAGAAACAAAAGGCCCATAGGGCCTGTATCCCTCACATGGATCTTAAAGGCTAGCAATTTTATACAAACATATAGGTAGGATATTTCAAATATTTCCAAATCATTGTTCTATGTGGTTAAAGGGTGGGTATCTTATCTGTTTCAAAGATATAATAAGGAAACTAAGTCCCTGGAGTGGGGTCGGGAAACTCGGTCCCTGGGGTAAAGCTTCAGACCAAATATGAAAGAAATGATTGAAAACTGAAACAGATGATAATTAGACAAGGGTAGCACGATTGGAGTGAAATTGCTTGAAAACTGAGGGTAAACTCCAGACTATATCAATTAAAAAAAAAGAAAACACAAAGGGGACGTAGCTCTTCCACATACAGTCGAACAACTTTGCTGTTCAGGTAAACTTAACTTCTTGCCACAGTGATCAAGTCACACAAAATTTTTAAGACGGCGGTAGAAATGTGAGAGGATCTCGGGGGAAAATACATACGATAATACGCCACGTAGGGGTTATAAAAACAGTGAAAATCAAGCATTGAAATCCGGCATTATGACTTGCAAACGAGTCACTTTTGGTGTACACACAACTTAGTATATATTTGTCATTCAAATCTATTTCCTACTCAATTCTTCTTTTCCCTTCCTCCCCCCCCCTCCCCCATCCCCCTATCTTTTTTATTCGTATATCTATATATTTGATTAAAAATTGTTATTGTTATCATGTAACTTGTATAATGAAATCTTTAGGAGAAGGGGTTTTTAAGTTGTGATAACTTGTGCCTAATCCTTTTTGCCATACGACAAATGAAATATGTGTAAATCAAAATTTGTTATAATTTAAATATTTCAATTAATCACTGTTTCTACTTCAAAGAAAAGCATGGATCACTATGATCCTTCAATCCAGCTCGATCGAATTTATAGCGTTAATGTTACAAATTGAATGGAGTGAACAGGAGAACGGCTGGTAAACACATCAGAATTGCTGGGCAAAATCCAATTATTCCAACAGGAGAATAAGATTTTAAAGAAATTGCAACATTACCCGTTTTGGACCCCGCCGATCAGGTCCTGGGGCCGGGACACGCCATTTATACATAACATGTTCGCATTTCCCTAAGGATGCTTCTGACCAAATTTGGTAAATTTCTACTAAGTCGTTTATGACTAGCAGTTTTATAGAGAAAGTTTACAGACAACGGATGGACGATGGACGCCGCGGCATCCCTACGAGCCAAGTGGGCTGAAAATGACGGCATTCTACACTAGTACTGGAGAACGACACTGCCGAGATTACTTATCCCTCCAACATGAAGAAAATGCAATCTGCTAAAAAACATATTTGGTTATTTGTAATTATTTGTTAATATCAAAGTATAATTAACTAGTCTAGCATTTGGGTAAGCCTGGGTTAGCATAGGGTTAGTATTGGATAGTATAAATTTTGATGGTAGACCAACTCGGTATTTAGACGCACCATTTATATGGCCTTCTAACAATATATTCCAATATATATAAATATATACATAATACTTATTGACGTGTTATCCTTTTCAACACAACTAATGCAAGGAGTACCGTGACCTAAAAGTACGAAGAGTTGACAGGTTGGATCGGAGCATCTGATGGTTGTGGAGTATCTTCGGGGTAGCGAGAGCAACAGGGGGTTGTTTCCGGACCACTGCGCAGATATTCTGCAACAACATGTATCTAGATGCTCTTATACATTGCTGTCAACTTTTGTACTGTCAGGTCACGGTAAAGAAAGCACGTGAATAAAATGATAAAGAACGAAACTCATACATATACAAATCCTCTTCGTCTCGTGTTTACGTTCTTACTATGCGGAGCGCCGCCCTGGAGGAGAGCAGCAACACAAGGCCAATAACTAGCTTGAACTTCGGGTCTACCAAACACACAAAAATGTTTCATTTTCAAAAAATAATTCCTTACAATCATTCAACAAATTTAACATTTATTACATGCAATAGATTCGCTTATATCTTATTCACTTCACGAAATATATATATGATTGTAGATATATCGTTGATAAAGTTTGAATTTATTTAAGTAATAAATATATAACATTGTTGACTGTATAAATACGTTTGTATTTCAGTTATGTATTTAATGTTCATTTTAATTTCAATATGCCCTAGATATACATCACTAGATAAGATAAACGTAATTTGTAAGGGTTCTTAATAACTGTGTTATCTACTGTGTTGTATATAAGTCTCTCTGCCTGTTGGTATACGGAGAGCGTTCATTTGAAACAAAACCCAGTGACATGTGAGAAATATAATCATTAAACATTGATAAGATACATATAAGGTGAGCGGACGTCCTATGATAACTTACGCAAATGATAGAGAGACTGACAACGTGTCGCCGGGTCCCGAGGTGTACATTGGTGTTGGTCTGTAAAAAAAATTACCGTGATACAAACTAACACAGCTCAATGAAAAGGTCTACCTCCAAGGTAAGTTCTGTGTCACGTGTGGACAGCCATCAAAAATATAATTAATTTTATAAAGAAGTTTCTTAGTACTGCTCTAATTTATATCAACCTGCCTACACAAAGAAAAATAACGAGTGCATATTGCATACTGCCAGGTTGGATAATTTGATTCAAAAGCATCGTCGATACTCAAGGGGTTACGACCCCTTTCGCTCTCAGCAGGGTATCGGGGTAGGATAAAGGGACGATTCAAACATGGACATCCGCACTAACAAAACCAGGAATTTAACAAGATCTCGTCTTAAGTATTGTCGTGAATATTCACATTTATATAACGTATGTATGGACACATTGTAGCTATAGATACATTGTAGTTATAGTGGGTACATTGTAAACACAGAAACATTGTATTACGAGTACACTATTGTTACCGATATATAGCAACTACGCATGTATTTTAGTTACAGATCTACATTGTAGTAACTGATACATTGTAGTTATAGAAATATTGTAGTTACGGAAACATTGTAGTTAGATACATGGTAGTTAAATACATGGTAGTTAGATACATTGTAGTTACGGAAACATTGTGGTTAGATACATTGTAGTTAGATACATTGTAGTTAGATACATTGTAGTTAGATACATTGTAGTTAGATACATGGTAGTTAGATACATTGTAGTTACGGAAACATTGTGGTTAGATACATTGTAGTTACGGAAACATTGTAGTTAGATGCATTGTAGTTAGATACATGGTAGTTAGATATATTGTAGTTAGATACATGGTAGTTAGATACATGGTAGTTAGATACATTATAGTTACGGAAACATTGTAGTTATGTGTCCATTGTAGTTGCAGACTCGTTGTGAAAATGGGTCCATTTTAGTTACAGATATATTGTAATTACGGATGCGTTTTAGGTTGATACATTGTAGTTACGGAAACATTGTGAAAATGGGTCCATTGTAGTTACAGATAAATTGCAGTCTGGTCTCACGTGTTGTTTGGGATGATTTCGAACTCTTCTGTCTAATTCATCCCATAAGTGTTCGATTGGGGACAAACCGGGGTTGTGTGGAAGTCAATCGGTAGGGACGATGTTCTAGGTTGCAAGAAAGACACTACAAACTCTTTCAACATGTGACCTAACGTTATCATGCTGAAATGTCAAATGAAAGGCACAACCTTAGGTCTCGGGATCTCATCTCGACAGCGTACAACCGTTACATTTCCGTTAATGATCACTAAAGGTGTCTTTAAACCTTGGAAAATTTCTCCTAAAACCATAACCGATCCACCCCACACGGATAACGGAATTTTAGCATTTCTGGGGGATCAGTTACGGTGCCCTAATATTTCTCTTATACAGCTTTTTATATTCAATAAAAAATCTTCCACAATCAAAGAAGTTACGTTTCTCTATCCTTTCATGATATCCTTTTCAGACTAACTTCATACACCAATATCTGAGCAAATTGAAGATAATTTGATACGAGTCTTTTTTGTGTTCCGTTTGTTACGATTTGTCTGTTACATTGTGTAATGTAGTTCCAATAAGATATTATACGAGAGAAGAAAGAATCTTTATAGATGAGCATGTCTAGCGTGACCGCATGATGGTAGTGATAGAGTGAAATTACCTTTTGACATGGCCACATGGTCATGTACACTTTTCAGTGCTAGGCCTTCCAAGTTTGTTAAGCACATCACTAACAAACCGAACAGCTCTTTGCTACACTATTTCTATCTGTTATATGTCACTCTTACAGGAATACCACTCATACTTAAGGAAGGGTCTAACGAATACTTTATAAGCGTTTTCCTTGAGTAATGTAGATCCTATTTGTGGAATCATAGTCAAACTATTTATTGTGGAGTGGTTTGTCGGTTTTGCAGAAGCTGAGAATACTGGTCGCCTTAGCATTGGCTAGTGGGAATTTCACTACAAGAACGGCCAGGGTCGCTAGTTATATTACTCCTTCCTATTACAGATTTGGTGTCGTGACCAATCCAAGGGTAGAAGCTATTGGAGACCGAGATGTTTCCTTGTGTTGTTGTTGTCTTTGGGGTCGAAGACTTTGTGATGGAGAGAGTAGTGTAAAAGTTTACCAGATTACCGGATTAGTTTACCAGATTACCTGGACTGTGTGTGGGACACAAGAGAAAAAAATATGTTAAAATACAGATATATTTCTCTCTCCTTTTAAAGACTTAACATTTCACCGCGTACAAAGTTAGAATTTAGTGAAGAAGAAATTTGAGAACAGTTGGAGTCAGCTGATCTTACTAGGGAGTACCTTCCCTAAAGTCAAGCGGTAGAGCGTCCGACAAGAGACTCAAAGGGATGCTAGTACGAACCCTGGTGGAGGCACGATGTTTCCTTCATTGTTTTCACTGAAATGAAATTCTGAGTACATTTCTTTCGAGTTAAATTTCTTCGGGGCGAAAAACATGCGGCAATTTAGGAAAGCGCACATATTTTTTGATACCTGTGATCATGGTTCATAGAAGTATCTGGCAACTTTAAAACATACATTTTAAAACACTCTCCTGTGTTTCATATATATTCCTACTTGCTTTCACAAGCTTAATGTTCAGTGTGCCGTATTTCGAATTTTCAGACTGGTTAGTGCAATATAACGATACGGAAATCCAACATTTCCGCCCTGGTTTTAAGTTTCCCGGACTATCGGCGTCCGGATTTTGCGGATTATTCGAACATTACAGGCAAGCAGTTTCTATGAGAAGTGTATAATACAAATAGTATATTACTATTTATTTTTGAAGTCTCTGTTTCTCCTCTGTGGTTGTCGTTCTGTTTACTTGGCTATTCAGAATATCTAGAGGCTCCAAACCCTGAATTGTTTATGTTAATATTTACCTTCAGCTGATCAGAGACCTGAAATTATTTATCAACCACGTATGTCTCTTGTAAAAAAGTACAGACCGCTATGGTAACTGAGAACTTGTTATAGCCTGTACGCTGGGCGAATATGGAGTTTGTAAAGAATTGCATAAGGTTTTACAAGGTACATCATCAAAAAAATATAGAGTTTAAATCAACGATCGGTAAAAAGTAAACACGGCATTGAATGTAGATTACAGGTTTCTCGTCTACGTCTCAAGCGTGATTCTTACTAAAAGTATGTTGTCATTCTATGGGCGTTCTTACTTGTCTGTCACTGTCTTCGTCTCTACAGATTAAAATGCCTTCTATCTGCATCGTTTCGGCGTTCTTCATGAAGATGTTTCTTTTTGTTCTTTTTAGCAAAGATTACCTGGAGTGCGTGAGGGACACAGTGAAAAAATGTTGAAATATAGATATATTTCTCTCTCCTTTTTAAAGATTTAATAATACACTGTGTGCAAAGTTAGAATTCAGTGTAGGAGAGGTTTAATGATAGGCTGGAGTCAGCTGATCTGTCAAGACAATACAGGGAGGGTATGACCATCATGGGAGCGCGGTAAGAATGACCATTTGAAGGCGCCATTTGTTGTAGTCCAAAGGGTTCTAGACTATCTATCAACGAGTTTATTTTGTCTTGCTCGCAGATCGAGACAAAATTATATCCAGATAGAGAGTCAGACTTAGAGAGTCAGACTGACCCTCAGTCAGACTACACTTGTTGCAGATGTTTACCTGAAGGTTTGGTTGATTAATTTTCGGGTTCTATTCTCAATAGGGAAGAGGGTAGGAGTTGTAGGAACAGCAATGAGACGGTACGGACAATTTCAGAGAGGACCAAAAGGCGTGATTTAAGAAACTGCCTAATATTGAATATATCTTGGCAAATTGATAGTTTGTGCAATTTCTGAAATATATACAATAGGAAAATGAGCGAAAGAAATCTAATTTACTTTTATTATACGTCCCTGCTTTTATATATGCACCAACTCAAATTTTAAATTGGTGCAAGTCGAGTACATGTGTACTACAAACCTCCCTTGTACAGTACTCTTTGAGAGATCGGATTCGGATCACTGACTGCTGTTCTTATTTTTAGAGACATAAGGGCAATATATAGTGCGTCTTTTGTTAAGTACACGTCATGTTGTCATTGAGGTAATTTGTCCTCCGAACACGGCCGCTTAATTCCGTCATGGATGACAGTAGCCGTCTTATGTTGGATGATTCTATTTGATACGGGTGGGGAGGGGAGATAGTTATCATATAAAGTCGTACTCTTACCAATAATTCAATCTTTCTTTAAATGAGTCCTAAACGTCTCCGCCAAAAGCAATATACAACCCGTTCTTTCAAATGTGATTCCTGTGGTAAATAACACTGACATGTGTATCAACACGAACATTGCCTTCCACCCCTTGACCATTACTCTGATAGATCGAACTCTTTAGTTTCATAACAAAATACACAAACGTGAATAGACACACACGTGTGTAGGGTGTGGATGGGGTCGATAGTCATATCTCGGTAGCCAGGAATAAGATAGCTGGTGGTAATGTCGAGGGAAAACGCCAACGGTGGTCTGCGAGAGCAATTTTCTCTAAACGGCATTAATGACAATAAAGTTCACACACAGGAACACCTGGTGACTACTAATGGCAGTAAAAGTTACGGTGCTGACCATGTGGTGGACGTCAGGACTTCAAGGGCCGGGTCAACGATCACAGCCCACAACATCTGTTATAGTGTCAACATTCCGTCCAGACCGTGCTGTGGGTCTATGGTGAAAAAGGAAATCCTTAAAAACATCGAGTAAGTATAGTTTCACATCTAGACAATCGACTTGGGTCATCATGACACATCGTTAATCACTACATGTTAAGAACCATCAGTTTTGTTTTATTTTCTATAAACACCCATGCAGGATAACACCACATCATGTTGAAGGCAAGCATTCTGGAAGCAGATGTTCGTATGTATGGCAAATCAAAGTGGAATACATTAATATTTATGGATATCTATTAAAAATGTTTTTTTCAAGAATTTTCTTATACATAGAGATATCATTTCCTAATGCTAAGACATCTACAGTTGAGTGTAGACTAATCTTTACACCCTAGTTCACTCATAGTGTGCATGGAAAAAACCCCACTAATTCACAAGAAACTGATTTAAGGTAAACTAGAAGTGCACTAGGGTCCACATAGGTAATGTGAAAAAAATCCCTGATATATAACGTGTAGAGCCCATGGCCTCATTGTGTTTCAGCCAAGAGACTTTGGAACCCAAGCTACAATAAAATGTACCTGTGGTTTTATCAGTACAGCTGTAGAGAGTAAATATTACAGTGTTACTTGTTTGGTACCATATCATTAGGTATTTTCATTGAATAATTATAAAAAAAAAATGAAAAATTATCAAAATTGAAAATAAAACTTTTAAGTTTTCAAATTGTTCTTCAGTTCATAGATGAGAGTATATCTTTTTAATCTATTAACTAATGAAATGAAAGTATTATCTGTGATAATACAAAACGAGACTTGATTACAAAATATATTTGTATAACATACTGTCTAGTAATTTGTATTGATATTTACAGTATATTTTCTTGACAGTGGTAAAACAAATGTTTGAATGTTGGAGTGGTATATGGTTTATTGAGTAAATATCTCCTTAGATTAACACTAAAATAACATGCTTTTAAAACTGTGTATTTTTACATTCATCACACTCACTCCTGACAGGAACACCTGTCTTTAGCACAGACTTATATTGTAGATATCGTTATCTGTGGTCTTAAGATACAATGACAGACCCACATATTGTGTATATTTTGTATATGTATATAAATCACATGTTCTGAACTCATAAAAGGCAGAAATAGGAAAATGACACATTAAAATTGACTGCCTTCTCAGACATCTCCAACAAAGTACAATTTAACATTCAAATATTAAATATTATTGCTTTGTTCTTGTGGAGTATCCAGAATGAGGGTTGCCTGGGTCCCGCCTTCCCTACCTCCCCAACATTTTGAAAACACCAGTAATAACTGAATGTGCTACAGGTAAAAATTGATCATCCAGTCACCTTATCCAATCAACAGATCAATTAATTAATCAGTGTCACATTATGCTAGGATTGTTGATCCCCTCCTCAGTATCATCACTCTCATGTACATACGACCAGCCCTTAAATCTATTGTAAAATGTGAGGGGCTTTCAGCAACAAAACCCACCAAGCCTTGTAAACAATAGAATAATGGAAAACGACCTTAACCTTTCATTAGATCCTATTTCAAATAATGAAATACATGCATGTATTTAAATCATGATAACACACAAATGAAGATTTTAGATCTGCCTGATAAAAGATTATGAAAACTTAAATATTTTACTAATGCTTTGGTTTAAAATGGAATTTTTAATGTGTTAAGCTTTGTATTATCATATTGTGCATGAAGTGCTTCAACTATATTTTTTATAACTACAGCAGGATCATATTGACTGTGCCATAGGTATAATGACAGCCTCATTGGTAGTCTTCCTATATATTGTAGGTGTATACTTGTACATTGTACAGGTGTGTAATTCACTCTCTTGTGGTTTTTAGACAAAAGCCCTCTAATTTCATCTCAGCCTTGAGTGTCACCAGTGTCTTAATTTCCTTCATTAACAGATTATCGGCTAATCACTTCCTTTACTTACCTGGATCATCACTGATTAAAGTTTGTTCAACTTAATGTATGATAGATACACAAATCTTATTCTGGCTGTCATCATTACATCATTTACACCTATTGAGATGCTTTCTAAAATTTCTATAACAGCTGTTTTTGTTTACAAGTTGGAGAATTACAAGTAGATAATGTATTCAATTAATTAATTTCCTTTCATTGTAAACTCTGTAAATTATATATCTCTCTTCCAAATAGGATGACTTTCATTCATCTCAGATCTTTTGTTCCTATAAGTCTGAGTTTTTTTCAAATATTAATAATTATTGCAAGTTTATAGCTATTCAATTGAATATATTTTGAATTAAGAAATGCATAAGCATTAATATTACAATAAAAACAATGTCATTGACACAATTGTAATATATTATACAGGTAAGGATTTATGATATAACACAGGTAAAAAATCACAGATAGTCATACGCACTGTCCATTACCTGTATTAGGGAAGATAGTACCAACATCTGTTTTACCTGTAGTCCGTACCTTGTCTAAACTTAGTTTTAATCTTGTGCACTACATGTAGGTGTAAAAGTCTATACTCAATTGTATCAGTTTAAAGGGACTTCTGATGCTATTTCCTGTACACAGATGGAGAGATATCATCTTGCCCAATTCAACTTACTCCCCTGTTCCATATACGCATTGCTCTCTCAGTTCTTTGCAGTCCAAATTCCAACATTTACAGATTGAAAACATTTTTTATGGCGTCTCTACCTTTCTAGCTGATTCCTAATATGCCTGAAGTTCATTTTTACTGTAAAGCCAGTTGTTTTCACAAGGATGCTATTCTGAAGTACATTAACATGTGATTGCAAAAATCCCTGAAGTAAGGAGACAAGTGTGTATCAGATGTCCTTTTACACACAGATCATGAAATTTTAATCAATTTTAAAAAATTCAGGAAAGTTATAGGCAATATAATGTTTGAGACTGATTATATGCCCCATTCCTAATTGGATTTATTTCAAATTAATATGGCCAAATTCCCAAAATACATACATGTAGTTTATTCCATAAATGTCCTTCCAAACTGATCCTAATTTTCTTTCCAAAATGAGATTGAAAAAAGGCCCTTTGGGATGGAGTGGAAAAAGCCCTGTTATCAAAACCTTATAAATTAATTTGAAGGGGTTTGTTTTACCTGTTGTTGCAATTTTATACATGAACCATTGAATCCTATTTTTGTATCATCCAGTATTATTGTTTGTCCTTTCAGTGGAGTCTTTAAACCAGGGATGAATGCCATTCTTGGGCCTACTGGGAGTGGAAAATCATCGTGAGTATATTCATTTCTTTTATATATATTTTCTAATTTAGTTAGAACATCACTTCAGTGTTTTTTGATATTCATTTTGGCAGTGATTTTACTGTGACTGTCCTGTATACACAGGTTGAGTACTACATTTGAGAAATAAAGGAAATTTGATATCAGTTCAGTGTACAGGAGATCTGGAGAATGGATTTTGTGGTAGAATTAAAGCATACAACAGGAAACAATTTAAAAGATAGGGAGGAGACTGTAGGGAGGGGAAGAAAGAGGAAGGAGAGGACAGTGGAAGAGGTAGGGAAAGTGACAGGAAGAGAGAGGGAAGAAGTAGGGGAGTGACAGGAAGAGGGAGGGAAGAGGTAGGAGAAGTGACAGGAAGAGAAAGGGAAGAGGTAAGGGGAGTGACAGGAAGAGAGAGGGAAGAGGTAGGGGGAATGACAGGAAGAGAGAGGGAAGAGGTAGGGGGAGTGACAGGAAGAGAGAGGGAAGAGGTAGGGGGAGTGACAGGAAGAGAGAGGGAAGAGGTAGGGGGAGTGACAGAAAGAGAAAGTTGTGGTAATGTACATCATATGGGAAATTGGAATCAAGGGGAATGGAGAGCAAGGGTATGGAAGAAGAAGGAATGGGATGGGGAGAGAAGAGATTAGGGAAGGAGGAAGAGGTCAAAGGTAGTGGGAGGACACACAGAAGCAGGGAAAGTGAGAGGAAGGAATGAGGAGGGGGAAATGGGGAGGTATACAAAATTAGAGAAAGTATAGCAGTAGGGAAGGACAGATGTATAGAGAATGGAGGTAAAAAAATATAGATATTATATACATTACTGGCTTAGTTTGGACAAATATACTGAAACGGATAAGTCACACTAATTTACTGCTAGATTTTAATACAAAAATTGAATTTTCACCACAGATTACTGGATGTTCTAGCAGGGAGGAAGGACCCAGTGGGTCTGAGTGGTGATATACTGATTGATGGGGCACCCCCACCTGATAACTACAAGTGCATGGTGGGATACGTAGTACAGGTAACTTACCTGTGATTCTTACTACACAATTGATCTCATCTCCTACAGCAAAACTTTTTAATACAATACATTACTACAGGAATAAATATTTAAGATTGTAAGAACAGTTGTAGGGGCTGAATGATAACTAATTATACATGTAATAATACATGTACTGTAATGATAACTCTAGAGGCTGTCTGAGTTGATACTGTAATAAAAACTCTACAGACTGAGTTAATACTGTAATGATAACTTTAGAGGCTATCTGAGTTGGTATTGTAATGATAATTCTAGAGGCTATCTGAGTTGATAATGGAATGATAATTCTGGAGGCTATCTGAGTCAATACTGTAATGATAAATCTAGAGGGTGTCTGAGTTAATGCTGTAATGATATCGCTAGAGGGTTTATTAATAATGAAATAATAATCATCACTCCAGTGTGATTTTATTCTGTATATATAACAGAAAAGACCACCTTTACCTGAATTAATTACTTAAAGTGCCAACTATAGACACTCATTAAGTGTATTGTACTATAGATACAATAAATATAGGGGCTGAATCCAAGTCATCTGTACTGTTAAAAGGTAGGACATTTTACAGTGATGAGGGGAGTGTGTAGCCCAGGTTTAATGACAAAATAATGAATATACTAGTGTGCCGTGTATACTGTTTCGTAAAACTTACAGACACAGGTAGGGCAACTGTTGATCAATTATACCATACTTATTCAGCTGTCTAACCATATTTGGTTTTAAGTCCACCTCTTGCTGTGCTGTGAAACTCACAATAAATTTTATGTCAATGTCCTATAATAAGCCCACCCCCTGAGTCCGTGGTTATGTACTGGCGCACGGGGGTTTATCAGGTGATTTTGATATTTAGGCTACACATATGCTACCATTATGCCTTATCTACCTGGTTGAAGTGTTGATGTGTGTAACTGTTTTGTAGATATACAGTGTGTAACATACAAATAAAACCTGTGAAACCTAGACCCACTACAGCCACATAATGACCTCACCATCTAAAAATGAAGTTAGATTACTTACAGGTATGTTAAGGGTAGAATTGGTCAAACCCTGAAAGAGGAAGTAGTTGGTGAATTGGTTCATGTACAAAATATACGTGTTATATGGGGTAATGAAAGCTTGTTTGTATAATTAACCACAGACAATTAATTAAGATTGCATAGATATATAGAAACAAAATGTGGCGGTTGGGGGAGGGATTTTGATGCTGAAGTAGATTTAAGTTAATGATTAAGTTGAATCCTCTGGTAAATTTCATAATTCTCATACAAATAAATATAAGGATTACAAACTAAAAAGTAATAAGTATTTATGAAATTCCACCATGTCTAAAAAATGCATATCATTTGTGTCCCAATATTGGGGCCTTGTGATGCAAGATACAGTGGTCAGGGATGGAACATTCGCCAGCTTCATGCAAAAATATATCGGACCTTTAAAAATAAGTCCTATCTGATTTTCAATTCCTTCAACCTGTGTGCCAGGACACAATTTTGGTACATCAGTTTGTATTAAGCAGTTCCATACCAAAAATATTAGGCCTTCAAAAAGAAGTCCTAGCTTAGCTTTGAACCCTTCAGTCATAACCAGGCACAATCACTTTGATGAATGTACATATTGACCTCAGCTGACCCACAGGAGATGATGATTGGCAGGTCCAAAAAAGTGTTAAATTTACCGAAATTTAATGGATAGAAGTGTCATACAGTGCTTTACCAAAATTGTAGATTTCATAACCCTAGAGTATCACATTTCCCCTTGGGAAGGGGTAAAATTTTCTACTTTATAGAAAAAGTGTATTTTTGAGCATATTTAAAAAAAACATTTTGTGTGCAATAGTTGAACCTTAGTTAGAATTTTCAGTATAAGCATGAGACAGCAGTTAACAGTATGCACAGTTTACATTTGCATTATGTGTACATTTTAGTTAAAGGTATCTTACTTTTTGTGATAAAATCATTTCTTTGACATATTACAAGAAACATTGTAACTCAAGTGACCATTAAAGCCTTGGTCCTCTTGTTTAATTACTACATTACATGTGTGTAAGTGTCATTTGTATAAATTAATTATATATATTGTACATTCAAAGAAAGGTCTGTCTTAATACTTAAATATAATTCATACACAGCTTGCCGTAGTAAGTTTTTCAGGCCTGAAGGTCAAATGTTATCTTAATGTTATTATTATCATTATGCAATAACATGAGTTCTCCCAATGCTCCTGATAGTTTCTGATTGACCTCTGCCCTTAGTGAGATAGTTACCAGCTTTATGTACTACATGTACAAGGAGATACACTTCAGAATGACTTAATGAATTATAAACCCCCAAAAAAGGCTAATAGAGAAACCATTGAAATCGATGCTTTTCAGGTCAGAAGGTCATTAAAGTCAAAGTCATTGTTCTTATAAATGGAAATTCAGTCTCTGTACCGTAGCTTAAGTGTCTTTAGAGCACTTAAGTCTTATTTTGCTACAGTCAGCTTTGTAAATGAAAGGTTTATTATTCGAAATTTGATTATTTTACAATACAATTCGTTCTCCAATTAATTAGATTTCATGAATGCTTCATTAGTAATATTGCTTGCTAAGAATATTTCTAATCAATAATTACTTTGTGTGCTTCTAGGAAATTGTTATAGCTATCAAAGACCAAAGGTTTTTTTCCCAAAAGTGCTTTTAGTTTTATTAACCTTAAAGGGATGCTTTGATGTAAAACTTTCTCCTTATTCTTTTATCATTTGATTAAACAGTCACTTTGGATTTAGGTCAGATTTGAAAGTTTAAACCACCCCCTTCCCCCCTTCCCCCATTCCACCCCACCCCACCCCACCCCACCCCCAAAAAAACAAAAAAATGAAAAAACGATGTGCTTGCATCTAGATTTGAATTTGAAATTCATTAAACAAAAAGTTGTTGGAAATGAGTTCCTTGATAAGTCCAAGTACATAGTCTTTTGTCATATACATATAGAATGTTTACTTTTAGGATGATGTCGTCATGGGGACTTTGTCGGTGAGGGAAAACTTCCACTTCTCTGCAGCCTTGCGTCTGAGCAAGTCTGTTAGTCAAAAGGAGAGGAACGAACGGGTAGAGAATGTCATCCAGGAGCTGGGACTCACACACTGTGCAGACACAAAGGTGAGAGGTCAGACAAAGGTGAAAAGTCAAGCATATACATGAAATGTCAGACACAAAGGTGAAAGGTTTAATACAAGAAAGTAAGATGTCCTATAAAAATATGCTATTAAACATTAAGGTTAAAGGTCAAGAACAAATGTTTAAGATCAAATGTCAAAGATAAGACATGATAAGCACTAGAGTTTGTAGTTATAACTCCTATAAAGACTAGAGGTCAGGCACCATGATGAGAAGTCATAAAAATAATGATGCCAAACACTCAGGTAAAGTATTTCAAGGAATAAAAAGTTGCAAGGTCAGAAATAAAAGTAATAAATAATACGTAAACATAGGGTGCCATTCGTAAAGGGAAGAGATCAAATTCAATACTGCTGAAAAGGTTGTCTACTACAGGGGCTCTTTTTTGACTATTTTGGAGGAAGAAATTGAATAAATTCATAAGACACAAATGCCTTGAAAATAAAAGTTTATCAAGAAAACAAAGTCAATTTAAGATTCTTCAAAAGTACATTTGCATCAAGCTTTTGTAAAGTTCAAAGATTGAAAAGGCATCTTTTATAATAAAAGATCTGATACAAGCTGAGTAGTCAGACAACCTAGTTTGAGGTTACAAATCAGTGTGGGAGGCTAGCATCAAATGATTGTAGATGAAGTGTTAGACTCTGAAAGGTGAGATGTTGATAGGTCACAGGTCACTCTAAAAGGTGAGATGTTGATAGGTCACAGGTCACAGGTCACTCTGAAAGGTGAGATGTTGATAGGTCACAGGTCAGTATGGATAGTCAAAGGTTTATCTCCAAACACAAATAAACCAATAATAGATGTCACAGATATGACAGGCCATATACACAAGTGTAAACTTTGTTGAGGTTTTTATTGATATTAAAGTGAGATATAAACATGAGATAGGAACTGTAAAACTCATTCAAGCTGGTAAAGTTGACACATGATTGGTCAAAGTAAGACAGTAAAACCGTATAAGGATGTGTATTAGGTTTATCTTTGACAAACATTTTCCAGGCTCATTTTTTTATGTGGCATTCAAAAAACATTATAGGTGGGTAATGAGTTCATCCGTGGTGTGTCTGGTGGAGAGAGAAAGAGGACCAACATAGGCATGGAATTGATTATCTCCCCTCCTGTACTCTTCCTTGATGAGCCGACCACAGGACTTGACTCCAACACAGCCAATTCTGTCATGTTATTACTACGCAGGTAAGCAGGTCTAAAAGATATTAAAAATTATGTCATTGTTGACTCCTGATTTCTGAGGATTAATCTTGATAGCAAAATTAACTCTGACTGTAACATATGTCAACTTTTATCAGTTAATCATTTTTTGGAATAAGAGGAGTACACTCAAATTTCATGAAATAAATTATATTTGATAGAGGAAAATATACATACTTATCAATTCACAGATTGGCCTTAAAAGGACGCACCATCGTATTTTCCATTCACCAGCCTCGCTATTCCATCTACCGCTTGTTTGATGGACTCATGTTGCTGTCACTTGGTGAGACAGTGTACCACGGCCAATCTCATGAAGCTCTGGATTACTTTCAGTCATTGGGTAAATATCTGTACAATACTGAAATCAGGAAAATGTGGGATACTGACCATCACCTCCTTAATTTCATTTTCAAAATACTTTCCAATTTAAACAAACTTTTCTAGGCTGGTTCAGTGTGGAAATATAAAGCTTGAGTTTGAACATCAGGAATCGGTGCATTGTTAAACAGCAAACTGTATGCTTCTTGGCTTAGGAATATACTTGTGGCATTTTGTTCATATAATGTTATAAGTTTTCATACAGTTTAACAGTAGTTAGTGCCCCATTCATACTACACTTCTTTATATTTCATTGGTATTCTGTTTGTCCATTCATTCCAAAAGATTAGTACAGAGAAAGGGGCACAGTTTTACAATGACTTCTAATTGTGAGAGTGTGTTCTGTTCCCTGTCATAGTCAGATGTGATATAGAGATACATCTTGTTAATTAATAGAGATACATCTTGTTAATTGTGTAATAAATAATGTATCATAATGTTATACAGCTTTATATGTCACTGTACAGGTCATGTATCATAATGTTATACAGCTTTATATGTCACTGTTTGTACATGTCATGTATCATTATGTTATACAGCTTTATATGTCACTGTACAGGTCATGTATCATAATGTTATACAGCTTTATATGTCACTGTTTGTACATGTCATGTATCATTATGTTATACAGCTTTATATGTCACTGTTTGTACAGGTCATGTATCATTATGTTATACAGCTTTATATGTCACTGTTTGTACAGGTTATGTATCATTATGTTATTCAGCTTTATACATCACTGTTTGTACAGGTCATGTATCATTATGTTATTCAGCTTTATACATCACTGTTTGTACAGGTTATGTATCATTATGTTATACAGCTTTATACATCACTGTTTGTACAGGTTATGCAATAGAAGAACACAATAATCCTCCGGACTTTTTCTTGGATGTCATCAATGGAGACCTCTCTATGGCTAGTATGTCTGATGATCTGCTGAAAAAAGATGGTAAGTGCTGCCTCTTCCATTACTGTCACTTGCCTCCCTTGCTGGAAGAACATTGTGAGGGCTTGACAATTTCTGCAGCTTCTTTTTACTGTTAATGCTCCCTACCCATGGCAGAGCTGGGAAAAAGCTGTGAAATGGACTGGCTTGTGTAGACTTAGTTGTGTCCTTGGGCATGATTCTTTACCCTAGTTGCTCTGAACAGCATACAATGGGCCTCAAATATTTTGTTCAGTGAAGTAGACAACAGCTCCTAGAAAGAGACTAAGGCTCAAAATGGCTCAGATTGTTTACAGGGAGATAATAAACTAATAAGAAAGTTCTTTGTTGTTGTCATCACTGTGGAAGTGGTTTATTATATCAACAAAGTCATAGAAAAACATAGATCTATTGATGGGTTATCATAAAAATATATTTTTGATAAGCTGTCTTACATAGTCATAATACATTACAATATTAGATCAGCATAGGGCAGATTAACAGGATCTGATACCAGTGTATTTTTGTCATTGCCTTTTTAGTTTTTTTCTCACTTGATGTATGCATTTTTAGTATATTTCTGTCTCGATGTATGCCTTTTTAGTATCTTTCTCTCTCAATGTATGCCTTTTTAGTATCTTTCTCTCTCAATGTATGCCTTTTTAGTATCTTTCTCTCTCAATGTATGCCTTTTTAGTATCTTTCTCTCTCAATGTATGCCTTTTTAGTATCTTTCTCTCTCAATGTATGCCTTTTTAGTATCTTTCTCTCTCAATGTATGCCTTTTTAGTATCTTTCTCTCTCCGTGTATGCCTTTTTAGTATATTTCTGTCTCGATGTATGCCTTTTTAGTATCTTTCTCTCTCAATGTATGTATATAGTCTATAAGTTTCTGTCTGCATTAATCTTTGTAAATTGTGAAGTAAATGATATCTAAAATATGAAAAAATTCTCTAGTGTACCTGCCTTTTACACATTAAAAGAAGGATGCACTACTTAATAATCGGTGACATCACTATGTTATGTGACATGAAAACGTTAACCTGACAACGGTAACTATATTAGACACCATTTTTACATCTTTGGTCTGATAAAGTCCTGAAGATGACTCCCCTAATCAGCTGAAGCAATGTCAACAACTCCTGAACCAGTTTAAAAACATCACTGATATAGAGGGTCCTTTATTTAAAGATAGTGTTTTCTTGAATTATGAAATATATCGACTTGGGTGATGGTGATTTTATAAACATGATTCAATAATTTTTCATTTCTTAAATAGTATTTTTTTATGTTCTCCAGTATCTAATACTCCTCTCTATTGTATTGTTACAGATCAACTCAGTTTGATTAACTCATCTAATGGCAAAGGTAAGCTATCATTTTGTACTTTGTTCTAGAGGCAAAGGTAAGCTATCATTTTGTACTTTGTTCTAGAGGCAAAGGTAAGCTATCATTTTGTACTTTGTTCTAGAGGCAAAGGTAAGCTATCATTTTGTACTTTGTTCTAGAGGTAAAGGTAAACTATCCTATTATATATGGTTTAGTTTCTATTTTTATGATACAAAATTAAAGAATTACATATTAAATGTTCAGTTTAATCATTTTGACAGTAGTAACACACGTTAATACTGATAGTGATGAGACCTAGGAGAGTTTCAGCTGTATACAGTGAACTGATGGACCAGTTCTGACCAGTAGATAAATTATGTTGTATCCTCTGAGGTGTTGTACCATACATTAATACTGATAGTGATGAGACCTAGGAGAGTTTCAGTGAACTGTCTGATGGGTCTGGGTAGATAAACTATGTTGTAGTTTCTGAGGTGTTGGTTTTATTCTGGGCAGCCATGTGGTGCATGCCATCAGATGACTTACTATATCCCTTTAACCTTATTTCTTCTAGCATGCTTGATAGTGGTGAGGTAGCCTTTGTGTATTACAAAGAATTCAGTTTATATTGTAGTTATATCTTTACTGTATACCATTACTAGGACAACTTATTACATCACGCTAGATTCTGTTTATACTGATATATTTACATATACATAGATATATATAGTTATTCATGGCCTTTTTACTGTTTTATTTACTTCTGATGCTGAGAACAGATCCTGAAACAGGCACAGGTATGAAATTTCTGTCTTTGGATCTTGACTGTTTAAATAAAACTCAACAAACAAAATACATCTGTCTTTAATTCTCTATCACAATACCTCTCATATAATTTTTTTCCCAGTATATGTTAATTTAACTATAGAAAACTGATAAAGATCATGTTTTCATGATATCAGTGCATCTGTTTATGACAATCGAACACTATAATAATGAGTAAGTGTAGATATAACATTGACAATAATTTACATTCTTTCAACCTCCGAAATTCTTGGACCACTTGGGAATATTATTTGATTTATGAAAAAAGCCTTCACGTTATCTTAAATATCGGGTCAAGTCACTAATTGATCATGAAGGCATTTCTTTGTATTTATCAATCAGAAGGTTTACATAAGAGTGGTATTTTCAGGGAATGCAAGTACACATGAAAAGCTGATAGAAGGCTACAAGAAATCACGCTGGTACCAAAGGTATGATATGTTCTAGAATTGAGAGTTTTAGTTTATTCTGATATATGATCCTTCTATCTGTATCCTATCATGATCTTCTGTCCTTTCATTACAATTTACTTCCAAAAAATTGTGTTATACCATTGTAGGTCACGTCATACAGAGTGCTAGGGCAACCTATTTCTGGTTGTGCTTCATCTATTAGTTGTGTTCAAACATTTTCTTAAGTTTGTCACCAAGTAAAAATACTTTAATAAGATAACCTCCTTGTTTACTAGTTCAATAAAAGTAGAATAAAGTATTTTGTCATCTAAAGTACTTAGAGGGTCTTAAACAAACCTATCTATAAAAATTCAAAAATGGGTTTTCCAGCAATGCTAATTTCCCATAGACGTCAGCCTAAAGATTTTTTCCCTCTACAAAACCCCTCACCAATATATTGCTTTGCATCATCAAAGTTGGTTCCCTTGCCTTTACATTTAATCCAAATTAATTGATGAAACACTTGCCTAATTAACCAATTACGTAAGTAAATTACTAAACTTTGAATGCCGATTGTCACAAAACAGATAAAAGACAATTAATTATTTTAACAAAATAAGAAAGTTTGAACCATAAACTAAATACCAAAATACTAAAACAGTAAGTATACTGCCAATATTATTGATTTTTTAAGCATTTTGTGAGGAAATCAAATTTTTGTGAACAAATGATATTTAGAATGTCTTCCATATTCAGTTCATTTAAAATTATTTAACATAAAGATAACTTTCTCTCTTACCCTAATTCTGCTCAAAAGTCAAAACTTCACCATTCGTGCAAAGTGTTGATTTTGGCTTCGATTTGTATCTCTCCAATGACTTGTGGAACAATAGAGGATATAAAGGGACCTCCCTGTTACACTCAAAACCTTCATGCAAACAGATGCCTTTCCTAAAATATACAACAACCCCTAGCATGCTTACAAGTAATGCCGACATGTCCTTGAATGACTATGTCTCTAAATTATAATTAGGACATTAGCGATCATACTATACAAATCTTCCAACAACATATTATATAATCTATATACCCCAATATCGTTAGTATAGTGGCAGCCTGTCTCAATGGAATTCAAGGACTCATATATCTTAGAACACAAGGGCGAGATTTGGCACTGGCTGCCAAAATGAAAGCGTGCCTCAATTTTCACAGTTTAGCCCAGCATGTGAAAAAATGAGTGAGATCTTACCAAAAGGGCACTATTTGTCAAACTAGATTCTACTACAGATAATTGTGACTTTCCAAAGTTAGACATGGAATACCTTCGCACAATATTCAGTGGCACAAACCAAATATCACTGGGAGCTGGATACATAAGAGAGCACCTCAGTGGCGATGGTGACTAGAAGGTCGGGATTTATTGGCACTCACGAGACATTGTACAATGTCAGATCCACTCAAGGCAAAAGAACAGTGTAGAGCACAATGTCATAAATCTGATAAAAGATTATTATTGCCAGTGTCCTACTGGACAGAGAACCATGGGAGTATGCTCCCACATAGCCAATACCCTGTACTATTTATAATACTACATGCATTTGGAAACCAGTAAGCTTTTGCATCTGAAACTCAAAAGATTTAAGACAAACCACAAGTGATGTAGATTTCGCTACCATCTGCCATCTTCAAGGCATTAGGTATGGTAGACTTGGACAATTAGAACTGCATTACTGTATAATGGAGACCCAACACTGACATGGCAAATCTGATTCTAGGAGGAAGAAGACTTATTGGAGTCTAGATTAGATGGTTTGATACGTAAACCAACTTAAATCCATTATTTAGTATTCTTGTTAGATTATTGATTAAGCATTTGTAAAAAAATTGAATTTTTGTAGTTATCAGGGAACATGACGGCCATTTAAAAAGTTGAAATTACACTTTTGTGGGTTATAAGTGTAGGTGACAGTCACTTTGTACTAATAAAACCAAGTGTAAACATTTTATTACAGTTCACTTTACAAGACTTAAATCCAAAAGAGATTTTCCACTTTTATTGTATTTCCTTAAAATAATTATAGCAACATTGTCGATCAATTTTAATGACTTTGCACAAAACTCCTAACTACTTTTTTATGGTCAATATATTTCAAACTGTTTAAAGATACTTTTAGCACCTAATTACTCCAGTAACTACAATAGAAGTTGTACTTTTTACCTCCAGAAAATTTCACTTACTGTAAAAAGAGCATGTTCTTTCTCCAATTCCATCACATTTTTATCTCCTGTTCCCATTGTATTGACTTCTTGCTCTGCATATAAGATATTGTAGCTTTTTGCCCAAAAAACATACATTTTTTTTCATTTTTTGGCAAAAAAGGGGCTCTATATTTTTTTGTATGTACATGTTTTAACTTAAATGCCTATTTATAAACACACAACTACAGAGACTACCAATGGCACATCAGAGCTTTTGTATTTGTTCTTAGGCCCATTTTGATACCCCACCTTTGTTGAAGATTTAGAGGAAAATGAATTGTAATGTAATTTGATTCAAAAAGAAAGTACCAGATTTCACCTTATTTTTGTTTAAAATGTGGCACAAAGTTTTTTTAGGCTTTACGGTGACTGACAATATCCCTGTGTTTTATACATTACTGTGACAATGCTTATTGTAGCCTCCAGTCATCTGTACAGCCAATTCAAAAGTCTTACATGGAAAGAAAGGCAACAGGCACAGTTGTCAGAATGCCTCGAGTGGAGTATGCCACCTCCTTCTTTACACAGGTAAGTATATGTAGAGTGGAGTATGCCACCTCCTTCTTTACACAGGTAAGTATATGTAGAGTGGAGTATGCCACCTCCTTCTTTACACAGGTAAGTATATGTAGAGTGGAGTATGCCACCTCCTTCTTTACACAGATAAGTATATGTAGAGTGGAGTATGCTACCTCCTTCTTTACACAGGTAAGTATATGTAGAGTGGAGTATGCCACCTCCTACTTAACACAGGTAAGTATATGTAGAGTGGAGTATGCCACCTCCTACTTAACACAGGTAAGTATATGTAGAGTGGAGTATGCCACCTCCTCCTTAACACAGGTAAGTATATGTAGAGTGGAGTATGCTACCTTCTTAACACAGGTAAGTATATGTAGAGTGGAGTATGCTACCTTCTTAACACAGGTAAGTATATGTAGAGTGGAGTATGCCACCTCCTTAACACAGGTAAGTATATGTAGAGTGGAGTATGCCACCTCCTTAACACAAGTAAGTATATGTAGAGCAATCAGGAAAACAAAATGACTAACAGGCAGCCATCTTGGATATGGCAGCTAAAGATTACCTATTATTGCTCTTTCTTAAGAGGAATTTTTATATTTTGTAAATTTTATGGCAAAAATGTAGGAAAGGAGCAAGAAGAAGGGAAATGATCCAGTTTTTAAATATCAAACAATGGTGGGCATCAAGATCCCTCTGGGATCTCTTGTTCTCATTATTATTCAACATTTGCAAAATTAACTCTATTCATTTAATAATCTTGCTAATATACTATCTCATAGCATTTTTTAGTCAGAAGAAGACAAAAAGACAAATATTTGTACTTTTCTTATGCATGAAATTTCAAATGCTCCAGATCTCCCTAGTAAGAAAAAGGCAGTGTTACCTTCACTGTATTACCTGGTATATCATAAGGACAATGAAGGAGTTAGCTATTAACTTTAAAGGATTTCATTAATCTGTTTTTTTTCCTCATTATTGATTTTTACTTGGAATATATTCAAAAGTTTGAATGTAACAGTCCCTATATGCCTATTGGGATATAATGATTTAGCAATTACAAATTTCTCCTTCAACAGTTTGCTGTGGTATCTCGGAGAACTATGAAGAATTTGATCAGAAATCCCCAAACTTCGATAATGCAGGTATGATATTGGTGAATCCTACATCAGGATTCTGAGTGTATAAAAGAATCCTGTTGTTTCTATGGCAACTATAAATCATAGGCTCAAGGACTAGTAAAACCTCAAGGATGATGCTAGAAGTTTTAAAACTTGTCTTAAATGTGAAAATATATTTCCAATTTGTGAATTCGAAATATTCCTTGATATCAAATTTTTTTATTATAATACGACAGTGTTATTTTTTGTATTGTTATTGGAAATGAACAATATGTAAAGCCCCAGTCTTTGTACAGGTAATGGTGATGGTGGTGTTTGGAGTCATTGTTGGTGCTATCTACTGGGATGTTGATGATGACTGTACTTCTGGTATCCAGAATCGGTAAATCTTTATCTTATATATCTGTAGCTTTTGTTACACCTATAACATGTGTACTGTACCTACTATGTTACATGTAATTTCTGTATTACCTGTTATATCAGTATTACCTAGAATGTCTGTATTACCTGTAATGCCTTTTACCTGTAATGTCTGTGTTACCTGTAATGTCTGTGTTACCTGTAATGCCTGTTACCTGTAATGTCTGTGTTACCTGTAATGTCTGTATTACCTGTAATGCCTGTTACCTGTAATGTCTGTGTTACCTGTAATGTCTGTGTAACCTGTAATGCCTGTTACTTGTAATGTCTGTGTTACCTGTAATGCCTGTTACCTGTAATGTCTGTGTTACATGTAATGTCTCTATTACCTGGAATGTCTTTGTAACCTGTAATGCCTGTGTTACTTGTAATGCCTGTGTTACATGTAATGTCTGTGTTACATGTACTGTCTGTGTTACTTGTAATGCCGGTGTTACATGTGATGTCTGTGTAACCTGTAATGTCTGTGTTACCTGTAATGTCTGTGTTACTTGTAATGTCTGTAATACCTGTAATGTCTGTGTAATACTTGTAATGTCTGTAATACCTGTAATGTCTGTGTTACCTGTAATGTCTGTGTTACTTCTAATGTCTGTGTTACCTGTTATATCTGTATTACCTAGAATGTCTGTGTTACTTCTAATGTCTGTGTTACCTGTTATATCTGTATTACCTAGGATGTCTGTGTTACTTGCAATATCTGTATTCTTATGTCTGTGTTACCTGTAATGTCTGTGTTACCTGTAATGTCTGTGTTACCTGTAATGTCTGTGTTACCTGTAATGTCTGTAATACCTGTAATGTCTGTGTTACTTGCAATATCTGTATTACCTAGAATGTCTGTGTTACTTCTTATGTCTGTGTTACCTGTTATATCTGTATTACCTAGAATGTCTGTGTTACTTCTTATGTCTGTGTTACCTGTAATGTCTGTAATACCTGTAATGTCTGTGTTACCTGTAATGTCTGTAATACCTGTATTGTCTGTATTACCTAGAATGTCTTAATTACATGTAATGTCTGTGTTACCTGTAATGTCTGTGTTACCTGTAATGTCTGTGTTACCTGTAATGTCTGTGTTACCTGTCTGTGTTACTTGTAATGCCTGTTTTATGGGAATGTCTGTATTACCTAGAATGTTTTTATTACCTGTAATGTCTGTGTTACCTAGAATGCCTGTATAACCTGTAATGTCTGTGTTACTTGTAAAGCCTGTGTTAACTGTAATGTCTTTAATTCCTGCACTGTTCCAGTTAGCTGTAATGTCTGTGTTACCTGTAATGTCTGTAATACCTGTTATGTCTGTGTTACTTGTAATGCCTGTTTTAACTGTAATGTCTGTGTTACTTGTACTGCCTGTTTTAACTGTAATGTTGTTAATACCTGCACTGTTCCAGTTAGCTGTAATGTCTGTATTACCTGTCACAGGGAACTGCCTGTAAGGTCAATCAGTCAAGCATATTGCAATCTGAGGTGAAGATCTGAGGTGGTTTTTTTTCCTCCTTACCTGACTGTAGGGGTAACATGTGGGTCTCAGGTTGATATAAGTTGAGATTTCAAAATAAAATAATATATTAGTTATTATCTGAGTGTAAAACTATGCCCAGTAATAACCACACATAGTAGTTTCAGTGTAAGTGCCAACAAATGTGATATAACTGTCCTGTAGTAAGTCTTATCCTGTACTAGGAAACACATGTTTTCTGATGTCTGTTTTAGGAACAAATTCTGTAGGATGTATTGTATGCCATTCCTGTTGAATGTTCTCACTAAAGAGGTAACCCCAGGTAATATGTTTTTCTGTTACAGAGTGGGCGTGTTCTTCTTCGTTGTGATGAACCAGGTGTTTGGAAACCTTTCAGCTGTGGAACTCTTCATCAAGGAAAGAGCGATTTTCTTGTAAGTTATGTTCTTTTTTTTATGTATCTATCACCTTTTGTTCATTTTTGTTTATTTTTTTTGTTGTTGTTTTAATTTAAATATCTTTTTGAAAACTAAAGCATACAGTTCTATAAGTAGGAAATCAGATTGAGAGAAACTGCTATAATTTTACAGACACGAGAACGTGAGTGGATTCTATAGGGTATCTTCCTATTTCTGCTCCAAGATCTTCTGTGATGTGGTTCCGATGAGGCTGATACCTGTGTCAATATTTGCTGCGATCACATACTTCATGATAGGTAAGATCCATACTAATGTGGATCTCCATACTGTCACAGAATTACAGGCTCATTAAAACTTTTAAGTATACAAATGTTAAGACGGGGCTACATAAACTGGATTCACAGACTGACATCATGTCCCAATCAGTATATACACTTAAAAGTAATATACCTTGCCTACTGATCAACAGAGTTCGACATACCTTTTCAAGGTATCCCAGACTGATGAAGTTTGATGTACCTCTTCAGGTTGACCCATATTAATAGAGTTTGATGTACATCTCCAGGTTGTCACAGATTGATAGAATTTTATGTACATCTCCAGGTAATCTGAGATGTAGCCAGGTACAGGTAAGACCCTGTATTTAATATGATTATCTAATTTACCAGGCCTAGAGGTAGATGTTGGGAAGTTCTTCGTTTACCTCCTCAGCTTGTTCCTCGTCACCCTCTCCGCCTCAGGCTTCGCCTTCTTCTTCAGCGCTTCTGTGAGGATATTTGCCGTGGCTAATCTCTGTATTGCTCTTTGTTATGTTTTCATGATGGTAAGTTGAATTGTTAATCATCGATGTTTTGTATAGATGTGTATGAGACTGTGCTAGAATCATTACAATTGATAGGAACAGAATAAAACTGGAGGTAATCAGTGTAAATATGTGTGGTTTTCCTGATTTTAACATATATTTGCTACCAAAATTTTGCAGCTACCTGTGCAAGCTTTATTTTGGAAATTAATTTATGAAAATATTCATAATTTCATCTCTTTTTCAATTTCACCTGTTATTTTGCTCTGTGAAACAAGGCCTAACATAAGTGATTGACTTAATGTATGTAAACTTCAGGTGTTTGGAGGACTACTGGTGAACCTGGACTCCATTGCAGACTGGCTGGAATGGATCAAGTGGTTTAGTGTCTTCAGATACGGATTAAATGTAGGTTATATATACTGTAAGGTCATGTATTTTCATAGTGTTGAAATTTTGGTGGGTTTTCGAAAATATATGTTCTCTTAGACTATTAATTTCGTAGATAAATATAGCTCTATAGATCTACTTCTACTTATTTTAGTGGTTTGTGTAGATACGAATGGTTTGTGTACATATGAATTCATTTAGAGCACCTACAAAATCAATAAAATATCCTCAACAGCATTTTCCTGTTTACAATATATTCAACAGAAAGTTGGAATTTCTTACAATCACACAACTCTGTTCCTGTTGAAATGTATGCAAACAAAGGGATTTATAGCTGTGTAAAACCATTTTCTCTTCATATGTGTATTGTATCATCCTGAATAACAATAAGTTAGTGTTTATTTATCAAGAGAACAACCATGTGTTTCTGTACATAATAACAGTTTAAAGAATTTTGATATTTTTCTATGATATCTAAATCTAACTTTATTTGCAGGCCTTATTGGTGAATGAATTAAAAGATTTGAACCTTTATAACAAAACAACAGGAATAATTTGGTAAGTTATAAAAGAAGTGTGTTATAGGGTAAAGAAACTAAATGCACTGAAGTCTAGTAAGCAACCAATCATTGATACATTTATCGGTAATTTTTAATTAATGAATTATTAAGATAAAATTCCTATCTATGTACAGTAAGTTCCGAGGTTTATAGTTAATTTTCAAATTAATTTGTTACAAGAGTTATCTTTCTTGGACTGTGAAACCTTTATGAGTCCTTGTGGATTAATCTTGTGTCATCTTGGCAATGTACGTCTTGTCTATAAGTGGATTTGAACACTTTTATAGACTTAAATGTATTATTAAACCCAGAATTAGACTTTAAAGTACTTAAGCTGTGTGTAAGAGAGTCTTGACAAAATGATGTGGGTCGTAAACTGTTGATGAGGAGTGTTGGAAATGTCAACAATTTCTTACCTAAGCCAACTTTTGTGCAATCCCAAGACAATGTAGATGATGCAGAATTCCTAACACTGCCTTGTGTTACATCAGAGACTTGGTTAATCCTGTGTCTTTACTTAACAAACCAGATGATATAATGTGTTGTTATACTGTACACATTAGACATACAATATATTAATGTACAGATATAAAGCATTGATCCGTCTTAATATGGAATGTCTATCGGTAGTCATATTTGGGAATACAGCTTTGCATGGAAATGTTAAACAATGTACAATATATATGTATAATGGGCCAGCTTACTGTTGGCAACACTTTACATGATCAATGTAAAATGGTCGGGTGGTGCAGTGGTAACATACTCGCCTTTCACCTAGCCGACCGGGGTTCGATTCCCGGAACGGATGTGAAACGGTAAGGGGTCACCTGCCTGACCACGTGGGTTTTCACGGGTTCTCCGGTTTCCTCCCACAATAAGACCCCTCGCGCGCTTACATCCGGGCCAACAAGAGTGATCAGTATAGGTTGACATAACTTGTTGTAAAATCAGTAAATTTTATTTATAATGTCCCACATTAACTTCTTAATACTTTTCAAGGACTTTTCAAGGACTATCAGTGATTTCATTCTACATACTACTAATTAAAACCAATCATTTGTCATTAAATCAGTGAAATCATTCTACATACTACTAATTAAAACCCATTATTTGTCATTAAATCAGTGAAATCATTCTACATACTACTAATTAAAACCCATTATTTGTCATTAAATCAGTGAAATCATTCTACATACTACTAATTAAAACCCATTATTTGTCATTAAATCAGTGAAATCATTCTACATACAACTAATTAAAACCCATTATTTGTCATTAAATCAGTGAAATCATTCTACATACTACTAATTAAAACCCATTATTTGTCATTAAATCAGTGAAATCATTCTACATACTACTAATTAAAACCCATTATTTGTCATTAAATCAGTGAAATCATTCTACATACAACTAATTAAAACCCATTATTTGTCATTAAATCAGTGAAATCATTCTACATACTACTAATTAAAACCCATTATTTGTCATTAAATCAGTGAAATCATTCTACATACTACTAATTAAAACCCATTATTTGTCATTAAATCAGTGAAATCATTCTACATACTACTAATTAAAACCCATTATTTGTCATTAAATCAGTGAAATCATTCTACATACAACTAATTAAAACCCATTATTTGTCATTAAATCAGTGAAATCATTCTACATACTACTAATTAAAACCCATTATTTGTCATTAAATCAGTGAAATCATTCTACATACTACTAATTAAAACCCATTATTTGTCATTAAATCAGTGAAATCATTCTACATACTACTAATTAAAACCCATTATTTGTCATTAAATCAGTGAAATCATTCTACATACTACTAATTAAAACCCATTATTTGTCATTAAATCAGTGAAATCATTCTACATACTACTAATTAAAACCCATTATTTGTCATTAAATCAGTGAAATCATTCTACATACTACTAATTAAAACCCATTATTTGTCATTAAATCAGTGAAATCATTCTACATACTACTAATTAAAACCCATTATTTGTCATTAAATCAGTGAAATCATTCTACATACTACTAATTAAAACCCATTATTTGTCATTAAATCAGTGAAATCATTCTACATACTACTAATTAAAACCCATTATTTGTCATTAAATCAGTGAAATCATTCTACATACTACTAATTAAAACCCATTATTTGTCATTAAATCAGTGAAATCATTCTACATACTACTAATTAAAACCCATTATTTGTCATTAAATCAGTGAAATCATTCTACATACAACTAATTAAAACCCATTATTTGTCATTAAATCAGTGAAATCATTCTACATACAACTAATTAAAACCCATTATTTGTCATTAAATCAGTGAAATCATTCTACATACTACTAATTAAAACCAATCATTTGTCATTAAATCAGTGAAATCATTCTACATACTACTAATTAAAACCCATCATTAAAGCCAGAACACCTTTTTCCATTTTTCCACTTTTTGTTTGGTCACTGCCACATGATTTTAAGAATGATAAATGAATGATGTATTTTCTTGTAGAAACATCTGTAGGGGTCATTAATTATATCTTGTATTTTAATGTTAGATAAAAGTGTAAACTTTCGTGCTGTACCAAATATAAATATGTCTGACCTCGTTACATGTTTTAGTGGCAATGGGATTGAGGAGTTGGAGCGACAGGGCATTCCCTACGAGACAACCTGGGATTTGTGGCAGAACCATGTAGCCTTGTTCTGTATAGCATTCATATTACTCTTTTTCTCCTACATACAGCTTCTCCGCGTGAAGAAATTGAAATAGACTTCAACAAACAGAAGTGCTGGCATTTAAAAGTACACAAAAACCTACAGATTATAAATCAAGGTTCCATATCAGTGTCACAGATGGTTGTCAATCAGAGTGCTAAAGTTGTCCAGTGATCTGAAGTTTTTATATAGCATTTGTTGCTCTAAGAGCATATACCCCTGTAGTGGCAGTAGTCAGTAGAGTAGCCCTCAGAGTATATACCCCAGTAGAGGCAGTAACCGGTAGAGTAGCCCTCAGAGTATATACCCCTGTAGTGGCAGTAGTCAGCAGCCCTCAGAGTATATACTCCAGTAGGGGCTACTAACCGGTATAGTAGCCCTCAGAGTATATACTCCAGTAGAGGCAGTAACCGGTAGAGTAGCCCTCAGAGTATATACTTCAGTAGAGGCAGTAGTCAGTAGAGTAGCCCTCGGAGTATATACTCCAGTAGAGGCAGTAACCGGTAGAGTAGCCCTCAGAGTATATACTCCAGTAGTGGCAGTAGTTAGTAGAGTGGCCCTCAGAATATATACTCCAGTAGTGGCAGTAACCAGTAGTGCAGCCCTCAGAGTATATACCCCAGTAGTGGCAGTAACTGGTAGAGTGGCCCTCAGAATATTTATGCCTGTGGCAGTTGTTAGAACTGTTCTCAGATTATATACCCCAGGTGTGGCAGAAGCCAGTAGAGCTATCCTCGGGGTTTAGTGCCTTACATGCAGCACTGCCCTGTAATTGTGACATACAGGTATGGACAGCAATTTCTATATGTTTAATGATGAAATCTTTAACCATAGAGCTCCATGTATCACCAATTTATTATACAAACTGTGATATATCTCTGTTAATTCAGTTGTATTTTTCTAGTTGTTGACCAATATATGTTTCACTCTTCTACAGTTGTTTTTTATCAATTCTTGCCAAAGATAGGATGAAATTGAAGGCAAAATGATCAAGTATTGTTGTGTGATTTATAATTTAGTGAAAGGAAGTCATTACTATGACATACATGACAACAATTCATACTTTTAATATTTAGAACAATCAATATATTGAATGTATTATGTATATAGATATATATATCATGTTTTATACTTATGATTGAAGGTATACCTGTATATTGTACAGGCTAATGTGGCCTACTTACTGTGTTATATTTTCATTGGTTCCAGCTGTATCTTGTCCCTACCTGACCTTTATTTCATATTCAGACATATTACAATGTAGTATTATTATGTAGAAGTTTCATTTACTATGTAATCGGTTTCAATGTTGAAGGTGGTTTTTTTTGACAAATTACCTTTTTTCAAATTGAAAGTGTTAAAAAAAATGAATGCCCCTAAAAGAAAGATTAAGCAAGGTCTTGTTTGATTAATAGGAATAAATACTTGCCAGTGATGTAATACTTAATTATAGCCAGTAAGTGTTTTACTTCTATGGGAAGTACACATATTGTCTTTGTCCGTATAATACCATAGGAAGTAAACATATTGTTTTTGTCCTTATAATACTATGGGAAGTACACATATTGTCTTTGTCCTTATAATACTACCGGAAGTACACATATTGTCTTTGTCCCTTTAAAACCATGTAGAGTACACATATTGTATTTGTCCCTATAATACTATGAGAAGTACACATATAGTCTTTGTCCCTATAATACCACGGGAAGTACACATATTGTCTTTGTCCCTATAATACCACGGGAAGTACACATATTGTCTTTGTCCCTATAATACCACGGGAAGTACACATATTGTCTTTGTCCCTATAATACCACGGGAAGTACACATATTGTCTTTGTCCCTATAATACCACAGAAAGTACACATATTGTCTTTGTCCCTATAATACCACGAGAAGTACACATATTGTCTTTGTCCCTATAATACCACGGGAAGTACACATATTGTCTTTGTCCCTATAATACCACGGGAAGTACACATATTGTCTTTGTCCATATAATACCACGGGAAGTTCACATATTCTCGTCTGTTCCTGATAATACTTGTGAATGCACATGCCTATAGCCTTCTAATGCATCAGGACACAACATTTTCAAATTCGTGTCTCAGGCTTGCCAATAAAAAAAATCTGTACATGCGCTTTCTTCGTTTATGTGATAGTCTGTTTCATTGGACGGTAGTTATTGAATGTTTACTGTGTCCTGTGTTTAAATAGATGCCCTTATATGGTATTGATGGTCCCTGGGGGACACTGCACTAATTTAAAAAGTGATTATATTGTGGGAAGCTTTAACAGGCCACTATATCTTAATTTTGTGTACGGGTTATCAGACTAGAGGGAATCACCATGACCAGCACCTGTATGATGGCACTGCGGAAAACGATTTAATGGCAAGAAAATAAAAAGTGTTTTTTCTCCAGTTGATTCATGAAAGAACTCATTTTCCAAGCAGAATATGATGGTAGAGTGACTCTCCAAGGACCCAGTCAGAGGTTTTTATAACGATAGCGGCAATTAATTGTATTGTATATAAAGTCAAATAACCCATAATAGATTTTTAAAAAGAGAGTTTTTTTTTATTTCACTTTGTTTCTCCCGATCAACAAAATATCTATCTGCTGTCATTACCAGTGAACGTTCAGTGGTTCAGGTGGCGAGTCCATTTTTATTGTTACTCATCCCTTCAATAAGTGTTTCATGACTCCCGTTTTATGTGTTTTAATCAAGCTACTTTCAATTAAAAATTCTGTTTCAATTATCGTTATTGGTTTCTTTGTTATTGTATGTCACCAATTACTTAATTACAAGTAATAATGCTATGTGTCTGGTGACGATATAAATCATTTACAGATCTTGTGGAAACACGCTTACGTCATCAGATATAGTGATGTAGTTTGAAGTCGAGCAATGTGGACATTAGAGAGGGTTGATTGAATTAGAGAGAAGGGTATATTAGAGAAAGTTGAGAGAGAAGTGTGATTGACATTGATTGACATTAGAGAGAAGGGATTATATTGACATTACAACCAATTGACATTAGAGAGAAGGGTTGATTGACATTAGAGAGAAGGGTTGATTGACATTAGAGAGAAGGGTCGATTGACATTAGAGAGGAGGGTCGATAGACATTAGAGAGAAGGGATGATTGACATTAGAGAGGAGGGTTGATTGACATTAGAGAGACATTAGAGAGAAGGGTTGATTGACATTAGAGAGAAGGGTTGATTGACATTAGAGAGAAGGGTTGATTGACATTAGAGAGAAGGGATGATTGACATTAGAGAGAAGGGTTGATTGACATTAGAGAGAAGAGTTGATTGACATTAGAGAGAAGGGTTGATTGACATTAGAGAGAAGGGTTGATTGACATTAGAGAGAAGGGTTGATTGACATTAGAGAGAAGGGTTTATAGACATTAGAGAGAAGGGATGATTGACATTAGAGAGAAGGGTTGATTGACATTAGAGAGAAGGGTTTATAGACATTAGAGAGAAGAGTTGATTGACATTAGAGAGGAGGGATGATTGACATTAGAGAGAAGAGTTGATTGACATTAGAGAGGAGGGATGATTGACATTAGAGAGAAGGGTTGATTGACATTAGAGAGGAGGGATGATTGCCATTAGAGAGAAGGGTTGATTGACATTAGAGAGAAGGGATGATTGACATTAGAGAGAAGGGTTGATTGACATTAGAGAGAAGGGTTGATTAGAGAGAATTGACATTAGAGAGGAGGATCGTTAGAGAGAAGGGTCGATTGCCATTAGAGAGAAGAGTCGATTGACATTAGAGAGAAGGGATGATTGACATTAGAGAGAAGAGTTGATTGACATTAGAGAGGAGGGTCGATTGACATTAGAGAGAAGGGTTGATTGACATTAGAGAGAAGGGATGATTGACATTAGAGAGGAGGGTCGATTGACATTAGAGAGAAGGGATGCATTAGAGAGAAGGGTTGATTGACATTAGAGAGAAGGGTCGATTGACATTAGAGAGAAGGGTTGATTGACATTAGAGAGAAGGGTTGATTGACATTAGAGAGGAGGGTCGATTGACATTAGAGAGAAGGGTTGATTGACATTAGAGAGGAGGGATGATTGACATTAGGTAGGAGGGTCGATTGACATTAGAGAGGAGGGTCGATTGACATTAGAGAGAAGGGTCGATTGCCATTAGAGAGACATTAGAGGGATGATTGACATTAGAGAGAGGGATGATGTCATTAGAGAGGGATGATTGACATTAGAGAGAGAGAAGGGATGATTGACATTAGAGAGAAGGGTTGATTGACATTAGAGAGAAGGGTTTATAGACATTAGAGAGAAGGGATGATTGACAAGGGATGATTGACATTAGAGAGAAGGGTCGATTGACATTAGAGAGAAGGGTTGTTGATTGACATTAGAGAGGAGGGTTGATTGACATTAGAGAGAAGGGATGATTGACATTAGAGATTGACATTAGAGAGGAGGGTCGATTGACATTAGAGAGAAGGGATGATTGACATTAGAGAGGAGGGTCGATTGACATTAGAGAGAAGGGTCGATTGACATTAGAGAGAAGGGTCGATTGACATTAGAGAGAAGGGATGATTGACATTAGAGAGGAGGGATGATTGTCATTAGAGAGAAGGGATGATTGACATTAGAGAGGAGGGATGATTGACATTAGAGAGAAGGGTTGATTGGCATTAGAGAGAAGAGTCGATTGACATTAGAGAGAAGGGTTGATTGGCATTAGAGAGGAGGGATGAATGACATTGGAGAGGAGGGTCGATTGATGTTAGAGAAGGTGGAGGCGATTGATGTGAGAAGGGAGGGTCGGTTGATGTTAGAGAAGGTGGAGGCGATTGATGTGAGAAGGGAGGGTCGATTGATGTTAGAGAAGGTGGAGGCGATTGATGTGAGAAGGGAGGGTCGGTTGATGTTAGAGAAGGAGGAGGCGATTGATGTGAGAAGGGAGGGTCGATTGCTTTAGTGAGGAGTGTTTAAAGTTAAAGGAAAATGGTTGACAGAGGGTAGTGTCGTTTGACGTTAAAGGAAAATTTCGTCTGACGTTAGAGGAGTGTCGTTTGATGTTAGAGGAAAGTGTCGTTTGAGGTATAAGTAAAGTTTCGTCTCGCGTTAGATGAGAGTGCCGTGTGACTTTAGAGAATGATGTCGTTTGACGTCTGGTATTGAACTTTATGAAAACATGGCAACAGTTTTTAATCTCGTGGTAAATGGGGCAATTCCTAATCATTTCAACTTTAAATCTAAATTAGTTACTGAAGTACATGTACTTATGGGGGAGGGGGGGGGGGTTCGGAGTGTACACACTTCAGAACTTTCAGTAGTGTTCGGTAGTCTGCTAAAAAAAAAAGAAATAGCCACCATACCGTTCTCATTGAGGTGAGCACACATATGTTTCCGTTGTAACCGATGCAGAGGTAAAATCTATAATTCAAATTGGGGAACAGTCCATATTAAGACATGTGAACTCCTAACAGTTTTAATTTTAACGATGTTTATTAATTTATACATATAGTAAGTAACAAGGAGGGTCAGAGAAAAGTACGAACGCACCTTAAAGTTTTGACTTACAGACATTTTCATTGTAAAGGGATCGTTTTACTGTAGTAGTATAAACAAAGCTTCCACAGATATGGAGGCAAACTCGGGTTTCTTTAAAATTCCTTTTAAGCAAATAGATATATCAGCGCCATTTTCAATATTCGCTTTGTCACCAGAGGGGCTATAAAACCATTCGTAAGACGAAGCCAAATTATAATTCCCTACGACAAAACGGATCCAAACGTCATTCCCAGCAACACCATCATTATAGACACCATTGCGCAACTCCGGTATGGTATTCAATGTCCCCCTGGCGTGACGTGTTTATCAGATTGGACAAATTGTGGGAGATTCATAGATAATGATCAATACTGAGAAAGGCATCTATATCTACATCTAAAAGGCTATGTGGCGTGGTTTATCAAACGGCAAATAAAATCAAACGGAAAATCAGACAGGAAATATCGGAGAAAGGTCAAATAATTGATAAACCAATGTCTTGGGATGTTTTGTTGAACGTTTAAACGAGGGCGATTTGAAAAAAGAGGCCCTGTGACGTCAATACGCGTATCTGTTCCTGATTCAGGGTCAACATAGAACGATCTACATAAATACTGAACCAGAAAATATCTACTTCCGGTTTATTACAGATATAAATAACCCTTCTCGTCAATTTCTTTAATTAATCAAATTAATACAAATTAATAATTTTTTCTTAATGTTGAGTTGACAAATTTACCAAAATTCTAGAACGGGTCTGTCTATCACTGCCCTTGTTTATATAGTATTTCCCGTGTTTCTTTTTAAGGTATTCCCACCCTAATGGACCACTTCCGGTTATAATCCCGACGAATGCTGGTATTTTAAAGATCGTGAATTTTCGGAAGTCAAAGAGTTGACGTTCATGCCCTTAATCTCAGCGCGGAAAAGGCAAAAACATGCCTTCCTTACATCCTTTAATATCACAAGGCATTTAAAAACATGCTACTGCTAAAATTATTGCAGGCTCTGGCTAAAACTTCCAACATCTAAAAAAAATATTCCAAAGAGATGGTGAAGATGGTCTGAGAGCAATATTTGTGCAAAAGAACTGTAATGAAAAACCGCGGTGTCTTCCGCAAAGCGTGTTCTGGATTCTGTAATTCCAAAGCTTGTTGAACTGTTTGAAAAGTAGGATAAAAATGAACTTTTTTGTGCAATAAGGACTTGATTTCTTATTCGTTTTTGTTACATAATGAATTATGTGGCCATAATCCGGGTCAAAGTCAGAAGTCAAGGTAAGAAAATATCAGAAATAGTTAATTTTTATTACTATTCTACATGTAGCCTTCAAAGAGTTTAGTATTTAGAGTCTGTTTGGCTATGATGCTATTGTATGCAATTTTCATGAAATCTAAGGAGTCATCGAAATTAAGGGGGTAGGGGTATTAAAACTTAGAAATATCTGTGGTAAAAGTTTCTAAAAGTTATTTGAAAATTTGCAGAAGGTGTGCCAGCAATTATTTAAACAGATTTTTCATTTGAAAACTCTCTTGTCACACTTAGTTTACCTTACAAAGTGTCTTTGTCACTTTTCTATGATGACACTGGTGGCTACCACAAGGGAGATACGACAGCTATGGTGTAATTGATGGTTACCACAAGGAGATACAACAGCTATTATGTACACTTTTTCACATATCGTATATTGTATATGAATGTGATATAAATAGCAGCTATTTTATTATTCATTGCTGTTATTATGGTATGTAAAAACACATGTTTTTGTTTGAAATTAAGTTTTTTATTGGGCATACACTAATATTTTTATTGTATCCAACCAGCATACTATGTGACAGCAATGAAGTATATAATGTACTTAAATTTTTGTTAGATGAAAAAAACTATGATGTAACTAATGGTTACCATAAAGGAGATACGACAGCTATGATGTAACTGGTGGTTACCACAAGGGAGATATGACAGCTATGATGTAACTGGTGGTTACCACAAGGGAGATACGACAGCTATGATGTAACTGTTGGTTACCACAAGGGAGATACGACAGCTATGATGTAACTGTTGGTTACCACAAGGGAGATACGACAGCTATGATGTAACTGTTGGTTACCACAATGGAGATACGACAGCTATAATGTAACTGGTGGTTACCACAAGGAGATACAACAGCTATGATGTAACTGTTGGTTACCACAAGGGAGATACGACAGCTATGATGTAACTGGTGGTTACCACAAGGGAAATACGACAGTTATGGTGTAACTGGTGGTTACCACAAGGAGATACAACAGCTATGATGGAACTGGAGGTTACCACAAGGGAGATACGACAGCTGTGATGTAACTGGTGTTTACCACAAAGGAAATACGACAGCTATGATGTAACTGGTGGTTACCACAAGGGAAATACAACAGTTATGGTGTAACTGGTGGTTACCACAAGGAGATACAACAGCTATGATGGAACTGGTGGTTACCACAAGGGAGATACGACAGCTATGATGTAACTGGTGGTTACCACAAGGGAGATACGACAGCTATGATGTAACTGTTGGTTACCACAAGGGAGATACGACAGTTATGGTGTAACTGTTGGTTACCACAAGGGAGATACGACAGTTATGGTGTAACTGGTGGTTACCACAAGGAGATAAACAGCTATGATGGAACTGTTGGTTACCACAAGGGAGATACGACAGTTATGGTGTAACTAGTGGTTACCACAAGGAGATAAACAGCTATGATGTTACTGGTGGTTACCACAAGGGAGATACGACAGCTATGATGTAACTGGTGGTTACCACAAGGGAGATACGACAGCTATGATGTAACTGTTGGTTACCACAAGGGAGATACGACAGCTATGATGTAACTGGTGGTTACCACAAGGGAGATACGACAGCTATGATGTAACTGGTGGTTACCACAAGGGAGATACGACAGCTATGATGTAACTGGTGGTTACCACAAGGAGATAAACAGCTATGATGTAACTGTTGGTTACCACAAGGGAGATACGACAGTTATGGTGTAACTGGTGGTTACCACAAGGAGATAAACAGCTATGATGGAACTGATCGGTGTTATTGATTCTTATGTAAGTATCGCTTTTAATGTAATTGAATTTATCTTTGTATTTGTTTTATCAGCATCTTCGTTATTTTGTTCCATCAATGTTCACGCCTGGCTATATACATGCTAGATGAGCTTTATGTGTGTTGGTATCTCTATGCGGTACAGGCTATCTATAGTGATTTTGTTTTTATCGTATACCATGTTGTTTTCTCCATATTTTACTTGTAGATAACGATAATTTGATTTGCATTGCGATGTCAAATTAAACGATATTGTATATTGTGCCATCATTGATAGAAAAGCTACAGAGAAAAGGGCATCGGTGGACTAGAAAAAATACCAAGTAGGATGATTGATAGTAGGAAAACACTGCAAATGATAACAGTTCTAACAACAGTAAAAAGATGAGCAGTACTTAGTGTTAATGTTGTCGATTTGCTATCTGTAGAGACACAAGTGGTCGGGCCCCGAAAGCCAATTAAGAAGGAAGTCGTTATTTTCACTTGTACCCTCTCTGTGCCTCAGAAATTGTTATATTTTTCACGCTGTTGTCTAGAAGTTCATTCCATTTACCAACAGCCCATTCTAGTGTGGTCGGCAATTCAGAGCGCTATCCTAATTTGTACATGAACGGTGCACTCAGAGAATGGTTCCATTCAAACGGCCATTTTTAAACGAAATTTGTGCGCGTTATGTTCTGGAATCCGTGCTGTTTTTGTTTTTAAACTCATATATCATCTCAGATTCATCAGGAATTCACACGAAAAAAAAAACCCACGTTATATTTTAATTGGCCCGTGCGGATATACCATCATAAATGTAAATGATTGCCTAGGAGGCATACATGTAATACAAAAGGCGTTTTCAAAAGTAGTGTAGCGTTTGAAGCAAAAAGGATATCGCAGTTCTCTGCTACTTCCTTTGAGTGTTTATGATAGAATGTTTCAGGTTTAAGTATTATTTCTCTATAAAATGTTATAGAATTGACACGGTAGCATGTCACCTTATCCACTTTATTCAACCCCTACACCCATAACGGTTATTCTCGAAGCTGTATGGCACGCACTAAACATAAGTTAGAACCTCAAGTGTACTGGGGTTGGCAAAACATATTGTACAATATTTAACGGCGAGTCATACTCAGATTGTCATATAATTATGTAGAAAACAAATGTTGGTTTTAGTTGAGGCAATAATCATAAAATTTTCCCAAAAGGAACCAATGAAAATGTATAAATTTGCCCAGCAAAGAAAAAGTATTACGTGTAGCATATGTTACCATTTTAGTGAGTAAGAAGACAGACTGTAGGGACAATATTGTGAAACAAGAAGACGCAGCGTTTCGACATTTATTCAGTAACAAAAACCGTACAGTACGTTAAATTCGACTAGGTGCATAGCAATTAATCTGGCCAATCGGAAACGGGAAAATTGGCTGTAAAACTCCAAATATATTAACAAAAGCAGGAAGTGTAATTATCACAAGTCAAAACGACTTCAAGACTGGCGTGTCGTACGTCTGTTCGTCCGTCCGTCAGGCCGGCCATTTCATAATTGCCACTACTCCGCGATGGATGCTTGAAGAAACAAGATGGCTGTCAAGTAGTTACCTTTGGACCTTTACAGTAATATTCCCCAGGGAATCTAAACCGGCCCTATATCATTACCCTCAGTCATTACCATCATAGATATTTTAACAATTGGTCATGTTCGGTTCGAACGATCTTTATTTTGTTAAAACTAAGAAATATGCTCATTACAACATGCATGTCACTCAAGGTTGAGCGAAGCACTGAATGAATTTCATTTGCGTTCGGATCATACCTTTCGATCTCACTTCTTTTTATATCAATTTACAAACGTTTTCACTTTCTTCGATTTCTATTACCAAGCAATAATTTGTATTCAATGAGCTTTTAGTGTTTAAGTATGTTAATGAATGGTTAATAGACTTAGCAATTCTACGTTACTGCAAAGAACCGAAAGGTAACAAAAGATACTATTTTATTAGAAACAATGCTTTACAGTAACATTCCGTGTCATTTTGCTTCATCAACACTGACTTTTTATTTCTGTGCAAGCTACTGAGAAACTACCGCTCCTTGCTAATATACTTTCGATAATATCACAGATTGTTTCAGGAAACTCCACAGACAGATTCATCATCCAAATCTCCTACCTCGCTCATTGCTTAGATGTCCCGATAAAATGATCATATCCAGAGGTCAGATATGTCTATCATCAGACGTCATCACTTCGCCGTCTGATTGCTGAATAATTCTTCACCATCATTACGTGACTGCAATGTTTCTCCGGTTCAGGTGATAACCAGTAATACTATGTATAAACTAGCATGTGGCCATTCGTACGATTTAGCAGTTATTCTTTTTTCGGTGCACAAGGACTTTGCAAAAAATGCAACTCATGGCTCATATATAATAAAGATATTTTAACACATATACTTTTTCGAGCATCCCGATCATTGCCGTTAATTAGGATCCATCAAGTACGGAATGGGGACAGAATCCTTCATTACGAGGGTAAATACTCAACACAAAGACTTTAATTATGTGAGGCAATGTAAAGGTAGACATTAAAATATATCAAATAGAATTGGAAATTAGGAATTTTCAATCCCCGAAAAAGAGTATATCTATAGTTTATATAAAGGTATAACAGAATAGAAAATGAAGGCTTGCTAAGTCACTTTCAGATCTATCGATTATGATTTCTCTTTAGATAACGAAATTCCAACCAGAACCCTAACAGAGTCTTCTACATCTTCTACCTCTTTCCTTAATCTTTTCTTTAAGCATGCCTCATTTGAATATTCCACATTTCGAATCATGCCTGCTTCCATAACGTATGCTGAAGTTAATTTGCCGCTTGAAGGCTAATTCCCAATTTCACGATTCCGTTGTCACTGTGAAAGGCTTCATTTTGCTGCCATTACATATCACAGTATCCTTGATATACTTTGAGGTCTTCTTTTCTTCTCATCACATCTTGTTTTGCTTCTTTTTTGTGTCACATGGAAAACGTCACGGAGTCATTTTCACTTCTGCGTTGCCTGTCCTCCTGTACGGTCTTGTCGTTATAGTCTGCAGGCTTCACGATTTCCGCCCGACTTCCCTTGTAGTGGAACAACGTTGTTGAACATTTGTTAAGAAGTACATGTATGCAATATCATCAAATGTCCATCGTTGATAGAAACCTTCTTATTAAACGAGGTTTTACTCTATAACATAAAGTAATGCTCTTTCTGTCCTGCTACACCAATCTTATTGAAATCAAATTTCTCATTTCACAAAGTACCTGTTACATAAGGTATATGGTAAGAAGTGAAATAAGAGATATGAATTCAATAAGATTGGTATAACAGGGTGTATTGACACCATATGACCTCTGTGCGATGTAAACACAAGTACCCAAGGAAACTGGCTTCGTACCGTCCCGAAGCCAATTTGTCCAATTCTTAATAGAGTTTTGTAGAAGTTCCTCCGCTTGTAAAGGCCTATATAGGTCTTGGTATCCACATGCACCTAAAGGAGTAGATGTCTTATCTGTGAGATATAGTCTGTGTTCATTTATTTGGATATCCTACTGCAGTAGACGGTATAGGAAGAAAATAATGAAATATAATTACGAAGCACGTTATTCCGTAACGCCTCCGGTAGGGAATGGTTCTCTGGATACCACTGTGTGTATGTAGTGACAGCTATTGCCACTGGATGTAGGACTTTTCATCCTATTAGAGATCACCAATCTGATTTTGTACCAGATCCAATATTGGCATTTGCTCTATGAAGTGAATTATTTCGTACCAAACCACATACAATAATGATGATTTATCGATAATCTGTCAAATCTATTCAATCAGCCACGTAAGCACTCCCGATGAGATTCTACGGCTTCAGTGGAAAGCGATTGACTGTGAAGACATGACGTCAGTGTATTGTAAAACATCCAAGTGTTCCTGTCTAGTCTAAATGATTCTGGTCATCAGATGGAACAGTAGACAACACATTCAACTGTGCTGGTGCACAATATATCGCCTGTCCGACAATATCGATCCCTCTTTCAAACGTTTGTTTTAAACAACAGAAACCAACTGTATGAGAAGACATTATCTTTGTAGTAGTACATCTGAGGGGTCAAACCCGTCATCAAACATATATGGTATGGGTCAGTGTATTTATCAGATCGACGTGACCAGACAAGCCGATGTCTGTGCAGGCTTTCATCGGCGTCTGTTATAGGAATATGTCCAACGACTAACGGTGCTGTTTGGCAATCATTTGGAAGACACGTGCACTGATAAATGGAAATATTCATTTTAGTGTATTTTGTAGTAATGGCGGATAACATCAGACGTCTTTTACTTATTTGCCAAGTCAGAGTAACATTTCCAAATGCACCGGCTTTTATGATGTCTCCGTACCCGATATATGATATTTGATTTAAGGGAAATTCTTATTAAATATCGAATTTGGCCACATGCCTTGTACGATCAGGGACTCGTGAGTGAAGGCAGATGCAAAGCTCTGATTGTGATGACGTAATACTGCCGTATAATTCCTGCGTTTTCTGCCTTTGATGTGACGGAAGAGCCATCCTGCGGATACATGTTTTTAATTCGTGCAGACGATATTTCATTTCAGGACAGAGATACATTAAACAGTCGTCCCTACCTTTCAGCGCGATTAAAGAGTAGTAAATGTACCATCGCCTCTGCCACTACACGATATCAAACTTTATCCATAGATTTATAAGGCCTTTAAAAGAATTTGATGATTTAACGTCATTGTTAGTCGCGTTCAACTCTTTTTTTCTGCATATCATATGCCAACAGAGAGTCTGCTGCAAGTCTGTGATGTGGTTGCCCTCGTTAATTTTCCATTTCTGAAGAGCAACAGCCCTGCATCCCCCTATCCCCAATCTGGGCTAATTTGTTAATTTGATGATGTAACGTCATTGTTAGTCACGTTCAATTTTTGTTTTCTGCATATCTATGCCAACAGAGAGTCTGATCCAAGTCTGTTATGTGGTTTCCCTATTATAAATTTTCCATTTCTGAAGAGCAACATTCCTTCTTCCCCCAATCTGTGCGGTTTAAATCTACATATCGCAATTGATTTGATTATTAAAGCCCCAATATACGTAAAAATCACTATAAAAAACAAACTTTATCTTATGTTCCCCGTAATATATGTAACAAAACAAATACTTTCCTTTAATTAAACAAAATAAAACTGACTGTTTTCAATTTAAATAAAAATTGAAAAAATCGGAAAATAAACAATGTGGGACCCACAATAATTCATACATTACCGCTCGTAGCGATGACATTGCGCATGCGCATATTCCGCGTGTGAACATGGCAGACACAGTACAGACGTCCACCAGTCGCTTCCTTTCTTTCCAATCATACATCAGGCCAGTTCTGAATTCTTACGTTATAATTGTGCGTCTAAACTAATTATTCCTTATAATAATTTCCCAAAAAACTGAATGTTTATCACAGGAATACCTCAAGTCTACGACAAGACTTCGCAAACAATTTTGTAAACAAAAACTTACCGTAGACATATCTGCATGTGCTTCCTCTATAAGTAGAAACCTCAACTCTCGCGAGATCAGGTCATGAACTTTCCGACGTGTTCGACAACAATCGTACTTTCGATGGCGGCGTGTTTAAAATGGAGGTGTGTTTACAAATAGCGAGTTTCAACTGCTCATATATCAATACTTTATGCATAAAGTAATGGTAACTATTGTTTGAATAACTTAATTTTAACTGCATCTTAGAGAATATCTCAATAATTATGTGTAATTCTACACTAAAGTTTTGGTGAATGTTACGTATATTGGTGCTTTAAGGGATAATTCTTGATATCATGAGTTTTCATTTGTCGACAAATGACAAACTCACAGCACATGATTTCGAGGGATGCTGGTTAATGTAAAGGATGAGAAAATATTCCATTTCCGCATGCAATATTACGTTGGATGTTGTTTGGTACCCGTTTATATACCTGTTGGTGCTGTTGTTGTTTAGGGTGTTCTCATTTTGGAACGTGACATTACCTACTTGGATTGACCAAAATTTACATGGCGGGGGTCGTCGATGAAATAGACGACACTTACTCTTCCGGTACACTTACTTTTCCGGTACACGTTGTCTTATTCTCCTTGTACTTGTTCATGGGTCTCCGTGTAAATCTTTCCTTTACCCCTCCCCCCCCCTCCTCTCCATTTTCCCTTGAAATCACTCCATGGCATTTTCATTTCAGTTGATCGAGCTATCCTACACATGCATTTTTATGATGTTTATGTTGATGACGATTGAAACCGGAAGTACTTACACCGCCAGAGAGGTGAAAATTCCTACTACTACAAACGCTGGAATTACGATGTGATCAAGCGGCTTGGTGAAGGAGACTATTGTATACGTTTTTGTCCATAATATGGCATCACAGTCTGGCGCAGCCGACGAAACACGCCCAAGGGTATATTTTACTAGTGTCATAGACACAAAATTATCAAATGGGCGAATTGATCGTATAATAGGCGGTTATGTGATAAAACAATTTTTATATTATTGCACTCATTAGTAGGGAGATAATTCTGTTTGTATTGTTTAATGATATTCTACATAAAGATTATAATTCATTCCTTCTGTATAAACATTTCATTTCAGATCAGTTTACATTGTGCTGTTTTTGTACGCCAGTAATAGATTGGTAGCAGAGGTGTAGAAGGTAGGGGACGGTGATGTGGAAAGTATGATAAAATGTAGGTTGGGGCGTATTTAAAGCAGTTACACCGGATCAAAGTAAGTACGCCGGATTAAAACTGGTTAACAAATTTAACCGAACGCGCGCAAAGTCACCGGAATGTCATTGTTTTTCAAAGAATTCTTCAGACGGACAGAGGTAGAAATTTTTGTAGTGATAGTTTCGCACGAAGAAACGACCAGAAAAAAAGAGTATGCGGTAAAATAGATTTTTAACATGAAATTGATGTCGGCTTCGTTTCGCAACATATAATGGACATGTATGCTAGGAAATCGGTTGCCACGGGGATTGATTAAAAAGTCGGGACAGTAAAACTCACCAAGGAAGTAAGAGAGTGAACGTGTCATATTACTACATCATATAACATATAAATAATCAATTATTGTAAGTACTAGGATGTAGTAACGATTATCGACCGACCCACAAAGTACTCCCTACAATGACAAGGTCGAGTTTGTCAGCAGGTTTCCAGGCGATTTCAGGGAGGTAGATACACTGAAATTGCTAGCAGGTTTAGGTGTGAGGTGATCAGACAAACAGACTCGCACTTAGTGATGACTTCGCATATACACGGTGCCTCGAAAACAGTTTACTAACAATTTTCGTTCTTACGGTGTTCCTTTCTAAGTGTTCGCCGAGAATGGATTAAATATTTTTCTATCAGATGCTGACTCATCAATTTCCCGTCAAATGCAGAATAGAACAATGCGTAAAAATGTCCACGAATCTTCGTAGAAACACTGTAATTATCCACGATAGTGGTGTATTAGTGTGTATCTGATCTTACGAAATAGCATTAACGATGGTGCAATGAAAAAAATAACTAATGTTTTAAAATATTATATCGATTTCGTTCGTCTCATTACAATACAAGTCTTACACTTACCCTAGTCAACACGAAACTAGAAACTCGCCTTCTCTGTAGCTTAGGAAGAAACATGTATGAATTTCATTTGGTAACTTTTATCCCAAACGCCATATCCCTTTTTACAGTACATAAATTGCAGGTGAAATAATTCTGTTTAAGGGGTCCAGATTAGCAAAAAGGTCGCTTAAAGATTTTAATACCTTAATCCCCGTGACATTCAAACTGGGTCAAGGTAATTCAATTGAACAAATTCGATGGCCTTTTATCATATAATGCTACAGGCGCCAAGTATTGTGACCCCGACCTCCTGAGTGTCAAAGAGTAGACCCCTGTAATCTTGATAAAGAGTTAAAACCATTAATCTAAGCATGCTAAAGGCCAAATATCTTGATTGTTGAGAAGACGATTAAATATTTTGACATGTTTTACCATTGTGACCTTGAAAGTGGGTCAAGGTAATTGATTTTAACAAAATGGCTATTGAGAAAAAGATGTTACCATGACAACGTTAATGGACGACGAATGCCACCGAGTAAAGGAACTCTAAGCGGGTATTACTAAAAGTTGAAATTAAACAGAAACGAAACGCAATATAATTATTTTCGTCTCGCTCAAATCGTTAAAACTCTGAAAAGGTCAATGCAAGTGTTCGGGTACGACTGAGTGCTCTTGCATACTTAATTTACAATGTATATGTACCTATTTATATCACACAGCCAACAACACGTAAAGCGACGAAAATTACAATAACGAAACCCTATCATCATCGGAAATCTCACAATTCTGTACAATCCCACAACACAATTAAGGCCAAGGGGCCAAACCCCTTAACGGAGGTGTGTGAAAGATGACATGCATTCGATGAAACAGAAGAAATATTTCATATTCTAAAATTTCTCAGCAAACATAACCCCACAAAAATGAAATGTCTCCTTACACAGAAACATTTTATAAAACCACCATCTTCAGACTGTTGTCCTACCACTTAAACAATTCTTGTTATCGATATTTCTTGAGAATTACTGGAAGGATCTTTCTCTAATTTCATAGTTTGGTTCCCCTTGGCTCCCTAGATGTGAACTCATTTTTCGAGACTGAGTAGAAAAACAAAATGGCCGGCAGTTGGCCATCTTGGATTTTGATAGGTGCGATCTTTTAACGCTATTCATTGACAACTGCTAGTTAAATCATTATGACATTTTATATTCCAGTTAGTCCTTGTGTTTGCATTGTTTGTTTTGGGACAGTGTGTATTTTTCATTTAGCAGTTACAATCTATTATTGTTATATACTTAATACATCAAATTAAACTTCCTTTGTGGGTTTTCCTGGTGATAAATCATTCTCTAATGTGGGTTCCGTGTATTTCTTTGTTGTACGTGATACATTTTGGGACTGAAACACTGACCGAAGGCGGCAAACTTTGAATTTTACAGTCATATTTTGTTATCGCTATTTCTTGAGACAATCGGTTTAGATTCTGTTCAGTTTTCACAAGTAGGTTACTAACGGTCCCTGTTTGAAAACTGTCTATGAAAATAACTGGCATATGGTTGCCATGGTCTAACTGTTGGTAAATATGGTAACACTATATCTTGAGAAGTATTGCCCTTTCTGTAGATGTTTCCATTAGATTAAATTAGCGTTAATACAGAGAAACAAAGGGAAAAGATCCAACTGATGGGCGCCTGAGATCCCCATGTGATCACTTGTGTGACTTAAAACGTATAGAAACTGTGTTAAACACATCTCTTGTAAACTGTAACACAAGATGACGGTAGATTTCAAACGACATCGTAAAAAAAAACATGGAACGTCAGGTTTTACGTCGACTGCACCTAAAATTCAATGGAATGCAGCCAATACATTACTTAACATTACAACACGTGACCCAGTTAGATATAATAGTACATCCTATGTCGACCTCTATAATAACACGTGACTCAATAATATAGTATGATATCATACAGATATCTCCATGCCTTCCTATATTGTCAAAAATATTTGACCCGAAGAACTTGTACCTCACCATATGTTATACATATATAGCAAAAAAAGTAGTTGATTTCAGTATATATAGAGCAAACACATTATATTATGTAATAAATTGATTTATGTAATATAATGTAACCAAATAGTATAATAGTGTATAATATATCATAACATAACGTAATAGAGTTATGATATACCAGTATAACGTAGAGTAAAGTGATTTTATCAAACAATATCTAAGTACACATTATCTTAAAACACAACGTGATCCAATAATATTTTACGTTATAATATATCGATTCCAAACATTGTATCATAATGTAAATAATAGATATTTCAGATTCTAATATATATATATATATCATAACACAGAACTCGACCATATTACGTTATGATATATGGCCAGTATCATATGCTGTAGATTGTATAAGTCGATAATAGATTTATAAACAAAAACGTCAGGTGGGAAATTTCTGCGCGTGATTGTTATTTTTTTAAGATGTGTTGAATATACTTTTATTTTCCATTTGTCAACTTTCACGAACCAGAAATTCTTGCTAGTAGAATCCATTAATCTTCTATTATTTCACTTTATCTGTATATATCGACCACCCTAGCCCAAGCCAATCACTTGCGTAGAAGAAAGTAATTATTTTCCCGATTTACGAAATATCCTTGATATTGATGATTTAGTCTGAAGCATATCGATAATGATACAACATCGTAATATGTCAATATGTGATATATCATAAAATTTAACTAAAGAATAACATTATTTCAGTTTAAGATTTATCCAATGTAAAAACATAATCACCGAATCTAAGAAACTCTCCGCCAAATCTACCAATCATATCTTAACGATCCATCCAATCAACCAATCAACAACGCGATTGATTATCGATCGATCAGACACTCAGGCTAATGGAGGGAATCCGACTGAATCTTTCTCATAAGTCAAATAAGTAGAAATTCTTGGTAATCAATGTGTACCCAAACTTAAGATTACATATCACATATATCGCTGATACTGAAGTTCTTTGCACGTGCCGAACATGGACACACACGTCAAAGCCTCGTTATGGTCAGATCATCGCAATGTCGTCAGAACAAGCATGCGCACTTGACTGACGAGTTAAAACATTGGAAGACTTTATTAGAGTCTACGTTGACAATATTTCGGCTTTGATTCAGAAGAAATTGTCTGAATGGTGAAAGACTGTACTGTAGTGTAAACATTGTTTTGATGTTTCCTGTCGCCTGGCAACATACCTTCATTTGACTTTTTCGTATCGACATTGACGAGTGCACAAGAAAAAACACATCGAAATTTCAATCGACATAGAGGAAATATTACACATAATTAACTTAAATGTATATTAAATCATAGGTGTGTTTTATCAAGTGTATCTGCATATAGGCTAGGATGCCAGAAATTGTTACATTAGATGATGACAGTGGGGTTAGCCGTACCCGTGTCGCTTTCCAGCAGTTCGTCAAGCCCTGGAATGACCCGTACCATCTCCTCCTTTCGAGAGTTTCTCTGGAGATAGAGTGATACGTGGATGACCGCTGATAACATGGCACATAGAAATGCGGTTCCGGCAAAGTAGAAAGACCATCCGTAAGTGTAACTAAAGGAGGATTCCTCTTTGTCTTTTTCTTTCATTCGGTGGCCAACCTCATCATTGATCACAGAGATGTACAGAATTAGACCCACTGCTAGACTCAGACCTGCAAATAAAAGTACAATATCAGACCCCCACTGCTAGACTCAGACCTGCAAATAAAAGTACAATATCAGACCCACTGCTAGACTCAGACCTGCAAATAAAAATACAATATCAGACCCACTGCTAGACTCAGACCTGCAAATAAAAGTACAATATCAGACCCACTGCTAGACTCAGACCTGCAAATAAAAGTACAATATCAGACCCACTGCTAGACTCAGACCTGCAAATAAAAGTACAATATCAGACCCACTGCTAGACTCAGACCTGCAAATAAAAGTACAATATCAGACCCACTGCTAGACTCAGACCAGTTAACAAAAAAAATGAATTTCAGACATACTGTTACAGACTCTGGCATGTAAACACAAGTAGAATGTTAAACCCACAACAAAATCCTGACCTGTAAGCAAAAATATACTGCTACATGTTCGCTTTCTTTAACACTATGTTCCTGTTTAGTACTGCCCCGCTGCGGCGTATCCTGATTCTCCATGAACTGCAGCTTGAAAGGAGTTGATTGGTTCCTTACGTAAGTCAGTGCTCCTATGATTCACATTGGTCATTTGTATGATTAAAGTGACCGTTTATTCATCGAAACGTCATGCTCAAATCATCTATTGATTGTGTTAGAAGAGCTGTTATTCTAAAAGGTAAAGACGTTTGGTCATCGTCATAAAGACATTTGGTCACCGTCATAAAGACGTTTGGTCATCGTCATATATATAATTACACAGAAGGTAAAGACGTTTGGTCATCGTCATAAAGACATTTGGTTATCGTCATAAATACGTTTGGTCATCGTCATATATATAATTACACAGAAGGTAAAGGGCTTTGGTCATCGTCATATAGACGTTTGGTCATCGTCATATTTATAATTACATAGAAGGTAAAGGGCTTTCGTCATCGTCATATAGACGTTTGGTCATCGTCATATTTATAATTACATAGAAGGTAAAGACGTTTGGTCACCGTCATAAAGACATTTCGTCATCGTCATATATATAATTACACAGAAGGTAAAGGGCTTTGGTCATCGTCATATAGACGTTTGGTCATCGTCATATTTATAATTACATAGAAGGTAAAGGGCTTTGGTCATCGTCATATAGACGTTTGGTCATCGTCATATTTATAATTACACAGAAGGTAAAGACGTTTTGTCATCGTCATAAAGACGTTTTGTCATCGTCATATATATAATTATACTGAAGATAAAGACGTTTGGTCATCGTCATATATATAATTATACAGAAGGTAAAGACGTTTTGTCATCGTCATATATATAATTACACAGAAGGTAAAGACTTTTGGTCATTGTCATAAAGACGTTTGATCATCGTCATATATATAATTATACAGAAGGTAAAGACGTTTGGTCATCGTCATATAGACGTTTGGTCATCGTCATATATATAATTATACAGAAGGTAAAGACGTTTGGTCATCGTCATAAAGACGTTTGGTCATCGTCATAAAGACGTTTGGTCATTGTCATATATATAATTATACAGAAGGTAAAGACGTTTGGTCATCGTCATAAAGACGTTTGGTCATTGTCATATATATAATTATACAGAAGGTAAAGGCGTTTGATCACTCTGAATTTACTTGAATATTACATTTAGGAAATATAAATTGTTGTTTATATAATCGATTTAACATGTTGCAATGAACAAGCTGATTTATGAAAATTCATAAAATCGCTGTTATATTCGATGAAGTTTGGAACTATGTTTCCGCGCGGAGCAGTTGTTTTGGCGTCCGTGATCAGGCAAAATTCAGCGTAACGTCAATGTCAGGAAAACACAGATTGAACAACAAAACTGTTTAAGTTTCAGTAGTCTGATTTTCAATCAATGTTGCAGGATAAACAGAATACATGTCCAATGTCTTAAAATATAAGCTGCATTTTGACTCGGGACAGAAAGACAAAAGTGGCTCGCCAAAAACATTGGTTATCGTCATACACAAGATGTATATAACACACAAACAAAAGTTAACGTTAAATGAAAGTACGACAATGCTGAATTAATATAAGACAATGTTGAATGAACACAAGATAATGTTAAATGAACATAAGATAATATTAAATGTAAAATGCGCATAAGATAATGACAAATGTCAAGTTATGATTTCTGTACATAATCAGAAAGCTATAATGTTTATACAGAAGCTGCATCTACGAGTGTCCCAATGCATAATTCGATAGACAATCCATTAATATTGCCAGACTGTCTCCATTATACCTACGCTGTCACAGAACGACTGTCTCAGAGAGATTACCTAAAATGTTTGCAAAGCAGCCAACTGTTTGAAATATCTGTCCGTGAATTATACATGTATGCAAGCACATGTTGCACGATTCTGTGCGCCTTTATACATTGATTCCGAGGCACGACAATTACGGTACTCAAGGTCGCGCGTCATACTTGCTTTGTTTCAATTAGACACTGTGCTAATCTGCAGAGCTGGCACATCGCGAGAAAGCGGGTCTTAATCTGCCCCTATTTACCAACAAACATGGCAAGACATCATCAGAATTTATTGTCCTATAAGTGAAAACTTTCAGCGAAATGCAGATACAGATAATTAAATTCAAACAACTAACTATAAAATAAATTACATTTTCTTTCAGTTAACACAATCAAGAAAAAGAAGTCGACAAAGAGTTAATTAGCAGTCCGTGCTTTTCAGTAATGATCAAGGCCGATTAGCGGTTATTAACACTTGGTAATCTAACATATACAACCATTACTGTCAGCCTAGAAGCTCTAGCATTCCTGTTGTTAAAGGATACCATGTAGTGTACAATCAGCCCAATTTGGATTTAAACTGAATAAATGTAGTTATGTTAAAAAAGAATATTCGAAACCTTTAAAAACGTGCATCAAAAGATTCGATCGCAACAAGTTGTGCCTCTACCCCACCCTCCCTCTGACGGTGATGTCTGGTGATCAAGACTCTCTGGTACCATATGGCTTATAGATATAACAAAACCTAATACATAGCACGCCATCTAAATATTAGGTTTACTTTACATGACCTGGCAAGGTTATAAGAAACATATATAATACATATTTACTGAATCGCTCATAATCAGAAATAAGATTCTATTTCGGTGTAACTTATAGAAGATATCGTTTTCGGGATCAATTCAGGTTTTCTGGAATCTGACATGGAATAAAAGATAAAAAACAGTACACGCATGGTATAGACAAGAAAATAATCATTTTGCCTTGATATCGCCAAGAGATATCAACATGGCCATTTTGAATTCTACGATGAACGATATGACTAGGAAATGACTCCTACGTCTGTGCGACTGTTCACATTGGGTAAATCACACATGACAGTAAGTAAGTATGCTTACCCGTTTTGGAAGAGGAGCGAACATGTCACATGGTGAATACGATAGTATTACTTAGATAGCTATTGCGGTTTATGTCTAATGTGTTGTATTTTGCTTTGTTATCCGCGAAAAGGCGTCTGAGAAAAAAGCGAAATAACGGGGGGGGGGGGGGGGGGGGGGGGGGGAAGCGAAAATACGCCAAACCGGGTTTAAAACACCATTTTAAGCGTCGACATCTTTTTCACCTCTGTTTGGCGAGTTTTTTTTTCAATTTTATTTATTATTTTTATTTTTTCCAATATTTTAACTTTAGCAGGTTTTTCGCCTGGCTTCATTTCGGAGACAACAAAGCGGAAAGAAGACATGTTTGATATAAGCTTGCAACCAGAAACCGCAGTTTTAGTTCAACAATCGACGATATCTCAAGGAAGTTTTTCTTAGACATCTTATTCATCCAAAGACTGCAAATATACTTATCTATCAAAGGTAAAATGGCATCTAGCTACAACAAAGTACATATAGAACACGTAACGAGGTCTCGTTATCTCGAGAAGATATACATGGAGCTGAAGTAAACTCATGTCGGTATCAAAATGGACTGAGAGATATTCAGATTGTTAATACACTAACGACAATAAAGGGTATCGAAAACGAGAATAATGAACTATTATATTATTAGTTTGATCACATGTCATTTTGTATATATGATAAGTCGTTACTGTTAGTAGTTCAGCAAAGTTGCCTTTCCTACACCTGTGTACTAGATGTATCAGCACAGTTACCTACACATGTGTACTAGATGTATCAGCACAGTTACCTACACCTGTGTACTATCAGCGCAGTTACCTACACCTGTGTACTATCAGCACAGTTACCTACACTTGTGTACTATCAGCACAGTTACATACACCTGTGTACTAGATGTATCAGCACAGTTACCTACACATGTGTACTATCAGCACTGTTACCTACACCTGTGTACTAGATGTATCAGCACAGTTACCTACACATGTGTACTAGATGTATCAGCACAGTTACCTACACCTGTGTACTATCAGCACAGTTACCTACACCTGTGTACTAGATGTATCAGCACAATTACCTACACATGTGTATAGATGTATCAGCACAGTCACCTGTGAACTATCAGCACAGTTACCTACACCTTTGTACTATCAGCACAGTTACCTACACTTGTGTACTATCAGCACAGTTACCTACACTTGCGTACTAGATGTATCAGCACAGTTATCTACACCTGTGTACTATCAGCACAGTTATCTACACCTGTGTACTATCAGCACAGTTACCTACACCTGTGTTCTATCAGCACATTTACATACACCTGTGTACTAGATGTATCAGCACAGTTACCTACACCTGTGTACTATCAGCACAGTTACCTACACCTGTGTACTAGATGTATCAGCACAGTTACCTACACCTGTGTACTATCAGCACAGTTACCTACACCTGTGTACTATCAGCACAGTTACCTACACCTGTGTACTATCAGCACAGTTATTTACACCTGTGTACTATCAGCACAGTTACCTACACCTGTGTTATATCAGCACAGTTACCTACACCTGTGTACTAGATGTATTAGCACAGTTACCTACACCTGTGTACTATCAGCACTGTTACCTACACCTGTGTACTAGATGTATCAGCACAGTTACCTACACCTGTGTACTATCAGCACAGTTACCTACACCTGTGTACTAGATGTATCAGCACAATTACCTACACCTGTGTACTATCAGCACAGTTATTTACACCTGTGTACTATCAGCACAGTTACCTACACCTGTGTACTAGATGTATCAGCACAGTTACCTACACCTGTGTACTAGATGTATTAGCACAGTTACCTACACCTGTGTACTATCAGCACTGTTACCTACACCTGTGTACTAGATGTATCAGCACAGTTACCTACACCTGTGTACTATCAGCACTGTTACCTACACCTGTGTACTAGATGTATCAGCACAGTTACCTACACATGTGTACTATCAGCACAGTTACCTACACCTGTGTACTATCAGCACAGTTACCTACACCTGTGTACTGTCAGCACAGTTACCTACACCTGTGTACTAGATGTATCAGCATTTTTTTTTACATTTTGTTAGACACTCTAATAGATCAGCTAACTTATCAGACAGAAGCTTCCTTTCTTTAATGGAAGTAATTGTAACTGATTGTCACGAACGGGTCCGCCAACTTCCACTTTACAAATGGCGGTGTGCCTGATCCAGCATGTTAAGCACCAATATAGAGCCGTCGATGGATCTTTTCCTGTATGTGAAATGTAAAACTGCTAATAAAGTCATGCCATCGGGGAAATCGGGCATACACAATTATAAATACAGGCTAGTAGAATTGTTTAAGGACACCGTCAGTCGAGGCGATCCTGAGAGAACCATAACTCCTGCCTACCACATATGTCGCGGCAAGGACAAAAACGTCCTTAAGTCGATTTCTAAACGAGAAAATTTTAGTAACAAAACGTAATAGCGACCGTAATCGGGTCCATATATATGTCTGATATCTAAAAGTATGTTTGAAAATAAAAGAGTTTTGCGTTCCTACAGAATATGTAAATGGTATGGATCTGACTGTAGTGTGACCGCTGGGTTTCGAGATAGTGTAGATGTCTCCTGTGTAATGTGTATTGATGCCTTCTCCACTAAATGTCATTTTATGAATTTAATTTTACACAAACAACACGCCAAAAAATTTTACATAGTGAATGGGTAATATCTGGATATTAGAAGAAAAAGTCGCCAGTGTTCATAGAGGGGATGTCGTCAGGCTGTGTTCATAGAGGGGAGGTCGCCAGGCTGTGTTCATAGAGGGGATGTCGTCAGGCTGTGTTCATAGAGGGGAGGTCGCCAGGCTGTGTTCATAGAGGGGAGGTCGCCAGGCTGTGTTCATAGAGGGGAGGTTGCCAAGCTGATTGTTCAGAGACGGGAGGTCGCCAGGCTGATTGTTCAGAGAGGGGGGGTCGCCAGGCCGTGTTCATAGAGGGAGGTCGCCAGGCCGTGTTCATAGAGGGGAGGTCGCCAGGCCGTGTTCATAGAGGGGAGGTCGCCAGGCTGTATTCATAGAGGGGAGGTCGCCAGGCTGATTGTTCAGAGAGGAAAGAGCCCTAACCGGGTTGTTCAGAGGGGAAAGGGGCGCCAAAGTGGATGTTCAAAGAGGGGAGATCGCATGTTCAGAGGGAACTACTGCGAGAGCGAGTTGTGAGCTTTGTAATCAGATACCTGGATCAGAAAGGGATGTTAGGTTAGTGTCACTAGGATGTTGTGTGATCAGAGACGGGAGGTCACTAGGATGTTGTGTGATCAGAGACAGGATGTTGTGTGTCAGAGACTAGGATGTGTGTGTGATCTAGGATGTTGTGTGATCAGAGACGGGAGGTCACTAGGATGTTGTGTGATCAGAGACAGGAGGTCACTAGGATGTAGTGTGATCAGAGACAGGAGGTCACTAGGATGTAGTGTGATCAGAGACAGGAGGTCACTAGGATGTTGTGTGATCGGGGACGGGAGGTCACTAGGATGTTGTGTGATCAGAGACTGGAGGTCACTAGGATGTTGTGTGATCAGAGACAGGAGGTCACTAGGATGTAGTGTGATCAGAGACAGGAGGTCACTAGGATGTTGTGTGATCAGAGACTGGAGGTCACTAGGATGTTGTGTGATCAGAGACAGGAGGTCACTAGGATGTAGTGTGATCAGAGACAGGAGGTCACTAGGATGTTGTGTGATCAGAGACGGGAGGTCACTAGGATGTTGTGTGATCAGAGACGGGAGGTCACTAGGATGTTGTGTGATCAGAGACAGGAGGTCACTAGGATGTTGTGTGATCGGGGACGGGAGGTCACTAGGATGTTGTGTGATAAGAGACTGGATGTCACTAGGATGTTGTGTGATCAGAGACAGGAGGTCACTAGGATGTTGTGTGATAAGAGACTGGAGGTCACTAGGATGTTGTGTGATCAGAGACAGGAGGTCACTAAATTGTTGGATTATAAGTGATAGGAGATAAAAAGGCTTGAGTGTCATCGAAAAGCTATTATTTGGTAACAAATTTCGATAAGCTATGAATATATTACTTCTATTATCTTAGCATCTCACATATAGCTCTATGATATCGTTAAGTTTGATCTTTTAACAGCATACTGATCTGTAAGATTTCAGTTTCCAGACCGACTCATGTTGACAGCTGATCTGTTCGATAACGAGCAAGGTGAAGCAACATCCTTTCAATTAGTCTCCGAATACTTGCACTGCACGATAGAACTAATTACCATGGTATTTTTGTCCTTTATTTCTTCCTAACCCCTCCACAAACTATATGATTGACACGAACACAACTCAATAGACTTTATACTTTAATGACTATCCCTTGTTGCCGCACGAAATCAACCCATACCTAAATCCATTCGTTCGTAGTATTAGTGCGTGCAGTACATATATTTTGTATGCAGTCTTAATTGAGTCGGTACAGCGTGCAATTTAAAAATTACATGCCAGGGTAGTGAAATAACCTGTATGACTTAGTGCAACACCAGATTCGGAAATATTGACTATGGACGTTATATATAGGTGTTATAGCCAGTACGATTAGGCCCAACAATGTTCACGATAGCATTCATTATCACGTGTATCATTGGTAAAGATGTACTTCAAAGCTTGTACCATGTGAGGATAATATCGAATCCCTGTATCAAGTATGCATTGGCAGCGCCGTAATCACTAGCATATAATAGTGCTTATCCAGTGTGCCTCGGCGCAGCGCCGTGGTCACTAAGATGTAGTAATATCATCTACACAGTGTACCTCGGTGTAGCGCTGTAGTCGCTAAGATCTTAGTGTACCTCGGCGCAGTCGTTAAGATCATAGTGTACCTCGGTTCAGCACTGTAGTTGCTTAAATCATAGTGTACCTCGGTGCAGCGCTGAAGTGGCTGAAATCATAGTGTACCTCGGTTCAGCGCTGAAGTGGCTGAAATCATAGTGTACCTCGGTTCAGCGCTGTAGTCGCTAAGATCATAGTATACCTCGGTGCAGCGCTGTAGTGGCTAAGATCATAGTGTACCTCGGTTCAGCGCTGTAGTCGCTAAGAGCATAGTGTACCTCGGTGCAGTCGCTAAGATCCTAGTGTACCTCGGTGAAGCGCTGTAGTGGCTAAGATCATAGTATACCTCGGTGCAGTCGCTAAGATCATAGTGTACCTCGGTTCAGCACTGCAATCGCTAAGATCATAGTGTACCTCGGTGAAGCGCTGTAGTCGCTAAGATCATAGTGTACCTCGGTTCAGCGCTGTAGTGGCTAAGATCATAGTGTACCTCGGTTCAGCGCTGTAGTGGCTAAGATCATAGTGTACCTCGGTTCAGCGCTGCAGTCACTAAGATCATAGTGTACCTCGGTTCAGCACTGTAGTCGCTAAGATCATAGTGTACCTCGGTTCAGCGCTGTAGTCGCTAAGATCATAGTGTACCTCGGTGAAGCGCTGTAGTGGCTAAGATCATAGTGTACCTCGGTGCAGTCGCTAAGATCATAGTGTACCTCGGTTCAGCACTGCAGTCGCTAAGATCATAGTGTACCTCGGTTCAGCACTGTAGTGGCTAAGATCATAGTGTACCTCGATGAAGCGCTGTAGTGGCTAAGATCATAGTGTACCTCGGTTCAGTCACTAAGATCATAGTGTACCTCGATGAAGCGCTGTAGTGGCTAAGATCATAGTGTACCTCGATGAAGCGCTGCAGTCACTAAGATCATAGTGTACCTCGGTTCAGCACTGTAGTGGCTAAGATCATAGTATACCTCGGTGCAGTCACTAAGATCATAGTGTACCTCGGTTCAGCGCTGTAGTGGCTAAGATCATAGTGTACCTCGGTGCAGTCGCTAAGATCATAGTGTACCTCGGTTCAGCACTGTAGTCGCTAAGAGCATAGTATACCTCGGTAAAGTGCTGTAGTCGCTAAGATCATAGTGTACCTCGGTGAAGCGCTGTAGTGGCTAAGATCATAGTGTACCTCGATGAAGCGCTGTACTGGCTAAGATCATAGTGTACCTCGGTTCAGCGCTGCAATCGCTAAGATCATAGTGTACCTCGGTTCAGCGCTGCAATCGCTAAGATCATAGTATACCTCGGTGCAGTCACTAAGATCATAGTGTACCTCGGTTCAGCGCTGTAGTGGCTAAGATCATAGTGTACCTCGGTGCAGTCGCTAAGATCATAGTGTACCTCGGTGAAGCGCTGTAGTCGCTAATGTCATAGTGTACCTCGGTGAAGCGCTGTAGTGGCTAAGATCATAGTGTACCTCGGTGCAGCGCTGTAGTGGCTAAGATCATAGTGTACCCCGGTTCAGCGCTGCAATCGCTAAGATCATAGTATACCTCGGTGCAGTCACTAAGATCATAGTGTACCTCGGTGCAGTCGCTAAGATCATAGTGTACCTCGGTTCAGCACTGTAGTCACTAAGAGCATAGTGTACCTCGGTTCAGCGCTGTAGTGGCTAAGATCATAGTGTACCTTGGTAAAGCGCTGTAGTCGCTTAGATCATAGTATACCTCGGTAAAGCGCTGTAGTGGCTAAGACCATAGTTTACCTCGGTTCAGCGCTGTAGTCGCTAAGATCATAGTGTACCTCGGTGCAGCGCTGTAGTGGCTAAGATCATAGTGTACCTCGATGCAGCGCTGCAGTCGCTGAGATCATAGAGTACCTCGGTGAAGCGCTGTAGTCGCTAAGATCATAGTGTACCTCGGTGAAGCGCTGTAGTCGCTAAGATCATAGTGTACCTCGGTGCAGCGCTGTAGTGGCTAAGATCATAGTGTACCTCGATGCAGTCGCTAAGATCATAGTGTACCTCGGTTCAGCACTGTAGTCGCTAAGATCATAGTGTACCTCGGTGCAGTCGCTAAGATCATAGTGTACCTCGGTTCAGTCACTAAGATTATAGTGTACCTCGGTTCAGCGCTGTAGTGGCTAAGATCATAGTGTACCTCGGTTCAGCACTGTAGTCGCTAAGAGCATAGTGTACCTCGGTGAAGCGATGTAGTCGCTAAGATCATAGTATACCTCTCGGTTCAGCACCTGTGCAGTCGCTAAGATCATAGTGTACCTCGGTTCAGTCACTAAGATTATAGTGTACCTCGGTTCAGCGCTGTAGTGGCTAAGATCATAGTGTACCTCGGTTCAGCACTGTAGTCGCTAAGAGCATAGTGTACCTCGGTGAAGCGATGTAGTCGCTAAGATCATAGTATACCTCGGTTCAGCACTGTAGTCGCTAAGAGCATAGTGTACCTCGGTTCAGCGCTGCAATCGCTAAGATCATAGTGTACCTCGGTTCAGCACTGTAGTCGCTAAGAGCATAGTATACCTCGGTGCAGTCGCTAAGATCATAGTGTACCTCGGTTCAGCGCTGCAGTCGCTAAGATCATAGTGTACCTCGGTTCAGCACTGTAGTCGCTAAGAGCATAGTGTACCTCGGTTCAGCGCTGCAATCGCTAAGATCATAGTGTACCTCGGTTCAGTCACTAAGATTATAATGTACCTCTTTGAAACGCTGCAGTCGCTAAGATCATAGTGTACCTCGCTGCAGCGCTGCAGTCGCTAAGATGGAACACGCCATACATAACGTTTCTCGGCGTGTGCCGTAGTCATTAACATGCAAATCTGAGATACCTCGTTGCATTTTAAATCTAATCAATAGGGTCTTGTGTATTTGGGAAAATGAATAAAAATATAAGAAAAAAACACACACACATCTAATACCTTGTGTACTTCGGAGCATTCCCGTACTTAGTAACACGTGATAACGGTCATGGTCAAGCTTTCAACCTCAGCGAAGCGCCGTGCTCAATGACACGTAACATACTATACCCACGTTCCTCGGTGGTAACCTGTAAACTTCTATAGGCAATATCAGCGCAGAAATGAAGAATGTTACTCGTCACATTATTGAACAGAAAGTTCTGTTTTAGCTAAAACATATCGGGTTTTTTTTTCTAAAAGCCTAATGAAAAAAATCGGGCCATTTTGATACCCAGTATTTACCTGTACATAGTTCCGTCCAATAGTTATCACGCTGCTTAAAGCTATGATAAAATAACATTCATGTTGGACTTTGACGGTAAAGGAACATTAGTATATGGGGATGAGACATCGGTGATAATAAGAAATCCTATACGTTCTTGGTTGAATTACAGCAAAGTATTCCACATGATGTATGCCTGTCATTGTGGAATACCAATGGAGAGCTGAAAGCATTGTTGATTTAGCTTACTGCCATTCGGCACAAGGTAATATTGCAACTGTTTCCATTGCTTCCTTTCCATATAGAATTGTAATCCAGGGCACAAGGATGACTTTTTACACGTGCTGTGTTGTTATAGTAACGTGATGGATTCCGTATTTCTTTTTGCTCATTTCTAGCTGCAGCAGTTGTTATTAACTTCAGGGTTTTTTTTAAATGTACAAACTATTAAATGATTCTGGGTGAATTTTCAGTTTCCTTGGGGCTGTCTGTGTGATATATACCTTAGACTGAATTAACGATATATAGGCCTTGACCTTGCTTGATGGTATATTTGTACTCACAATAAAACCTGATGACATTACACACGGCCATGTAGACGACAGATGAGATGATAGGTAGAATGAAAGATACGATAACTTACACACTGCCATGAAGACGGGAAAGGAGACGATATGTAGACAGAGGTGTACGATGAATTTACATAGCAGGACATGTAAGTAGAGAAGATGATATACACGATATGTACGACGATTGTACACACCAGCATGGCGACGACAGATGAGACGATATGTAGACAGATGTGTACGATGACGTTACCTGCTAATATGTAGATGACAGCGGAGATGAGCGTCTTGATGTCCTGGCGTAGGTTGCCGAGCACACTGAGGACTGCAGCTATGGTAAGAAGAATCAGCGATATCACAGGAATCATGGCTGCCACTCGGTTGGACTCTAAAAACCAACGACAAGTTGTCATTGAAAAAACCAATCTCACAAAAGTTCAGCTTGCAATTTGAGTTATGAGTTATATTATTTGACATAGAAGATAGTCTTTGTTTATTAAGGAATAATAATATATTTCCTTGAGTGGGATGGAATGTTTGGTATTTTTCGCGGGAGTTTCCATCCCACGAGAATCAAAGAATATAATATTTATTACTATTGTATTGATGTAAGTTTGAGTCAGCCACTCTGCATATATCTGATGTTTGTATATATTTTTCATAACTCCGTCGGATACATAGTTTTATATCTACATGTTAGACACAAATCTGCAAATAATTGAGTTTAAGATAAAGTCAGTAAATACAATACATCAAATGCGTTTGTGATGAAGTTCACCTTAACCAGGATCATCACATTACAGTAAAGTGAAAGTGTACTACCAATCATGGCTATCTATACCAGTACCCTGGGATAACTGATACTTAACCACAAATGCTGAGAGAGAGAGAGAGAGAGAGAGGGGGGGAGGGGGGGAAGAGAGAGAGAGAGGAAAGAGATAGAGATAGGGGGGAGGAGAGAGAGAGAGGATCGTGACCGAAATAAAACCTTCGAGTACTCAAAATGTACTGATGGACATGTATAAATAAATCTTTATTTCCTTCACTCGAGTAATCTTCATAACCAAATGATGATATGAAGGTTTCGGAACTACTGTATTTGTTTATAATTAAATTTATGGCAAATGAAAAGGAAATAGTAAGCATTCTCATTAGTATAACCGAAAGCTCAATTTGGGGTGTTGATTAGCATTAAAGATATCATCATTTCAGGTCTGCAATTATTGCGGAGTCTTCTTAGTATAACATTTAACTTTCGATCGCCGAACAAGTAGTAATCCGATACCTTAAAAAATTCATTTTGGTTTTGGAGGCATTTATTGAAACTCGTGTAGGAAGGTACATTTTTGGTTTTAGAGTCAAGTGCTTTCCATGACATTATAGTGGAAGGGATAAACGAGTTCGATGAAGACTGTAACGAAAAATTGGAATTCTCAGAGTTTCTTAAATTATATGGGGTTTAAGTAGATACTAGAGGAGGGAGAATGTCTGTCAAGGAGATTGTCTGTTAGGTAAGAGCGGATCATGTTGTTATACAGTATATAGAACAGTTGAAGTTTGCGTCAGGTACGTCGTTGAGACAAAGCTTCCCGATCTGTTTCAAAGTAGAGATTCCCTACTACTGAATGGAGAAAGACCAGTTACTATACCCGCTGCTTCAAGCTTAAGTTTTTCAGGTTTGTTAGCATCGACAATTTTTCATCCGTCACAAACTTCGCAGCAGTGTTCCAGAAGCGGGAGTATATAGGGTAGATAGATGATATTTTAAGTTTTGCCATTTAAGATAAATTTAAACTTTCCAAGTATTCCTATTTGCTTACTAACACCTTTACAAATGTTATCAATATGATACGTCCATTTACAGTTTGCACACAGGAAAATACCAAGATGTTTAGGATATTCACTAAAATCAATATGAACATTATTAAAAATCATACTAACATCCAGCTCATCACTGGTATTTGAGATCAGGAGAGCCTCGGTTTTATTGGAAATAAGCTTGACAAGTCAGTTCTCGGCAAAATTAGGATTTTTTTCAAGATCTCTATTAGTGATCGTTTCAAATTCAGCAGCAGAACAAGGAGAGACTGTTCGGGAAGTATCGTCAGCAAGCATTCCTAAATTCAAATTGCCAGTTGGTGTTTTGTTACAGTTAATTGATTTTGAGATAATCAACATTCTTATAACACGAGATCATGCGTTTAAATTTCTTAGTAAGAAATATGTTCAGTTGATTAACAATAGTAGCGCCATGATTCGAAATACCCATGTCGATTTCAATAACACCGGAAAAGCCAACCATGCGTGAATCACTCACAAGCACGAGATCAGGGAGAGAAGCACGGGATCTGGGAGAGAAGCACGTGTATTGCCTACCCGAATAAGTTGCGGCATCACATTAGATAACACGTACATGCGGATAATACATTAAGTTTAGGACGAGTTTCAACCAGCAATAATTACATGAGTATTTTCATCTAGTGCAGCCTGTATGGAGTTTTCAAATTGTTCCTGGAATGGATTTACACAATCGTCAGGTCTATATACTGTACAAATTATATATATATGAGGAGTTATTGAAAGAAATATCAAGGTCAAAGCGACGCGGAGCAGAAATTAGATTTGAGATATAAACAACAACACCTCCATCCTGTGAGTGTTCACGATCTTTCCGCAAAGGATTACTATTAAAACCACAAAATGCTATTTTTTCATCAGAGACACTTTTGTTTAGATGGGATTCCGTGATACATACCACGTGAAATTCGTCTGCAATATTTTCAAGGTGAGTCAACTTATGTCTTAGACAGCGTATGTTTAAGTGGAAATTGGTCAATACTTCAGAGGACACATCAGGCCCGGGGTGTTCATGTATGTCCATACATATTAATAATAAAGGTTAGAGAATACAGATAAAGGTAATACTTTTGAAAAAAGCTTAGAATGAGGTAAAAGAGGATATAATATTGCGTTGTCCTAAATGATGGGAAGGATTTCAAACAGACTTTGAAATTCGACAGATACAAAATTAAAATTAATCTTGAATACCGATGACGTACTCGAGTAGTTATGGTGTGTTCGCGTGTAAAAATACCAACCGCCACCATGAGTGCGGTTGGCTGGTTGGTTGACAGGGTTTCCGGCTCCGTGACTCCTCCCGTGTCCAGGCATCCTCTCATCGAAGAACGTCGGTGTTCAGGCGACGTGAGGGGCGACCTGCGGGGGCGACCTGCATCCCCTCAGTGGGATGGGACCGTCTGTAGCGGTGATCGTTTGATTATACTAGTTTACCTTGTGTGCTACAATATCATTACCCATTATAAATGACCGTCATGGTTGGTTGGCTGTTGGCAAAAGACAAGCACACGTGCATATATAAACAGAGCCAACGAGCTGATGGTAACGGACACAGAAAAGTAAACAGGGAAGGCAAGGGAACATCCAATCTGGATTCGTAGTAAGTAAAAGTATTTGTGTCGTGATATACATATGTCGTGCAATGTAAATAAACTGCTACCCGATGATATACACAATGACCCTTTAAGACGTATTCGACATTCACGGAGGACCTTGATGGTGTATAAAGCAGTCCCTGATGACATTCACGGAGGACCTTGATGGTGTATAAAGCAGTCCCTGATGACATTCACGGAGGACCTTGAAGGCGTATATAGCAGTCCCTGATGACATTCACGGAGGACCTTGAAGGCGTATATAGCGGTCCCTGATGACATTCACGGAGGACCTTGATGGTGTATAAAGCAGTCCCTGATGACATTCACGGAGGACCTTGAAGGCGTATATAGCGGTCCCTGATGACATTCACGGCGGACCTTGAAGGCGTATATAGCGGTCCCTGATGACATTCACGGAGGACCTTGAAGACGTATATAGCGGTCCCTGATGACATTCACGGCGGATCTTGAAGGCGTATATAGCGGTCCCTGATGACATTCACGGCGGACCTTGAAGGCGTATATAGCGGTCCCTGATGACATTCACGGCGGACCTTGATGGTGTATAAAACAGTCCCTGATGACATTCACGGCGGACCTTGATGGTGTATAAAGCAGTCCCTGATGACATTCACGGCGGACCTTGATGGTGTATAAAGCAGTCCCTGATGACATTCACGGCGGACCTTGATTGCGTGTAAAGCAGTCCCCGATGACTTCCACAACGGCCCTTTATGACGTCTACAACAGTCCCGGCTGACATTAACGGCGGGCCTTGACGTATCTTTTATATAATTGTATTTTGGTATTGAGGTCTAAAGGTCATTTTCCAAGAGACTATTACTCGAAACCATGTTGCCTGATAGTATTTGTATTGGCAAATGCTGACCATCAAAGATAGAGAAGGACACAGTTTGCCAAAAGAACGTCCCAATTTCATCTCGCGAGAGTACGAATTGGCTCCCGATCAAAGAACATTGCGCTGGTCTACACAAATTTGACACTGCACGTGATGTTCAGAAATGACAGAAAACCCAGGAGGACGGGTCGACGAGAATTAAATTGCAGGATCAACCGGATTGTGAACCTGATTAGTAATTATATTTACAGTATACAATCAATGGTTTAAAGACGACAGAAATTACATTACATTTGTCTGTTACATGAAATGGAGGCCGACCTCTGTGGTAAACATCCGATATAATGTACGACAACGCGAAGTCGACACGTAGGAGGGGACTGGTGAGGTTATCGGAGACAGCCGCCCACGTACTGTATTGTCATATATATCATACAATATAACTGGTAATGTAAGATGACTATACTTTGATCGAATCACTCAAATACCAATGTTTTTATTGAATTTGTAAAACGTTACTGCTCTTAAACAGTTGTTAATATGAACCTATGAACATTTGAACACCAAACTTGTACTTCTGTAAGGTTTCCCCAGCGAGTCACCATGTATCTACACAGCACTGGCCTTCATCATGATGTTTGGAACATGGATAGCAACTGTGTCCTGTGACAGAGCTTGTATCATCAGCTTTCTATCAATCACCGCTAGTATTTTGTGTAGGCTGTGATGCAAAATTTATGCTTGAAGTAAGATTTCTAGTCTTCTTAACCAAAACCATATACCTACATGTATATATTCATAAGTAACAATGTTCTTCAGTTTACGGTCTAATTTACTTACTTATAATGGCAAAAGACGTTTCCTGTCCCTCAACACGCCCAGGATCTCCAAAGTAGCTCACGGTCAAACACGGCGGGGCAACACTTCCTGAAATACAAACACCAGTGTTTAGTTTAAAATGCCATTTTTAGTCAGGATACATGTATGACATCAATAAAAAACAAACGTAACCCCAACCCCAAGTTATATCAAATTATCACACATTCAGTTTTGTTTATCGTGCACATTTTTCGATAACCCAGACTTTAGGTAAAGGCTATTGGCATTTAATCGCAGAAAGATAAAGGCAAAATATGTGGCAGCGAAACGTGTGTCAGTTGAATCTGTTTTAAGTATAGATTTGTATGAATTCAACCTAGTACATTTGTTTTTTTCAACTGGCTGTTTAAAGTCGGTTTTTGTCATTCAAACAATAGCGTAGCGGGTGTCGCCAACTCTGTTTGGTTTTTGTTACTTTAGAGCTCGGCGTCTGAGACACATTTAATACATTCTGTTCATTTCTTCAATTTATAAGTAAGGCAACGTTTACGACCACGTGCTTGTCTGTAATATGGGAAAAAAACTATGATGCAATTTACATCCGCACATAAAGCGGAAATGATGCTGATCCGAAAACATCAACAGAATTACATCCAACAATTACCCGGACAATAATTCAATAAGGACCGCCTAACGTCGAGCTCTCCAACCTTACAGTCACAACAAAGCACTAAATTATCGACGATGCCAACAACAGAGGGCACCACAAGGTGATTATTGGTCACGACACCTGGTCATGACTGGTCATGACACCTGGTGATGACGCCACGACGCCTGGCGATGACGCCACAACTCCTGGTAATGACTGGTCACGTCACCTGGTTATGACTGGTCATGACGCCTGGTGATGACGCAAAGACGCCTGGTGATGACTGGTCATGACACCTGGTGATGATTGGTCACGACGCCTGGTGATGACGTCACGATACCTGGTGATGACTGGTCATGACACCTGGTTATGACTGGCCACGACACCTGGTGATGATTGGTCACGACGCCTGGTGATGACGCCACAAAGACTGGCGATGACGTCACGACGCCTGGTGATGACTGGTCATGACACCTGGTGATGATTGGTCACGACGCCTGGTGATGACTGGTCATGACACCAATGTGATGTGTCAATTAATTGGCAATGTGATGTCACTTATCCTGATGTCTTGCACACGGTCATAATCGAATGTCAATACGTCTATAGTCATAGCAAGGGAAATCCTGTATTTGCTAATTTCCTTGGATCTCATTGTTGACTATAACCCTTTCCGGAGTGTATCTTTTGTATCTCACTGTTAATCACATGTAATTCACGCAAGAACATCGATTCAAGTATTAATGAACCCATGATATTTGTTTGTCTCCGGGTGCCGCTTAGTATTGTAATCATTCTTCATACAATCTGAGCAAGATAAACAGCACACCACAATACGAAATTGGGTTTCCGTGTTGTGTACCTTATCGATGTCATTAGTTTGAATTTTATAGGATTCAAAGTACTTTTTGATGTCGTTGATAGTGATTTCTACAATCTACTAAACCACCAAACAAGCACGTTAAGGATAACTATAGTCATGTACCTCCACGTGTCGACTATTACTGACGGTGAATATACTTTGTCAGCCAAAACTGAGGTATTCGTTAGGTTAATGTCACTATCCTCGAGTGTTGACTGGAATGTCGCATAACAACTGACATTAAAACGTTAGAGTATGTTAGTTTCAAGTTATACTTCATCACACAGGAACAAATGGGTTGGAGCATCAGAAACATCACTATTAACAAACACAAGCACACTTTGCTTACCAAATATCACTACCGAACACAGCACACTCCGCTTCCCAAATATCACTACCGAACACAGCACACTCCGCTTACCAAATATCACTACCGAACACAGCACACTCCGCTTACCAAATATCACTACCGAACACAGCACTCTCTGCTTACCAAATATCACTACCGAACACAGCACACTCCGCTTCCCAAATATCACTACCGAACACAGCACACTCCGCTTACCAAATATCACTACCGAACACAGCACACTCCGCTTCCCAAATATCACTACCGAACACAGCACACTCCGCTTACCAAATATCACTACCGAACACAGCACACTCCGCTTCCCAAATATCACTACCGAACACAGCACACTCCGCTTCCCAAATATCACATCCGCTTTACCAAATATCACTACCGAACACAGCACACTCCGCTTCCCAAATATCACTACCGAACACAGCACACTCCGCTTCCCAAATATCACTACCGAACACAGCACACTCCGCTTCCCAAATATCACTACCGAACACAGCACACTCCGCTTCCCAAATATCACTACCGACCACAGCACACTCCGCTTCCCAATTATCACTACCGACCACAGCACACTCCGCTTATCAAATATCACTACCGAACACAGCACACTCTGCTTACCAAATATCACTACCGAACACAGCACACTCCGCTTACCAAATATCACTACCGAACACAGCACACTCCGCTTCCCAAATATCACTACCGAACACAGCACACTCCGCTTCCCAAATATCACTACCGAACACAGCACACTCCGCTTACCAAATATCACTACCGAACACAGCACACTCCGCTTCCCAAATATCACTACCGAACACAAACCTGAAGAACATGTCACATTACCAAATATCATAGCAATTATCACTACCGACACAGCACACTCCGCTTCCCAAATATCACTAAACACAGCACAATCCGCTTACCAAATATCACTACCGAACACAGCACTCTCAGCTTACCAAATATCACTACCGAACACAGCACAACCAAATAAGAACACACATGTTACCAAATTCACTACCGAACACAGCACATTTAATGAGCACACTCCGTTTACACAAGATTTAATATCACCTTGATTAATGCTTCAGTGTCTTTATGGTATTTTCACAAAGTTCCTTGTCACAAACTCCGCTTACCAAATATCACTACCGAACACAGCACACTCTCTGCACACTCCGCTTACCAAATATCACTACCGAACACAGCACACTCCAACAACTTCTTCCAAATATCACTACCGAACACAGCACACGCTTGACCAAATATCACCGAACACAGAGCTTACCAAATATCACTACCGAACACAGCACATCCGCTTCCCAAATATTTACCGAACACAGCACACTCCGCTTACCAAATATCACAGCACACTCCGCTTACCAAATATCACTACCGAACACGGCACACTCCGCTTACCAAATATCACTACCGAACACAGCACTCTCTGCTGACCAAATATCACTACCGAACACAGCAACTCCGCTTCCCAGATATCACTACTCCGCTTCCCAAATATCAAGAGACATGTGTCTGTCACACTTCTGTCAAATATCACCGAACACAGCACACTTGTCCAAATATCACTACCGCGGACAAACAGGCACACTCTCGCTTCCCAAATATCACTAAAACACAGCATTTTCACTAACCAAGCTTACCAAATATTTGAACACAGCACTTTCCGGCTTTCAAATATTAACATGACACTTGCTGTTAATAGGACGTAAAAAAACAATATCACTAATAAACACAGCACACTCCGCTTCCCAACCGCTTTATCACTACCGAACACAGCACACTCTGTCACTTACCTTAAATATCACTACCGAACACAGCACACTCCGCTTATTTTAAATAATTGTATTTTTATCACTAAAACGCAACTTTATTTGTCTATAAGATTTACACTGAACACAGGTTGGAGCTTCCCAAATATCACTACCGAACACGGCACACTCCGCTTCCCAAATATCACTACCGAACACGGCACACTCCGCTTACCAAATATCACTACCGAACACAGCACTCTCTGCTTACCAAATATCACTACCGAACACAGCACTCTCTGCTTACCAAATATCACTACCGAACACAGCACACTCCGCTTACCAAATATCACTACCGAACACAGCACACTCCGCTTACCAAATATCACTACCGAACACAGCACACTCCGCTTACCAAATATCACTACCGAACACAGCACTCTCTGCTTACCAAATATCACTACCGAACACAGCACACTCCGCTTACCAAATATCACTACCGAACACAGCACTCTCTGCTTACCAAATATCACTACCGAACACAGGACGTAAAAAAACAATAAACAATAAACATTCTAGACTTTTCTGGGCTTTCTTCAGGACCGCTTTATGGTGGTTCTAAACCGTTTTATTGTCACTTACCTTACACATTCCTCAAAGGACTGTCATTTTATTTTAAATATACAATTGTATTTTTGTATTTTTAATCGCACATTAACCAACTTTATTTGTCTATAAGATTTACAGTGACCATAAATTGTATTTTTTTAAAATCCGTACCGATTACTTACTGCTACAATAAATGAAGGCGTTGATCATGTAATGAACCATTGTCCTGTTTTGATAAACACAGTTCTGGGCGAGATAATTGTCACTTGTAGCAACAAATGGCAACAACAAAACGCCATCAATCTAGGCCCCCTCCCTAATAGCTACATCGACCAGTTTGTAAGCAGACGGGACACTTTTTGCAGCATGTTCGTGCCTTAGTTTCTGTCGCTTCGGTGTAGCAATAATAGCAATTTCGCCGTTTTGAAACCGAGGGCGGTGTCTGTTTAGATATTAAGTACAGGGCAAAGTGAAGGTTTTTTGGAAACAATGAGCATCAGATGGACCAGGATGATAAATGGATGAACTGCACAGCCAATATGATACATGTAGGTCTCAGAAACTCGACATATTACGGCCAATTCAGTACTGACTCATCCCAATACATTGCTGTGGGAAAAAGTTATTTCACAATTTATGGTAAGTGTTTTCTCGGACACTGTCCGAAGAGGTGAAACGGTCACAATTGAGTTGACACCTCTATTGGACCATACCTACTCCTAATGGTGCCGAATCGCGTGTTAGATCAGGATGGAATGCCGGGGCACCACTTACTGTTTTTGATTGGTGCTGATTGTGTGAGCGCCATTGTCGGACTGGCCAGTGCCCGTAACTGGATCTGATACCTCCGACCATACCCAGGGGACAAGGTGTACGACCAAACACAATTACAACGCCACGGAAACAGCATCTTATACCACAACACACCACATTACAATGGTAATCAGATAGGGTTTGTATAGCTGGCAGTAGTGGCATACCAAAGGTAGTTCGACTGTCTGGTGAAACCGCATTCCAACTCGCCAATACAGACGTATCACCACTGGTAGGGTTGCAGACAGTCGTGTTCTATGCGACATTTGAAATATTGAATTGTGCACGACCAAAGAAGTAATTTTGCCATCGAGTTATTGAATTACATATCTATATTGTATATAACACTAATACCTCACTTGTATACCACATTGTCTTTTTCTCATAACTACAAAAATCAAGGGAACACCAACATGTCAAATTAATTATAATACAAACTCAATAAATTAGGGTAAATATGAACAAAAGAAAGAACAAATTGGAAAATCCTGTAAAAAGTACAAGATGAAGTGTTTACTGCCATGTAAATCCTGACCAATCCAAGTAGGTAATGTCCACCCTCAAATGAGAACAACGTTACAACGCGCAACAAACACATTCAGCTTCATATCGTACAAAGAAATAGAATATTTTTAATGAGATCGATATAACGACCGTAAAACTACCCCATCATTTTATCACCACCTCATAACCACGTTAATAGTACCGTTACCACCTCATAACAACGTTCATAACATCGTTACCACCTCATTACGACGTGAATATCACATTTATCGCCTCATAACCACGTTAATATCACATTCATCGCCTCATAACCACGTTAATATCACATTTATCGCCTCATAACCACGTTAATATCACCGTTACCACATTATAACCACGTAAATAACATCTTTACCATCTAGTTATCACGTTAATAGTATCGTTACCACTTCATACCCACTTTCATAACATCATTACCACCTTGTAACCACGTTGATAGTGTCGTTACCACCTCTTAACCGATTGATTACTATGTTAAGTACACATTAATAAGTCGTACCAAACTTGCGGATAGGATAGAGGGGACAGTCACCTACTACATGTAAAACTAGGCTGGGCCCCTACAACAATGGCTGTGAATATTTCCTCTGCTCGAAACAACTCCACCACTACTTTTTACCCCTATCTCGTTTTTGAAAATTATTTGCACATCCACTCGTGGACACTCTCAATGATTGGGCCGGTATAGCCTAGCCCAGACCGTACATGCGAGAGACGTTTACGTCACACGTGCATGAATGTCTGTAGTGATCGATGTGGCCGTCACACAAGACAAATACCACATCCTACGGATGAATATGTTGTATACTCTGAGAAAATTACAGGCTTATAACATCTGTCATAAGTGACAGGAAAATAGACGCCGAAATAGCACAGAAACCTCCCGAATCAAATGATGGTTAATGTAGGGAAAGTCATTATGTAAGTCTTTTATATCAATAAGTAAAAAAACGGTACAGAACGCTAGCACTTAAATACTCATATCAAACTGTGATGGAAGTTCTTGTATGATTTTCACATAAGAAACCGGCATAATTATATATGATTGTATGTTAATTACTTTAGTACATGCCTGCTCCCTCTAATCCCGTGTCGAAATGCATTCTGGGAGATACCTTATTTCCGGCATCTGGTTGGCTGACGAGACATAAGTCGTATTGTATTAAAAGGTGCTATTTACTTATGTGTTTTTTTTTTTTTTTTTTAACAATCCTAGACGAGCAACACTGTCCACTACTCTACTTGTTACGGGGGACGTCACTTACAACAGTAAGACAGTTATTCCTATATATTTAACCAAAGACCGAACTGCTCATGAAGCAATAGAGAAATATCCTTTTTCATCCAAAAGCGACAAAATTAACGACGCCATACCGTTTTTTTCAGCTACAATGACGCTTCTGACACGAAGCCCTGTATGTAGCCAAGAGGAGTGAGACTGGTTTTATCTTGGATTTTATCCTACAAAAGCATTTAACGGCGCACAAATAACGATGTTTGTGTTATACGGCATTTCTCTAAAAGCACAGAGAAAACGTAAGTCAGGATGGAAGTTTGAAGCAATCAAATTGAAACTAGATTACTTCAGTTATTAAACTAATATTTATATGTATATGTTTTAATGCGGCGAGAAATTTGATACATAAAACAGCAGATTTTTTTGTAACGACAACAACTATGAAATGCTGTATTACTGCTATACTGGGAAACTACTTGGGACTGGAATTATCGCAAGGTGTGATACCTCGGCTCGTCCACAGTATCAGATCCCATGTAATGTTGGCACATTGATTTTACCAACACGTATCAAGTGTTAGCTTGTCTTCCTCTGAATTTCCATTACACAAAAACATCGCATAAAACACGCTATACAGCTAAAAGCATCTATTTTCAGAAACCGAGAACAAAGAATGTTGATAAAACTATTTGTAATTTTTGAGCGATTTTGACAACATATCGTTATTGTGGTAACGTTAGATATTATTACTCGACGTCGACAATCTTAGTTTTGTCGTTTAAGGTTAGAGACACCGGAACCAGGAGACATGTCAATCGACATGTTAACGGCCTGACATATACAGGCGGACCAATTATAGCTTCATATACTCATTCTAAATTCTTAACAAGCAGAAATTTTAATCCTTGCGATGTAGTCATTGATGTTTGTTGTCTCCATATGTTTGTATTCTCTTATAGTACACCAGAAATTAAAAAGGGAAACAAGTGTGAGAATCATTTTTGACGTAAATACCGGCTTGCAGCTTGTTAGCGAATCAATTCTGTAGACAATCAGAAAATTTACATTGCAATTTCAAAATGAAATGCTGTTATTTTACAGTATATCGTGAAAGCAACAACACGGTTGAAGCACTATGAGGTGACAAACCACCATTGACAGTTGATGAGGTGACATAGCGCCATTGACAGTTGATGAGGTGACAAACCACCATTGACAGTTGATGAGGTGACATAGCGCCATTGATAGTTGATGAGGTGACAAACCACCATTGATAGTTAATGAGGTGACATAGCGCCATTGACAATTGATGAGGTGACATAGCACCATTGACAGTTGATGAGGTGACAAACCACCATTGATAGTTGATGAGGTGACAAAACACCATTGACAGTTGATGAGGTGACATAGCGCCATTGACAGTTGATGAGGTGACAAACCACCATTGACAGTTGATGAGGTGACAAACCACCATTGACAGTTGATGAGGTGACAAACCACCATTGACAGTTGATGAGGTGACAAACCACCATTGACAGTTGATGAGGTGACATAACACCATTGACAGTTGATGAGGTGACAAACCACCATTGACAGTTGATGAGGTGACATAACACCATTGACAGTTGATGAGGTGACAAACCACCATTGACAGTTGATGAGGTGACATAACACCATTGACAGTTGATGAGGTGACAAACCACCATTGACAGTTGATGAGGTGGCATAACACCATTGACAATTGATGAGGTGACATAGCACCATTGACAGTTGATGAGGTGACAAACCACCATTGACAGTTGATGAGGTGACAAACCACCATTGACAGTGGATGAGGTGACATAACACCATTGACAGTTGATGAGGTGACAAACCACCATTGACAGTTGATGAGGTGACAAACCACCATTGACAGTGGATGAGGTGACATAACACCATTGACAGTTGATGAGGTGACATAACACCATTGACAGTTGATGAGGTGACATAGCGCCGTTGACAGTTGATGAGGTGACAAACCACCATTGACAGTTGATGAGGTGACAAACCACCATTGACAGTTGATGAGGTGACATAACACCATTGACAGTTGATGAGGTGACAAACCACCATTGACAGTTGATGAGGTGACATAACACCATTGACAGTTGATGAGGTGACAAACCACCATTGACATTGATGAGGTGACAAACCACCATTGATAGTTGATGAGGTGACATAGCGCCATTGACAGTTGATGAGGTGACATAGCGCTATTGACAGTTGATGCGGTGACAAACCACCATTGACAGTTGATGGCGTGACAAACCACCATTGACAGTTGATGAGGTGACAAACCACCATTGACAGTTGATGGCGTGACAAACCACCATTGACAGTTGATGGCGTGACAAACCACCATTGACAGTTGATGAGGTGACAAACCACCATTGACAGCTGATGAGGTGACATAGCGCCATTGATAGTTGATGACGGGAGAAGACATGGCACAATTGACAGGGTAGGAGGAGGCATGACACTATTGACGGGGTAGGAGGAGACATGACACAATTGACAGGGTAGGAGGAGGCATGACACTATTGACGGGGTAGGAGGAGACATGAAACTACTGAGGGGGAGGAGACATGAAAATATTGACGGGGTAGGAGGAGACATGGCACTATTGCCTGGGTAGGAGGAGACATTGCACTACTGACGGGGTAGGAGGAGGCATGGCACTATTGACGTGGTAAGAGGAGACATGACACAATTGACGGGGTAGGAGGAGACATTGCACTATTGACGGGGAGGAGGAGGCATGACACTATTGACGGGAAGGAGGAGACATGTCACTATTGACGGGGAGGAGGAGGCATGTCACTATTGACTGGGAGGAGGAGGCATGGCACTATTGACTGGGAGGAGGAGGCATGGCACTATTGACGGGGTAGGAGGAGACATGTCACTATTGACGGGGAGGAGGAGGCATGTCACTATTGACTGGGAGGAGGAGGAGGCATGTCACTATTGACTGGGAGGAGGAGGAGGCATGACACTATTGACGGGGTAGGATTAGACATGGCACTATTGACGGGGTAGGAGGAGACACGACACTATTGAGTGGGAGGAGGAGACATGACACTATTGACGGGGTAGGAGAAGACATGGCACTATTGACGGGAAGGAGGAGACATATCACCAGACATAGCATCATTGACGGACTGTGAAGAGACATGACACCATTGACGGGCTATACAGAGACATGACAACATTGACGGGCTAAACAGAGACATGACAACATTGACGGGCTATACAGAGACATAACACCATTGACGGGCTATACAGAGACATAACACCATTGACGGGCTATACAGAGACATGACAACATTGACGGGCTATACAGAGACATGACAACATTGACGGGCTATACATAGAGACATGACAACATTGACGGGCTATACAGAGACATGACAACATTGACGGGCTATACAGAGACATAACACCATTGACGGGCTATACAGAGACATGACACCATTGACGGGCTATCAGGAGGGATCACACCATTGGTGGGCTTTACGGCGACATGTCATTTTTGACCTGCTAGGAGGAGACATACTATAAGGAGACATGGCACCATTGACGAGCTAGGAGACATGACACTTTTGACGGACTAGGAGGGGACAAGGCTCTATGGACAAGTATGAAAGAATGTCAGTTGTTGTGAGATGAAGACTGCCTTGGATACGTTGTATGTTTGATCAAGATTCCTGTGACTAAGACTCATGCTTTGAGTAAACATAAATCGTTGGGGAGATCGCCGGTGTCAAAATGCTGGTATTGATCAGTCTTGAGGCAGATTTCCAAAAAGTGCCAATCACAGATAGAACTGGCTTAGTGGTTTTATTCTGTGATAGTACTAGCCCGTCATCCGGATGTGTTGCACACTATGCATTATTCAATATGTCGACATCAACTCGTTTGTACAGCGTGGCTTCCCGAAGTCAGACCCACTATCAGTGATGCTGTGATGACACCCTGGGCACTAGAGAACATGGGACTTAAGATCCATCTGTGAAAACATTACCCCAGAGCCTCTGTAATTGACTTTTATTCAACCTGAATCTGAATGCAATAAACATTTAACAAATGTATCCGTTCTTCAAACTGCTTTCCATTCCATCGTTGCCTGTGTGATACACGTCAGTATGTGTTATCCACGTGGCACGGTGTAGCTGATCACAGCTTATATTGTAACGTTCTGCTATTTATTTGCCGACTTTGTGTAAAAACATGTCATGGTTACACCTAATATGATTTTATATAAACCATTATTGGTATCAACAATCACACAAACGCTTTGCTGTACAAATAGAATCAATTGTTTAAAATCCGCTCGTCTCCAGGGCTACGCTATTTCATACACACAAGCCTTAATAGTAGAATCAATGACATCAAATCGTAAATCTGCTTACACGTATTTAAAACAATAGGAACACATTTATTCAACGTCTCCCTGATTATTTACACAAGCATCTGTAATTTGATCTGTATAAATCACAATAAAGATACAATCATGATATTGTATGCACCTAGCATATCCCCGTAGGCTGTGTGTTGGTCTTTGAGCTGAGAATGGAAGCACTCATCGGAACACTACCCACAACGTTATCCTGTGTTCAGTGTTCAGGGGTGTACATTCCACAGAACCGAATGTGGCTTAACGTTTAGAGCACCGTAAGTGGAAAACATGGGCTGGGATAGGGTTTGTTCTAAACGGGTATGTATTTCTGTCTGTCGCATAAGTTTCTTACGTAAACATGAGTTCATTGGATACTCAGAAAACGACAGGTCACGTGAAGATTTGCTAACTATGCTCTTGCAGTTTCCTACTTTATCACACCAGACTATCATAATCATCACGCCTTACTCAAAAAGCTTTCTCCCATCTGCTTTATAAAACATTGCCAGTTTCTTGTCAGTTCCACACACCATTACCAATTGCTAACACGAACATTCGTATCACCTTCCGCCGATTCATCATAACCGGAAGTGTTGGGTTACGACAATATCTATCATCTAACGGAAATAACTCTTTTATTTATTTGTTTAAATGTCGTTGTAATTGTTCTTACCCGGATGTAATCACACGTCCTGGATCTGAACGACTTCACGACGCGATATGAACTAGATTTCATGTAAACCACGCGTTATTTTGTTATTGGGGAGTAGATATATCTGCCATTCAGATAACTATATTGATTCACTGTACAACTTGTTAGTAAGGTACCCGAGATAGCTGACTACACTCTACCTCGTTAATATGGTTTACTTCATAATAAGATAAAAATCGAAACTGTTTTTATCAATCAAGTATTCGCTATTCTGCCTATAGATAATAGATAATATCTTTGTTACTGACGGTCTTCTCGTAATGGAACACGCCAAAGCAATTAATATACCAGACTTTGTGTATGTTCGTGAATTCTGACTTAATGATTACGGCGAACGTTTATATCTTGCGTCAGATTTTATTCCGAAAGCTGTAAATTAATATTTTTCCAAACAACAAGCGGCAGAGTCGGACAATGTTACACGTATTCCATGATTTAATTATTTCAAACTGAAGATAAGCTGGATGTTTCCAGTCGACCTCCATGTCCACCAATTACACAGCAGGACAGGCGTGTATAAGGACTAGTAAAAACGGACTCTCGTAAATCTGATTGACATCTATATGTGAGTACTAAAATAACAATAACATGTTCTGTATTTCTAGGAACTCGTCCGAAACAGTAGGAAGTGGATTGCATTGATGGTGCTATGCTTTCTGTTTGTCTTTGTTAAGTTCCTGATGTGGTACAGAGGCACATCAACAGAAGACTATAAATTCGGCGACCTGAGTGCTCCACGGTACGTGTACTTTTGGAATCGCCCTGGTTGGATAGAAAACACTCTGTTCGAAAATTGTGAAGCTAAATGTCTACTGGTTGCTGATTATCACGGCTACAACCGCTCGCACGCAGTTATTTTCCATGTATCAAGTCTTGACGTGACGTATCTTCCGGTCAAGCTTCCAGGTCAGGTGTGGGTAGCCTATGTAACGGAACCTCCAGATCGCCTGCGCGCCTCTTTCAAGAACTGGCAATATGTGTTTAACTGGACCATGTCATACCGGCGTGATTCCGATATTCTCGCCTTGACGGGGGAGTTTTATGTGAAACATCGGCAGCATGAGGAAAGGCGCGTCTCGTCACTGTGGGACAGAAAGGTCCGACCCGTATCTTATTCGGAGAATAATTGTCACACTCAAAGCCGTAGGGAGGATTATGTACGTGATTTGCAGAAACACGTGCTAATTCATGCGTACGGCAGATGTGGTAACTACACGTGCCCTCGCCTAGCGACCCTTTGGCCGTTTGACCCCCATGATAGCTGCCTTCCTGCCATTGACCATGATTATAAGTTCCACTTAGCGTTTGAAAGGTCGATATGTATTGATTATATAACAGAAAGGGTGTACAACCTGTACCGTTTAAACAGCGTGATTCCCGTGGTGAGAGGTGGGGCCAATTATGACATTTTCCTGCCTCCGGGTTCCTATATCAGCACATCCAACTTCCCAAACCCACATTCCCTTGGTAAACACATAAGACATTTATCTGGTAAGAAAGCCAACACTTTTCAGCCGTTTCGTTATAAGAATAATTTCGAAATTCGTCCTGACGATAGACGTTATTTTTGTGACCTTTGCAAACGTTTACATGCCGTTGAACTCTCTGAGCGTTTCTATGCCAATTTTGACGCCTGGATTCGAGGTCACAACGGCTGGCCATGGTGTGTGAAGCCATGGGACTTTTGAAAATACTTGTAAAAGCAGTTTTTGGTGGTGGTGGTGGTGTGTGTGTGCGTGTGTGTGTGCGTGGGTGTGTGTGTGTGTGTGTGTCTCGGTGTGTGTGTGTTTGTGTGTGTATGTGGTTGTGTGTCTGTGTGTCTGTGCGTGTGTGAGGGTGTGTGTGTGTGTGTGTGTGTATGTGTGTGTGTGTATGTGTCAGAGAGAGAGAGAGAGAGAGAGAGAGAGAGAGAGCTGTTGGCGGGATACAGGGCAATAAGTGGTACAGGCAAAGAAACAAAAAAAGTTCGCAATTACTTTTAAAATACAGGTTCAGTGGACATAGTTTTATTTAATGTAATAAAGAAGTATCTGATCTCATCTATTGTATCAAAGAAGGTAGACAGCTAGTCCCCAAATCATCTCATTCCGTCAGGTCAGCCTTATATTGATCAAAGATCGATCTGCTCAAAATGTAAAAATCTTTTTATTGGTATTTAAGTATTCTAAATCAATGTTTGGATCTAATTTGGTCAAATAATATTCAAATATAGCACAGAACATCATCTAAATATATACAGATGTGATAACTATACAATTCAAATATAACACAGAACATCACCAAATATTGTAAGGTATTTTTCCTTGATGATGCTTCGAAACGCCATGTTGTGGCTTCATTGAAGGACTATGGCCAAATATTGGATAACTGCCGTTATGTGACACTGGCAGCGTTTAATGATAAGTAGGTTAAAGGGTCGTTTTGATTTGATTTAACTCATTGTTCTAACTATACAAAACGATATTACTCGAATTGAACTTAAGATACAGATATATTAAATTACGGAATTAAAGACACATTAACACGTTTCCACTATTGATGACTTTGATTATGATTGTGCGGTCAATTCTGGCATACAGGTATAAGGAATGGAAACTTAAAAAACAATGAAAAAAAAAAAAACAAAAACAAAAAAACAGCGACTTCTTGTCTATAAAAAGCACATAATGACATATTCTCTAATGTTCGCGTTTGGTAAGTTTTTTATGCCCCGTTATATCGTTTTAGTGATCCTCAATAAGCAGTAACCAGCCGACTATAATAAAGTAGAAAAGGTTACAGTTTATAGAAACCAGAAAATTGTTTATACCTAAGCTCATAACTATCAATAAATGATGTATATCAAAGTTCACAGCTGATTTTTTAATATAAAAAAATTATATTAAAGATCACACCTGATTTATTGATATCAATAGGAACCATTACTATCAACCCTGAATCGACATCAATAATTGTATTTTCATTACCAACCAAACTTAATTTGTTGAATAAATCAGTCGATTAATACTAAGAAGCAGTTAAGTGATACCAGTAACTAATATAAACAATTATCTATTAGATCTATATATAGATATGGTTATTTTTTACACTATATTATAAGTACGAGGATCACAGTAAGCCATGTCATCAAATTACAATATTCCTCTATGTGAAAATGTGCGGTACCATTCCACTTTGATACTGGGCCGCTGAATCAATATGACGGAATATACAAGGTCCATGAACGGGAAAAGAACTTGACCTTTGTTCCAATGACTTGACCTCTTCACATTGTCTAATGCAAATGATGACCTAAGAGGGTTAGTTCTAACCGGATCTATGGTGGCCAGACGGCGACAAATTGTTTTGCAAATCGTCCCATGAATAATGACGAATAAAAGTCATGGGATTAGAATCAATCGCTCTCAGTTGCCAAGTCTTACATGGATTTAAATCATTGAACCAGAAGGCTGTCCTCCATCTTGACGACGGATATGTTCTGTCAAGATGGCCGCATTTGATGTCCAAACCCAGACAAGCGTCGCAAGGACCCAGACGATATGTAAATTTAAACACTGAACACAGGAATTACATTTCCCGGATTTAAATCTTAAAGGATTAGAGTATATATTGCCATGGGATATGTAATCTGTTATGCATTATACATAACTGTGTACAGTTTGACGTGTCAGAACTGCAGCCCGGAGTTGTTAGAATATTGACTACCGTGGGTCCCGACGCTATCTCAATTGAGGATAGGACGACAATGTGAACTATCTCCACATCATATAATAGTGTCTGTCTTTACCGTGAAATGAATCCTACAACAAATTAGAACGAATATATGTTATTGATTGATGCACTCATAGCTCTTCACAAAACAGATCTATACATGTTTAATAAGAAAGATGATTGTCTGTGTGAATATTACTGGTTGTTTGTTGGGTTTTACAATTACACGCAAGTGTATAACACCTTTTGATGCAATTTCAGAATTAGAATTAGTTAAACAGGGCAAAATAATGGATGAAACTGCATGATACAACTATTTCGTCTTCTGGGGCTCTTCGTGATGAAAAGGCTGATATTTTGAAACCTATGAGGCGATTGAGGGAAATCCGGTATATCGAAAGAAATGTCAAAATCTAGATGAGAATATTCACTAGCTCCGTCAATGTCAAGTCAATGTCGCATTGGTTAAATTATCACTCTACAATAATGTAACTTTTTAAAATACCGATTTAAATAAGTTGGAAACTGCGAAGATGAATTTGTTTACGACATTAGGCATGTTTTGCGACATGTGATATGTTTACGACACCAGGCTTGTGTATATTCATGCCTCTCGGTGTGACTGTGAGATATGACACCTTTTTTTTTGCAACCTGAGACTTTTTAAGACATAAACATTTTTGCGACATTTGACATTTTTATGACGTAGGACATGTTTTAGTCTCACTCAACCGGACAAAAAGTAGTTTGCACATGTTATACCATCGTAGAGTCTGGTCAAAGTCTGTGACGTGGTTTTGTTATATCACTTTACTATAAAGATGGCTGCGCCCTGTTGAAATCGCTTCGACGAAATCATATCATACTTTCCCTTCCCGTTTCCCATGAAATCACTTCATTTCCGGAATGTATTCTAGCGGAAAATAAAAAAAAACAAGAGAAAAAAAACTACGACAGGCTACCAGTCTTTACGTAACCATGAAGGACTAAAGCAAAGCACAATTGTTTTATTTATAGAAACCCAGCCACAAACTTCAATTACAATTACATAAAATAAGAGAAATCGTTCGGGCCTTTCCTTAATGATATTAATGTTGGTGACGAAACAACATTTCCTTTTGTTTCAAGGATTTATTTCTGATGTCTGTAGGAATGCTGTTTTACGGTTAAGGACCAAACGATTTTCTAAGTAATACATATGGGAAGGGCGGCAAACCTGTCTCTACCTTAAGAAGAGATGCGGCGCCCGAGATCACCTCTCTGATAAGCATTTCTCATTTCTGAGATTTTTGACGAGATCGATACATGGGTTTCTAAATCAAAGAAAAACATCAACCGAGGACGAAGATTTTTATTGTTCCAGTTATCAATTTTATCTAATAATGAAAATAGGCAGAACATGGAGTGAAACGATTGAAGGACATGTATCTCCAAATTAATTATGTTCGTTTTTTTATTAGTAATTTAAGATTTCATTCTTAAATTCTTAGTTCTTGCGGTTTCATAAATTTCAAAGTCAAAATCGATGAAAAGACAAAATGTTACCAAAGAAAGACTACAAGCAATCTGAGTCGAACAATGTGATGTTCTCAAAAATGAGAATCAAGTTAGAACAAACGAAGCCAACACGTAAAACTAACGAGCACTGGACACATCTCAAATCGTTGGATGAAACAGAATATTACCTAAGATCATGATTGTGACCATTATCTGATAATTGCCCACACTTTTCACAGGAACAAGACATTGGATTTCGAATCAACTGTAGTAAGTAAACACGAAAGCAGACTGTAACTGCATAATTATCGCGTTTTGATCATACATCTTAATGGAAACCTGTCTTGTTGTCGGCCAAATGGAACCAAACCACAGGCAATCAAGTCTGTTTGTAGGGCCAGAAAGATAATCGTTGGTCTGAAAATCCGCATCATGACAGAAGGTAATAGTTGAATAATTTTCATATTCTCAAGCGGTCGAGAATCGAAATGAGCTGTACAAAATGTCAGCATACATAAAGGTAAGTGATTTAACTTGGTAGACGGTTGATCTAGTCTATTGTTGGTTTATACAGGAAACTCATACCTTGTGATTTAAAGTATTGGTTACCAATGTAAGTTTTACTCTCAGAAGTAAACACAGTAGTTTGAGAGTGTTTTATACACAAAGTACTGTCATGTGCAAAGTACCAAAACACAGTAATCATCAATCATGGGTTTAAACAACCCTCATGGCGGCTAGCTCCAAATAAGATTAATAGCCACACGGTAAAATTTCAACCAAATAGACAGTATTGATTTCTTAAATAAAACATATATTTCATAGATAAATTACGGATATATTCAGTGCGTTGATGTGGGCGCCGGTGACAAATCATCGCCATTTTGGCAACGGTGTTGGATCAGCGAACGCTCCGCAGTCCCGATGGACATTCCTGTGGGGTCCAATGGTGAAGTTTTGGAAAATCTTCAAAACAGGAAAGCAAGCGTAAAAGGCATGAGTATTACCGAATTTATGGAAATACAAGATTAATTCCTATCTTAAAATCGATGTACTTACTGTCAATGCACAGCTTATACACGAAATCTAAAGTATACATCCATTATGATATTAACATATGTACCCCCTACATATATATCTACAGGTATGTAACCCCTACATATATATCTACAGGTATGTACCCATACATATATATCTACAGGTATGTACCCCTACATATATATATACAGGTATGTAACCCCTACATATATATCTACAGGTATGTAACCCATACATATATATCCACAGGCCTACATATATATCTACAGGTATGTACCCCCTACATATATATCTACAGGTATGTGACCGCTACATATATATCTACAGGTATGTAACCCCTACATATATATCTACAGGTATGTACCCCCTACATATATATCTACAGGTATGTAACCCCTACATATATATCTACAGGCCTACATATATATCTACAGGTATGTAACCCCTACATATATATCTACAGGTATGTACCCCCTACATATATATCTACAGGTATGTAACCCCTACATATATATCTACAGGCCTACATATATATCTACAGGTATGTACCCCTACATATATATTTACAGATATGTAACCCCTACATATATATATCTACAGGCCTACATATATATCTACAGGTATGTAACCCATACATATATATCTACAGGTATGTACCCCATATATATATATATCTACAGGTATGTAACCCCTTCATATATATCTTCAGGTATGTAACCCATACATATATATCTACAGGTATGTACCCCCTACATATATATCTACAGGTATGTACCCCCTACATATATATCTACAGGTATGTACCCCTACATATATATCTACAGGTATGTAACCCCTACATATATATCTACAGGTATGTAACCCCTACATATATATCTACAGGTATGTACCCATACATATATATCTACAGGTATGTACCCCCACATATATATCTACAGGTATGTACCCCCTACATATATATCTACAGGTATGTACCCCATACATATATATCTACAGGTATGTACCCCTACCTACAGGTATGTACCCCCTACATATATATCTACAGGTATGTAACCCCTACATATATATCTACAGGTATGTACCCCCTACATATATATCTACAGGTATGTAACCCCTACATATATATCTACAGGTATGTAACCCCTACATATATATCTACAGGTATGTACCCCCTACATATATATCTACAGGTATGTACCCCCTACATATATATCTACAGGTATGTAACCCCTACATATATATACAGGTATGTACCCCTACATATATATTTACAGGTATGTACCCCTACATATATATACAGGTATGTACCCCTACATATATATTTACATGTATATAACCCCTACATACATATCTACAGGTATGTACCCCCTACATATGTATCTACAGGTATGTACCCCTACATGTATATTTACATGTATGAACCCCTACATATATATCTACAGGTATATAACCCCTACATATATATACAGGTATGTACCCCTACATATATATTTACATGTATGAACCTTTTACACAGATATCTGCAAGTGTGTATAATATACCCCTCATAGATATTTACAGAGACGAGTTTCCAGTAAAGATATGCTCTGATGTGTTTATCAATGTTATATAAGTCTGTAGGAAAAAGAAGCGTGATTCCAGTCAGCAGTGCTGTAAGCAGTGGCAGATACGTGCGCTTTTATTTCTGTTGCCATTCTTTTGTATTAAAAGCAATCCCCCGGAGATGGCAACATATCTAAGAGTTTGGTCTTTACGAGAAAGTTACGCAAACAAACAGGACTACAGGACAATAAAACTACAAACAAAATACAAATACCATAAAGTTTGCGGTGCCGATTGTGCACTTGTTTATGATGTCCTGATACAGTCGCGCTGGGAGACAGCGTGCTGGAGAAAGGTCTGAATAATCGTGGATTAGGCCAAATCATCTCCATAATAAACTTACGGATGTAGGGCGGGATCTTGTTTCAGAATCAATAACCCCAAGAAGCGCCATCAACAGGTCTCTATATTAAAAACATTGAACAAGAAACTGTAATCCCGATATCGGGAGGAAAGACTGTACAATTTAAGGTTTGTTTTGAAAAACCAAAAACTTGTAAATAGATTTAAAATCTCTTATGAAATGTACCCGGTTTTAAACCATATACTGCTGTTCGGTCATTGTCAGTTCTCCGTTCTGAGATCCTGGTCTGTCGACCTTCCCGTTTAGATAGAATACTTTATTATCCTGCAACTGTCGTGTCCACAACGCCAATGATTCGTGGGAATAGCATTATTGCTATTTTGGTCAATTCTCGATCGTTTCGGCGTCTTGTCATTCCATAAATCTAACGTAAATGTGTGAAATTGTCACAAAACGTCAATTTGAAGGTAAACCCGTTTTTCGGAAGTAATGTTAACAAGTATTGATTACGTCGCGTATTAGTAACAGAGTAGAATGGATGATTACATTGTAAAAGTATCTGCTAGTACAGGTCACACATACACTATACAGTGTGTAACAGGATGTACAGGTACAGGTCACACATACACTGTACAGTGTGTAACAGGTTGTACAGGTACACGTCACACATACACTGTACAGTGTTTAACAGGATGTACAGGTACAGGTCACACATACACTGTACAGTGTGTAACAGGATGTACAGGTACAGGTCACACATACACTGTACAGTGTGTAACAGGATGTACAGGTACAGGTCACACATACACTGTACAGTGTGTAACAGGATGTACAGGTACAGGTCACACATACACTGTACAGTGTGTAACAGGTTGTACAGGTACACGTCACACATACACTGTACAGTGTGTAACAAGATGTACAGGGACTCCCATGTCACACATACACTGTACAGTGTGTAACAGGATGTACAGGTACAGGTCACACATACACTGTACAGTGTGTAACAGGATGTACAGGTACAGGTCACACATACACTATACAGTGTGTAACAGGATGTACAGGTACAGGTCACACATACACTGTACAGTGTGTAACAGGATGTACAGGTACACGTCACACATACACTATACAGTGTGTAACAGGATGTACAGGTACAGGTCACACATACACTGTACAGTGTGTAACAGGATGTACAGGTACAGGTCACACATACACTGTACAGTGTGTAACAGGATGTACAGGTACAGGTCACACATACACTGTACAGTGTGTAACAGGATGTACAGGTACACGTCACACATACACTGTACAGTGTGTAACAGGATGTACAGGTACACGTCACACATACACTGTACAGTGTGTAACAGGAAGTACAGGTACACGTCACACATACACTGTACAGTGTGTAACAGGATGTACAGGTACACGTCACACATACACTGTACAGTGTGTAACAGGAAGTACAGGTACACGTCACACATACACTGTACAGTGTGTAACAGGATGTACAGGTACAGGTCACACATACACTGTACAGTGTGTAACAGGATGTACAGGTACACGTCACACATACACTGTACAGTGTGTAACAAGATATACAGGTACACGTCACAAATACACTGTACAGTGTGTAACAAGATGTACAGGTACACGTCACACATACACTGTACAGTGTGTAACAGGATGTACAGGTACAGGTCACACATACACTGTACAGTGTGTAACAAGGTGTACAGGTACACGTCACACATACACTGTACGGTGTGTAACAGGAAGTACAGGTACACGTCACACATACACTGTATATTGTGTAACAGGATGTACAGGTACACGTCACACATACACTATACAGTGTGTAACAGGAAGTACAGGTACACTTCACACATACACTGTACATTGTGTAACAGGATGTACAGGTACACGTCACACATACACTATACAGTGTGTAACAGGATGTACAGGTACAGGTCACACATACACTGTACAGTGTGTAACAGGATGTACAGGTACACGTCACACATACACTGTACAGTGTGTAACAGGATGTACAGGTACACGTCACACATACACTGTACATTGTGTAACAGGATGTACAGGTACACGTCACACATACACTATACAGTGTGTAACAGGAAGTACAGGTACACTTCACACATACACTGTACAGTGTGGAACAGGAGGTACAGGTACACGTCACACATATACTGTACAGTGTGTAACAGGAAGTACAGGTACACGTCACACATACACTGTACAGTGTGTAACAGGATGTACAGGGACTCCCACGTCACACATACACTGTACAGTGTGTAACAGGATGTACAGGGACTCCCACGTCACACATACACTGTACAGTGTGTAACAGGATGTACAGATACAGGTCACACATACACTGTACGGTGTGTAACAGGAAGTACAGGTACACGTCACACATACACTGTACAGTGTGGAACAGGATGTACAGGTACACGTCACACATATACTGTACAGTGTGTAACAGGAAGTACAGGTACACGTCACACATACACTGTACAGTGTGGAACAGGAGGTACAGGTACACGTCACACATATACTGTACAGTGTGTCACAGGAAGTACAGGTACACGTCACACATACACTGTACAGTGTGTAACAGGATGTACAGGGACTCCAACGTCACACATACACTGTACAGTGTGTAACAGGATGTACAGGGACTCCCGCGTCACACATACACTGTACGGTGTGTAACAGGATGTACAGGTACAGGTCACACATACACTGTACAGTTTGTTACAGGATGTACAGGTACAGGTCACACATACACTGTACATTTTGAAACAGGTAACAGGATACACTGTACAGGGACTCCCATGTCACACTATGGCATATTTCGTACACTTTGCCACAGAATACCCAGGTAAAGGAACGGAAGTTTAGACAACAACTTAATTTTACGGTAAAGGAACGGAACTTTAAACAACAGCCCCATCTTACGGCCAAAGGAATGGAAGTTAAGACAACAGCTCCATCTTACAATAAAGGAATGGAAGTTAAGACAACAGCTCCATCTTACAATAAAGGAATGGAAGTTAAGACAACAGCTCCATCTTACAATAAAGGAATGGAAGTTAAGACAACAGCTCCATCTTACAATAAAGGAATGGAAGTTAAGACAACAGCTCCATCTTACAATAAAGGAATGGAAGTTAAGACAACAGCTCCATCTTACAAAGGAATGGAAGTTAAGACAACAGCTCCATCTTACAATAAAGGAATGGAAGTTAAGACAACAGCTCCATCTTACAATAAAGGAATGGAAGTTAAGACAACAGTTCCATCTTACAATAAAGGAATGGAAGTTAAGACAACAGCTCCATCTTACAATAAAGGAATGGAAGTTAAGACAACAGCTCCATCTTACAATAAAGGGATGGAACAAACTTCCGATTTTAGACCCTAGAACAAGCTTACTAAGTTAACAAATGTGATTGTATGACTGTAATGTCTGAATTGACAAGGGTATGACACAAAAGCGTACATGCTGGCAGAAAACATATTCACATTGAAATCACTGTTACAAATGTGGTTTAGATAAGTTCGCAAAATGTACAATTTCATAGAATTTTAAAAACCCTGTGGCCCCGTGTGTTATCATCGTATCAGCGCTTTAAAGCCAACTCCCAGTCCTGAATACAATGTACGTCTCAGGCGAAGCTTGCTGGAATCGTGTTAAAATAATCTCAACTAGAATAATGGCTTCCTATAGTAATTGGCTGGAATAAGCAACATCCTCACAGAACATAGCCTTCAATTTCCAAAGTTAAAAAGAAATCAATTCCCTAACTGTAGATGCTGAGCCAGGAATTATGGTCATGATGAACACGAAGGACAGTGAACACAAATCATTCCTAGAGGTTATACTATCAGGAAACAGCTAACCCTCATACTATTTTATATCGTAAAAATACGTTACCTGAACGGCGAGAACCTGTTCCTTAATTGGAATAAAAAATAAATCGTTAACACGAATTTGAAACCGTTTACAATGAAACAACCGCTCACTAATCGCTGAATTATCGTCTCTCTACACATTAAGCCGAGGTATTAATCTGAATGAATTCAAAATAATACCAGCTTTAAAACATCACAGAATACAATATGTCAAGAAAACACATCTTTTATGCTCAACATTAGATTTAATTTCTCATAAATCGGAGCTAGCATGTATTAAAGACCTTGGCCAAGAAGAACAAGTGTTATTTTTGCATGGAAATCAAATAATGATATTAATAACATGCTAAAGTGGGGATTTCATTATGGCTGATGTTACACAGTTGTTAAATCACGCATAGCACAATCAATGGTAGCTGAGAGGAAACCATGAAACCATTATATAGAATACAACCATAGAAGATGGAATGCATCGTTATACAGAACACACCCACATAACTAGGAACCCACCGTTATACAGAACACACCCACATAACTAGGAACCCACCGTTATACAGAACACACACAGAACTAGGAACCCACCGTTATACAGAACACACCCACAGAACTAGGTACCCACCGTTATACAGAACACACACAGAACTAGGAACCCACCGTTATACAGAACACACCCACATAACTAGGTACCCACCGTTATACAGAACACACCCACAGAACTAGGTACCCACCGTTATACAGAACACATCCACAGAAGTAGGTACCCACCGTTATACAGAACATACCCACAGAACTAGGTACCCACCGTTATACAGAAGACACCCTCATAACTAGGAACCCACCGTTATACAGAACACACACAGAACTAGGAACCCACCGTTATACAGAACACACCCACAGAACTAGGTACCCACCGTTATACAGAACACATCCACAGAACTAGGTACCCACCGTTATACAGAACACACCCACAGAACTAGGTACCCACCGTTATACAGAACACATCCACAGAACTAGGTACCCACCGTTATACAGAACACACCCACATAACTAGGTACCCACCGTTATGTAGAACACATCCACCGTTATACAGAACACACCCACAGAACTAGGTACCCACCGTTATACAGAACACACCCACAGAACTAGGTACCCACCGTTATACAGAACACATACACAGAACTAGGTACCCACCGTTATACAGAACACACCCACATAACTAGGAATCCACCGTTATACAGAACACACACAGAACTAGGAACCCACCGTTATACAGAACACACCCACATAACTAGGTACCCACCGTTATACAGAACACACCCACAGAACTAGGAACCCACCGTTATACAGAACACACCCACATAACTAGGTACCCACCGTTATACAGAACACACCCACAGAACTAGGTACCCACCGTTATACAGAACACATCCACAGAACTAGGTACCCACCGTTATACAGAACACACCCACAGAACTAGGTACCCACCGTTATACAGAACACACCCACAGAACTAGGTACCCACCGTTATACAGAACACACCCACATAACTAGGTACCCACCGTTATACAGAACACATCCACAGAACTAGGTACCCACCGTTATACAGAACACACCCACAGAACTAGGTACCCACCGTTATACAGAACACATCCACAGAACTAGGTACCCACCGTTATACAGAACACACCCACAGAACTAGGTACCCACCGTTATACAGAACACATCCACAGAACTAGGTACCCACCGTTATACAGAACACACCCACAGAACTAAATACCCACCGTTATACAGAACACACCCACAGAACTAGGTACCCACCGTTATACAGAACACACCCACAGAACTAGGTACTCACCGGTATTCAGAATACATCCACAGAACTACGTACCCACCGTTATACAGAACACATCCACAGAACTAGGTACCCACCGTTATACAGAACACATCCACAGAACTAGGTACCCACCGTTATACAGAATACATCCACAGAACTACGTACCCACCGTTATACAGAACACATCCACAGAACTAGGTACCCACCGTTATACAGAACACACCCACAGAACTAGGTACCCACCGTTATACAGAACACACCCACAGAACTAGGTACCCACCGTTATACAGAACACACCCACAGAACTAGGTACCCACCGTTATACAGAATACATCCACAGAACTAGGTACCCACCGTTATACAGAACACATCCACAGAACTAGGTACCCACCGTTATACAGAACACACCCACAGAACTAGCTACCCACCGTTATACAGAACACACCCACAGAACTAGGTACTCACCGTTATACAGATACGTTACAAATCAAGTCTTTATTTTCGGATGGAAGGAACGTACCATCCTTTAGGTATGCGTTACAGTTTCCTTTCGTCGTAGTATATACAGATTGTGACGCACTGCCGTAGATTCCACGCTTCCAACCGAAAAAAATTATCACAGAAGATCACATTAATAAGCTGACCAATTCAATTACAGATAAAAATTCCGACATCTTTAGGCAATATAAATTACCATATTGACACAGAGCAGCCATGAGATGAGAGAGTCACGTGACAGCAAATCATGCTCGATCTAAAGGAAAGTACTGAGAAAACGTGGCCTCTGTCATATTATCAGACTTTTACAGGCGTTAGATAATGCAGCGCAACCGTATGTCTGTTGATATGCTAATCGAATTAGTTTGCAAACGGTTACATTAGGGGAAATTAAACAGATCAAAGGCAGTCTCACTTTACTCTCTCTTTCACTTCACCAATAACCAGTGACGATTCATCATCATTTTGTCCATTTTTTCTAATAATGCGCAAAAACGTGGAAGTGCACTGTCTGTTTCATTATCGCCAGCCCTTGGGATCTGCGATTCGATAAGACTGGCTGATGTAGAAAATATGATTGAGTTACAAAGACTGTAACAATGTTTAGCAAGCCAAATAATTGGTCTGGTGACATGACCGAACTGCAGCGCCCTCTCATTAGAGAGAACAAACGCCAAATGATGACAAATACTGATACGTCACATCCTGTTAACACTGAACAGCCAGTCGTGTGTTGGGTTCCGGGTTTGCCTTCAGACAATGACTTTTTTTCGCCATCCCCCTTTTGTGTAAGCAACGGATTGAAGGATTTTGTATGCGGTACACAGGACACTTTAAACATAGTCCATACCCAGACATCAAATTTAGAAGTCACATTGGAGTTTGTAGCTCTTGTTTGAATTGTTAAACAGAATCTAATAGAGAGTGAATACTATTACATCTTATAACTCCTATTTGCGTGATACGTCCCAGTATGACGCCCTCCGATAATTTAAACCTTATTTGTTAAAGAAATGAGACAAACGCAATAAAACACAATTCTCGTTTAGAAAGTAACTGGTCGCTATTACGCAATTCTAACCACTTTTAAATGACCCAACCCCTTTCCTGAAACTGAATAACGAAAACTAAACAACCAACAGCCTCAAACAGTTAGTAACCACTTAGGTAAGTGGCAAGTCTTGGCTTCGTGAGTGTGTCAACGTCAACAAATAAACCTCGTCTATTGTTTTATTCGTGGTGAGATCATTACCTTCAAACTACTTCATAACCCTGGTGTAATCTGTCTCCTAGAAACGCTCACCAGAACCGAAATAAATATCAATTTCAGAAATTATTCATTGTTTAATTGTTTCGGTCCTGTTAGCAACAAAGCAACCGGTGGGGTTGCTATCCTGGTTGACAACCAAGTTCATTACAAAACATACCATTAAATACAGACCTCCAGGCAACTGCTGTTATTGTTACGCTCCATAGAACGCTTACAGTGTGCTCTATCTGTCTCTCTCCAAACTCTGATTTCACAAGCAACCAACTAGACGAACTCCTATCGCAACTGCCTCCCCCATTCATACTTTTGGGTGACTTTAATGGTATTAACAACCTTTGGAGTTCACTTGACACTAATGATAGAAGAACAAAAAATGAAAAAAAAAACTTTACAATAATATATTTCAAACTTATTGGCATCCCTCTTCCGGAACATTATCTCACCTTGATTTAACTTTATGTCATCTATCGTTGTTACTCGATTTCGAATAGACGGTACATGACGATCGCTGTGGAAGCGACCCCTTTCCAATAGTTCCAAGGAACTGTGGATCCACAGAGAGCGATTATGTGCCCCATTGGAAATTGTATAAGGCATATTGGAGTAAATTTGAACATCTCAGTACCAAAATTTAGAAGACCCGAGAGAATTCTTCACTACCGAACGTCTTCAGAAGAAGACCAAAGAATGTATACCAAAGTCCAAAAGAAAACATAACAAAAAACTTCGGATTAATAAAGATTGTGATAAAGCTATTAGAAGTAAAGAAACCGCTTTGAGGCAATTCAAAAACAACCCAAAAAGCGATCGTCTAAACAACTACAAAATCATTCGGGCAAAAGCCCGTCGTGCTATACGCTTACAAAAAATGTCTTGGAGACCTTATGTGTTCAAATCAAATTCCAATACATCCACTAAAAATGTATGGGATACGATTAAACGAATCAGCGGTAAAGCACCATTCAAAACCATGGGACATATGAAAACTAATGGGAAATTATCCACATCGAAAATTGATATTGCAAATGCTCTAGGATCTGCTTTTCCAAAAATTAGTCTGCAAATAGTTATTCCAAAAATTTTAAATTAAGACCACGCGAGAAAAAACTACGTTGAAATTCTCTTCAAACAATGAAACTTAGAATCAACCTCTTAACTCCGAGAACCGTTGAGAAAATCACATGACTCTGCAACAGGACCTGATGATATTCGCTATTAGTTCCCAAATATCTACCACAGTCATCCTTAGAAAAACTTCATGATGTTTTTAATAATAGTTTTAGATCGGTCAATGTCCCAAAGTCTGGAAAAATGGCAACCCCTATACCCAATCAGGGTAAAGGTACGACAGATCCCTCCAGTTACCGCCCAATATCACTCACGAGTTGCGTGTGTTAAACTCTAGAGCGGATGATAAATTCAAGATTAATTTGGTATCTGGAATCCAATAACATACCATCACCCCTACAAAGTGGTTTTAGGTCTAAGCGAGGTACCACCGATCATTTGGTTAGACTTGAAGCCTTTGTGCGTGAGGCTTTTCTAAATAAGGAGTACTTGGTTGCCGTTTTCTGCGATTTGGAAACGGCTTACGACAAAACGTGGCAATACGGCATAATGAAAGATTTGCACGATATTTGTATTAAAGGTAATCTTCCAATTTTTGTTTCAAATTTTCTATCAAAGTATTTCGTCCTGAATGGATCGACCCTTTCCGATGTTATCAGCAGGGAATGGGTGTACCACAAGGCAGCATTCTTTCGGCTACAATTCCTTGACTTAAAATTAACAGTATTGTCAAAAATATATTCCCTTCAATAGAGGGCGCTATTTATGTCGATGACTTCATTATATGCTGTCGCTCTAAGCATATTAATACCATCGAAAGTCAACTACAATAATGTTTGAATCGACTACAAATTTGGGCAGATGAAAATAGATTTAAATTTTTTAACATTCAAAATTCTTAGGTGTGATATTCGACAGGAAATTTTCGTTCCTTCCACATGTAAATTCCTTAAAGCCAAATGCCTTCAGGCACTGACTATTCTAAAGTTTGTATCCCACACTGGATGGGGAGCTGATAGAACCGTTTTGCTAAGACTATAAAGAACTCTTATTTGATCAAAATTAGACTACGATTCCATTGTGTATGGGTCTGCTAGACCTTCATATCTCCTATTATTAGACACAGTTCATCACCAGAGCCTGAGGTTTTCTCCCGGAGCTTTTAAGACCACTCCTACAGCAAGCCTCTATGTAGAGGCTAACGAACCATCACTATATAGCCGTCGAAATAAATTGGTGTTGCAATACACCATTCAGCTAAAATCAAATCCTTCAATTCCTAACTTTTCACTTATATTTGACCCAAAATATAAAACCTTTGTTTAAAAACAAACCAAAGACCATTCTACCAATCGGTATTCGGATTTCCGCTCTTTTACAAAACACAAATATCGATATTGACCAAATTCAGTTATTTAGAATGATAGAATTTCCACCTTGGCTCTTAAATTCACCAGAAGTTTACTTTTCACTTCATGAAATGGTTAACTCAGACACCGACAGTTGCACCTTTCGTTCATCCTTCTCGAAATTGCAGTTAAAATGTAAAATATTTATACATTTATATACTGATGGTTCAAAACATAATGATAAGGTTGCCGCGGCCATGGTTTCACGAGATGAAGCGCATGCATGCCGACTACCGAACAACGCCTCGAAATTTTCAGCAAAAGCGCGAGCTATCTACCTCGCCCTTGAATATATTCAAAGAAAGAAAGTAATGGGAGCTGTTATCTATTCAGACTCTCTTTCTGTACTACAGAGTCTTAGCAATAGAAATATCGAAAATATTTTCATTCGTAATACATTAATACTATATCACGAACATGCATTTAACTTTCGTATTGCTTTTTGCTGGGTTCCTGGCCACATGGGAATACCAGGCAATGAAAAAGCAGATCGTGCCGCAAAGGAAGCTTTATCGCTACCACCTGTTGTTTTTTAAATTCATTAGACTGATTTTAAACCATTTATCAAACACTTTTTAATAGCTCAGTGGCAGGAGGAATAGAATCAATATACTGACAATAAATTGCACTACGTAAAACCTATCATCGGTGAATGGTCTCCGTGCTATAGAGACAACCACCGAGACGAAGTTGTCCTTGCCCGTCTTATAGAATGTGATGAGCCATTCACCGTTAAATATATTTATTTTGACTGCATTGACCTTCTGTCTACTCGAGAATTTCTTATGGTAACATTACAAGTCTAAAGACCCTTTTTTTGAAACTGTTGAGATTAATAAAATTCAAGGTTATCTGAAAGATGTTGGTCTGTATTATAGACTATGACCTGCAATTTTAATCTTTTGTGATGATATAACCATTAAAATTTTCTAGCATTTGTCTTTTACCATTTAGTTTGTTTAATGTTATTTTCTTTTCGGATCGCTGTCTGTTTTACCGTTTGATGACCCTAATGACCTTTTATGTGTTGACGGGCCGTTAAGATGTATGTTCACATGTATGTTTTACATGTGCTTCCATATATTTATGATGTACGTAAGTTTGCATGCATGCACATACATGTATGTAGTATACATGTTTGTGTAAGTATGTTCACACATGTTTTGTAAGAATGTAAATGAGTGTGTGTATGTATTGTTTGTGTGTATGTATATGTCGGTATGCAAGCATGTACATATGTACTACATATGTGTGAGAGGGTGTGTATGTGTACCAAGATGGGCTACAAAAAAAAAATCTCAGCCATGATGATGATTTCCACGTACACATAGAGGATTATTCGTTCTAATTAATCTGGCTGTCATTCTCCACATGTGATGGTCATCTAAACCCATCCAAAGTCATTTTGAAACTTTTTTCTGTCTAATTTTAGTTTAAACAATATTTTTATTCAGTAATAAGCATTTAATTACAGACAGGTACGCATAATCTTATGGGATGGGAAAACAAGCTTAAAGCTTATATTAATTCCTTTCCCATGTACATACAAAGACAAATATAAATCGGAAATGGAACACCTAACATCGACATTGGATGAAAAAGTAATATTTGGACATAACAATAAAACATATTAACTTACGTATACGCACATGTGGTGGATAGAATTACAAAATGTAATTTACAACTTAAGTAGTGGCGCCTTAATTTATTGGTATGTAAAAAAGGTTACCTTTCAAAGCTCCATTCAGATCTATGAAACAATACATAATGTACAGTTTTATAATAAGAATTAAAGGACAAAAAATATTAGGTAAAACGTTTACTAAGCTTGATATAATTTTGCACGGTCAAGAATATTTGTTCATTTTTCTGTTTAGAGTAAGTGTCGTTTCCCCATAATAGAGTTTTTTCAGTTAGAGTAATATCTAGTTGAAGTAAAGTATTTTGTCGAATTATGTTATAATTAGCACAAGACAATAAAAAATGGTGGGTACTTTCTACTAACCCGCATGAACAAAATGGACTTTCTTCCAGATTTCTTAAGTATAAATGTTGTTTGAGATTACTGCATTTAAGTCTCAATCGTGTATGTAAAATTTGAAGGTTTCTACTTCCAATATTAAAATAGTGTGGAATCATTACATTTTCTTTTTGTAAAAATCTTTTGATAATCCTGACAGACGGATTTTCGCGAATGTCGATTGGTAAAGAATTCCATAAATGTACTGAAGAATTTAAAAAAGATGTTTTATAAAACTGAGTCCTGCAATTAATTAATAGTAAATTGTTTGAATTTCTAGTATTATGTCTGTGGGTATCTGATACCTTACTTGGAATTAGACTGGATAGATAAAATGGAGTTTTCTTATGATACATTTTATGAAACTGCAAGAGTTTATGATTTTCCCGTCTTTTAGAAAGTTTTTCCCAACCCACATCTTTATACAATAAACTAACACTTGACAATTTAGTAGCACCTGTAACTATTCTTGCAGCTTCTATTTGGATGTTTTCTAAATTTTGACATACATAATTGGGTAAATTATCCCAAACTACGTCAGAATATTCCAAAATAGGTCTGATAAAAGCAAAATATATTGTTTGGAGAGAATTCCTATCAAGTATGTTTTTTAAATTTCTTAAAACCGCTAGTCTTGGTGACACTTTCTTTAATATGTAATCAGTATGATTTTTCCATGTACCATCATCAGAAAATAACACCCCTAAATGCTTATGAGATTTTACATTAGTTACATTGACATTGTCCATAGTGATAGGATCATAAATTCCTGGTATAGTTTTTCGGCTAATTAATAAAGATTCTGTCTTGTCTGGATTAAATTTTACTAACCACTTATTTGCCCATACATGTATTTTTGAAAGATCATTATTGATGGTATTAATAGCAATCGTGGGATTTTCAACTATGATATACAAGGCTGTGTCATCAGCAAATAACTTTATTTTACAACTAATATCATTCACTATATCATTAATATATACTAAAAAGAAGAGAGGACCTAATATTGAACCTTGAGGTACACCTGCTTTGATATTTTGGGTTTCAGAGAAAATACCATTTATAACAACCCTTTGACTTCTGTCAGTTAAATATTTTTTGCACCAAGATAGCAATTTACCAGAAACGCCAGATTTTTCCAATTTATGTATAAGACCCCTGTGCCAAACCCTATCAAACGCTTTACTTATATCACAGAATACGGCAATGATTTCTTTACCCGCGTCTAAAGCCCTCCCAATATCATTTGTAATGTCTAATAATTGATTTGTTGCAGAATCCCCAGGTGTGAAGCCCGATTGACAATTTGTAAAATAATTTGTATCTCTAAAAAAATTGTAAAGATGTTTAAAAATACACCTTTCCATTAGTTTGCCAACGATACTTATCAAAGATATAGGTCTATAGTTTGAAACAACGGATTTGTCACCTTTTTTAAAAACTGGTGTAACATTAGCGACTTTCCATATAGAAGGATATATACCACAGTCGATAGATTTGTTAAACAATTTAGAAAGAATTGAAATAATAGACCCTGTCTTTGCTTCCTTAATAATTCTTGGACTCATTTTATCTGGACCAGAAGCTTTAGAAGTATCTAACTTATTTATTGCATCTTCAACATCTTGTTCAGTGATATCAATATTTTCAAGTGTATTATTAGTAGCTACATTATTTGGTAGTGTTACATTAGAGTCGTCGATAGTAGACTGGCTAATAAAGTAATTGTTAAAAAGATCTGCTTTTTGTTTACTATCACCATAATATATATCATTTTGCATTAACGTTGGTATATGAGAAGTTTTGGTTGAAAAATTTGTAAAATTGTTAATCAACTTCCACCAGTCACGTGTTGATGTAGACATACATTTTATCTTACCGGTTAACTTTAAAACATATTCATTTTTTGCTTTCCTTATAGCGTCAATACATTTATTTCTTGCCTGTCTAAATTTCTGCCAGTGATACGGATTTTGGGTACCTTTAGCTTTTCGGTGTAATCGTTTTCGATCCCTTATTAATTTTCTTACATCATTATGCATCCATAGTGGTTCATTATGCCTTATTGTTACTGTTTTATTAGGAATACATATTTTAGCAGCATCTAATATTGTGGAATTAAAAAAAATGGCAAATTCGTCAATTGATAAATTTTCAAATGGACTAATCCAGTCGATATTATTCAATCTATCCCGATACATTTTGTAGTCACCGTTTTTATATAACCATATATACCTTTGAATACTTGATTTCAAACTGTTACGACTAACATCTAAAAATGTATAAATAGGGCAGTGATATCTAGTCTCAGCAGGTAAAAAAGATTCTCCAACAACAACTTCCTTAATAACGCCTATATTATTTGTCATAAATATGTCTAAAAGAGAGGATGAATTTTCTGTGAAATGAGTAGGTTCATCAACAAGTTGAATAAAATTATATCGATACATTAAATCAATAATACGATTAGGGTTTGTAGCTAATTGATTTTCATTAAAATCACCTGTTATCAATATACTATCAAATTCATAATTGGCAACCATATCAATAGAATGATCAATTAAATTCCAAATTTCATTCCCAGAGTTCGGAGGTCTATAAAAGGTTCCTAGCATAATAATTTTATTGTTAAGCTGCAGTTCTATCCAAATGCATTCTAGATTATTAATTTCAAATTCCGAACGCCGGATCGCAGTAATATTTTTATTAACATACACGGCAATACCCCCACCGATTCTATCAGACCGAGATTTTACAAAAGGGTCATGAAATTTAGAAAGAAGAAGTTCGCCGGACTTTTCTGTTGTAGGTGATAACCAAGTTTCAGTAAAGGATAAGATATCATATTGATGTAGTTCACTAAAGATTAAGTCCACTGTCTAATTTTAATTGACAGGCTAGCGAATTTAAACTAAAATACAAAATAAATTTGGCATTCAATCATCATTTCGTTGCCATATGATGTAAGAATAATTATAATTATGGCATGACCTCAGAATAAATTCAACCAGTGTATACAAATATAGATTGTAGCAAATTTTGAGTTTAACCCCGCAATATGTTTGGGAAGGGAGATTCCTCTAACGACGTTCTATAGTGTTGTATAAACTTGGGAAAGATTTCTGCTTGCGTTCATCTAATGGACACCAAAAAAGTCTGGTGAAGACAAGTTTAATGCTCAAATACACTTTCTGTGAACTAGCAATGTCCTATTACTCTGAATGCCCTCATACCAGTGCAATTCATTTATCTGAACTGGGTATTATTTGTTATATATAGAAGAACTTTGTCAATCACAAATATGATACGTTCTACATGATAAAAGCGCGTGAAATTCGCAAGGACATTACGTAGCAAGGTTCAGAAAATTCTAATAATGGTTTTATTGCCAATTCAAACAATATAAACTACTCTTTTAAAATCTGTCAAGAATCCAGGCGAGAAATGTCTTTCATTTACAATGTTTGAAGTACAAAATACTTTAACATAGTACGTAGTTCTATGGTTGTGTTCTGTATAACGGCGGGTACCTAGTTCTGTGTGAGTGTTCTGTATAACGGCGGGTACCTAGTTCTGTGTGAGTGTTCTGTATAACGGTGGGTACCTAGTTCTATGGGTGTGTTCTGTATAACGGTGGGTACCTAGTTATGTGGGAGTGTTCTGTATAACGGTGGGTACCTAGCTATGTGGGTGTGTTCTGTATAACGGTGGGTACCTAGTTATGTGGGTGTGTTCTGTATAACGATGGGTACCTAGTTATGTGGGTGTGTTCTGTATAACGGTGGGTACCTAGTTCTGTGGGTGTGTTCTGTATAATGGTGGGTACCTAGTTATATGGGTGTGTTCTGTATAACGGTGGGTACCTAGTTCTGTGGGTGTGTTCTGTATAACGGTGGGTACCTAGTTATGTGGGTGTGTTCTGTGTAACGTTGGGTACCTAGTTCTATGGGTGTGTTCTGTATAACGATGGGTACCTAGTTCTGTATGTGTGTTCTGTATAGTGGGTACCTCGTATTGTGGGTGTGTTCTGTATAACGGTGGGTACCTAGTTATGTGGGTGTGTTCTGTATAACGGTGGGTACCTAGTTATGTGGGTGTGTTCTGTATAACGGTGGGTACCTAGTTATATGGATGTGTTCTGTATAACGGTGGGTACCTAGTTATGTGGGTGTGTTCTGTATAACGGTGGGTACCTAGTTATGTGGGTGTCTTCTGTATAACGGTGGGTACCTAGTTATATGGATGTGTTCTGTATAACGGTGGGTACCTAGTTCTGTGGGTGTGTTCTGTATAACGCAGGGTACCTAGTTCTGTGGGTGTGTTCTGTATAACGATGGGTACGTAGTTATGTGGGTGTGTTCTGTATAACGTTGGGTACGTAGTTATGTGGGTGTGTTCTGTATAACGGTGGGTACCTAGTTATGTGGGCGTGTTCTGTATAACGGTGGGTACCTAGTTCTGTGGGTGTGTTCTGTATAACGGTGGGTACGTAGTTCTGTGGGTGTGTTCTGTATAACGGTGGGTACCTAGTTCTGTGGGTGTGTTCTGTATAACGGTGGGTACCTAGTTCTGTGGATGTGTTTTGTATAAAGGTGGATACCATTGAAAGCGAATGAAGAAAATTCATGCCCGACATATTGAATGACATTCATAATTATGTTTTCAGTTTTACTTGTACGGTTATTTATGGTCTACTAACAGATTTCGAAAATTTCATTCTAATATTTCAGTAGATCTAGCATCTTATATTGAATATAAATCATTCTTTGGACTGGAAATTGTTTTCAAATATGTACATGGTAAACCTATATGTTAAGGCGTCTGGCCGTTTTTATCAATAGTGCTTCTAAATGGGGCATTTGCCAGTTACTGTCCGCAGGTCAGTGGTTTTTCTCCGGAAATTGCGACTTTCCTCTGACACCCAAACCTGACACGTCCTTAAATGACTCTGGCTGTTAACAGGACGTAAAGCCACAGTAAACCAAACAAAGCCTGTCCGTAAATCTACGTAGGGTTTAAAGCTTCTCTGTCACGAGGTGTAAATCTGGCTTAAATTGATTGATGTCAGTTTGGGTATGTATATTGCGTTCCGATATATTTAGATTTCGTTATTTTTTTTGTATGCTATGTATTTGTCACGATTTTTACCCGTACAATTATTCTTCTCCTTGTGTACGTTACTATTTGTCTTACGTTCCACCTTCTCCCTACTCCATCCTTAAATGGTGAAACTACATTGTATGTAATCTGTTTTTTTGTTACATTTTCCACTGACTTGGAGATATTTAAATGTCTTTTTATTTACCATTTTTTCTGGTTTAAAATATCATCTGTACCTTACACACCATGACACACACATACACATATATATAAATGTTCATATAGATGTAACTGTTAATTTTGGACGAATTTAAAGAAGTAAACCAGAGAAAGGACGAATACTACCATTTCTTTCCGTCTGCTACTGAAAAAAAACCAACCACATCAGATTCTGACTGAGACTTGCAAGAGTAAATCATAATTTCAATGGTGATTGCTTCCAAAAACAACAACGTAGTTCTTGTGTTAATACTAATTATACATTATTCATTTGACAAATATAATCGAACCTCGTTATCTCGAACATGGCGGGACCATGAGGAAACTTCGAGATAAGCGAGAATTCGATTTAAGTGAGTTGGAATGTATTGTGTAAAGTTAGGCAGGTACCGATGAAATTCTTCGAATTAAATGGGGTCTTCGAGTATACGAGTTAGACATAATAAGGTTCAAACACGAACATATTCTACTCGTTAAAAGTGTATCAATCTCTCTTATTAAAATGTATATATCTGAGTACATCAGTGTTTGATTTATTCAATCATTGAAGTTTTTAAAACATTGCTAATTGATTGATGTTCCAGTAAAAGTGACTATCATAAAGAACAATGCAACCAATAATCAAGTATAGCAAATATTATCGTTATCAAGGATATGTTTCAAAGGTGTGCCATATCAGTATTCAGGACCATCTTCTTTAGCTTATATACTTTAAGTACATTATGTCCTGCATTATTTAACAAATATTAATTGTAACGGGGTCCGTTATACAAGTCTCCCAGACTAAGCCTTTGGTGGTTATTGATTTTTTAAAAATAGTTCAACACAGGTAAGGAGGGACTGCAGAACCCTGATGCCCACCTGTTATAGTAATAATTCAAACAATAAATGTGACGCTTACAGAGAACACTGAAGTTCACCTACCCTTGTAAAAAATAACTTTCAATTGACGTCTGCATGGCAAAAGAAGTCTCCAATTGGCAGCCATTTTTATGACAATATCTTAGAGAGTGTCATATAGTTATCCTTTCCACTAATTCTGTTTTTGATACAAAGTGTCTAATTTGATTATTTCTATTTTTTCTTCAAGGGACATACACAATGAAGTCATCATTAGTAGATTATTTACAATGATGAAACCACCATTAATCATTGACACTGTACGGTGTGCCGGATGTACCTACCGCCGAAAAGGCGAGAAGGAAACATGATAAAAACAAAAGGTAAAAATATTCCAATCATCAATCGCCAAAGAGCTCACAAATATCCAAACTTTGTACCTCGGTTTCTGAAATGTTCACACACTACGAAAATACTGTGTGGATATAAAGATCACGTATTGGTAATTTCATAAAACATGTGCTTGGTACCTCTGAACAGAGATCGAAAACAAAAATAAAACCACCTATAAAGACAAATTTATATTCTATATGGCTAAACCATGTGTTGGAATGTTGCCTCGGTACTCCATTACTCTGGGGGATTGGTAACGGACGTAAAGGAATCGTTCTTAAGGCTTATAGTTCGCTATAACCCATACAACAATCAATGTGCCTTGAATAAAGATTCTCAGTCTTTCTGCAGCATCAGCGTACTTAGCACACCGATCATGTCATAATGTCAACGCTATTCTATCAGATGTGTTAGCACGTGTCCTTCTCCGCCGAATCAAAATAACATTGATATTCCAAACATTTATAACGTATCATTGACACATTTGTGACATTGTCTATAAATATATATCTGTACATTGTTTGTACCGACTTGATATTCCGTCGTGTCCTCGAACCTCTTAGAAACAATTGTGCAGTTTAGAACAATGGCGGCCCTTCGGCAAATAAATATAGGGATTGCCCTACCTTGTTTTTTCCGTCTTGTATTGACACATGGTGATATCATTCAGAAGAAATCCCTATATATGTAATCAACAAAATTATCATGTTGTAGGAGGAAGTTGAAAGTACGCTCGCAAAACTGAACAATCTGAATCGTCGGCGACCAGGTAGCTCCAATTATAGAGCACCCGTCTAAAGTTGGGATGGTCCCGGGTTCGAACCCTAGCCTGACAGTTCATTTCCGCTCCTGCTACAGAAGAAAGAATATTCAGAAATTTATGATAATCGAAAGGAGATGAGTATATTTTTATATCATCAGACCCAGTCATCTTTGTACGTTAACCAGTAGAACTACCTAGGTAGGATGGCACTATATTCTCATATTTGAAGTATATTTAACGGGGCTGTTATAACGCTACGACACATTTTTATTCGAATAACGTGCCCGTATGATAAAATTGAGTTAAAACTGTGGGCCAATCCAGTACATGTCTGTCTGGTTACATCGTCGTAATTTCTCCTATCCATTCTTATCTAGAACCATTTATATACTTGATTGCCCTCGAAAAACACACTAAGGCCTATCTCTGGACTTAGCTTGCGATGGGGGATTCATACTGATCCACCATATACAATTCTCCCGACGACACCCGCTTAATAAATTTTGGTCAATCCAAGTAAGTAATGTGAAATTCTCAAATGAAAACAAAGAACACACACAAACAATGGAATTAACAGGTAAACTAACGAGCGTTAGATACGTCCCGCCTTTTCATTGTACAGAGGAATAAAACATTTCTGTATTGAGATCACTATGACGACAGTAAAACTTCCCCACAATTTTCATCAACCTGCATCTCCGTTAGTTGACGATATTTTGTAGGAAAATCGTGATATTGGGAACAGGCCATTGAATATCGGTTAGGATGGGGACACAGGGATGTTGCTATCCAGAAATGGATAATTCAAAATACGACAATTTAAATCATCACGCTTATACAGCTGTCCATGATGGTTTCAGTGTAGAAAAACGTCTAACTTGGGTAGCATCAGTGTCGGATCAAGCTTAAATCAACGAGAATGATCTTGTGTGAAAAATCTTGTGTAAATGGCTGATGATTGTAGATCTGTTTATTAAGCCTTTCCAGAGAGGAGTACAACGGACAAAACTTTTGCTAAACTTCCACAATTTAATGACTTATGAATTATGATGACCTTCAATAACGACAACGACTCAACAATACATAAAAAAACCAGCCAACGGTAACTAAATTGGTGTTATCACACAAATGATAAATCTTAATATTTCACAGCAATTAGGGCCACAAATTCTTTGTTATACAGGGAAATAAATACCGCAGTCAACTACAATAGATCTAGTGTTGTGTATGAACAAAGAAAACCATAGTTCCTCGTTTTACACGATTCCTGTAGAAATTCTCTTTTACTTTCGCTCTTGTCGTGGTTTAATGCGGCATTCTGTTCCTATAGAACATCAATTTCGATGTGTTTTACATGGTCCCATCGATTCCTCATTTGTTTGTCTACTTTTTTGTGAGAATTCAGAACTCGCGGGCAAAGGCCGACAACTTCTACCGACTTTGAAGAGAGGTATTGAAAGGGGGTGCCGCGATGGAGGAGGAAATTGTTCTACTGCCCCGATACGATCTCGGTGTAAAATTGGACAAGACACCTTAATTTAATAAGCACTATCACTCGGCGGTTCAGAACAGTCAACATGGTACTCAGGAGAAATAGTCAATTCCGTAAGATTACTTTACCTCATGATAAATCATTACACAGAACAGTGATGAATTCTATCAACCCCGCGGGAATATTTTTTATGTGGAGTTTGGATAATTCACCAGTAGATTCTGGAGTTGATGTCGTTGATGAGACTTGTCATAATTCATGCGAACCGTCGATGCTTCTTATTCAAGAAACAAAATAGACTGACAATATCCGCTGTTTGCTTTAATAGTGTCTTTTTAAAGTGAAACCATGGACCATTGTTGTCACTAAAAAAAACCAATAGTATGCCACATATGCGAACATTCAAACTAACATCTGCCTGTGACGATATTCCTCCATATCTGGTGGTAAGTTAAGTTTTCGCTTTCCAAAAATACCAGTACGTCAGCATAGCTTTGTAATATGTTCGCCATTTAAAGAAAATTAACTCGCCGTTTTTTTTAAATGAATAAGATTCTACTTCTTTTTACGTTGACAAAAGATAATGGCATCGCTATCTCTTGTTTATTTTCATTCATTTTTTTTATTCGATAAGGTGATCTGATGAAGTCGGCAGTTAAACTTAAAGCCCCAATATACGTAACATTCACCAAAAATTTAGTGTAAAATCACACATAATTATTGAGATATTCTCTAAGATGTAGTTAGAATTAAGTTATTCAAACAATAGTTACCATGACTTTGTGCATAAAGTATTGATATATGAGCAGTTGAAACTCGCTGTTTGTAAACACACCCCCATTTTAAACACGCCGCCATCGAAATTACGATTGTTGCCGAACCACGTCGGAAAGTTCATGACCTGATCTCGCGAGAGTTGAGGTTTCTACTTACAGAAGAAGCACATGCAGATATGTCTACGGTAAGATTTTGTTTACAAACATTGTTTGCGAAGTCTTGTCGTAGACTTAAGGTATTCCTGTGATAAACATTCAGTTCTTGGAAAATTATTAGAAGGAATAATTAGTTTAGAAACGATACGACGCACAATTATAACGTAAGAATTCAGAACTGGCCTGATGTATGATTGGAAAAAAAGGAAGCGACTGGTGAACGTCTGTACTGTGTCTGCCATGTTTACACACGCGGAATATGCGCAATGTCATCGCTACGAGCGGTAATGTATGAATTATTGTGGGTCCCACATTGTTTATTTTCCGATTTTTTTTCAATTTTTATTTAAATTGAAAACAGTCAGTTTTATTTTCTTTAATTAAAGGAAAGTATTTGTTTTGTTACATATATTACGGGGAAAATAAGATAAAGTTTGTTTTTTATAGTGATTTTTACGTATATTGGGGCTTTAAACAAATTCTTTTAATTTCTCCTATAGTTCAATTAAGGTGTGATTACGATTCCATCAAACGCTCTACATCAATATGCATCAATATGATAGATTAGAGTGTATGAGAGACACAGATCAAAGTCGGAACTCCTTGGTGTTTTTGCTTTCTGTAGAGCGGGCGTTGACTTCTTTAATACAGTCCGCGCTTTGATTGCTAAATCCGATGCTTGTAATCAACACAATTAAGTAGATGATAAGATTATATGACATTAAGTGGAAACGACCTCAACATAACATAACTACGTCCTAAAACTGAGTTTGAAAGTTAGTAAAAATATGTGAAATGTTATTCAACTTGAAACTCTGAAGATATCATAAAAATGGAAAATCAAAAATCAAACGACGTTGATTATGGTTCCGATGTGGTATGTATCTGATGGCGTTTAGTTATATGTCTAGCTTTCGAGTTTTGACTTCAGCACGCGGACACGCTGTAGAACGCACGGCAGAGCTCAACGATAGAACTTGTGTCAGTGTCTTTCACGGCAACATTAGCGTCGTTTTATAGAAAGTAATCGTTAAGTAAGATATAATTAAAATTAACGAAATTGTATTTGGATAAAGAAAGCCGTTTACCAGGTATACAATTTAGAGAAATGGTAGGTATATATAATGTAATGACCAGCGAACGAGTAGTACGGTAAGAACTTTCTCCTACACCGTTGGAAATCACATATAATTTCCTCTGATATCGACTGGGTAAGTTTATATAACAGTTGTGATGTAATCCAGCCACGTCGATATGTGATTGGCTCGAGTATGTACATCCATGTAAACTTCGTCTAATTAAATGGTTACCATAAAATGTTAGGACGTCACCATCAACCATGTATCTCCGAGAGTACGGAAGGATTGGTCTGATCCCACCCCTCTTAGGAATTCCTAGCATTGTGGTGCAAATGACTGAAGAGGATTGATCAAATCTTAGATAGACTTTGGTCGAACCTACGACAGGTCATTTAGCAACTTGTCTAGTTACAGATCCATAACGTCACGCGAGATTGAGGGGGATTTGATTGCGCCAACCAAGTCCCAAGGAGAGCGGGACGCCAAGCAGTTACCGGATATGATTAAATTACTCTGACAGCATTGAGCGGAAACACATTCACGGAATGCGTCATTTACACGGGTAGAATTGTTCTCCACTACATCCATAGTTGGACATTCTGATCTTCTAGAGTTACTGCCCTTCTTTTTCTCTCTGATGGTATAGCGATAAGCTTGACAACCGATGGGGGCCGGTAATGTACTTAGAGAACTCTGACACTTAACAAACGGGACGGAAACCTTTCAACACGCGTGGATCGTTTACATCGACCTGACTGGACGGATATCTTTCGTCGGACATTTCTCCTGGATAAAGTGTTTGATGCGACACCGCTTGAGATCTTTTTCGCTTGAATAATATATTATTATTGCTTCTACCTTATGTTCCGGTCACAGTGGCAGGGATATAAACCTACCCTTATACAACTTGTTCGAAACATCCGTATTCCTGTAGACGATATGTCGTAATATTCTTTGAAATACTACTTTGGTATTCTTAATATTCTCCTAGACATGGAAAACGACTCCTAGTTTTCTCTCATAACTGAATTATTTAGGTCTGATCAGTACGAAGGACTGATAAGGAAATATTCCTGCTCTATATCACTGCAGGTAGAAAGAGACGGCTAATTGTGGGACACTCCATTGCAGATCGGAGGTGGTTTCTCCAATGTCTTCTGCGTTAAGGGTGCACTGGAGAACCATAGAACAGAGTCTGCATTCAATTGTATGTTCCAAGGAGGCGACTAAAAGTTGTTTCTTAAAGAATCGGTTTCTATGGCACAAATGTGTGATTCTGTCGTTGTCCTTATAGCACGACCATCACACGCCCTCTAAAGCAAAGATAGCATGTCTATGTAATTAGAAGCTTTATGACCAGATCACGTGACTTTGTATAGTAATTGTGAGTCGTGTGACGCCACGAATTGTCCAGCCTGTAATCTATGTCAAAGTGCCGTGCCTTTTTAAAGTGGTTTGTAGGGAAATGACCATTTCAGTTGAAACCAACTACGAGGATATAAACCAGACTGCTGTAATGTACGTGCTCTATTTGTATATTCCCATTCTCAGAATTACAAAAGTCAAAAGAATAGAAATCCTAGCCTTCTCTTTATCACATAAACTATTACCATATCTATTGTTAAAGCATTTACATAATCACCGTGCAGTGCCTTGTTATCGGACAATATCGAACTGCAAAGCATTGTCTGTGTGTGAACGATCAACACAGACCGCCGGTGTATCTACATCCGCCGAAACGCACGCCATTACTAAGGCTGTGGCGGTGGATTCTATCTGCTGCCGTACTAACGACGCACGGTGGCGCCGTTTTCGGTATAGTCAATGGAAACATGATTGGTAGGACTGCAGTTGTAAATATGGGTTGTATAACTTTACACGTGGTAGTAGCATCAGTAGACCTGCAGATTAAATCAGGTTCTAGAGCAAAAATTACATAAAATTGTCATGTGAGACGTGGGGATGCTGCCTTCGTCTGTAGTGTCAGATATCAGGCGCGTTCGTGTCAGTCATAGCACGGCAATGAGACAGTCACTCTCTATCTTATAAATCTAAACCAAACTTTAATTTACTCAAACCTGTTGCCAAATAGGCGATTCTGGCTTTCACGTTCCTTTCTTGTACCTCCCATTTTCAAATAAAGGCCATTTAGAACGCCAAGTTGTATGATCTTGTCTCATACAGAATCGGAAGAATAATAATAGTGCTTTTCAATCTGAGAGGAGAAATCTCGATCTATGTGCTGTGTAAATAGTGATGTTAGAGCTCCGTCATAACGTGCGTTTGTCTACATCAATCACTCCGACCAGCCAAGCCGGATCTATCACCCTGTTTCCTAACACACACTAGCCTAAGTCAGCTGTCTCGACGGTATTGGCGCCCCTTCAAAAATTCTTCCGATATGTATATCGCTTCATAATGATTATAAATGTACCTGTAAGATGACTACTAAGTTTATATGTAGTTTGACAGGCGATTTCGTGATCAGGAATGAATGATCGACTCATGTCAGTATATTCTGGTTATAGTAAATTCAAAGTGAGACTTTTCCCCGTGAAATATTGATGTTTGTAATACCACAAATACATTCCGATAAAGTATGGTCAATTTTCGTAAGAAATGAAACAATCGATATTTCCTTCATATTGCAAGTTAACACTTCCGGTACATGGTTCTATAAATAGAAAACAAAACATCGTTAGAGTTTCGTAGGTGTTTTTGAAAAACCATTACAGACCGTGAGGCAAAGAAGATAATACAATACATTGTAACGAGACCCCTTCTCAAACCTATAGTGTCGACATGTCCCTTAAGATATTCGATATCACGACTAACTCTTTAACTTTACTTTACTAACTTTACTCCCATTTGAAAACATGACATAATCTAATTGTAATGACAAAGATTTACATGGAAGATGAAGCAAACGACGTTAATGTTTCCGGAACGCCTGGTCTTATTCTCTCTGTACTTGGTTAAGGGTTTAACACTGGATTACTTGCTTTAGTGCAACGTTTCTCCACTGAACTGACTGGATTGCCTGTCTTAGTTTTTCTTATCGTTTCGAAAATAGTTTCAACGTGGGCAGTCAAGCTAGGTGTGTTTGATGCTCGTTGGGTTGTCTATTGGTTCCGTCGTTGTGATTTGAGAACGCGACATCGCTCACTTGGATTGACCAAGGTTCACATGGCGGGGGTGTTCGATGATGCAGAAGACGCTCACTCTTCCGGAACACCTAATCTTCTCCTTGTACTCTTTCAGGTATATCCGTGTAAATAATAATTGTATTCATATGTTGCCATTTTTAATGGATTTGAGTTTGGATTATGTTGACATATTGGTATTTTCTTGTTATTTAAGTGTACATGGATTATAGTATAGCCAAAAAGTTGATCGATTCCTTACCATCTTTAACATTACAATTCGCTTCACATTGATCATTTATCTGGTGAAGTTGACCATGTAGTTATTGAAATGTCACACTCAGATCTTCTCCTGGTTCTGTTATAAAAACTTATATTCTATTGACATTACCAACACGACGAAAGTGTGCCGAAACACCAGTAATGCATATTTGACTATATTGTAGTATTGATTGTTGAATAGACCTGTGATTTCCCCCCGTGAAAATGCCAAAAGAGCCGTGTTTGGAAGGGACACTCATGGGTAAATATATATATCATCCAATCAAATTGACAGGATTAATAGCTTTGTCCTGTCGTGGTAATTTTGAATCCAGTCTAACTTTCTTTCAATATTTTGTTAACATGTCGGTATTTGTTATGATTTTTGATAAAGTGAGGGACAACTAGAATAAAAACTAAGGTCGGCAATCCAGTCTAACATTTTAAAAACATTTTGTTAACATGTCGGCATTTGTTGTAATTTATAATGAAGTGGAAAGGATGATTAATACTGTCTTCACTAGTAAGTTTGTATAGTACCAAGCGAACATCGTGCTAGACGCTCATTCATCAATCTTAACGCAATTCAGCTACTGAAGTGGACTTTGGTGGTAGACTACAATTCCTTAACACGTGATGAGATGAATGTGAACCGTGACACATGGAGCCGCTATTAACTCACATAACTATCTAAATCAAACGTTGTATCATATGGTAATATTAGCATCCGCCTCCTCTATACACCTAGTGTTAAGTAGCAGTGTGATATAGTAAATAGATAGGTAACTTTCAGGCACACAAAAAATAAACACATAAAAACAAATAAAATAACACATAAAAACAAACTCATAACTTTTTCTGTATTGGCGTCCATTTCTTTGAATAGTTATTGGTTTGCTGTGCTAATCTCCCCGTAAACGGTCAGTGTCATTTTAAGGCAGGGTCTACTTGTAGTAGCTGGTGGCAAACTCAATGAACAACATACTGGAGGCCCCGTCGTATGCCGTACGGAACAACCACAGTCACCCCATACTGATCGTTTCTCGGCTGCTTGAATTGGTTTTGTAGATGATACATCTTTAAGGCATAATCTTTTCATTTTGAAGTAACAGCAATTCTGAATAAATAAATATATCGAGTCTCTAAAACAATGTCTGATTTTGAATGATATTGAAAAAACCCTGATTACGGTAGTTTCGAAACGATGATTTTAAATTGAGGAATTTGTTGCACAAGGTATCAAAGGTTTCAAAATGTTGGCCCTTAGCGTCACTAACGGGTCCTAGAAAGACAAAACAGCTGTATTATGCCGTTTAGATCAGTGTTTGGCTCTGCTGTATCTAATTTGTATTAGAAGGTATTATTCACATAGCCGTGAGTCCTCACGCTTTTGGTCCTATGTTTCAAAACTTGGGCCCTTAGTGTAAATGGCGACTCCTGGAGGGACAAAACACTTGAATGATGCATTTTGGGATTTACTGTATCTAATATTAAATTTGGTTAGTTAAAGGTGTTGTTGATTTGTGTGCCATTTGTACAACCTGACGAAGAAAAATAAGAGCAGATAAAAACGTAGGGCTTTGGACGAGGCAAAGTGGCAGCACCATTAGAAAAGACCCAAACACAGAAATGCCGATACAGATGGACTTAACACACAATCATACCGAAGGACCTACATGTGATGAAGCGGGGGCGTCGTTATGGAAGGTCATTTCTTTCCGCAAACATTTTTTCTGGATTCATCACAGAATTCTTCCCGCCAAATATATCGATTTTAGGTTTTTCGGTTATTGAGAAAAAGTAAGTAATAAAATACGACATGTTTTGTCGATTAAGATACTTTTAAAACGTAACGGATATCGAATTGAAAAATGTTATTGTTGAAACTAAATTTGTTTCACTCTCATGGGAAAAGATAAATATTGTTCGCGAATATCATGGAACAGACTTGGTATTCAAAGCTAAACCCTTCAATGTTCTCTAAAGATTTTGACTCAAGAGCCAAACAAATTTAACCAAGTGTCCTTGGCTTGCATGTGTAATGCACATGCGCAACGACCACGTGGCGTATCATTGTAAATATGTCGCGTCTTCTTAGTCTTCATTTTGGTTTGAGATATTTTTTATCTGAAACCATTTTGAGATGTTATGGACAAGCGTAACCAACATCTGGTACCACTGAAGGCCAGAATAGGACCAATTTCTACTTCAAAGAAAACACTCCTTTCAAACTGTGTGAAAACGACCACTTTCCAGTTCTAATAAAAACACTTTTCTCTGTACATGCCTGAGAAATAGACGATGGCAATAAGTTTTCCTTTCCGTCGGTGTGACAGCTACTTACCAATTAAAAGCCACTAATTGGCTGTTGAATTGCGAAGTGAACATTTAACAAAATGAAAGAGGAAAACTAAGCAGTTATCAATGTCATTCTAATGAAATATGTCACTACCTCTACCAGGCGGCAATTTCAGCTCGAAGCATTTTATTTTTTTAAAAAATTTCTCATATTCATTAGACTTCATTGATTGTGAGAATTTTTAAGAAAAAATACTATTTACGTCATTAACAAGTGACAAAATCCCGCCGAGTAAAACATCGGGTTGTTCTGTGTGGACTTCAATCACCATAAGAAATCTAAAGACACAGATATACGTGTTGTCAGTCTTGGGTTAGTTATCTTCCTAGATATGAAGATATTTCCAACTGCAAACACACTGTTTCTTGTGATACGCTGTGCTGCAAAGATGCCGTGCACCGATACTCTGTCCTTTAGTCTACTGGGACAAGTTTGGTTGTCCTTTCTATGCCTTCGAATCTTCTCAATGTATTTCACCTTATATGGGTACCAAAAAGCGTGTTCTAGGTGTATCACCTTACATGGGTACCAAAAAGCGTGTTCTAGGTGTATCATTACAATGAAAAAGTAAGGTCAGTTTCGGGAACAACATTTTCCCCTTAAGACAACATTTAATTTTTAAGATATATTCAGGAATTTACAACCAACAAAATCTGAAGTACTCGTCAACTCTAATGTACTTCAGGAAAGATTAGGAGTGTCTAGTATCAACAATATGACAATTATGACAATTATTATGTCAGCATTATTGATATTTCGCAGATATCAACATCTGTCATTTTTTATCATTCAGTTTGATGCACTGCATTGAATAACCAAATTTGTCATTGTCTTTTCATGCAAAATATTTTGTACTGGTAGCAGGGGTAAACAAGGCACCACAGAACCTGTCAGAAAACTTTGAGTAATTAATCATATGTTTGCAAAACAAATAAAGAATTCATAAGTGAATATAATACCGTCCCCGCTGAAACTTCGTTTTTAATTTTTAAAGTAGTATTAAGGTGGTGTGAGGAACGTGAATGGCGAGGACAGCAGGACAGTCTAAGCGAGATTGATCAGCCTGTATTAGTCGCGATACATCAAATTTTAGTGCTGCCGCGGAGCGATATGGGTCTGTAAACTACACAATTGAATTACGGCAAAGACAATTACTTTGATTAGAGTCCATTAAACCAGTCTTTGTAATACCGTAAACACCAGTCAATATATTACCTCACAAGGAATTTAGCACCTAACTCAGTAAAGCAGCAGTAGAGGATTGGCTGTTGTGACTAACGAGAGCCCTTCGATCAGTCCGGTCAGAATATGAGAGACATCAGTATGTTGGTGAGGATTAATGGTGATATATAAAGCACAATCTCAACAAATCATTTAACCCCTCAGAGAGAAAGTAGTTAGTTTGATGTAACGGGCGGGGACAACCCATAAAGGAGTCGTCATTTCTCGTTTGGCGACACAATCGTTAACCTTCGGCACTTTCCGTAATCGAAAAATATTTTATCGTTTACGAGGAGTGCCGGAAATTCTCAATTGTTTGCGGCTTTCATCAGATAGAATAAAGTCGGGGTGATCAGAATGTTTTATTGACGGTAGATAGCCCTTCAATTTCGCTGTCGGTTTTTGTGGACCGACATTCGCCATAAAGATCACTTTGTGAACTGTAGCATTGCCTTAAGCTGTATGTTCGCCTGTAATATTACGCACGCACGTTTCCGTCTTTACATTTCCTTCGTGTATTGGTTTTCAAAAAATAAAAACAAAAACAAAAAAAAACCTACACAAATTAGCATATCTAATAATTCCTTGTGTTTAAATGATTGTTCACAAAAACAATGTTTTAAAATTGATCGATAACCTGTTCGAATTTTTCGAACATGTCCGATAAGGCCCACAATGTGTTCAGTTGAGTTCATTCAAATTTTGTCGAGTTACGTTACCTCAGAAGTAATGTTCAATTATCAAACAAAATTATCAGTCAAACTGTTTTACAAGTTTCAAAAAAGTAAAAGTTATTTTCATTATCATTATTATTTGTTTTGTAATGGATGGAAAGGCATGATTTTGTTTTGAAGGATTAGAAAGACTTTCTTTTGTTTGGAATGGCTAGAAAAGCCTAAATTCGTTTAGAATGGCTAGACCACTTAATTTTATTTGGAATGGCTAGAAATGCTTACTATTGTTTGGGATTTTCAGAAAGACTTAATTTTGTTTGGAATGGCTAAAAGGCTTAATTTTGTTTGGAATGGTCAGAAAGGCTTAATTTTGTTTGGAATGGCTAAAAAGGTTTACTATTGTTTGGAACTGTTAGAAAGGCCTGATTTTTGTTTGGAATGGCTAGCAATGCTTAATTTTGTTTGGAATGGCTAGAAATGCTTTATTTTGTTTGGAATGGCTAAAAAGGTTTACTATTGTTTGGAACTGTTAGAAAGGCCTGAATTTTGTTTGGAATGGCTAGAAATGCTTTATTTTGTTTGGAATGGCTAGAAAGGCCTGAATTTTGTTTGGAATGGCTAGAAAGGCCTGAATTTTGTTTGGAATGGCTAGAAAGGCCTGGATTTTGTTTGGAATGGCTAGAAAGGCCTGAATTTTGTTTGGAATGGCTACAGGATGTTGTCACGACTTTATATTTGACCATGGTGGATAACGTGTAGTATGATGATAACATAAGATCGGTCTAACCAAGGCAGAACTTGTTCAATGTTTCCAAACAGGTCATAAACGAGTCATATCTATCCACGCCGAAAGCTTTGGTGAGCGAAGGCTGGTGGTGAATTCAGTGTCGTTTCAATCCTATTCGGAATATATGTTGCTTTCAAATACACTTAACTTTTTAACTTCTATACTACAAAATCAATATTCCTCGTTTTTATACATTGTTTCCTTAAAAATGATAATGTCAAATGCGCCATAATGTTTGACACCAGCACAATTTCGTCTGATCAAGGTCGAGAAAAAGCTTTTTATGGTATTCTGTACGTATGAAATATTCTCTACAATACAAACGTCATAAATAACCTATATTTCACTTGTGATAATATTTTCATGTCCTTTCGCCTTCTCCTACTCCTTGTTAAAGATACCATTATCTTACCTTTTTTACACTGTTAACACCGATATTAATGGAGAGTGTGTGGGCGATATTATCACGGTTTTTTGGTAAGTTAAACAGATCACGTAAAATATTTGATGTGAAATTTTTGTGCAGTCGTCATTCAAACTTAATCTACACAAGAAGTCAAACCTTAGAACAAGGTTTCACTTCTGGACAGGACAATACCGTTTGTCTGTAACATAGTCACTCTCATGTAAGAAACTAAAACATTGACTTTATTAGTCAATCCGTTACAATGTATAGTCAACCATAACGTGTATAGAAAGGTTACCTCCATACCGATTATACAATGAATAGTTTTCAGTCTTGGTAAGATTATAAACGGACAAGTCCAGTTAAACAAATGAAGATGAATAGGTCGAAAATTAGAAAACGACTACATTAATAGTAATTATTGATCCGTTTGACTGCAACCTTCATTAATATCCGTCAGCAGTGTCTATGTTTAAAGCATTTTGATTTGTCAACAACATCGCATAATAACACATTGGGTCTTCATTTCGTCGAATCAGAGAAAATAGTTCCTCGTTCTCAGTTATTTAGCCGCGGATTTATTCTGTCCTTTGTGCGTGATTTGGTCATCAAGAAACACTGGGAGTTATGGTTTCATCACGTGGTTGATAGTAAAGGGATGATTGAATGGATGTCAGTTTGGAATACGGATATTACATTTACAATAAACAAGCATGGACACAGCAAATTCTCAAAGCAAGATCTCCAAATTTAGGTTGAAGCACAATATCCCGGACAAGTAGTAATTACTGTTAAATTAAAGCACGTGTATGTATAAATACACGGGCAGATATCTGGCACCAAAGGTATGGACACGTGTATAAAGTATGATGTCGGCAAATGGAGTACAGAATACTGTAATGACTTTGTACTGAATGTCAGTTGGGAGAGAGGGGTAATAGCAACTCTCTCGCCTTTATCGTATCGCCACATATTACCTTCATATTGGACTTGTGATCAAATCAAACTCTTACAAATTATACAAGACATCTCTTGAACATTGAATTACCCAATGAAATTATGACGTCGGCGTGGCGATAGGGGAGGGTAATACCCAATATCGTGTTTAAGAGACGTTTAACTTGGAGAAGCGATAAATCAATGCTAATTCCTCCGGCAATTCGCTCGCGCAACACTGCTCACATACTACTGATACACACACTCATAGAATCTCAAAATAACAAAAAATCGAAACTTAATAGAAATCCACCAAAGCTGGAGCCTTTTGAAACGTTACCTTTGTACAAGTATACGAGATGGCGAAAGATGAAGGCTTAAGGTTTATTATCATTTTACCCTATTGGCCCATTACACATTGACAATGACGTAAGTGTAGATCAGCGTAAATTGAAATTCTTCATCTACATTAGATGAGCAGCATAGCTCCATACAAGGCCTACTTCCTTAGGGCATTATTATACAGAAAATATTATACTGCCAAACAAAATGTAGATAAACGGATCAGGATGAAACAAAAGTGATATTCCTCACGAAAAACACCAAGAAAATACCAACATGGCAACATAATCATCATTCAAAATAAAGTTCCATAAAACTTATGCACAAGATGAACAAAAGAATGATTTACACGGATACTCAAAAAAAGGTACAAGGAGAATAAGACCAGGTGTTCCGGAGTAAGCGTCTTCTGGTTTACCGCCATGTCAAACTTGGTCAATCCAGGTAAGTAATGTCACGTTCTCAAATGAGAACAAAGTATATGACAACGGAACCAAAAGGCAAACTAATGAACGTGAAACACGTCCAGCTTTACGTCACACAAAGAAATATAATATTTATCAGTGAGATCAGTGATATAACATAAAGAGAAAAAAATTGAATTAAACATGGTTCTTTTATAGCGCTGCATGTGTGTTTTAAAGCGATGTCACGAACATCGCGCATAAAGTCTCCTGATTTTGAAAATTCTTTCGAACACTATGGATTTTCCTCAGTCGCCTCCAAGGCATGAAAATTTTGGCCCTTATATTTGTAGCATCATTAACGGGTCTTTAAAAGAAGTAATAGCTGTGTGGTGCAGTTCAATTAATGATCTGGCTCAACTATGATTAACTTTAAATGCCCTAACTGGGCATTTTGTGTTCTCAGGAAGCTTAGAAACAGATCCGTCCGTGCTGTCATGATTTTGTCCTTGTTCAAGACAGATTACGCAAATTGCTATTGATGGCATGTTGATTGTCCTCTCGTATGTCGTTCAATAAGGTATCTAGTAGCCACTGCCAGCAGATACCGCCTCAAAATGACGTTTGTTAATGGCGGGGTGATTACCCAGTAAATAAACAGACCCATGAGTGGTTATGAAAACTCGATGGTGCAACGTTATGACGAGATCATTGAAGTGATATGTTGATATGTTGATGTCATAACAACATGTGAGAGGTATATCGAGTTGTGTTGAGTCATGTTGAATTAGAACAAGATATTTGTGAGCGTTACATCTGAGTTACGACAAGCCAACATAATTGTAAATGATATGTGAAGTTTGTTGCGATGCTAAGTCAAGCAGTATAATGTTAACCATCACGAGGCTTTCATGATACCCTAGAGGCAAGTGTTTCATGTATTTTTGAATTTCTAAGACGACAGATGACTGAAATATGTAGAGGCAGTCGGGACCCATTTAAAAGTGAGAATTATTTAACACGGCTCCCATGTACTATTCATGAAACTCGTCGAATGTTTAGATGGTTTTGTTTTATATTAGATTATACAGCAGCCTGTTGTGATCTCTGAAATGTGCACTTTACAGAAACTTCTGGCACTGAAAGACCGGATTACTTATGTGTGAGCTGCTTAGCACTATAAATCATGTCACCTCAGGCTAAACCACTGTCTCCACCATTAGTACGACAACTGGCTGGGGCTGCGAATGAACAATGTAAGGTATTATAGATGTGAACAGGTCCATATTTAATGTAAACATTGATATCTAAATATACGCTGTACCCCACATAAACATTGGTGTATGGTCACATACAGCACCCGATGTAAACCTTGGAGTGTGAACACACCCCGCAACTACGTAAACATTGGTATTTAGACAAATGCTTTACGCCCGATATACATTGGTATGTGAACATACGTTGTACTCAATGTAATCATTGGTGTGTTAACACACGCTGTACTCAATGTAATCATTGGTGTGTTAACACACGTTGTACTCAATGTAAACATTGGTGTGTAAACACACGTTGTACTCAATGTAATCATTGGTGTGTTAACACACGTTGTACTCAATGTAAACATTGGTGTGTTAACACGTCTGAACCTCTACGCAAATATTGGTGTGTAAACACGTCCTCTGTCCCTCTCTGTAAGCATTGGTGTGTGGACACGTCTGCCTCTCTATATAAGCGTTGGTGCGTAATACACGCTCTGTCACTCTTTATAAGCATTTGTCTGTAACACGCTCTGTCCCTCTATAAAAAGATTGGTTTGTAACACACTCTCTGTCTCTCTATAAAAAACATTGGTTTGTAACACACTCTCTGTCTCTCTATAAAAACATTGGTGCGTAACACACTCTCTGTCCCTCTATAAAAACATTGGTGCGTAACACACTCTCTGTCCCTCTATGCAAGCATTAGTGTATAAACACACGCTGTACTCAATGAAAGCATTTGTGTGTAAACACGTGTGTCCCTCTACGTAAACATTTGTGTGTGAACACATGTTCTGTCCTCTATGTAAGCATTTGCGTGTAAACACGTGTGTCCCTCTACGTAAATATTGGTGTGTAACACACGCTCTACTCGTCAATGTAAACATTGCTGAGTCAACACACGCTCTAGCCAATAAAACATTGATGTGTGAACACACGCTGTTACTGTCTTGAACGTAGTGAAGATAGGACAGGATGGCAACCAAAACAGATCTCTTATGATCGGTTCTCCCAACTATCAAGTTTTAGTTGGTTATATTTTACAGTCGATACTTGTAACTACTGTGGACTAACTTGAAATCACAGATAGGCGAATTTGTGCAAAATAGGAATGTATTCCAGAGTAATTATTTATAATTAGGAGAACCGCGAAGTGGAAACAGTCGCGTACCTTTTCCGATCTGTTTTGGTCGCCATCTTGGTAGGTCCTGTCCCCATTGGATACAAGACAGTGGTTGTACCAAATGTAAAACCTGGTGTGTCAGCACACGCCATACCCATTGCAAAAATCCGTGTGTGAAGACTCGTTGTACCCTATGTTAGTGAGTAAATATATATATCCATACTCGCATTAAACATTGGCGTTTGAACATTCGCCGTACTCTCTGTAAATATCGGTGTGTAAACATTCACCGTACTCTCTGTAAATAACGGTGTGTAAACATTCACCGTACTCTCTGTAAATATCGGTGTGTAAACATTCACCGTACTCTCTGTACTCTCTGTAGATATCGGTGTGTAAACATTCACCGTACTCTCTGTAAATATCGGTGTGTAAACATTCACCGTACTCTCTGTAAATATCGGTGGGTAAACATTCTTCGTACTCTCTGTAAATATCGGTGTGTAAACACTATCCTTCCTCACTTGAAACATTGGCACGAAAACATTCTCCGTGCTCGATGTAAAGTATTGGCGTGTAAGCACTCTCCATACCTATTCTATGGCGTTATGTAATCTTTGATTATTTTGGTCCAGTATTTGTTTTATTCTTCCGTAATAGTTTAAAATATGGATCCTCCACACGGCCAATTCCGTTTAAAGTAATGCTGACGGTTTTCCTTTAAAATTTAGGCATTACCGAACAACAGCACTAGTCTTTCAAGAATTACGTAAACTGAATACATAAATCTCCATCATTTAATCGTAATTATCTCAATTATAAACTGTTTTGGAAGTTTCGACCTGTAGCAACTGTAAATAATCAAGCATGAAGGCAACTTTAAAATTACTAGTTGGAGCTGTAAAACGATATCAACATTTTCATATTTTCTTCACATTAAGCGGAGAAGACTCTGTAAATGGAGATACAAACCGGTGATTCCTCATTAACAAGGAATTATAAGGAAAACAACGACCGGTTACAATAATCGATCACATCTTTCTTTTCGTTAAGTTTGGCACTGTGAGAATGAAGTGAGGAGAAATTGGGACCGGGAATTAACGAATGGCTTCGAACTGAGAAATTAGGACATGGAAATGACGCGAAGCCTCTGACTGAAAAACTAGGAATGGAAGTGACGTGTGGCGTCGTACTGAAAAACTAGGACATGGAAGTGACGTGTGGCGTCGTACTGAAAAACTAGGACATGGAAGTGACGTGTGGCGTCGTACCGAAAAACTAGGACATGGAAGTGACGTGTGGCCTTGCACTGAAATTTTAGAACAGGGAAGTGATGGATGGCTTCTCAATGAAAAAATAGGACAGAGAACTGAAGTGTGACCTCGCAATGAGAAATTACGACAGGGAAGTGACGTTTAGCCTCGTACTAAGAAATTAGGACAGGGAAGTGACGTGTCGCCTCATACTGAGAAATTAGAACAGGGGAAGTGATATGAGACCTCGCGCTGAAATATTGGTACATGTGGCCTCATATTGTGAAATAAGGACAGGGAAGCGACTTTTGGTCTCGTAGTTAGAAATTAGGACAGAGAAGAGACGTTTGGTCTCCGACTGAGAAATTAAAACAAGGGAAGTGATATGAGACCTCGCACTGAAATATTTGGACAAGGAAGTGACATGTGTGTTGTCATCGTATTTCGACACGACAGAAACATGTAGACGGGTACTGAGAAATGATGACCGGAAGGTTACATATGATAGCAGAGATGACATTAAGATGGCGGTTTGACCTTGAAATAAGACGCAATATAGACGAGGAAAGACTTATGCTATCTGTAACTGAATTGTTTCAGTTACTGTCATTCTCTGACAACATTTCTCTTCTCACGACGCGATTAACGACGGCATGACGACTCAAGAGACAACCAATCGTTCAATAAAGGGGCAATTTTGCTCAACAGGCTGGGATAATTTTACTCGACCACAAGGAACGCAGTAACTGATATGAGATACGTTAATAAGCACGACCTTTTTTATGTGCGGATGTACAATTGTAAGACGAGGCCATCGATTTTTACGTATAGTATATTTCGTTTTCTCCCTTCTTAAGGTCACAAACCTAGTGTGTATAATGGCAAAAACCATCGCCAAACGTCTTAACTATACCGGATTACTGGGAATTCATAAATACTTTTTTATAATTTGTCATTGCCATGCCTACATTGACTCGGGACGGAGGTGACTCTGGTTAGCTTAATTATAACAAGGAACGGAGGTGCCTCTGGTTAGCTGGGTTATAACAAGCCCTTCGTGATGGATTTTCAAAAAAAAAAAAAAAAAATAGAAAGCTTAAAAACTCGCCCTGATTTCAAATGTTCATCTACTAACAAAATAACAAGTCATGTTCTCTCCGACCTTTCGGACACTAGTAAACGACATTCTATTGATTATCGATTAACAATAGTTCGATATTTGGTACAACTTCTTCGAACTGATTTAGAGTCACATTTTTACCAATGTCTGAATGAAGACAAATTCAACATCGTCGTTTTTATCTTTAGAATCAGTGATATGTACCAGTTTCACGTATAGAATTTAATCAAGGTATATGACCTACATACATTATGGGGCTGTCAGATCATCTTTTACGGATTCAACCGAACCTAAACTGAACCTGAACCAACAGATAAATGCTTTAATGTATACCATGTTTCGATCTTTCCACTTTGAACATACATTCTAAGAGAGATCTCTATATCAGACCTGAATTATATAAATCTCAATTTATAGGTACTGTGTACCGTGTCTGGGACACCGATAGCCTATCCCTAGGTCTCCAGTGCCTTTCCGATCGACAGTGACTACTCCAAAACATGCACTCCATGGATGTGTTACTTACCATCCGCTGCAATGGTGCACACACGCCAAAGTCCGGACCGGACATTCATATTGATGACAAAAGTTTGGTTGTCCACGGTTCCGGTGACGGGTTCCACGGTGAATAACCAGGCGTCCGTGGACACTGAAAGTACAAGAGTCACCAGGGCAATTGCGCCCATGGAGAACGACACTATCGTCAAAGATTTGGGACCACAATGCATTTTTGTTGTTTCCTTTCTAACAAAGCTCCATACCCACCAGAATGTTTATCATCTACACCTTGGTGGAGTTAAAACTGCTATCCTTGAATGCGAATTGAATATTGATATGATACTGTGCAGGTGTAAACCTATATACGAGATGTCGGTGGTGCATCCATTACTTTCGATAAATCTTCAGCGAGCAAAATAACATGACACGTGCTTTCAGCAGTAGGTGGTACATTAGATACTATAGTGCTACACTGAATCTGGCTACTACAGCTCGCTATACACTCACCACACAGCCAGTACCATTTATTCTACCATCATATCATTGTGATTCATATACCCTCAGTGACATTATCAAGTTCATTATGATGGTTGCATAGTCTCCACTGACCTGCTTTGGTCCTCATGTCACATGTAGTATCAGTACGTCCCATGCACTACCACTACGTCCCTCCTAAGTCCGGGAGGGCCTCCAGCGATTGGCCCAGAGTGACGCTTCTTCTCCTCCCTCCTGACAAAAGGAGGTGTGGCCTAATCTATTCTGTGGGATTTAGGCCCCGATCGAGAACACTATCCAAAGTCCATGTGTGAACTGTTTTGCTGATGGAATGGACACGTGCTGAAGTTATGAATGAGCCGAGTGTCTTTTGTACAGTGAGTATATATTCTTGTGCAAGGAGATAGCTCCACTGTCATTCATAGTATCCGTACACCCTATACATTACACAAGTCAGTTCACTCCACCAAGTAGACAAAGCATACATCATACATTTGACTTATATCGCGGCTTTTCCACTGGATTTTGCACTATTGATTTGGGAGCAGTCGACCACTATGGTGGAGCAGAGAAGAGAAATAGCAGCTACACCGCTCTACAGTCTAATACGCGTTTCTAAAGCACAGAAATCTTAATAAAATGGAATCTATCATTGTGTAAAAGACTGTAGCCGACACAATGTTTGGAGTGTGGCACCATTGGTGCATGTTTAGCCGCTGTCTAGACAATCACAAGCTTGGAATGTGGCATGAGTTGTCCAGACGCTGCCACCCATTCAACAAACTCAAGCTTAGAGTGTGGCATGAGTTGTCCAGCCGTAGCCAGCCACTCAACAGATCAAAGTTCGGAATGTGGCATCAGTGCAAATGGTTACAATTGCTCAAAAAGTTTGGAGTGTGGCATGTGTAATACATCTGTAACTGTTTGCGCAACTAGTCCAGGTTAGGGGCGTGGCATGAGTGGCACAATTGTAGCTATTAGCTCAAAACTCTTAAGTTTGGAGTGTTCGGTGACTGAACCAATGTAGCTCTATATCGATCCGCTCAACAAAACCATGTTTGAAGTACGGAATATAAGTCTTGCATTTACCTCGAATATTCTTCCCATACATATTACACCTCCTTTACAAAAGGGTGTGCTTTACCAGGTTTACCATGGGATTGAATTAGGCTGTTTATGTCGTAGACAATATTTCCCCCATCCCATACCTACATATCCCCATTTCAGGTGGACAGGACTTCCTGAGAGAGATGCCTACATCTTAATTGATTTCTACTCACTATATTCTGAAGGATTGTTTAGATATGTTGTCTCAAACATCAATTAAGATTCAGATATTTTGAGGAAATGACTCAACCGTTAATTATATTTCAGGTTCACCTATGGGTAGATCCATACATTTGGCAAAAGAGGGAAATCAATTTGCTAACATTAATACCGAACCAACATTCATCTGAACAAACCTTTATCTCAACTTATATTCACGTGAACAAACCTTTATCTTAACTAACATTCACGTGAACAAACCTTTATCTTAACTAACATTCATCTGAACAAACTTTTATCTCATCTTACATTCACCTGAACTAACCTTTATCTCAACTAACATTCATTTGAACAAACCTTTATCTCAACTTATATTCACGTGAACAAACCTTTATCTTAACTAACATTCATCTGAACAAACTTTTATCTCATCTTGCATTCACCTGAACAAACCTTTATCTCTACTAACATCATCTCATCTGAACAAACCTTTATCTTTTGAACAAACCATCTGAACAAACTTTTATCTCAACTAACATTCATTTGAACAAACCTTTATCTCAACTTATATTCACGTGAACAAACCTTTATCTTAACTAACATTCATCTGAACAAACTTTTATCTCATCTTGCATTCACCTGAACAAACCTTTATCTCTACTAACATTCATCTGAACAAACCTTTATCTCAACTAACATTCATTTGAACAAACCTTTATCTCAACTTATATTCACGTGAACAAACCTTTATCTTAACTAACATTCATCTGAACAAACTTTTATCTCAACTAACATTCATTTGAACAAACTTTTATCTCAACTAACATTCACCTGAACAAACCTTTATCTCATCTTACATTCACCTGAACAAACCTTTATCTCATCTTACATTCACCTGAACAAACCTTTATCTCATCTTACATTCACCTGAACAAACCTTTATCTCATCTTACATTCACCTGAACAAACCTTTATCTCATCTTACATTCACCTGAACTAACCTTTATCTCATCTTGCATTCACCTGAACTAACCTTTATCTCATCTTACATTCATTTGAACAAACCTTTATCTCATCTTACATTCACCTGAACAAACCTTTATCTCATCTTACATTCATTTGAACAAACCTTTATCTCATCTTGCATTCACCTGAACAAACCTTTATCTCTACTAACATTCATTTGAACAAACCTTTATCTCATCTTGCATTCACCTGAACAAACCTTTATCTCTACTAACATTCACCTGAACAAACCTTTATCTCTACTAACATTCATTTGAACAAACCTTTATCTCAACTAACATTCATCTGAACAAACTTTTATCTCAACTAACATTCACCTGAACAAACCTTTATCTCTACTAACATTCATTTGAACAAACTTTTATCTCAACTAACATTCATTTGAACAAACCATTCACTAACATTCACCTGAACAAACCTTTATCTCATCTTACATTCACCTGAACAAACCTTTATCTCATCTTACATTCATTTGAACAAACCTTTATCTCATCTTACATTCATTTGAACAAACCTTTATCTCATCTTACATTCACCTGAACAAACCTTTATCTCATCTTACATTCACCTGAACAAACCTTTATCTCATCTTACATTCACCTGAACTAACTTTATTATTTTGCCTTCACCTGAACTAAAATCTATCATGATATTCATCAGAACTATCTTTTATCTTATCTTACACTCACATGAATTAACCAAACAAATTTAAATATAAACTCATATCTCCTGATCTAACCACTATGTGAACTAACATTCACGTGTACCTACTTTTTCTACCCATGTTTCACACGAACTAACCTTCATCTAAACCAGCATTTCTATCGACAAACCTTACCACAAATCAGTATTCTATACTATATTTCACTCATGAACTCACCTTTGTCACCTCTAGCTGTTCACGTCAATTACCTAGAAAAGATAGCCCTTTTAGCCGTGAGTTAGAATTTGCAGACTCCCAGGGTTATTTCTATAACATCCTCGGGGAGACGATTTGACCAATCATAAGGGAGGAGGGAGGAGCTTGCACTGACATGACCTTTTCACCTACATTACCTCAATCGATCGCGGGACAAAAGTGCAGATGGTATTCATAAAAGAGACGTTGCTGTCGAAAGTTTTTTTTAAATCATTTTTCTTAATATTTGCATTTTTTACACTTGTAAACATTTAATAATCTTTAGTTTTGTATCGGATAAATAGCTCTCTGTGTAGATGAGATGTGTTCCCGGCGATCCAAACCCTTTTTTCCTCCCAACCTTACATGTAGTTTACGTATGTAAAATGCGGTATACTAAGATCTAGTTGGCTGTTTTACAAAAACATCATTTTGGTGTAGAAATCGGTTGATGCATTCGAACCAAGGACCTGTCATAGTTCACAAACGATATTTTTGTCCGTGGTATCAATTTGGTTAACGAAAAATAGATCAAACAAAAACAAACACATCTGTTGTGTCACAACAAAAACACTGCATGTATATTGTATATGAGGACTAGTAAGGGTGTTCAGAAGGATTCAAGGTCACAGAAGTATGACCTGTTTCACATAAAACACCATGAGTAGTGGCAATGATGGGCAAACACAAGGATTCGTTCGCGAGCACTCTAGTGATCTGGACAACCCAAGCGATCAACAATAACGTCGGATGACTGCAAAACTAAACATCAGGTAAATTATCATAAGACAGGAAGACAACTAATGCGATTTGTTGTCGTAATATAATTTGCCTTAATCTTCAAAAACAAAGACGCTTAAACTATACGTATATGATAAATGTATCTCCAGTATAGACTGGAGTAGCTGATGAGCTGGTGAGCGTGCAGAAGGCGTGGTCTGATGGACCTGCAATGCGTTGTAGCACTGGTCGTTTATCTATGCAGTCAGCAATTGACAGTTTCAAAATAAGAGAAAATTAATAACTATGTACTTGTCTGTATCCTTTATGATACACAGACAACGCATTGAAGTACTTTAACACCATGGTCTCCATTCTCTAACAACATTCCGGTTTACACTGTGCATGTACTCGCGTGCGGACTTGTAATTCTGCATCGGCCAGGTACAAGCGTGCATCACGAGTTTTGTATGCAATTATGAATTTGACACCTGTTTCATACTGAATGAGAGATGTAGAATATAAATTTAGTATCTCACTGTATCTCATTCCGCTATCCACTAAAAGTTATGTCAACGTTCACTGCGTCTTAAGAACAAGTGAAAAGATTGATACTTTCTGTATGAAAATGAAATCAGGTATATTTTAACATAAATATATAAATCAATCAGCTGATATGCCCAAGCGTGTACGAACAATGTAGAGGTAACGCACCCGCCTTTACCCTGGCGATCGTGGTTTGATTCCCGATCGGACGTGAACAGGTGCATTGTATGGGTGTCCTCTGGTGGATGACTTGGTTTTCCCCCGGGAACTCCTCTTTCATTCCACGATAAGATCTTTCTCTTATTTCCATCCTGACCAACAAGTAACCAGTGAGAGGTATGGCGTCCGATTGGTCTTGGTTGCCTTACGGAGATGTACGTACCGTTACGAGCGCCCTGATATGAAGACTCATTAGAACGGCTGTCACCACATTAGAACTGTCATAAAAACTGACACATCAGTACTCATGCACTATCTCTCTCCTCATCCCACAGACCTTCCTCTCGATCGGCACAAATCCTGGCTGAGACGTAATCTCGATGTCGTTTGTTTTACGTAATGATGTCCCTACAGACATGTGATGGAGCCTGTCCAAAAGACGGACACCGTCCGCCATTAAGTTAACAATTGACGAGAGTACCGCCATCTAGTGGCCATTTCATGTTGACGTCGTTAGGCATTTATCACCAGTCTACCACTTACTCTAGACCTATACTGGGGTAATGACAATTGTGCAATTTATTTACTCCACACGCAAGTGCACCATGTCGAAACCATACATGCTATTCCGACTTAAGGTTAGATGCTACATTATCATGACGTCACAGAAAATCGTAAATAATTCCAAAGATCAAACTTGTAAAAACTTGGAGATTACGACACTACAGAAGCAAAGTTGTCAGTTTATTTGATGTAATTAAACGTCATATGGTTAAGATACCATCGCAACTCGATTTGTTTTCTTCGAATTTGCCACTGCTATTATTCCATTATTTACAAGAAACAAAGAAACAAAAGTATTGTTTTGAAATTGTGCTAAATAGAGCAACGTTAGCACAGATGCTACTGTAAATAAATTCAGATGACGCAGGAGTTTGAAACAAATATCGAAAAGCCATAAACACGCCTTATTTCTGACGGCAGTTTTACGGTGAGATTTGACAGCTTTAAACAATGCTTTATTTCCCATGCCATTGAAAATACTTGAACTGAGTTATGAATGTCGGTAAAGTCTCTAAACTTGACGTGGAATAATGAAATGTGTGACGAAAATGAGTTCGGCTGTGAGTAAATCGGGTAATAGCTCACTACAGGACGGTGAGTAACGAATGAGCAACAATCATGAACGACCGGATCTCATGACTGATCAGTCAAAACTCTGACACGAACCCTTCTTTAATTCCTCGATCAACGTCGCATGTCTATAATTATTCAGAATGACGGTCATAGTGAAACACAGAATATCAAACCATTGTTTAAGTAACATACACAAGTTATCTGCCCCTGAACAGGCGCGTATTGATGACTCGTGAAAAACTCTTCGCGATTTGTTTTATACCAATACGACTTGTGATGATGCTGTGACTGCACACTTAACTTTGGGTTTCGTTAAACATATTGATGTCTTGATTAACCAGATTTCTGTTATCTCTGATGAGTGGAAACCTTTCTACATAACACAGGGCACTGAATATTCATAGCATTGAAGTATTGGAAATGTACACCCACAAAGCTACTGACAAAACTTTTAAGACTTGACCTAAATACTTGTGTGATATATTCCAATGTGTCAATGGCATTCATATGCCGGAGAGATGATACCTCCCCAAGTTACAGATTGACATATCAATGTCCCCGATCGATTTTTTCCTTTGTGACCTTGACAAAGTCGCATCCGTCTCTCTTACATCGTCATGTTAAAATGTTGTATGCTCGCTTCCACTATCTCTCTAATGCTTAACCGTTTAAAGCGATACGTTGGGCTAAATCGGCATGTTTAGGCATCAATCAGGGGCGGTGTCGAATCTCTGAGGTGATTTTCCATTCGTAACACGAATAATTTGCATTCAAAAGCAAACGGCGTTTTCAACCTGTGCGTTTTTCTTGGAACACATTTCCGTATTGCCCCAGATTGTAGTAATGTATAAAATTGTTTGTTTTGATCCATGGAATAGTTCTTTTTTTTTTGCATTCCCTAATAGAGTAGTGTACAGTAAGTCTGCACCATGGAATCGTAACTATCCGTTAATTTTAAGACTATAGTTGTGTAAATTGTTCAGTTGTGTCTTTATTCTGTATAACAGATTTTACCTTTACTAGAAATATTGGGTTTCCAGAACCTGACAGATCAAAGAATATATCTTCTCTGCTGTTTAACCCATCACCGCTCCACTTTCGACCTTGGGCCACATAAGAGCGCCGTTCATTTGATCTCGTGCGATTGATCAGTAATAGAGATTCTTCCATACCGACTCCATGTTATTGGACTGTTCTGTGATCTCTACATGAGATGTAACATTATGTTATTCATCCCCCAATGCGTTTTGGTTTCCTATCACCTACTTTGGCAATTCATCGCATTTGGACTTTGTGTGAACCTTCTACACAAACAAGAAATATTCGGGTTTCTCACAATCACCTCTATCAAAGTCAAGGACACAACATGATCGTGACCATCCGCTGTTATCTCGAGTTCTAGAACTATAGTATATCCTTGTATCTTGAACACCAGGAATGTCACCTCCAGTTATTTCAAGTGAAAAGAATGCAGTCGTCCCTTGGCAACAGGTGTGTAAAAGAAATGTGAATTCCCCAAGTCTTCTCGAGTTTTAACTCCAGTAACAGGATTGTAACCTTCCTCTGTTATCTCAGATGACAGGGTTGTGACCTTCCCCTTTATTTCGATTAACAAGAATGTAATATTTCCAATCATAGGCGCTGTTTTGGTCCTTATCTTTGGCACATAGCGACGCAAGCTCCACAGCAAAAAATCTAAAGCTGTTGATTGGTATGCGCATTAAGTCTTTATTTTATATCGACAACTATAGATATCCCCTGGGCTTATCATCCTCCACAATTGTCCCGGGGTCTCGGGTTGTTGATTTGATCGTAGAACAGGGACTAGAACAACCTTTTTGTCATCCACTGGAGAGCGCCTTACACCGATCGGATATCGATTTCCTGACAGTTATGACGTCATCGTTCACAGACTAAATGAAATGTGACAAGGAAGCACTCTGGATGTGCCCCCGAAACAGCGGCCCTCTAACCTCACTATGAATATTTAAATCGTGCCTTTGCAAAATTGTCTACTTTGTCGAGAATACAGACAATTCCAAAGTAAAGTAGGCATAGTTTTGACAGTAATACAAGGCAACCATACCTCCATTAAATCGGTTTTAGTTTTCTAGATCCCAATGGGACCACGTATAAAGCTATATATCCGAGCGTGCTTGGTTTTACGCCAACTTTCCGATCTTCGTGGAGATGGTTCTACTTTGTTCTGATGGGGTGTTGTGACCGGCAATAAATCTCGTCTTAGCGTCCTCACAAGGATGCACCAGGCATTATATCTCGGGACCATTCGCGAGAGTATATCATAAATAACCATAGTCATACTGTGATTTGTTTGTTTTCCCAACTGAAGACGTTTTTTTTTAACAAAATGAAACGCAAAATACTTTTTTTTTATTTTTAGAAAGTATTACTAATATGCAGACACGGGCTGCTGTAAAGTCCGGACAAGAAAACCACTGATTACATTGATACCGTGATACATTCGAACGGGCTGCTGAACATCAATAAACAGAAGCAGTACTTCAAAAGAAATAGTAATAAAATATGATTGTCAAAATCCAACATAGCTTACCTATTGGACGATACATGACAATAGACCAAGGAAAACCTTCAAAAGAAATTTGAGAATACGGACCCAAACCTAGCAATCTTAGCACCCTAGCTTAAAAATCTTAGCAGCTTTACTTAGCAATCTTAGGACCCTAGCTTAGTGATCTTAGGACCCTAGCTTAGTGACCTTAGGACCCTAGCTTAGTGACCTTAGGACCCTTACTTAGTAATCTTAGGACCCTAGCTTAGTAATCTTAGCACCCTTACTTAGTAATCTTAGGACCCTAGCTTAGTAATCTTAGGACCCTAGCTTAGTAATCTTAGGACCCTAGCTTAGTAATCTTAGGACCCTAGCTTAGTAATCTTAGGACCCTAGCTTAGTAATCTTAGGACCCTAACTTAGTAATCTTAGGACCCTAGCTTAGTAATCTTAGGACCCTAACTTAGTAATCTTAGGACCCTAACTTAGTAATCTTAGGACCCTAGCTTAGTAATCTTAGGACCCTAGCTTAGTAATCTTAGGACCCTAACTTAGTAATCTTAGGAACCTAGCTTAGTAATCTTAGGACCCTAACTTAGACCCTTAGTAACTTAGTAATCTTAGGACCCTAGCTTAGTAATCTTAGGACCCTAGCTTAGTGATCTTAGGACCCTAGCTTAGTACCCTAATCTTAGGACCCTAACTTATCATAGGAACATGACCCTAACTTATTAATCTTGAATCCTAACTTAGCTCTCGTCTGCCTTCTTTTACTCTGGGCAGGTGTATTCCCCATTTTTGATAACGCCACGCCAACATTGTCAAACATTAATGTACATACAGTATCGTGTGCTATAAAGACAAGAAATGAAAGAAAAAATATGATATTCTCTCCCGTGTGATTATTACAAGGGAATCTCATCACCCCAGAGAAAGATTCTTCATAGGCCAATAACTTGGTAAGCTACATGTTTACGAACTGAAGATGAGTTGAGCTTATACTTTCTTTCACACTCACCCGTGTTAAACATTATATATATTACCCTCGAGTAAATATCACGCTTTCTCCCACACCTATCTGTGTTAAACTTTCGAAATATTAACTGAAGGTAGATTTCTCATTTTAGCAAAAAACTTCTGAAATATAACTCCGAGTTGAGATAAATCTGTCCACATCACGCAAAAGCGGAAAAAATGTGTCATGTTCAGCTTCAAGAGAGTGAAATATTCTTTGATATTTTGTTAGTTTGTGTACAATCCTTTGAGGGGATATCACAAGTTCAGCTGGATACGTATCAGCAGATTTTTAATTGTCCACATTTACAACCCTAAAATTAACGGTTTCTTTTATATGGAGGATACCACCGAGCACTTTGAGGAGGACCAAGTGTCCATATCGCCACTTACACTAGTGGGTAGTCGGATCATACAGTTTCACAAAATTCGGCATATGTAGTACTAAAATCTGAAATACATGTATTCATGTGACCTGTTGAAATTAAACGTGGCGTGCTGAATATTAGCTGAAGTCGCTTTATGGAGAACCTTGAGAGACTTTTATTGTTTTAATGGTATGTTTATGAGAATGCTTTTACTAAGATGACGTCAATGGAATTGTAACCAATGAGACGATCTCCATGCCGACTGTACTACAGAAAAAACAGATGACTGATAATAGAATTACATACACGTATTCTAATATGAGAGAGCTTTGGAAAATCATCTTCTGTCTATCGTAATCGTGAACCCAGTTTTCCCCCTGGATCTGTTTCACCAGCGGAGACTATCTTCTCTATAGCAATCAATCATTGCTATTGACAAAGGTACCGTCTGACATAGTCGTGTACTTATATACATTGTATATATATATACCGTCCGTCATAGTCGTGTACTCATATACATTGTATATATACAAATGTGTCATTATATACATTGTATATATATATATACTTATATATTGTATATATATATATATACCGAGGGATGTACATATATCGTGTATATATATATATTGTACTTATATACATTGTATATATATATATACCGTCCGTCATAGTCGTGTACTTATATACATTGTATATATATACCGTCCGTCATAGTAGTGTACTTATATACATTGTATATATATACCGTTCGTCATAGTCGTGTACTTATATACATTGTATATATATATATACCGTCCGTCATAGTCGTGTACTTATATACATTGTATATATATATATACCGTCCGTCATAGTCGTGTACTTATATACATTGTATATATATATATACACCGTCCGTCATAGTCGTGTACTTATATACATTGTATATATATATATACCGTCCGTCATAGTCGTGTACTTATATACATTGTATATATATTACATATATATTATATATATATATATATACCGTCCGTCATAGTCGTGTACTTATATACATTGTATATATATATCCGTCATAGTCGTTCTTATATATATTGTATATATATACCGTCCGTCATAGTCGTGTACTTATATACATTGTATATATATATATATATAACGTTCGTCATAGTCGTGTACTTATATACATTGTATATATATATATATATATATATATACCGTCCGTCATAGTCGTGTACTTATATACATTGTATATATATATACCGTCCGTCATAGTCGTGTACTTATATACATCGTATATATATAACGTTCGTCATAGTCGTGTACTTATATACATTGTATATATATATACCGTCCGTCATAGTCGTGTACTTATATACATTGTATATATATACCGTCCGTCATAGTCGTGTACTTATATACATTGTATATATATATACGTTCGTCATAGTCGTGTACTTATATACATTGTATATATATTCCGTCCGTCATAGTCGTGTACTTATATACATTATATATATATATATATATAACGTCCGTCATAGTCGTGTACTTATATACATTGTATATATATATCATAGTAATGTACTTATATACATTGTATATATATATATATATATATATATACCGTCCGTCATAGTCGTGTACTTATATCATTGTATATATATATACCGTCCGTCATAGTAGTGTACTTATATACATTGTATATATATACCGTCCGTCATAGTTGTGTACTTATATACATTGGATATATATATATAACGTCCGTCATAGTAGTGTACTTATATACATTGTATATATATAACGTCCGTCATAGTCGTGTACTTATATACATTGTATATATATATACCGTCCGTCATAGTCGTGTACTTATATACATTGTATATATATATAACGTCCGTCATAGTCGTGTACTTATATACATTGTATATATACACCGTCCGTCATAGTCGTGTACTTATATACATTGTATATATATACCGTCCGTCATAGTCGTGTACTTATATACATTGTATATATATATATATATATAACCGTCCGTCATAGTCGTGTACTTATATACATTGTATATATACACCGTCCGTCATAGTCGTGTACTTATATACATTGTATATATATATATATATATACCGTCCGTCATAGTCGTGTACTTATATACATTGTATATATATACCGTCCGTCATAGTCGTGTACTTATATACATTGTATATATATATATACCGTCCGTCATAGTCGTGTACTTATATACATTGTATATATATAACGTCCGTCATAGTCGTGTACTTATATACATTGTATATATATACCGTCCGTCATAGTCGTGTACTTATATACATTGTATATATATATATAACGTCCGTCATAGTCGTGTACTTATATACATTGTATATATATACCGTCCGTCATAGTCGTGTACTTATATACATTGTATATATATATACCGTCCGTCATAGTCGTGTACTTATATACATTGTATATATATACCGTCCGTCATAGTCGTGTACTTATATACATTGTATATATATAACGTCCGTCATAGTCGTGTACTTATATACATTGTATATATATAACGTCCGTCATAGTCGTGTACTTATATACATTGTATATATATACCGTCCGTCATAGTCGTGTACTTATATACATTGTATATATATAACGTCCGTCATAGTCGTGTACTTATATACATTGTATATATATAACGTCCGTCATAGTCGTGTACTTATATACATTGTATATATATAACGTCCGTCATAGTCACGGTATGCATTGTATATATATAACGTCCGTCATAGTCGTGTACTTATATACATTGTATATATATATAACGTCCGTCATAGTCACGGTATGCATTGTACTCAGGTATTTTCTTTATAATCATTAACATGAGTAAGTAGCTTTTATACTGCCAGAGACATAAATTTACATTTTCATATCTATTTTGAGGAACCCAACGTATCATAACATACGAGAAGAAAGATAACTCCTATCTACAAAAGAGATTTTATTTCCCCACCTATTAGCTTTAAGTGAGTAAGTACTGTTTCTACTGTTCATTAAAATGCGAACTAAAACGTAAGTATAATACATTGAATGACAAAATCATAAGATAAAAACATATTAAACATGATAAATTTAGATATAAGTTAATTACACATTATATACTACCTTATCTACACTGTAAAAGATGCAGCTGTTGCATCACACCTCCTGTCCTACTCCGGTACAAACTCTCTGTTATGCCATGTTTAGGTTTTATGACAAAGTTGTTTCCCTTGATAAAGGAAATCGAAGTTCATTGGAATTTTTACTTTTTTTGATACTGAGTTTCAATCATTGTTCCAAAGTTTCCGTATAAAGACACTCAGTAAAAATAGCGAGGGGGATAATTCATTGACGGATCCTTAGTTTCATTTCAGAATTTTCCAACTTCACTTAATGGAGTTGTCTCCCTTCGACTGTGAAAAAAACCCACAAAGGATGATATATTTTTAACTATATATATTACTACTTCTTCTAGTGTATATGGATGTGTGTATACATGTCACTATATATTCTATATGCATATAGATGTATTCATGTCATTATATTTTCTTTATCTATAAGAATTATTCATTATCTATTTTCTATGTATAAGGATGCGTGCAATGTTTATCTATGTTCTATATGTATAAGAATATATTCATTTCACTATAAATTCATTATGCATAAGAATTGAGTGTGATACTGAATATTCCATATGTATTAGGATGTATGTCATTATATATTCTATATGTATGAGAATGTGTGTATACAGCTATTCTATCTGTACATGAGTAAAGATGCATATTGATGCAAGATCTATGTATCATATATCAAGACATCTCAATTCACACAGTATAACATATGTAATGTATGTTTTCTATATTGTTCTTATAGTTACATAAGTAGACGTGTTGTAGTTTGCTGTTTACATAATTTTGCGATAAGGCTTATCGTTGACTCTTTTTTTGCCCGCCTGCCGCGCTTATCTTGATTTCAGAAACGGAATTATTCCATCCCACAAACTTGTACTGGGTTCACTCTTTGAGCCTGAAAGTAGACAGGACTTTTCCGTTATGTATAGATCACACTTTGATCTCACAAAATCATGTATTGCACCTCTACCGATATTGTTATCTCCAGTTTCGGTTAAATAATGTAAATCATTATAGCTGTAACGTGTCCGTTTTAGTAAATCAGCGTGAGCTCGTTTATGTAAATCTCTGAAACATTTCTGTAGTTATTATCTAATACAAGTCTTAGGAACAGCGTAATGGTCTTTTGACTTAAGTCCTGGTAACAGTTGCATCAGCTTTTTTGTGTTTGTCTAAGTGAATTACATGAGCAGTTTTGATTGATGATAAGTCCTGCAAATTCTGCTCAATAATGTAGCAGTTTACGATAAGTTGGTGTTAATTATGTAAGTTCAGATAACATTTCGCTCGTTATTGTTCAGTCCCCGTATAAATTTTGTGCAGGGTTGTAATCATTATGGAAGACAATTTGTTTAGGACAATTTACTGTTAATCTGTTTGGTGTGTGTCTATGTAAGTCCTTGTTAAGACGGTCTACTGTTAATCTGTTTGGTGTGTGTCTATGTAAGTCCTTGTTAAGACGGTCTACTGTTAATCTGTTTGGTGTGTGTCTATGTAAGTCCTTGTTAAGACGGTCTACTGTTAATCTGTTTGGTGTGTGTCTATGTAAGTCCTTGTTAAGACGGTCTACTGTTAATCTGTTTGGTGTGTGTCTATGTAAGTCCTTGTTAAGACGGTCTACTGTTAATCTGTTTGGTGTGTGTCTATGTAAGTCCTTGTTAAGACGGTCTACTGTTAATCTGTTTGGTGTGTGTCTATGTAAGTCCTTGTTAAGACGGTCTACTGTTAATCTGTTTGGTGTGTGTCTATGTAAGTCCTTGTTAAGACGGTCTACTGTTAATCTGTTTGGTGTGTGTCTATGTAAGTCCTTGTTAAGACGGTCTACTGTTAATCTGTTTGGTGTGTGTCTATGTAAGTCCTTGTTAAAATGGTCTACTGTTAATCTGTTTGGTGTGTGTCTATGTAAGTCCTTGTTAAGACGGTCTACTGTTAATCTGTTTGGTGTGTGTCTATGTAAGTCCTTGTTAAGACGGTCTACTGTTAATCTGTTTGGTGTGTGTCTATGTAAGTCCTTGTTAAGACGGTCTACTGTTAATCTGTTTGGTGTGTGTCTATGTTGGTCCTTGGTAAAATGGTCTACTGTTTATCTGTTTGGTGTGTGTCTATGTTAGTCCTTGTTAAGACGGTCTACTGTTAATCTGTTTGGTGTGTGTCTATGTAAGTCCTTGTTAAGACGGTCTACTGTTAATCTGTTTGGTGTGTCCATGTTGGTCCTTGGTATGTCGGTCTACTGTTTATCTGTTTGGTGTGTGTCTATGTTGGTCCTTATTGTGTCTGCCTACTGTTAATCTGTTTAGTGTATGTCTATGTTTGACACATGGGTCAAAAAATGATTTTATAGAAAGAACAGAACTGAGACTAAGCTATATATATAAAGATAGACTATTTGTCATTGCCATGGATTCGGAGAACATGAATGATTTATCCGAAACATAACCCTGATGTATATATCCTTGTATAATATTTTCAGTCATATGGTAATAGCTGTTTGTATCAGTGTTATTATCAGACGAGTTTTCTGACAAAAATGTACACTTCTCTTGATGTGCCGCCTAACCGGCCGCATACACCACAGGGATATGTGTAGTCCTGGTACAGGTTTGGAACTTAATGGAAATGTATTTAATTTGACAAATTAGCACATTGATGAATTACTGCTCCCGTTGCTGTATAATCAACAACAGAAATTTTATGAGTGCAATCCTATTTTAGCGCAATACCTCAAGTAGATCAATATCGAGTACATCATCCAATACGAAAGGGTGTCTACCGTAAACTGTACATACGGGAGATAACTACTGTACACTATACATGAGGGAGATAACTACTGTACACGATACATAAGGGAGATATCTTCTGTACATGATACATAAGGGAGATAACTACTGTACACTATACATAAGGGAGATAACTACTGAAAATTATACATAAGGGAGATAAATACTGTAGACTATACATCAGGGAGATAAATACTGTAGACTATACATCAGGGAGATATCTTCTGTACACTATACATAAGGGAGGTAACTACTGTACACTATACATAAGGGTGAAAACTACTGTACACTATACATAAGGGTGAAAACTACTGTACACTATGCATAAGGGAAATATATACTGTACACTATACATAAGGGAGATAACTACTGTGCAATATACATAAGGGAGATAACTACTGTACACTATACATAAGGGAGATATCTATTCTACACTATACATAAGGGAGATAACTACTGTACACTATACATAAGGGAGATATCGACTGTACACTATACAAGTTTCCCATAGGCATTAAACACAAAGTATATACTATACAACAAGAAGCTGTTTACCATAAAATATACATCAGGATTTTTGTACTGTACACTATTAAAAGATAATGTCTACACACACAAAGGATATGTCTATTGTACACACGTACGGGAGTTGTCTATTGCACAAACATAAGGGCTTTGTCTATCGTGTGCACATGCCAGAATTGTTTGTTGTACACACAAACGGATTTCTCAACCGTACACACATCAGGGAGTTGTCTACCGATCACACATCAGGGAGTTGTCTTTCGTATACACATAAGGGGGTTGTCTACTGTATACACAAGGGAGTTGTCTACCGTATACACATCAGGGAGGTGTCTACCGTACCCACATCAGGGAGTTGTCTACCGTACACACATCAGGGAGTTGTCTACCGTATACACATCAGGGAGTTGTCTACCGATCATACATCAGGGAATTGTCTACCGATCATACATCAGGGAGTTGTCTACCGTACATACATCAGGGAGTTGTCTACCGTACACACATCAGGGAGTTGTCTACCGTATACACATCAGGGAATTGTCTACCGTTTACACATCAGGGAGTTGTCTACCGTACACACATCAGGGAGTTGTCTACCGTACACACATCAGGGAGTTGTCTACAGTACACATCAGGGAGTTGTCTACCGTACATACATCAGGGAGTTGTCTACCGTACACACATCAGGGAGTTGTCTACCGTACATTCAGCGGTAAAATTGTTTAAATTTTACTTTATTATTTTACTTGAATTCCACGTGCGATTCCCCTAAAAACTACGTGTTGATAACGAGTTGTTTACAGGCCGCGTCTTTCCATCGAACCTCTCAGGTCTGTTTCTATAACTAGCTTTTGCAATTAAGGTGTCTATTAGAATCGCGCGTGCAGAGCGTGCCATCTATCTTATTATATGTACAAAACAAATTTTGCTGCCACCAACTTTTATGTGAGAGCACTTTTAGTTTTGTATTTAGCGAGATGCATAACGCTAATTTTTTCTTCTTAATGAAAATTTCTGGTAGCGTTGCTGGAATTGCCTGCTGACATCCGCTGTTATGTGTACACGTGATCTGGATGTTGATTACAACCGACACACCTGTACACCCACCACTCTGGAGGAGGTACCCTTTAGGTGTTGTGGCCGTCACATCTGTAAACCAACCTGGAGGAGGTACCCTTTAGGTGTTGTGGCCGTCACATCTGTAAACCACCCTGGAGGAGGTACCCTTTAGGTGTTTTGGTCGTCACATCTGTAAACCAACCTGGAGGAGGTACCCGGTAGGTGTTGTGGTCGTCACATCTGTAAACCACCCTGGAGGAGGTACCCTTTAGGTATTGTGGTCACGACATCTGTAAACCACCCTGGAGGAGGTACCCGGTAGGTGTTGTGGTCGTCACATCTGTAAACCACCCTGGAGGAGGTACCCGGTAGGTGTTGTGGTCGTCACACCTGTAAACCACGCGGGAGGAGGTACCCGGTAGCTGTTGTGGCCGTCACGCCTGTAAACCACCCTGGAGGAGGTACCCGGTAGTTATTGTGGCCGTCACACCTGTAAACCACCCTGAAGAAGGTACCCGGAAGTTGTTGTTGCCGTCACACCTGTAAACCACCCTGGAGGAGGTACCCGGTAGTTGTTGTGGTCGTCACACCTGTAAACCACCCTGGAGGAGGTGTCCTTTAGGTGTTGTGGCCGCCACACCTGTAAACCACCCTGGAGGAGGTACCCTTTAGGTGTTGTGGCCGTCACACCTGTAAACCACCCTGGAGGAGGTACCCGGTAGTTGTTGTGGTCGTCACACCTGTAAACCACCCTGGAGGAGGTGTCCTTTAGGTGTTGTGGCCGCCACACCTGTAAACCACCCTGGAGGAGGTGTCCTTTAGGTGTTGTGGCCGCCACACCTGTAAACCACCCTGGAGGAGGTACCCGGTAGTTGTGGTGGGCGCCACACCTGTAAACCACCCTGGAGGAGGTGTCCTTTAGGTGTTGTGGCCGCCACACCTGTAAACCACCCTGGAGGAGGTACCCGGTAGTTGTTGTGGCCGTCACACCTGTAAACCACCCTGGAGGAGGTACCCGGTAGGTGTTGTGGTCGTCACACCTGTAAACCACCCTGGAGGAGGTACCCGGTAGTTGTGGTGGGCGCCACACCTGTAAACCACCCTGGAGGAGGTACCCGGTAGGCGTCGTAGTGAAAACATCTGTACTGTGCTGTGGATGAAGTACGTGGTAAGAGGTGTGACACAAATATGCACACTGCTCTGGAAACAACTGTGCGCAACTCTGGAGGAGTTGCCTGGAAAATGACGTCGACGTGAACCTATACTCCTTCACGTCAGTTCCAGGAATCGAACCGCTGATAGCTAGGTGAAAGGCGAGTGCGTTACCACTGATGTCGTAGTCGACACGTCTATTCTGTTTTTTTCACAATTCGAAACCGGCTTATTTTGTTAATTACCGCACGCCCAAACTCAGATTCTGCAATAAACAGTATTTTTCCTCGTGGTTTTAGATAAAACACACAAAAACACGTCTACGAACAAAAGCAATTAAGATACATGTATACACTCTCATTTAGCTACACATAGTCGCTATGTTTTAGCCATAAACTATATTCACATAGCAAGGAGTCCGATAAAGCATTTTCGAAAGCTTGCGTGTACATCTGAGCATATCATTTATACGTCATATTTTACTTAGCGACTGTTTGCTGTAGATATTGAGATTCACATTAAAAAAACTTCTGCCTCAGACATCGGGATGGACTTTCTTACTTTCAAGATTAAGCGGTAGAATAAAATGAAACTGGAGATAAATGTCTTGATACATACATTCACTTTTACAAATAACTACACAAAGTACAGTTTTATCTAGGCCTGTTTACTTCATTTAATTTGATTTAGCAGATCATTGTACATTCAGTTCTTCTTCAAATTGCTTCAACGGTTTCGATTTCCTCCATTCTCGCTATGACGTCATGGTTACAGGCTGGAATGTTCTGTATTCGTAGCGTATTAAAGCAGAATGGATCAGAATGATGTCAATCTCCCTCTTCCAACACTTCTGCGCCCATAAAGGCGCCCCAATTTCTGATACAGATTATTTGTATTTTCCTGAAATGATAGGACGTGTTTGAGATAAACAAGTATAGTGGATTGGTTATTGGTTCGAATCGACTGAAAAACATGATAAAATGCAAAAATATGTCATTAATCTAAACACAAAAACTACAACTTCATAGAAGGAATTCTTTTCTAAACACCTGTCACTTCCTGAAAGCTAGTATTTGATGTGTAGACACAGATTCGAGCTTGCCTAAGTAGTAACCTCCAACACAATACAAAAATATTATTCTGAAAAATAAACTTTAGAATGAAAAAAACAAAACAAAAACAAAAAACTAATTTGATCGAGATTTAAAGACAAATTCAATAAAAAAATCTTTATAAGTAAATTGTCTAATGAAAAGTATACTGTAAAGTGTACCACTGCCCAATACTTCTGTTCATACTGCTGCCCAATACTCCTGTTCATACTACTGCCCAATACTTCTGTTCATACTACTGTCCAATACTTCTGTTCATACTACTGCCCAATACTTCTGTTCATATTGCTTCCCAATACTTCTGTTCATACTGCTACCCCATACTACTGCCCAATACTTCTGTTCATATTGCTTCCCAATACTTCTGTTCATACTGCTACCCCATACTACTGCCCAATACTTCTGTTCATACTACTGCCCAATACTTCTGTTCATACTGCTGCCCAATACTTCTGTTCATACTGCTACCCCATACTACTGTCCAATACTTCTGTTCATACTACTGCCCAATACTTCTGTTCATACTGCTGCCCAATACTTCTGTTCATATTGCTTCCCAATACTTCTGTTCATACTGCTATTGCTGCCCAATACTTCTGTTCATATTGTCCAATACTTCTGTTCATACTGCTACCCCATACTGCTGTCCAATACTTCTGTTCATACTGCTACCCCATACTGCTGTCCAATACTTCTGTTCATACTACTGCCCAATACTTCTGTTCATACTACTGCCCAATACTTCTGTTCATACTGCTGCCCAATACTTCTGTTCATACTGCTGTCCAATGATTATGTTCATACTGCTACCCCATACTGCTGCCCAATACTTCAATACTGCTACCCCATACTACTGCCCAATACTTCTGTTCATACTGCTACCCCATACTACTGCCCAATACTTCTGTTCATACTGCTACCCCATACTACTGCCCAATACTTCTGTTCATACTGCTACCCCATACTACTGCCCAATACTTCTGTTCATACTGCTGTCCAATACTTCTGTTCATACTGCTACCCCATACTACTGTCCAATACTTCTGTTCATACTGCTACCCCATACTGCTACCCCATACTGCTGCCCAATACTTCTGTTCATACTGCTACCCCATACTACTGCCCAATACTTCTGTTTATACTGCTACCCCATACTACTGCCCAATACTTCTGTTTATACTGCTGCCCAATACTTCTGTTTATACTGCTACCCCATACTACTGCCCAATACTTCTGTTCATACTGCTACCCCATACTACTGCCCAATACTCCTGTTCATACTGCTGTCCAATAATTATGTTCATACTGCTACCCCATACTGCTGCCCAATACTTCTGTTCATACTGCTGCCCAATACTTCTGTTCATACTGCTACCCCATACTACTGCCCAATACTTCTGTTGCTACCCCATACTGCTGCCCTGCTACCCCAATACTTCTGTTCATACTGCTACCCCAATACTGCCCAATACTTGTTTATACTGCTACCCCATACTACTGCCCAATACTTCTGTTCATACTGCTACCCCATACTACTGCCCAATACTTCTGTTCATACTACTGCCCAATACTTCTGTTCATACTGCTACCCCATACTACTGCCCAATACTTCTGTTCATACTGCTACCCCATACTACTGCCCAATACTTCTGTTTATACTGCTACCCCATACTGCTGCCCAATACTCCTGTTCATACTGCTACCCCATACTAATACCCAATACTTTTGTTCATACTGCTGCCCAATACTTCTGTTCATACTGCTGCTCCATACTACTGTCCAATACTTCTGTTTATACTGCTACCCCATACTACTGCCCAATACTTCTGTTCATACTACTGCCCAATACTTCTGTTCATACTGCTGCCCAATACTTCTGTTCATACTACTGCCCAATACTTCTGTTCATACTGCTGCCCAATACTTCTGTTCATACTGCTACCCCTACTACCAATACTTCTGTTCATATATACTACTGCCCAATACTTCTGTGCTACCCCATACTACTGCCCAATACTTCTGTTCATACTGCTGCCCAATACTTCTGTTCATATTGCTTCCCAATACTTCTGTTCATACTGCTACCCCATACTGCTGCCCAATACTCCTGTTCATACTGCTACCCCATACTGCTGCCCAATACTCCTGTTCATACTGCTGTCCAATAATTATGTTCATACTGCTGTCCAATACTTCTGTTCATACTGCTACCCCATACTGCTGCCCAATACTCCTGTTCATATACTGCTACTTCCCATACTGCCCAATACTTCTGCCCAATACTGTACCCCATACTACTGCCCAATACTTCTGTTCATACTGCTACCCCATACTACTGCCCAATACTTCTGTTCATACTGCTGCCCAATACTTCTGTTCATACTGCTGCCCAATACTTCTGTTCATACTGCTACCCCATACTACTGCCCAATACTTCTGTTCATACTGCTACCCCATACTACTGCCCAATACTTCTGTTCATACTGCTACCCCATACTACTGCCCAATACTTCTGTTCATACTGCTGCCCAATACTTCTGTTCATACTACTGCCCAATACTCCTGTTCATACTGCTACCCCATACTACTGCCCAATACTTCTGTTCATACTACTGCCCAATACTTCTGTTCATACTACTGCCCAATACTTCTGTTCATACTGCTACCCCATACTACTGCCCAATACTTCTGTTCATACTGCTACCCCATACTACTGCCCAATACTTCTGTTCATACTACTGCCCAATACTTCTGTTCATACTACTGCCCAATACTTCTGTTCATACTACTGCCCAATACTTCTGTTCATACTACTGCCCAATACTTCTGTTCATACTGCTGCCCAATACTTCTGTTCATACTGCTACCCAATACTACTGCCCATACTACTGTCCAATACTTCTGTTCATACTGCTGCCCAATACTTCTGTTCATACTGCTGCTCCATACTGCTGCCCAATACTTCTGTTTATACTGCTACTCCATACTACTGTCCAATACTCCTGTTCATACTGCTACCCCATACTACTGTCCAATACTCCTGTTCATACTTCTGTTCATATACTGCCCAATACTTCTGTTCATACTGCTACCCCATACTACTGCCCAATACTTCTGTTCATACTGCTACCCCATACTGCTGCCCAATACTTCTGTTTATACTGCTACCCCATACTACTGCCCAATACTTCTGTTCATACTGCTACCCCATACTACTGCCCAATACTTCTGTTCATACTGCTACCCCATACTGCTGCCCAATACTTCTGTTCATACTGCTGCCCAATACTTCTGTTCATACTGCTACCCCATACTACTGCCCAATACTTCTGTTCATACTACTGCCCAATACTTCTGTTCATACTACTACTACCCCATACTACTGCCCAATACTTCTGTTTATACTGCTACCCCATACTACTGCCCAATACTTCTGTTTATACTGCTACCCCATACTACTGCCCAATACTTCTGTTTATACTGCTACCCCATACTACTGCCCAATACTTCTGTTTATACTGCTACCCCATACTACTGCCCAATACTTCTGTTTATACTGCTACCCCATACTACTGCCCAATACTTCTGTTCATACTGCTACCCCATACTACTGCCCAATACTTCTGTTTATACTGCTACTCCATACTACTGCCCAATACTTCTGTTCATACTACTGTCCAATACTTCTGTTCATACTGCTGCTCCATACTGCTGCCCAATACTTCTGTTTATACTGCTGCTCCATACTGCTGCCCAATACTTCTGTTCATACTGCTGTCCAATACTTCTGTTCATACTGCTGTCCAATACTTCTGTTCATACTGCTACCCCATACTACTGCCCAATACTTCTGTTCATACTGCTACCCCATACTACTGCCCAATACTTCTGTTCATACTGCTGCCCAATACTTCTGTTCATATTGCTGCCCAATACTTCTGTTTATACTGCTACCCCATACTGCTGCCCAATACTTCTGTTTATACTGCTACCCCATACTAATATCCAATACTTTTGTTCATACTGCTGTCCAATACTTTTGTTCATACTACTGTCCAATACTTCTGTTTATACTGCTGCTCCATACTACTGTCCAAACTTCTGTTCCGAAATTTTGAACTATCGTATAAACGAGATAGTTGTATCCTCAGTGAATATTATAAGGGTGGAAAAGTAAGGTTTGGGATGGGCTCCGATGATTGTTATCCCAGATTCTCTACCTGACGTCAGTGATGGTGTGTCGACTTCAGATTCCCTACCTGACGTCAGTGATAGTGTGTCGACTTCAGATTCCCTACCTGACGTCAGTGATGGTGTGTCTACTTCAGATTCTCTACCTGACGCCAGCTGCCTTGTGACTTTGACTGTTACGTTGTCCCATCCCCTGTCGACTCCGCTGCCTTGTGACTTTGACTGTTAAGTTGTCCCATCCCCTGTGGACTCCGCTGCCTTGTGGCTTTGACTGTTAAGTTATCCCATCCCCTGTGGACTCCGCTGCCTTGTGACTTTGACTGTTAAGTTATCCCATCCCCTGTGGACTCCGCTGCCTTGTGACTTTGACTGTTAAGTTGTCCCATCCCCTATGGACTCCGCTGCCTTGAGACTTTGACTGTTTAGTTGTCCCATCCCATATGGACTCCGCTGCCTTGAGACCTCGACTGTTAAGTTGTCCCATCCCCTGTGGACTCCGCTGCCTTGAGACCTTGGCTGTTAAGTTGTCCCATCCCCTGTGGACTCCGCTGCCTTGTGACTTTGGCTGTTAAGTTGTCCCATCCCCTGTGGACTCCGCTGTTTGTGGACCTTGACTGTTAAGTTGTCCAATCCCCTGTGGACTCCGCTGTTTGTGGACCTTGACTGTTAAGTTGTCCCATCCCCTGTGGACTCCGCTGCCTTCAGACCTTGGCTGTTAAGTTGTCCCATCCCCTGTGGACTCCGTTTACTTGTCCCATCCCCTACGGACTCCGCTGCCTTGTGACTTTGGCTGTTAAGTTGTCCCATCCCCTGTGGACTCCGCTGCCTTGTGACTTTGGCTGTTAAGTTGTCCCATCCCCTGTGGACTCCGCTGCCTTGTGACTTTGGCTGTTAATTTGTCCCACCCCCTGTGGACTCCGCTGCCTTGTGACTTTGGCTGTTTGTACGTATCCATATTTAACCATTGATGATCACAATGGTAAAGAAATGATGTTACACCATATCTGGAGAATGCAAACAATACGACATTTATTGGCTGTGAAATCTAAATCAATTACTGTTTTCAGCATGAAGTGGTACTTAATGAACACCTCTGGTACATTACGTAAAGGACAAAGCTGCTATATTATAAATGCCAACATTGCATGCAAATGGGAAACAGGTAAGTTATTCTGACTAAGTGGTGTTGTACTGCCGACACACTAACACAGACGTACACAAACCCCTGTTGTTTGACTTGGCACGCTCCTTTCCATTTATTCCCATTGCAGAATTCGGAATTGTTTTTGTTGAGGTTAAGTTGAATAGCCATCTGTTTGAATTGCAGCAATTCACAGTCAATATTACGGGCGTCTACAATTTAAGCACTTATCTCAAAAATTTAACAGCCATCATGTTCCTCGTTACCGCCATTTCCTTCCTTCCATCTTTTTGCCCCCTACCTATATTTTTTCACATAGAAATAAATATCTGTGCATTTGTAAAGGCCTGATTCTTTTTTATCTCAGACTTGCTTCCTTTCATTTCCTACTACCCAATCGGCGTACCTCCCCATTCCGCGTTTAATACTTTCTTACATTTACTGGTCCCCTAATTACTGATGCTATTTACATACACCCAGCCTACATCAATCACTTCCTTCGACCATATTTTCATGCCTCTCTCTTTCATTTACTTTCTTCCTTTTCTCAGTGACATACCTCCAGTCTCTACTCACTTCCAGTTGACCAGGCTTACTTGAAATTATAACCTAGTGATCGCCATCCGCAACATTTCCTGTGCTGGCCTGTATTCTGTTCAGATTCCCTTCTCTCTCTCTCCTCTACTCTAGGATTTGCTCCCGTACTTAACCCCCCCACCATCCCCTCTCCTTATAACAGCTTCCCTTTACCCTTTACATTGATTGCCCCATCACCCCTGTTCTATCAATAGTCCTTTTCTCTCTCTGTTCAACCTACATTTCCTTTCTTGCTCCACCTCGGCTTTTTCGTTTCCCTCCTCTCTCTGATTAATATTTCCCTCATCCTACTACTTTCTCAAGTCTGTGTTCAACGTACATCTCCATTCATTCTCCTCAATGTCTCCCCTATATTTCGACCTTCATTTTCCCCCTCTCGCAATACTACCTACCTTTTTTCTTTTTCTCTCTGTTCGACCAGCATTCTCTCTTTTCTTCTTTTCTCCTAAGGCGACCTACCTTAATCCTCTCTACTTTTCCCTCCTTTCGGTATACGACCTACCATTCTTCTTCTATATCTATTCGACCTATATTCTTCCCTGCTCCCTCCTCGACCTACTTTTCCACCTTCTCCATTCGACCTACTTTCCCCTCTTATCCCTCACTCTCTTCAACCTTTTCCCATCTTTTTCCTCTCCCCCATTCGCCCCTTCCCGTCCCCTCTCTCTGTTTGACCTACAAAGTTTTCCTCTCCTCAGTCGTTCGACTTCTCGCTGCTCTCTCTCTCATCGATCCACATTTCTCTCCTCCTCCCATTCGACCTTCTTTCCTACTCTCTCTATTCAACTCACATTTCTCACTATTACTATCCGATATACTTTCCCCGTCTCCATTCGTCCTACCTTCATTTCCTCTCCCCATTCGACTTGCTTTCTCACCACCCCCTCTCTCTAACGTACATTTCCATTCTCGTTTCACCTGGCTTACTACATTCAGCCTACATTTTAGGTTCCATCTATCCACTCGTTCTACTTTTATCTTCTCTCACTTGTCGACCTACATTTCTATTTCTTTTAATAACATATAAGTTTACCTGTACATGTAAGTTTACCTATATATGTAAGTTTACCTGTTCATGTAAGTTTACCTATATATGTGTTTACCTATATATGTAAGTTTACCTGTACATGTAAGTTTACCTATATATGTGTTTACCTATATATGTAAGTTTACCTATATATGTGTTTACCTATATATTTAAGTTTACCTATATATGTGTTTACCTATATATGTGTTTACCTATATATGTGTTTACCTATATATGTAAGTTTACCTATATATGTATGTTAACCTATGTATGTAAGTTTACCTATATTTGTAAGTTTTCTTATATGTGTATGTTTACTTATACAGGTATGTTTACCTACACACCCATGTTATATGTTATATAAACCTCTGACCAAAAAGAGTGGTCAATGAAAAGTTGATTGGAAATGGACACTCGTTTTTTATTGTAATTTTCACAAAATTTTGCCATTAGTTGATATAAAGGCTTAATCGTTAGTGTCCTCCGATATCATGGCCTTATAGTCGAAATGTGTGTGTGTGTGTGTATGTGTGTGTGAGGGTGTGTGTGTGTGTGTGTGTGTGTGTGTGTGTGTGTGTGTGTGTGTGTGTGTGTGTGTGTGTGTGTGTGTGTGTGTGTGTGTGTGTGTGTGTGTGTGTGTGTGTGTGTGTGTGTGTGTGTGTGTGTGTGTGTGTGTGTGTGTGTGTGTGTGTGTGTGTGTGTGTGTGTGTGTGTGTGTGTGTGTGTGTGTGTGTGTGTGTGTGTGTGTGTGTGTGTGTGTGTGTGCGTGTGGGTGTGGGTGTGGGTGTGTGTTTTGTGGGCGGGGTGGAGGGGTGGGGGGTAATATTGGAAGCTACGGACTGTAAAAATTTGTAGATACGGATAGTTTATTGATTTCCTTGTCTGTTAACAAGACTTAAGTGTAAATATGATAAGGTATGGTATCTCCTTGTGATTTAAAGGCCTTTTCAATCTTCTGTATCTATGTAGGGAGAGAGTACTACCAACTTCTACCACTGTGATGGTTACTGAAACCACCATCGGCTATATTTCCAGCAGAGATTTGACACTGTCTTCGTCTCTAAATCCCAAAACACAAGTTTCCAGTAAAAAGATGATAATTTGATCGCAAATAAGTGCAAAGCACAAAGTTTACACTTACAGTAACACATTACTATCTACCGTAACACATTGTAACAGTTTACAGTGACACATTGTAACAGTTTACAGTAACACATTGTAACAGTTTAAAGTCAGTAACACATTGTAACAGTTTACAGTGACACATTGTAACAGTTTACAGTAACACATTGTAACAGTTTACAGTAACACATTGTAACAGTTTACAGTAACACATTGTAACAGTTTACAGTAACACATTGTAACAGTTTACAGTAACACATTGTAACAGTTTACAGTCAGTAACACATTGTAACAGTTTACAGTAACACATTGTAACAGTTTACACTAACACATTTTAAGAGTTTACAGTCAGTAACACAATGTAACAGTTTACAGTAACACACTGTAACAGTTTACAGTAACACATTGTAACAGTTTACAGTAACACATTTTAACAGTTTACAGTCAGTAACACATTGTAACAGTTTACAGTAACACATTTTAACAGTTTACAGTCAGTAACACATTGTAACAGTTTACAGTAACACATTTTAACAGTTTACAGTCAGTAACACATTGTAACAGTTTACAGTCAGTAACACATTGTAACAGTTTACAGTAACACATTGTAACAGTTTACAGTAACACATTGTAACAGTTTACAGTCAGTAACACATTGTAACAGTTTACAGTAACACATTGTAACAGTTTACAGTCAGTAACACATTGTAACAGTTTACAGTAACACATTGTAACAGTTTACAGTCAGTAACACATTGTAACAGTTTACAGTAACACATTGTAACAGTTTACAGTAACACAGTGTAACAGTTTACAGTCAGTAACACATTGTAACAGTTTACAGTGACACATTGTAACAGTTTACAGTAACACATTGTAACAGTTTACAGTGACACATTGTAACAGTTTACAGTAACACATTGTAACAGTTTACAGTGACACATTGTAACAGTTTACAGTCAGTAACACATTGTAACAGTTTACAGTAACACATTGTAACAGTTTACAGTGACACATTGTAACAGTTTACAGTAACACATTGTAACAGTTTACAGTGACACATTGTAACAGTTTACAGTCAGTAACACATTGTAACAGTTTACAGTAACACATTGTAACAGTTTACAGTAACACATTGTAACAGTTTACAGTGACACATTGTAACAGTTTACAGTAACACATTGTAACAGTTTACAGTGACACATTGTAACAGTTTACAGTAACACATTGTAACAGTTTACAGTGACACATTGTAACAGTTTACAGTCAGTAACACATTGTAACAGTTTACAGTAACACATTGTAACAGTTTACAGTGACACATTGTAACAGTTTACAGTAACACATTGTAACAGTTTACAGTGACACATTGTAACAGTTTACAGTCAGTAACACATTGTAACAGTTTACAGTGACACATTGTAACAGTTTACAGTAACACATTGTAACAGTTTACAGTAACACATTGTAATAGTTTACAGTAACACATTGTAACAGTTTACAGTGACACATTGTAACAGTTTACAGTAACACATTGTAACAGTTTACAGTAACACATTGTAACAGTTTACAGTCAGTAACACATTGTAACAGATTACAGTAACACATTGTAACAGTTTACAGTGACACATTGTAACAGTTTACAGTGACACATTGTAACAGTTTACAGTCAGTAACACATTGTAACAGTTTACAGTAACACATTGTAACAGTTTACAGTAACACATTGTAACAGTTTACAGTAACACATTGTAACAGTTTACAGTAACACATTGTAATAGTTTACAGTAACACATTGTAACAGTTTACAGTGACACATTGTAACAGTTTACAGTCAGTAACACATTGTAACAGTTTACAGTCAGTAACACATTGTAACAGTTTACAGTAACACATTGTAACAGTTTACAGTAACACATTGTAACAGTTTACAGTAACACATTGTAACAGTTTACAGTAACACATTGTAACAGTTTTCTTCTCTAAATTTTTGGTTTCTTTAAGGTGCTTTCCGTGTACATGTTATGTATGATCAATTCAAATGTGACAGAAAAAATGACTTAAGATAATACTTAAACAGTTTATAAAATTACAGTGACAAATTGTAATATTTTATTGTCATACACGTTAACAACAACTTCAGAAATTCATACATCAATTTGTACATACAGCCCAGTTGTATGGCACACATGGGTATTTAACTACATATACATGTATATCTGTGAAGGAATGTCACCTCATTTCAAAGTTACAAACATAAAACTCTTGACTAACCAGTTTGTATCTTGTATTTTATGTATAGAAACAATGACGATGACGAAAACGTACAGAAAGTCAGTTTTTACTTGTGATTGGTAGTTACTGTACTTGACCAGATGTGTCAGTGGTCAGTATCCCATGGAGTGTGTGTTAGTGGTCAGGGGGTCATGGATTGTGTTAGTGGTCAAGGTTCCATAGGGTCAGTCCGTGATCAGAGGACAAGGACAGCGTTGATGAAAAGGGGGTCATGGAGTTAGTCAGTAGTGGTCAGGGGGTTATGGATTGTGTTGATGGTCAGAGTTCCATGGTGTCAGTCCGTAGTCAGGGGGTCATGGATGTGTTGGTGGTCAATGTTCCAGGGAGTTAGTTAGTGGTCAGAGTTCCATGGAGTTAGTTCGTGTTCAGGGGGTCATGGATTGTGTTGGTGGTCAAGGTTCCATGGTGTCAGTCAGTGGTCAGGGTTCCATGGCGTCATTTCGAGGTCAGGGGGTCATGGATTGTGTTGGTGGTCAAGGTTCCATGGTGTCAGTCAGTGGTCAGGGTTCCATGGCGTCATTCCGAGGTCAGGGGGTCATGGATTGTGTTGGTGATCAATGTTCCATGACGTCAGTCCGAGGTCAGGGGGTCATGGATTGTGTTGGTGGTCAAGGTTCCATGGTGTCAGTCCGTGGTCAGGGGGTCATCGATTGTGTTGGTGGTCAGGGTTCTATGGGGTCAGTCAGTGGTTAGGGCTCCTTGGAGTTCTTCCGTGGTCACGGGGTCATGGATTGTGTTTGTGGTGAAGGTTCCGTGGTGTCAGTCCGTGGTCACGGGGTCGTAGATTGTGTTGGTGGTCAAGGTTCCATGGTGTCAGTCCGTGTTCAGGGAGTCATGGATTTGTTGGTGGTCAAGGTTCCATGGAGTTAGTCCGTAGTCAGGAGGTCATGGATTGTATCGATGGTCAGGGTTCTATGGGGTTAGTCAGTGGTCAGTGGGTCATGGATCAGTGGTCATCACAAACTACCCATCCCTTGACCAATTAGGGAACAATTTCGTATCGTACCTTTGATCATTCTGGTTTTCCGTTCTGTATAGGTGCATAAATTCTTCCCCATTTTTTCTCAACCTAACAACATGATTTCACTGGAAGACAGTGTTGTCGGTAATATTCTATATTCTTCTTCAGATTTCTATGGTCAATTAATTCGAGAACGTAATGCAAGTTACATTACATTAAACTTGGGTTTATACAAATTACGGAGCGTGGGTTTAAAATGGTCAAAACGACACATGAAAAAAAATCTCATTCGCATCGTCATGCAATTAATGTGTTGTTTCAGTATTACATCGCTTCCTCCCAGACTCTGATTTTATAGCCTCTGAAATAAGCCTTAACCAGTTTCTCTCCTGAACTGACTCCCTCCACGTCGCCGTCCCAATCACCTCTCTTTCTCGGTCTCAGCCCCCACAATCAGTACCTCTCATTACTTTCAGACTCACCCTTCGATCCTCGTTCGCCATTTCACTCCCCTTTGTGTGACCTTTGTGACCTTAGAGCTACATGTACTTGTATCTAAAATCACGCGCGACTAATTGCATGTACAGTATACCGTTACATCAGGACTATGACCCTCGTCAATGCAAGGAAACTGCTGTTTTGATATCTAGAGTTTATAAGCGAATTGCCCAACAATAATGTCTTTATAATGAGTGAATAATTGGGTACGTGAAACAGGCCATCACTCCAACGTCTAAAAATAAACAATAACATCTGTTGTGGCGCTTTAACAATCACAATATAACACAAGAAAACTTTGTGTGGTGTTTTAAGTCTGGGCTTCTCAAATCTCCAAAAATAAGGACGTTACTTGTATACTTTTAATGTATAATTTACGTACGTGAGGGAGTAAACATGTTTGGAACTCTCCTACGTCAGTGCTCGCGCCAGACTTGAGTTCAATGAGTTAATGGTCTCTCTGATTGGCACGATTTTTACATGGGAACAGGGAAGGGGCTCGAGGGCAAAGGTCACATTGGGTACAAATTATAGTGGATATAGATGAGATTTTATTCGGAAAGACATCTATCTAATGATATAGCCGTTTGATCTTCCTATCTACAATATACGTGTGCTCTCTGTGGTAGCCAGGTTTCGGACTCCGTAATTCCTATAAGCGTACATTGTACAGCGTTATCTACAAATAGGACTCGATACGTGTATTGAACTATTCACTTAGTCCTTATTCATTATCATTCCTGTCCGTCCAACAATACCGAGATTTCATTTACACCGTCATGATACATCGGTAAATCAACAAGGTATTATGGGAATTTCGGTCAATTTGTGATGAAAGCATGAGTTATCCAGGTGGGATTTAAACGATCCAAGTATAATTTACTAGTACGTAATATCACCATAACACGCTGCTATGTTGTTCATGTACAATGGTTTGATTGGGTCGGGTATCATTACCGTCGCCTGTTGTAAAGCAATCGTGTGACACTCTCCTCCTGGCAGTATGGGCCTAGTGAACCGCTAAAAAGCCCATCCCAATTCCAACAAATTCTACTTCTCTTTATGTATAATTCATTTCAATATTTAATGTAAATAAGGTTTGATAGTGTTAATTGTCACCAAACACATACTTGTCAAACCATGACAAGTACCCGAGGCGCCATTTCACGCCTATGAATTTACCAACATGTTCCTGTGATTAGGCGGTAATTCCTGCTATGACACTGATGCTTAACACGTGGTCCGATATGTTTATATGTAACTAGTTCAATCAAATGTCCCATACTGCGCCGCGTTACTGACAAGGCGCTCGGTACCCAGGGAGTTAGCGCTAGCGCAGAACACCCCCGTGGAGCCCGGCCCACCAGCGCATACGCTTATGTAACAAATATATCTCATTCTGTGGTTACTAATTATACAGTGTAGACTTTCCGCAGGTAAGCTCCCTCACTGCCGGCGGGGAGATCTGATTTATTACCTGCCCTTGATAAGAGTAAGTAGCATAACCTAGTGGGTCATGTGACATACCGTTGTACAAAAAATATGCCAGCTGTGATCAGTTGTATACAAGTTATAGTGGGGCAGTACGAGAGAGAGTAGTAACTGTTTACTGGACGGCCATATCTTCCAGAGGACCCCGTACTTCAAGTTGTGTGAGTGAAAGTTTGTACACTCGATGAATGAGTTAGTTTTACATGTCTTCATTGAGGAAAAAAAATAGTTAGATGATGTTCAAATGGATGTTTCCGGTATAGCAGACGACAGAAAGCTGTCGGATATCACGCCGGACATGGACAACAACAATCTTAAAATGGGTTCACTTCAGGACGTGCAGCTCCTTTTAAGGAGTAAAGACGAGCAAATTAAAGCCCTACAACGACAACTAGAACAAAAAGAGGAGAAAATACTACAACTTCGGAGTCAGTTGGATAAATACCAATCTGTGTTTCCGACAATTAAAGCTTCGGTGGGTCCACGGAAACAGAGGGCTCAGGGAATATCGGCTGAGCCGTACTCTCTTAAAACAATACAGGATTTTGTAGGACAATCAGCAATCAAACACACCAAGAGTAACAGGTAAGTGAATCAGTCAGCCTAGAGGGAAATGGTGACAGTGACACCAGATACGTGTGGGACGAAGGCATACATAGGCCATCAGAATAGGCAGACCAGGGGTGGATGGTCCAGGTTCAGGGGTAGTCGGTGGTTCTTTTAAACGGACGGGTCTGTTGAACATTTTATAATTGGATATCCCTGACCGAATTTCCCCATTATCATCCGTATGTGTCCTGTGTAATTTATTACCTTTTCATATTTCGATATATCCCACTCAATACCCTTATCTGTAAAATCAATGGCAAAGGTATCACTACATGGTCAGTACTGTCAACACTGACCCGTCTAAATGGGAGAAATATTACAAAAGTTTGAGATTCCAGACAATAATCCTACATATTATCAAAGTAGTCGGGACAACCACTGACGTTCTGGCGATGTCGAAAGTGTGTCACCATTATGCCTCGGGGTTTGTGTTGGAAACTAAAGGCAGTAGTATATTAAATATCTATAGTGTTATGTGGAAACTGGAACATCTAATGTGTTTGATAGTGGGCATTAAAATATGATTTATGCAGGAATATTTTGATTAACATAGTCGCAGGTTGACAGATGTATGTGCACGTTATAATACAGAAACGGAGTTGGTGTGTTTACATGTTGTCGACATCAGCACACAGACACGTACATATACATACATACACCACTTAAACGTACATATACACGTACCATATATATAATACGCGGAACGAATGCACGCCCGGAAGGCGATAGTATCACACGGGCTGTTTATCCCATCACTCTGACCTCGCCCGGACTTTCGACACTTCCGCACGGAATCAGAGTGTTAAGTGAGATGGCAGCCTACCCCACATTTATATGTACCCAGTAAACCACACGATGAGTAGACAGCCGTATTGTGTTTTGTATCCATCATCATACTGTCTACAGTGGCAAAGGTCAAACCTTTAAAGTGGCACGGTCAGTTTACGGAACTGTCCGTTACAAATGAAACCCGTATATATGTATGTACGGGTCTTGTATACAGACTATAGACAGTTAGTAACAATTCGACATTTTTACCCTCAAGTGACCATCAATCTCCGTGGCTGGTAGCCCGGGAGTGATGGAACTCTTTACATTAAGGTGCCACAAGCTTGTCTTATTTTGGCACTTTCGGAGTCCTTGTTACAGAATCCCGATAATCACTCCCAGAACATGCTAAAAGAACCGCTTTTACCGTCCGGTCGTATCCTGATTGTCGGCCGAGATAATTATTAGTTTAAAGTGTTATAGTAACAGGCCCTTCAGGCCCACTCTCAACACTCAATTTCTGGGTTGTTTTCGGAGTAAACAAATCGACGAGTTTTTGGATACTTCAGGCAATGGTGTCAGTATTGGCCATCTTTGTACCCGGACACTTGAGGGACCAACTGTTCTCACCTTATCTACAACGACGAGGAATGTACGGATTGTGGCATTGGAGGGGAAGGGTGTTTATACTTGAGGTCCGAGGGGAAGTGTATAACACTTCAATTATATTGAGGGGTGTTACACTGGAGGTTTGTCGAATCTGTGACAAGTTCTTATTACAATTAGAGAGGAGGGTTTGGGGGGGTTTTACATTGGAAGTTTGGTGGATCTGAGAGAAGGTCTTATTACAATAAGAGGGGAGGGTGTCGGGGTTTTACACCGGAGGTTCTGCGAATCTGATAATTATGAGTGTCCGCATCGTTCTATCGACATATTTAAAAGTGTAGAGCTACGAGCAAACACAAGAATTAGACTGTCGTTATGACCCTTGTTATCTATACTCTACATGTATCGGTATGAAGTGCTGGTACCGATAAGACCCTGACCAAGTTCCTGGAGTGCAAACTATATGTCGGTGTCTCACTATACAGCTTGGTGTGTCATTCGTTGATTAGGTTATCGCATCAACTTTTCATAACACTTAAGCATCAGTGATTATTCTTATTTTTAAGCATGATTGTTTCTGGACACGTGTCACCTACCTCTCGAACTTACCGGCATTATTGTTTTATTAGTTAAAATAACCCTAGCTGTTTGCTATAGCCTGTGTAAAGGTCATTGGGAAGGGTTTTGGATTAGTTGTAGGGCACTGTAGACTGGCATTCCATCGTCCTCAGTTTCCCTTTCCTTTTCGATACAAAAACGTGCACAAATGCTGGCCTAGATACCTCGCTGGTGGGCCGGCTGCTTATATACGGGGTCCTTTCAATCATCTGTACTACCACGTGCTAACTGATAAGTTTGTTTTTGTGGCACTTTCGCATTTACCCTCGAAACTGTTAATCTTTCTTTTTCTGTCTGGACAATGTCGGAACCAAGTGCCAAACCATGTTCCCCATAGTTCTGTTTACATCGTGAAGTCCAGCGCTGCCCCTGTATCATATAACTATGATGTTAAACTGCTTTTAAATAGTCACTTTAAATTTGTTTAACAATAAACAAATCTACAGGCCCGCTGTATTAGTCAGTGACATCGACAAATTCCTTTTATACAATTCTTTGGTATTGCATTTCGCACCTACCTGTTGCCTACTGATAAGGTGTACATGTGGCGTTGACAGTTTGTTCTTATATGTAGGTATATATGGTTATATAATATCGTATTTTAAAACTATACCGCACAGAACGGTGTAGTAGTATGTTTTCAGATGACACGGTTTATACAAACAAAGTTCTAATTAAAAGATAACAGGATATTACTGCTTAAAAGTACTATTTATCTGTGGGGCGAAAAATATGTCCTGCTGTTCAAACAGAGCGGAACTACCGTGTGTTGGATGTTGACCTTGAGATGAGATTTCATTAAAATGCCGTTGTTACAATGAAACATTCAACAGTCTAGTCAACGCTTTTAACCCGAGACGTAACATGTATGTACTTATAACTGGTGTGATAGACAAAAGGATGTAGAAGTTAAATAGTTTTAGTCCAGTTTCAGTTTACAACCGCTAGTAATTAGATACAATATGCACTTTTATTGTAAAGAATGATCAGTAATTTTTAAACATTTTGACAGACAAACATCCGGAGTTTTCTTGCAGCTGTGTATAGTTGTAATACTATATTAATCAAATCCCTCAAGTAAACGACATGTCACTGGAATTAGTGAGAATAGTGTGTTAAATGTGTTTTTAATGCCTCTTTCTCGTGATAAATGGATTATTTTAATTTCAGTGATAATTAAGATCACACTGTTTTTTGAGCATAGTGAGCTACTTTCATTCAGCAATCGTATTTGGTATACTTAGCCAGTACTCTCAAAGTTGGTGATATACACGTACCGAGTCAGATGTCAGTAGCCTAGGGCTACCAGACATAGCCACCAAGCAATGACTAGTTGTCCAATACGGGGACATCTAAAACATTAACTTGACTGTATTTCCATTTTTATGTGAGGTATATAAAACAAGTGAAGATGTCGTGAGAAATATATTTGAATGTTATATGAAGTGACCTTTATTACACGAATCCGTTCAAATCTCGTGAAAATAAGCTTGATTTCCGTGGCTATTGAACTTTATATTTCCGCCATGTTGTCTCCATAGTTACCGGCATGGTCCCTTAAACTGGTAACTTTACCTTAATAAGTTATGTTTAGAAATACTGACATTTGTCTAGTACAAGTATAAGCTTACCTCCTCTTCCTGTGGAACTCTTTTACAAGAGATCTGATCTGGAAAACTTTTTCTAGTCATGGGTCTGTCTAATTGTCCCCATTCGAATACTGTAACCACTATAATAATAAAATTCATTTTTCCACTTTGAAGATGTTACGTTAGACCATACGAGCAGTTCCGAGTTTAAACTGAAAAACAACAACATCAAGGCCTAGTTACCACACAAACAGACCATTCTAGAAATTAGGCCTTGGTTGAAACAATACTTCACATACAATGAACAACGAACTCAAAAATTGCAATTTATGACAGAATTTTGTATTTTTGTTTTTCGAGAAACTCTCTGTGAACTAGCTGCTGATGAAGAGTGTCTAGATGGGAATGAGGTCGATTGTGTTGCTTAGTTAGGTACGAAATACGACTACAGAATAGTTTGTTTGTAACATAGCCTCTGTGTCACAGACCAAGCATTGCTGCCTTCCACTAAACATCAATTCACAACTGACATATCGCATTGACGTTCAATGGACACAGAACCAAGCCGCAAGCTCCGACCACGTAACTCGGTGCGATTCCATTTACCAAAGTTTATTGATAAAATGACGCAAATTAGTCCTTACATCAACGATAATTGATGATTATATCATGGAATCTTTACAACATATAAAACTACAAGTCTACCTCGGCTCCTTATCAACAATAAGGCCTTTGAGAACGAAAAGAGCTTTCTTTGTTCGCGTGGTTGACCACTAGAGAATGAATTACATTTTGTACATATGAACAAACCCTGATATATGTGTGATCATTAGGTTTCTTGTGTCACTCCAGACATTAAGTAGTACTGATGAAAATCGGTAGAGATCATGTAGCGTGTATAATTCATAACAATAGGCTCATTATGTATGCAATGAAAACAGAAGTGTAACAATGATATAGTAACACTTTGTTCTGGGACGGTGTCTCAAGGTCAAACGGCTCAAAGCCCTGGGCACAAACCAAGGTCAGTCAACGCGTACCACATGGCAACGTCTGTTGAGTGTACGACTTCTGTTCCACGACGTCTAATGTCTCGAAGTCTGGACACGCGAAAGGTATACCTTAAAGATGTTTCAAAGTCTAGCAATGTCGTCTTTGTATTTTTTTTTTGTGTACATGCCTAGTTTGTGAGAGATTAGCAGGTGATGGTATAAACCATTGACCCTAAATTGTGTTCCTGTCATACCAACATGATGATTCGAACCCAATCACCACACTTCTTAAGTGATAGGGAGTGACAGGTAGAAGCACCATGAAGTACCCTCCATCACTGTTATCAGGGAGTCCCCAGCGGGAAGTTGGTGCATCATAAATCGTCACTTGTTTAGATAACTGAAGCTGTGTTGTAAACCAGTGGCTGTTTCCAGTACACACACAATCAGTTTGGAACCGGAAGTGTATAACAAAGAATTTCTCTTTTCCGGTAGCTCGATCTCGGAGCATGACAGTAAGGAAGTTATATCGCCGGTTTGTTTGTGTGTGTGTGTGGTTTATATATATATATATAAAGGTTTAATTATTTTTAAACTTTATATACACATTGCAACATCTGGGATTAAAAAGTTGATGTGAATAAAAACAGATTTTTCCGGAAACTATTGGAAATGTTCAGAAAGAAATAGAAAATAGCTGTGGTTAACATATCGCATGGCTCCCTAGGTCGGAAAAGAAAGTTTTTTCGGTTTTTCATCTTTTGACCACGTCTTTTAAGCAAGTGATTTGTCAGTTGTTTTCGATCAATTTTGCTTCAGGAAGGTTTCGATTTTCGGAGCCATGTTCGAGGACTTTGCTTTGAATATCGAATTCATACGTTTTAATATACTATTTTTGAGTCGACAAAGGTCAGAGTAACATTATGTACAATAGGAAAACGTATCTCGTTGTGTTTTAAAGGTCAGGTGGTTGATGTGATGGCCGAATACAACAACGGAAGGTACGAGAATCGTAATGCCATCAGTGTTACACGTACACAAGATGATACTGTCATTAAAACGCTAGTTTTGCTTAAGTCAGAAAAAACACACATCGTCAAAAAATGATGAAAGTATATATGATAAATATATATAACACTTGAACAGACTTGACAGATGTTAGCGGAAGAACTGCGTGAAAGTTGACTTAAGTCATACACCTGTCCAAATATGGCCAGGATAAACTTGTGCTGTACAGGTAAGAAAACGGTAATTATGAATTATGAAGATTCGGATACAATGCCATCACACGTCTCAAGTAAGGACATTTTGTCGAGTGGTAAATTGTGAGTTCTGACGAGTCTTTGGAAGTGAGTGTTAATGAGTGCAGTTAGAGGACAAATAACCACACTTGTCACTTGGTTGAGATCTCGACTATATCTTTATATATATATATATGATAAATAGTGGAGACAGACATTTGTTCTGTTATTACCGTCTGAGTCTTATCTTATTTAACAGCATGAACTACAGCCATGATGATGACAGAGAACTGGTCATCTGATACCTTAGATAAGTAAAGGAATATGTTTTTTGTTATTCTATGTTTATAGTGTTTAGCTTGAAGAGAAACACAAAAACACAGCTGTTGTAGGTTGATGGCGTTGCTCACACGAGATCACATATTGGTACATAAACATAGTTTTTTTAAAAATCGTAAATGGACATTTTATATTTCAATGCTTTCATCTGATAGCGCGTGAAATGTTCGTGAGAGGCGACAATGACCAATCTGCACATCAGAATCTCGTTATCGGAGGTCAGGAGTTCGGTCAGGTTTAATGTGAGAGTATTTCGGGATGGTAGGAGGGACAGATTACTGCTTAAATGGACATTCCGGAAGTAATCGATTTATTTTGATGACTCCATTTATCGTGTAACTACATCCAATATAAAAAAAGTGATCATGTTTTATGAAATGTAAAATTTGAAATCATATTTGCCTTTTATACTTAAAACATAGAAAATACCCATATTTTTTCCATTTGATCTCCATCACCGACTCACTGAACTTTAAAACTGTGTCTGAGAGGCCTAACGTTAAATGCTTCTGCTTCTTCCAAGAAGTTCTTGATAAAACACTCAAAACATTTCCATAAAGAAATGGTCTTTATTTTGTCGTTAATTAGAAGCATTAACAAAATTTTTTTTTCAATCATTTTAACAGATGTCGCCCACATGATGTAGGTAACAGCGGTATATTGATATATCTATCGATCATGGGCTGGGTTTTTTTTGTGCACTACGTCACTGAATTGCGAGCTCATTCGCGATAGTCTCTGTCCCACCAGTTAATCGGTACCAAATAACATCACCTGTTACGCTTAGGCACCGAAACCTGCCTTGATTCATGTTGTATCCCTTTTGGCAAAGTTTCGACAAAATTAAGAAAGAAAATATAATTGATAACACATTCATAATCCAAACTCGTATTCAATAAAACTAGGGCAAGATATTGAAAAGATATTTACACGGAGACTCCTGAAAAACTGACAAGGAGAATAAAACCATGTGTTCTAGAAGAGTAAGCGTCTTCTGCTTTATCGACGGGAGCCTCCAGATAAATCTTGGTCAATCTCAGTTAGTAATCTGTAGCCCGGTGTTATTGTGGTTACATTGGGCCCCGCGAGGTAGCCAGATTGAAGGTTATCCTTTGTCGTCTATAGGGGCCCGAGACGTGTATGTATGTACACAACACTTTGCACATTCTACGATATTAGTCATGCTCCTTTGAAATTTATATCATCAAAAAGGGTATCACATTTTAATGAGTTATGTTGGTAGGATATTAGGTAGGTTTTATCTAAATCCAAGGTAAGCTTATCCAAATACTGATTACATTGTACAAGTGGTCCAATTTGTGGCTTGGGGTTAGTGAATCGATAACTCATTCCTACATGGTGCTTCAGTCGGACCCAATGTTTTGGAGCCTTCAGACAAACGATGTATAGGGGCTGTTACAAAGGTTTGAATGCTGTACAGTGTAGGTTGTATGTATATAAAACCCCTATACTAAGTGTACCACTCATACTCGGCAGGTTATTGTAGAAATGAATAAGTCATGTTTACATAGTTACCTCCCATTTATATGTACACACCGTGGGAAATGTGACTTAAGTATCTATAATGATAATTTGAGGTTTTCACATTGGAATTTTTATTGTTAATATGTGCGAGTCTGTCTCAACGAATTTCACCGAGAAACAGAATGGGTGAAAGGGGGATTGTGGACGAGGAATGAAGGGGTAACTAAGAGAAGAAGAGCTAGGGGAATGTGCGCAATTGTACAGGAATGTCGCGGATTATTGTGCATTAAGAGGTAAATCTGACATTGACAATATAGAATCTATCAACACTTTCGAATGTACATCCAAGATAAGCTGCAGGTTTTAAAATGACGCAATCATTTGTACAGATACCAGTTATACTGACTATTTGCCAGCATCAAAGACATTATGTTGAAATATAATTTTTCAATGCCACAAGTCTGGCGTGATATTGACGGAGAGCCAAGCACGTGTGATTTAGAACTTTACTTCATATCGCTCCTTACGTCAGGGAATGGGGATGGGAGGGAACAGATTTGGTCGTGTTATGAGAACTCGACCTTCACCTTCACTGCAGTGTCCCGGAAGCATTCAATGGCACGTTCGTGTAGACCTGCACTTAGCCTTGCATCAACACATTCTCGCAGATGACGCCTTCCTCACACACATTAACAGAACTTACGTGGCTGAGCTGCAGTACCACCTTACAGTATTCTAGAATGTGATCATCGGCTAAACAAGTGGCGATAGGGGACGGAACTGGGGTGGAGTATAGAAATGTATACTGGGGGTAGGGACAACACAAAGAAGACATTTACTGCCCACTGAAAGGCCGTAATAGTGAACGTAAAACCCGTTAAGTAAATAAATTCCCGAGGTGTGGCAAGGTTGGTGGCGGGACATCCATTTACTGTGTCGGGGTTTAAAAAAAACACGCTTCACTTCCTAACTACAATGAGAGTGACTTTTTATTACTAATCTACAGTGAAGCCACGTTTCTTTCTTTATCCAACCGAGTTCACCCTTCACTTTCAAATTAAATCAAAGTCGTGCATCTGTTAAATACAACACAGAGTCACGCTCCAGTTAAACACACTAACACTTAGTCAAAGTCCAGTCCTCCATAACAATGAAAGCTGAAAAAAGTGACGGTGTTAACTACATAACAAAGTGACGCTTTACTTCCAAAAGAGAAAAGTGGTGTCGTTCTAAACTGTCCTTTCAAAGAAGATAAAAACTAATATGGTGCAGACTACGGTAGATCCATATTCTCCTTGACTTAAAAACTTTAAGGCTCCTTGAACTAAATGTGATGTGCCTGGTGTCTAAAACACACAATGGAACTGGAGTTACCTCCCCTCGTCCGTCATGCCATCCTTCAAACTTTCTACTGGCTGCAAGCGTTCATTATCGTTCAGAATATATATGTGCATTAATTTAATTGTGTGACTCAGTGTCGTTACGTAACTTAGAATTTGTTTTGATTCAGACTGTAAATGCCTGTAGGAGTAGTTTTTTATGAAAGCTAGACACAAATAGCCTACCGTTTTTAGGTTGGTAAATCACATAACATGTAGAGACGGGGTCCTGTCGTTTTTATCAAATGTACACTCTCTCATAACCATGGTGACCTTTACACCGGTCTAAGAAAGTAAATAGATGTTGTCATGTGATTTTGTTAATGTCATTAATTAAAAAGTCTGACTTTAATTCTATGAATTAACTGCGCAATGCTCGGAAAATTACCCAGTGTATTCTGTGGAACTCGAAAGTTTTCTTATCAGTAAATTGTCTTCATGTGAGAAATCTTGAGGTCACTTAATATGATGTCTCAAGTCACCACTTCAGCTAAGCGTGGTATAGATTATGTAGCAGGATTTTCGTATGACCATCCACAACGTACCAAGCACTATGTCACCAAATCCATCTCCATTTCATCATAAACTGCTCACTTGCCGGAGATCACTATACACCAACTAACATCTAAATACATTCTCTTTATCTGATCTTTATTGCAAGTTAGCTCCACTAATGTGATCTTTATCGTTAAAGAAGATGTTTACCACGGAATATGACCTTAATCGCGATAGAACCTATTTGTCGCGTTAGGTGATCTTAATCGCGATAGAACCCATTTGTCGCGTTAAAAGATCTTAATCGCGATATAATGTATTTGTCGCGTTAGGTGACCGTAATCGCGATAGAACCTATTTGTCGCGTTAGATGATCTTAATCGCGATATAATGTATTTGTGGCATAAGATGGTCTTAATCGCGATAGGGCTTATTTGTCATGTTAGAAGATCTTAATCGCGATATAATGTATTTGTCGCGTTAGATGATCTTGATCGCGATATAGCTTATTTGTCGCGTTAGAAGATCTTAATCGCGATAGAGCGATTTTGTCGCATTAGATAATCTGATATGTGCTGACTTTCCTCTAATGAATGATACAGATATTTGCTGATATTCGACTTATGAGTAGTACATAGATGTTCTGATATTAAACCTATGAGTGGTCCAGATATGTGCTGATATTCGAGTTATGAACGTTACAGGTATGTGCTGATATTCAACTTATGAATAGTTCAGATATGTGCTGATATTCGAGTAAAGAAAGATAGTGCTGAGGTACAGCTGATGAAAAAATTCCACATTACGAGTAGTTGATGTTCGGCTGTTATACAGCGTATGTTTTAGTAGCTGCAGTTTGGCTAATGAGCGATAAAAATCCTGCTGACAGTTTTTTTCGGGAAGCCGTAGATAAGTTTAGCCGAGTTTTAAATGACGACATACACGTAGCTGCTGTGGTTTAGTCAGTTCATTGCAATCCTACGAACTTGTACGAAAATTATCAATATCCAATAATGTGTTCACACTATGCATTTAGCAATAACGATTTTCACGTGCATAAAATAGCAGGTTATGCAACAAATCGATTACTAACTCGTTAAAATGGGGTCTGTCAGTAGAGAGAACAACCATTCCGTTATTAGGAAACTTAAGAAGCGAGATAGGGAAATGTAAACATGATCATAAAACGTATCACCATACGATTATAGATTCCGTAGTCAGTTAAATGAAAGTGTCAATAAAATAGCTTCTAGGGAGGATCGGATTGTCACTTCATGAAAGATTTTTTCTTTTTCTTTATTTGGGGGGTTTGGGTGGTGGGGGTTTGGGTGATGGAGGAGGGGGGTGGGGTCGGATGTTGGCGGTTTTCCAGTTGACAAAAGACTCTTGTTCCATCTCATATATTTAATATTTACCTCACGCGATTACACTTCTTTTATCATTTAGTCAGAAGTGTTGATATTATAATTAGACTGATCACATGACATTTCGGAACACATCGTATAAATGGTCTCCCATCTATTATGTCTTTACATTGTCCATTGATGACGGAAGCGCCACACGGAAATCTATTACCACGCTGGTCACTCTGACAGCCTGTTGGGGTAACTGGTGACCAATTATACTGTTATATCATCTCCAAGCGATTGGGGAAACCCGGAATCCTGACGTCTGTTAACTGACAAGAATGGTAACCAGGAAAACCGCAATATTGTCTCTATAATTAATTTTCAGCCAGACGGTTGATTAATAATATTTGAAAAGAAATTCAGTGGTATATCGTCATGACCTTTTGTGTGCCATTCTAAATGAAAATGTTGAAATGAAATAAGATAAATAGGTTGGGACAATTGGTTAGTAAACAACTATAACAGTTTACAAGTTGCCAAAGATCAAAATCTTTATATCTAAATACTTGTAGATGATTGGGGACCACTCACACAGATCAATTTATGATTAAGCATTATAGTAATTATAAAACTTACCGATATATCCCGGAATTACAATACCCCGTGGGTTATATATACCATATACCACCAGAACCGAGGATCCCACGTGTCTACGAGGAACAGCATGCACATTCGTATTTGGGTGTTATCTTACGGAATTACGATATCGACGAACATAAATAAATAGGATTAGAACAGGAAAAATTTCAACATTCTAGAAGTTATATTCTAGGATCACAACGGATAACAAGATCATTTAGTATAGATATCAGATATCGGAGACACGGGATTTATATATCAGAGATCACAGAGAGACGGGATTTATATATCAGAGATCACAGAGAGACGGGATTTATATATCAGAGATCACAGACAAACGGGATTTATATATCAGAGATCACAGAGAGACGGGATTTATATATCAGAGATCACAGAGAGACGGGATTTATATATCAGAGATCACAGAGAGACGGGATTTATATATCAGAGATCACAGACAAACGGGATTTATATATCAGAGATCACAGAGACACGGGATTTATATATCGGAGATCACAGAGACACCAGACATATATATCGGAAATCACAGAGACACCAGACATATATATCGGAAATCACAGAGACACGGGATTTATATATCGGAAATCACAGAGATACGGGATTTATATATCGGAGATCACAGAGAGACGGGATTTATATATCGGAGATCACAGAGAGACGGGATTTATATATCGGAGATCACAGAGACACCAGACATATATATCGGAAATCACAGAGAGACGGGATTTATATATCGGAGATCACAGAGACACCAGACATATATATCGGAAATCACAGAGACACGGGATTTATATATCGGAAATCACAGAGACACGGGATTTATATATCGGAGATCACAGAGAGACGGGATTTATATATCGGAGATCACAGAGACACGGGATTTATATATCGGAGATCACAGAGACACGGGATTTATATATCGGAAATCACAGAGACACGGGATTTATATATCGGAAATCACAGAGACACGGGATTTATATATCGGAAATCACAGAGACACGGGATTTATATATCGGAAATCACAGAGACACGGGATTTATATATCGGAGATCACAGAGAGACGGGATTTATATATCGGAGATCACAGAGACACCAGACATATATATCGGAAATCACAGAGACACCAGACATATATATCGGAAATCACAGAGACACGGGATTTATATATCGGAAATCACAGAGACACGGGATTTATATATCGGAGATCACAGAGACACGGGATGTATATATATCGGACATATATATCGGAAATCACAGAGAGACGGGATTTATATATCGGAAATCACAGAGAGACGGGATTTATATATCGGAGATCACAGAGACACGGGATTTATATATCGGAAATCACAGAGACACGGGATTTATATATCGGAAATCACAGAGACACGGGATTTATATATCGGAAATCACAGAGAGACGGGATTTATATATCGGAAATCACAGAGACACGGGATTTATATATCGGAAATCACAGAGACACGGGATTTATATATCGGAAATCACAGAGACACGGGATTTATATATCGGAAATCACAGAGACACGGGATTTATATATCGGAAATCACAGAGACACGGGATTTATATATCGGAAATCACAGAGACACGGGATTTATATATCGGAAATCACAGAGACACGGGATTTATATATCGGAGATCACAGAGACACGGGATTTATATATCGGAGATCACAGAGACACGGGATTTATATATCGGAGATCACAGAGACACGGGATTTATATATCGGAAATCACAGAGAGACGGGATTTATATATCGGAGATCGATTTATATATCAGAGATCACAGAGAGACGGGATTTATATATCGGAGATCACAGAGACACGGGATTTATATATCAGAGATCACAGAGACACGGGATTTATATATCGGAAATCACAGAGAGACGGGATTTATATATCGGAGATCACAGAGACACGGGATTTATATATCATAGATCACAGACAAACGGGATTTATATATCGGAGATCACAGAGAGACGGGAATTATATATCGGAGATCACAGAGAGACGGGATTTATATATCAGAGATCACAGAGATACGGGATTTATATATCGGAAATCACAGAGACACGGGATTTATATATCGGAAATCACAGAGACACGGGATTTATATATCGGAGATCACAGAGACACGAGATTTATATGTCGGAAATCACAGAGAGACGGGATTTATATATCGGAAATCACAGAGAGACGGGATTTATATATCGGAGATCACAGAGAGACGGGATTTATATATCGGAAATCACAGAGATACGGGATTTATATATCGGAAATCACAGAGATACGGGATTTATATATCGGAGATCACAGAGACACCAGACATATATATCGGAAATCACAGAGACACGGGATTTGTATATCGGAGATCACAGACAAACGGGATTTATATGTCGGAGATTACAGAGAGACGAGATTTATCTATCATAGATCACAGACAAACGGGATTTATATATCGGAGATCACAGAGAGACGGGATTTATATATCGGAAATCACAGAGATACGGGATTTATATATCGGAGATCACAGAGAGACGAGATTTATATATCGGAGATCACAGAGATACGGGATTTATATGTCGGAGATTACAGAGAGACGAGATTTATCTATCATAGATCACAGACAAACGGGATTTATATGTCGGAGATTACAGAGAGACGAGATTTAAATATCGGAGATCAGATATATTGGAGATCAGAGAGGCATGTGTCTGTTATAACGGGGATCACATAATCCTGGGAGTTATATAGCGGGGATCACATAATCCTGGGAATTATATACAGGGGATCACATAATCCTAATAGTTATATACAAAGGATCACATAATCCTGGGAGTTATATAGCGGGGATCACATAATCCTGGGAGTTATATACAGGGGATCACATAATCCTGGGAGTTATATAGCGGGGATCACATAATCCTGGGAGTTATATAGCGGGGATCACATAATCCTGGGAGTTATATACAGGGGATCACATAATCCTGGGAGTTATATAGCGGGGATCACATAATCCTGGGAGTTATATACAGGGGATCACATAATCCTGGGAGTTATATAGCGGGGATCACATAATCCTGGGAGTTATATACAGGGGATCACATAATCCTGGGAGTTATATAGCGGGGATCACATAATCCTCGGAGTTATATATAGGGGATCACATAATCCTGGGAGTTATATAAAGGGGATCACATAATCCTGAGAGTTATATAGCGGGGATCACATAATCCTGGGAGTTATATACATGGGATCACATAATCCTGAAAGTTATATACAGGGGATCACATAATCCTGGGAGTTATATAGCGGGGATCACATAATCCTGGGAGTTATATCCTGGGAGTTATTACGGGGATCACATAATCCTGGGAGTTATATACGGGGATCACATAATCCTGGGAGTTATATACAGGGGATCACATAATCCTGGGAGTTATATAGCGGGGATCACATAATCCTGGGAGTTATATACAGGGGATCACATAATCCTGGGAGTTATATAGCGGGGATCACATAATCCTGGGAGTTATATACATGGGATCACATAATCCTGGGAGTTATATACATGGGATCACATAATCCTGGGAGTTATATACAGGGGATCACATAATCCTGGGAGTTATATACAGGGGATCACATAATCCTGGGAGTTATATACAGGGGATCACATAATCCTGGGAGTTATATAGCGGGGATCACATAATCCTGGGAGTTCGGGGATCACATAATCCTGGGAGTTATATACAGGGGATCACATAATCCTGGGAGTTATATACAGGGGATCACATAATCCTGGGAGTTATATAGCGGGGATCACATAATCCTGGGAGTTATATAGCGGGGATCACATAATCCTGGGAGTTATATAGCGGGGATCACATAATCCTGGGAGTTATATAGCGGGGATCACATAATCCTGGGAGTTATATAGCGGGGATCACATAATCCTGGGAGTTATATACAGGGGATCACATAATCCTGGGAGTTATATACAGGGGATCACATAATCCTGGGAGTTATATACCGGGGATCACATAATCCTGGGAGTTATATAGCGGGGATCACATAATCCTGGGAGTTATATAGCGAGGATCACATAATCCTGGGAGTTATATACAGGGGATCACATAATCCTGGGAGTTATATACAGGGGATCACATAATCCTCGGAGTTATATAGAGGGGATCACATAATCCTGGGAGTTATATACGGGGATCACATAATCCTGGGAGTTATATACAGGGGATCACATAATCCTGGGAGTTATATACAGGGGATCACATAATCCTGGGAGTTATATACAGGGGATCACATAATCCTGGGAGTTATATAGGGGATCACATAATCCTGGGAGTTATATACAGGGGATCACATAATCCTGGGAGTTATATACAGGGGATCACATAATCCTGGGAGTTATATACGGGGATCACATAATCCTGGGAGTTATATACGGGGATCACATAATCCTGGGAGTTATATACGGGGATTATAATCCTGGGAGTTATATACGGGGATCACATAATCCTGGGAGTTATATATATAGCGGGGATCACATAATCCTGGGAGTTATATACAGGGGATCACATAATCCTGGGAGTTATATACGGGGATCACATAATCCTGGGAGTTATATACGGGGATCACATAATCCTGGGAGTTATATACGGGGATCACATAATCCTGGGAGTTATATACAGGGGATCACATAATCCTTGGAGGGAGTTATATACAGGGGATCACATAATCCTGGGAGTTATATAGCGGGGATCACATAATCCTCGGAGTTATATACAGGGGATCACATAATCCTGGGAGTTATATACAGGGGATCACATAATCCTGGGAGTTATATACAGGGGATCACATAATCCTGGGAGTTATTATATACGGGGATCACATAATCCTGGGAGTTATATACAGGGGATCACATAATCCTGGGAGTTATATAGCGGGGATCACATAATCCTGGGAGTTATATACAGGGGATCACATAATCCTGGGAGGAGTTATATAATCCTGGGAGTTATATACGGGGATCACATAATCCTGGGAGTTATATACGGGGATCACATAATCCTGGGAGTTATATACGGGGATCACATAATCCTGGGAGTTATATACGGGGATCACATAATCCTGGGAGTTATATACAGGGGATCACATAATCCTGGGAGTTATATACAGGGGATCACATAATCCACATAATCCTGGGAGTTATATACAGGGGATCACATAATCCTGGGAGTTATATACAGGGGATCAATAATCCTGGGAGTTATATAGCGGGGGGGAGTTATATACAGGGGATCACATAATCCTGGGAGTTATATACGGGGATCACATATATGGGAGTTATATACAGGGGATCACATAATCCTGGGAGTTATATACGGGGATCACATAATCCTGGGAGTTATATACAGGGGATCACATAATCCTGGGAGTTATATAGCGGGGATCACATAATCCTGGGAGTTATATAGCGGGGATCACATAATCCTGGGAGTTATATACATGGGATCACATAATCCTGGGAGTTATATAGCGGGGATCACATAATCCTTGGAGTTGTATACATGGGATCACATAATCCTGGGAGTTATATAGCGGGGATCACATAATCCTGGGAGTTATATACATGGGATCACATAATCCTGGGAGTTATATAGCGGGGATCACATAATCCTGGGAGTTATATACAGGGGATCACATAATCCTGGGAGTTATATACAGGGGATCACATAATCCTGGGAGTTATATACAGGGGATCACATAATCCTGGGAGTTATATAGCGGGGATCACATAATCCTCGGAGTTATATACAGGGGATCACATAATCCTTGGAGTTATTATATATCCAGGGGATCACATAATCCTGGGAGTTATCACATAATCCTGGAGTTATATACGGGGATCACATAATCCTGGGAGTTATATACAGGGGATCACATAATCCTGGAGTTATATACAGGGGATCACATAATCCTGGGAGTTATATACAGGGGATCACATAATCCTGGGAGTTATATACAGGGGATCACATAATCCTGGGAGTTATATACAGGGGATCACATAATCCTGGGAGTTATATAGCGGGGATCACATAATCCTGGGAGTTATATACAGGGGATCACATAATCCTCGGAGTTATATACATGGGATCACATAATCCTGGGAGTTATATAGCGGGGATCACATAATCCAGGGGATCACATAATCCTGGGAGTTATATAAAGGGGATCACATAATCCTTGGAGTTGTATACATGGGATCACATAATCCTGGGAGTCACATAATCCTCGGAGTTATATACATGGGATCACATAATCCTGGGAGTTATATACAGGGGATCACATAATCCTGGGAGTTATATACAGGGGATCACATAATCCTGGGAGTTATATACAGGGGATCACATAATCCTGGGAGTTATATAGCGGGGATCACATAATCCTGGAGTTATATACGGGGATCACATAATCCTGGGAGTTATATACAGGGGATCACATAATCCTGGGAGTTATATAGCGGGGATCACATAATCCTGGGAGTTATATACAGGGGATCACATAATCCTGGGAGTTATATACAGGGGATCACATAATCCTGGGAGTTATATACAGGGGATCACATAATCCTCGGAGTTATATACAGGGGATCACATAATCCTGGGAGTTATATAGCGGGGATCACATAATCCTCGGAGTTATATAACGGGGATCACATAATCCTGGGAGTTATATAGCGGGGATCACATAATCCTCGGAGTTATATACAGGGGATCACATAATCCTCGGAGTTATATAGCGGGGATCACATAATCCTTGGAGTTATATACATGGGATCACATAATCCTGGGAGTTATATACATGGGATCACATAATCCTGGGAGTTATATACAGGGGATCACATAATCCTGGGAGTTATATACAGGGGATCACATAATCCTGGGAGTTATATAGCGGGGATCACATAATCCTGGGAGTTATATAGCGGGGATCACATAATCCTTGGAGTTATATACATGGGATCACATAATCCTGGGAGTTATATACAGGGGATCACATAATCCTGGGAGTTATATAGCGGGGATCACATAATCCTGGGAGTTATATACAGGGGATCACATAATCCTCGGAGTTATATACAGGGGATCACATAATCCTGGGAGTTATATACAGGGGATCACATAATCCTTGGAGTTATATACAGGGGATCACATAATCCTCGGAGTTATATACAGGGGATCACATAATCCTGGGAGTTATATACAGGGGATCACATAATCCTCGGAGTTATATACATGGGATCACATAATCCTGGGAGTTATATACAGGGGATCACATAATCCTGGGAGTTATATACAGGGGATCACATAATCCTGGGAGTTATATAGCGGGGATCACATAATCCTGGAAGTTACATGTATATAGCGGGGATCACATAATTCTGAGAGGTATATACAGGGGATCAGATAATATATATAATATATAATGGAGGTGGCGTTTGTTATGTGGTAGGATGTTGTTTTGTGGTTGGGGTGAGGGTGGAGTAGGGGTGTGGTTTGGAGATGTTGCAGGGAAAACAGGATCCCGTGTGTTATAGTGCTGGAGTGATATGCTAGATATTAGAGCATGTTTACCTGAATATGAAGTCCTTTAAATTTAATAGCCTATTGATACAAATCTAAATGAAAAACATCAATAAAAGCCCAGAGCAGGCAATGCACTTTTAACACTGCTCATTTTGTATATGTGATTATGTATATTCCATGCTCTAGGATCCGTTTGTTATATATCACTTAGAGCTCGTGTCAGAAGTAGTGTTATCTCCTGGTGTGAAGTTAAACCGCCGTATATTTATCACGTGTTCATCTTCTCGTGCCAATTTCACACAAGACTGGAATGAAAAAACGTTAAAAAGATCAAAATTATGTACTTTTATAACTACAGCTGACATTTTTTTAACATATCTAATAAAAACATGTATGTAACGATCAAAACATTTACCCTAAAACGTTCGTGTAATTGTTATGGTGAGGATAATTGACAATCGGAATCTTGATAGCTCCCCCACAGAATACGTGGAATGTTGATCCGGCCGTGCCGGACACTTTTCTCGGACCTCGAATGTAGAGGGATTACTCCAGCCGACGGCCGATCTATCGCTCGCTAAGTTTTAAAGAGACCGAAATGAACCAGGCGATGGTTATTTTGATAAATCAGGGCGATACATCAGTGAGTACTTAGACATAGTTATCAATACTTAGATCTGTTGAATGTTTCGTCTCGGGGGGAGGTGATTTATAAAAGTCTGACGGGAGTATGCCAGAATCAGATAGTGCTGGCATCACCTCCTAATCCGTCCTGACATGGTGACATTCACTCCGCCTCTCATCCCTCGTCAGCCTTCGGTCCAGTCGTTAGTACTAACTCGCTACATGTACGCGTGTTGTAAAAATCTATTGTCTGCGACCGACAGGTACTTGGCCAAGCTTGGCCGTCGCCCGCCAATTCTATCCCTACACTGCCACCGATCGCAAATTGCTCGTGCTGCTTCTGTCAGGTGAACGGTCGAGGGGCAAGGTGACGATTGGGCGGGGCTACAATATCGACATCTGCCGCAGCACGAGAGTTACTTGATTTATTTTCTGATTGGCATGAAAATTTTCTTTCATAGTTTTAAAGTGAAAAGAGGAGGACTGACTTGTCTAAGTGTTTATAACAACTAAATGTGTCAACTAGCCGTTCTGATCATTAACATAATCATTGATGAAGAGTCACAGCTACAGGTGACAGTATTATCTTATCATCCGAGGTATCTGAATTTGGATCCAGTGAATTGATGTGTATCTCAAAATAACAAGATTAGGGAGAAAACGACCGGAATATCGGAATTACTATCCATTCGACGGGTTCAAGGATAAATCATGTGATCGAGAAGAAAAAACAGTGTTGAAGCTGATATACTCAAAACCTGTTAGACTGAAACGTGATTTCATGATTTAGAATTAAAATAGCGTAGTCCATGTACTGTGGAAAGTATTGCCTGCCAAAGCAAGGTGAACGCGTACAGGTAGTCTAGGAGTAATAACTGACGAACATTGAAATTAGTGTCGGATCCGCAAGTAAAGCGGATCAAGATCCACGTCATAAACCTCCACACAACTACGCTGGCGACATCTGTCGGGAAGACAGGTACAGACAACGTTCTGTACATGTAGCGACACGTAACGGCAGAAAAAAGTGCGACACGGAACGATCTGCAGGTGGCGACCCCCTAAAGTCAGTAGCGACCCCTGGCGACAGGACTGATGGGTGTACGTCTGCTCAGTTGACTAGACTCTACCCGAGTATTACAACCGCTTACCAGACAAAAGCAAACATCCTTGGCGCGCCACAAACCAACCAGGAACGTTTGATAGAGTATCTTAGATGTGTGATGTTAAGATGCCGTTTTGTGTTACTGACAGCCTCCCCTAAATAGTTTTTGTCCGAAACACCACGTGGCTGGCATAACCTTTCCCAATTTTTTATACAGCCCAGTAATTTTCAATTATTTTTTCGGACTGTTTTAAAGATTATTGTCAATAGTTGATGCATTCTTAAGATAACTTTCGATCTGATGATAAGTTAACTTTTTTGTTGCTTATTCAGCTATGGCCTAGCTATTACGAGATACTATATACTTTGATGGTGTTGTAACGTCCGGATTCTCCACGTGAGTTGTAAGAAGGAAGGATATTTACTGGTTTTCCTGTTGTTGTTGTGGTAATATGAATTTGATGATAAGAGGCTTCTAATCCCTTTTTATCAAGTAACCTTTGGAATAGATAACTCATATACTGTAATCATACATGTCTCAAAGGAAAACCTGGGGAAACATTTCCCATTGTAAGTTTATCGGCTGGAGTCTCTGAAGGTTGTTAGTGTTGAAAGGCCATGGATTATGGAAGCGATTTAAATATAAGAAGGAGTACATTCAGCAAGTTTATTATAACTGGTTTCTTTTAACTGCAGTGCTCATAAAACTGGGGCACCCATAAAACGACTGAAATATAAGGAGGAACACATTCATTACGCTTATTATAATGATTCATTATAACTGGAGTGCTCATACAACGACTGAAATATAAGGAGGAACACATTCATTTCGTTTATTATCATGATTCATTATAACTGGCGTACTCATAGAACGACTGAATACATGGAGGAACACATTCATTTCGTTTATTATCATGATTCATTATAACTGGAGTGCTCATAGAACGACTGAATATATGGAGGAACACATTCATTTCGTTTATTATCATGATTCATTATAACTGGAGTGCTCATACAACGACTGAAATAAAAGAGGAGAACATTAAAAATGTTTATGATAACTAAGTGATCATAGAACTACTGAAATATTAGGAGGAACACATTCAGTATGCTTATTATCACTGGAGTGCTCACAGAACGGATGAAATATAAGTACAATTCAGTATTATATTATCACTGGAGCGCCAATAGAACGGCTGAAAAATATGGAGTACATTCAGTGTGCTTATTATCGTTGGGGTGCCAATAATATGACCGGTATATTTTGGAAACCTAGATATGACAACATATGTGATGCAATGGAGTGGTGTACCCAGCATTTATAGGGATTATCCGTGTAATTACTTTTGGCATTCCTTTTTATATCATTGAGTGAAAAACCTCAGATCATGGGAACCCTTCGGGAACTACAGATGATGCTTAGGGACAAAATTGACGAGCTAGTTCAGAGAGATGAGCTTATTGACGAACTGGAAGCCGAACTTGACCAGAAGGACGAGATGATCGAGAGACTTCAAACCCAACTGGACAAATACAAGGCTGTACTCAAACCTGCGCATGAGCTTCCCCACAAACAGGTCCGCCTGATACAACCAAGGGGTAAAAGGACTGCCATTTCCGCCGAACCCGGCAAACCGGGGTCTATGGTGACACTGTTTAAACCTAGCAGAGTTCCGAAAGATACCACGTAAGTATATAACCTGTACAGAACCCCGTATTACACAGTCCATTGTAACCGCATTCTACCGGGTCACACAAACACGTGCATCCTCACAAATGATCTCTCTTACACGGCCACTGACATTAAATTCACATTCAGAGCTGGCGATAAATGATGTGCCGCAGACATGAAAACTAATTGGACGGCGAAACAACCAATCACAAAATGTAGGAAATTACATGTTTCAATTTTTGTTATCGTAGATAATAATATGTAATGACAGGTGTCTAGCGAGGAATAGCATAAGTATCGATAGATGTACAGGGCGGTATAGCATAAATATATCGATAGGTGTATAGGGTGGTATAGCATAAATATATTGATATGTGTATAGGGTGGTATAGCATAAATATATCGATAGTTGTATAGGGCGGTATAGCATAAATATATCGATAGTTGTATAGGGCCGTATAGCATAAATATATCGATAGTTGTATAGGGCCGTATAGCATAAATATATCGATAGTTGTATAGGGCCGTATAGCATATATATATTGATATGTGTACAGGGCGGTATAGCATAAATATATCGATAGTTGTATAGAGCGGAATAGCGTAAATATATCGATAGTTGTACAGGGCCGTATAGCATAAATATATCGATAGTTGTATAGGGCGGTAGAGCATAAATATATCGATAGTTGTATAGGGCCGTATAGCATAAATATATCGATAGTTGTACAGGGCCGTATAGCATAAATATATCGATAGTTGTATAGGGCGGTAGAGCATAAATATATCGATAGTTGTATAGGGCGGTAGAACATAAATATATCGATAGTTGTACAGGGCGGTATAGCATAAATATATCGATAGTTGTATAGGGCCGTATAGCATAAATATATCGATAGTTGTACAGGGCGGTATAGCATAAATATATCTATAGGTGTATAGGGCGGTATAGCATAAATATATCGATAGTTGTATAGGGCCGTATAGCATAAATATATCGATAGTTGTACAGGGCGGTATAGCATAAATATATTGATATGTGTACAGGGCGGTATAACATAAATATATATATAGGTGTATAGGGCGGTATAGCATAAATATATCGATAGTTGTATAGGGCGGTAGAGCATAAATATATCGATAGATGTATAGGGCGGTAGAACATAAATATATCGATAGTTGTACAGGGCGGTATAACATAAATATATCGATAGTTGTATAGAGCGGAATAGCGTAAATATACCGATAGGTGTACAGGGCAGTATAGCATAAATATACCGATAGGTGTATAGGGCGGTATAGCATAAATATATCGATAGGTGTATATGGAGGGATATCTGAAATACTGACATGTGTACTGACAAATATACCATAACAATAGCAAAATGTAGGAAATTACATGTTACACGCAGATAGTGCTTTTTTGTTGATGTGAATGATAATAGATAATGACATATGTCTAGCGAGTAATAGCATAAGTATAGATAGATATGTAGGACGCAAAACATAAGTATTGACAGGTGTAAAGGGAGGTAAATCATATGTATTGAATTGTGTACAGGGAGATAAAGCACCAGTATTTACAGATATATACGGAGGTAACGCATATCTATTGACAAGTTTATTGAAAGGTAAAACAAAGGTATTGACAGGTGCATAGGTAGATATAACTTAACAAGTCTATAGAGAAGTAATCATAGGTGTGGACAGCTGCATATGGAATAAAGTATAAGTTAGATAGGTGTATATGTAGATAAAGCATAAGTATTGACAGGTGAATATGTAGATACAGCATAAATATAGACGTTGTGTCTTTTGTACAATCTTTAAGATAGCAGATGGAAGACATTGCTGGTGAACTTTAAGTTCCCGAGGTTTGCCGTTACCTGCTTGCCACGTTTTAATCTTCTCGAATAGTGGCACGGTTCTAAAATTATTTGATGTATGAAGATCACGAAATTAATCTAATTATGGGGCTGCTGCACCTCCCCGTCTAGATTTTGACTTTTCTTTGATCACTTTGGATTTTCCCTTGTCGCCTCCTAGGCTACAAAATTTAGGCCCTTAACATCACTTACGAATCCTCTAACTTATGAAACAGTGCATTTCACTTGTGTGTCTTTTGTGCAATCATGAAGACAAAGCATGAATATAGACAGCGGTATATGGAAGTAAAGCATAAGTATAGATAGGTGTATATGGAGATAAATCATAAGTATTAGGGATGTGTACAATACGTAATGACAGGTTCGCAGATCAGCAGTGATATAACATAGATAATGACAGATGTACAGAGAGGTATAACATAGGTAATGACAGGTATACAGAGAGGTATAACATAGATAATGACAGTTGTACAGAGAGGTATAGCATAGATAATGACAGATGTACAGAGAGGTATAACATAGGTAATGACAGGTATACAGAGAGGTATAACATAGATAATGACAGGTGTACAGAGAGGTATAACATAGGTAATGACAGGTGTACAGAGAGGTATAACATAGGTAATGACAGGTGTACAGAGATATAACATAGGTAATGACAGGTGTACAGAGAGGTATAACATAGGTAATGACAGGTGTACAGAGATATAACATAGATAATGACAGATGTACAGAGAGGTATAACATTGGTAATTATAGATGTACAGAGAGGTATAACATTGGTAATTATAGATGTACAGAGAGGTATAACATTGGTAATTATAGATGTACAGAGAGGTATAACTTTGATTATGGCAGAGACAAAGTGACAGCGGATGTTATGCTCTACGTTTTAACCACTGTGTGGGAAATTTGAGCAAGTTTCCGTTTGTAGTATTTCCTGCTGTGGTCTTCTTTATGGTTTTGTAAAATTGTCTGACGAACAAAACATGTTTTCATTAATTTAAAACGTTCCAGAAAGACAGAAAATGTCTGGCGGATGAAGGAGCTGTGGCTAAAGGGAGGGAATGACGGATGTGTGCCTAGAAGAAAGGGGTGAAGGGGTTGTGCCTAGAGGGAGGGGGTGAAGGAGGTACGCGTAGAGTTAGGGGGTGAAGGAGGCACGGGTAGAGTTAGGGGTGGAGGAGGCACGCATGGAGTTAGGGGGTGAAGGAGGTACGGGTAGAGTTAGGTATGAAGGAGGGGCGCGTAGAGTTAGGGGGTGAAGGAGGTACGCGTAGAGTTAGGGGGTGAAGGAGGGGCATGTAGAGTTGGAGTGGGGGGGGGGGGTTAAGGAGCGATGCTTAGGGTCAGGGAGTGAAAGAGGGATGCGTAGAGTTAGGGGGTGAAGGAGGGGCATGTAGAGTTGGAGTGGGGGGGGGGGGGGGGGGGGTTAAGGAGCGATGCTTAGGGTCAGGGAGTGAAAGAGGGATGCGTAGAGTTAGGGGTGAAGGAGGGGCATGTAGATTTGGAGTGGGGGGGTTAAGGAGGAATGCTTAGGGTCAGGGAGTGAAAGAGGGATGCGTAGAGTTGGGGTGAAGGAGGGGCATGTAGAGTTAGGGGTGAAGGAGGTATGCGTAGAGTTAAGGGGTGAAGGAGGGGCATGTAGAGTTGGGGGTGGGGTTGAAGGATGGATGCGTAGAGTAAGGGATGAAGGAGGTATGCGTAGAGTTAAGGGGTGAAGGAGGGGCATGTATAGGGACGAGATGAAGGAGGTAGATAACACCTGTGACCCGTTGCTATGTCATTACGGCAAATATTCCACGAATTCACACTAAGACTCAGTTATTCGGCGATTTTAGCCCAGTCTAATTCTCAAATTCTTTTCCAAAGTGAAATTTGCGAGGAATTTCCTTTTAGTACCTGTAAAATGCAAAATGTTGGGGTGAACTATATATACGTCTGTTCTTTTGTGGGGTTCATATGTTAGTGTTGTTGGTGTTTTATCTTCTCTGTAATAATTACCAACAACTTAGTCTTCCCGACGACAGTTGTCGAATCTGACATTCACATGATAGATGTACCACCGGCAGCCGCACAAACTCATAGACGTATAATTATTGGAAGCATAGAATTGTTTGTTGAGGAGTTAGACGTTTTTGCCATTCTGTGGTTGGGTATCATAGTACAGTCGGTACACATCACCACGTTCTGTTGCTGACGCTAATGACGTCATCCAAGTCTGAAGTGGGAAAACATGGCGGCGATCTGGTGTATTCATTGTGGAAAATGTCTGGAACAGCGATCAATCTGGGGAGAGGGTGAGAAGAGCGGTTACCATGTGGCTTGCTTCACCTGCAGCGGTCCAACTGTCATACAGAGTCGTGATATTTTCCGTCTGTTATCGACAATCTTATCAAACCTCCGCATACGGGGCAACAGCTTATTATTACGATTAGTTGCAAGGTTTTGAGCGGCAATCCACGACATTCTAAGTCCCTCTAGGACTGGGTGGCTGTGATATGACACACACGATGGTGTGTACAGAGCAGTTCATCATGGTGATCTTGTCCTCAACGAGCCCCTTTGTATTCGGCACATCTTGTTAGACGGCGCTTCATTCCATCATTGTTTTGACTACCAACGCTTGTGCGTATGTACGATCACTTGGTACAATATACATTGTACAAAAATAGCTAGATATTTCTTAGTATGGCGCTAGGTCTTCTAGATATTTAACTTAAGTTTCAGTATATTGAAACCGGAGTCACAGTGTGGCCAGCATCTAGTCTTCCGCAATTTCGTAACTGCTCCGTTGTAGCGAACGACAGCTGAGGTTTCTGATAATGATGAATTCCCGGTCATTATGTCAAATTGACTGATCTGTAGCAACAACCTCATAGGAAAATAAAAACTTGTGTTCAAACTAAGTACATATAACGAATAGATCATCTTAAGTCTGAAGAACATTTCATGTGAAACAAACACAAATGTAAGATTATGTGTACCTAACAACTCTGATATCTTTGATATCGTTAGTAAAACGAGAATAACTCCAAAGACTTATATAAAATCTGAATGGGTGATATTTTCACTCCGTTCACCATTCTTTGATGACGTCATTATACATTTGATGTCATGAAGCTATAATATCACGATGGCAAATTCACGGCTCCGCCATGTAGTCCTAACAGAAGTTATGTAATTGATGTTATTGTACTAACATGCTGGTAGTTATGTGATAAAGGTGTATTTGAAGGTCTATCGCGTTATCACCGTCAAAGACAAATGAACGTATGCCGTGATCCATGTGGTGTTCGAGACTAGCTATTATGTTGGTGCAGTCATTGAATGATGAAAGTATTGTTTATTTTATGTAGCTATAGCGTCCACATTTCAATAAGTATCCGGCACCTACATATTAGTTAGGTATATGTATGGTATATGACGTCACTACCCACTTGCTCCCAGGTACTGAGCTGACGGCCCAGTAGTAGGAGTAATACGTTGTAGTATTAGATATGACACGCGTCATGGGTAAAATGGATCTCGTCGAGTGTGCGTTTGTTGAGGTACTCCAAACTGGAGCCGCTCTACTGAGAGCCAATTACAAGATGACAGGTGCCCTATTTAGTTAACGACTTCCCCATTCGTAATACTTACAGTAACGTGGTAACAGTACACACCGAAACGATGTACACGGAGTCATTTATTTTGGAACCGAGCTGGAATGTCATTCACAAAGCAAACTCCGGCCGTTAAACAACATTCACAGCAGCGTTATTGATGTTAGAAAAACTCGTATAGAGAGTGGCAAAGTTCAATCAAAGGTTCAACCAACACCAGTAGTACGGTTTTAAGGTCCAACCAACACCAGTAGTACGGTTTTAAGGTTCAAGAAACACCAGTAGTACGGTTTTAAGGTCCAACCAACACCATTAGTACGGTTTTAAGGTTCAAGCAACACCATTAGTACGGTTTTAAGGTTCAAGCAACACCATTAGTACGGTTTTAAGGTCTAACCGACACCAGTAGTACGGTTTTAAGGTTCAACCGACACCAATAGTACGGTTTTAAGGTCCAACCAACACCAGTAGTATGGTTTTAAGGTTCAACCAACACCAGTAGTACGGTTTAAAGGTCCAACCAACACCAGTAGTACGGTTTGAAGGTCCAACCAACACCAGTGGTATGGTTTTAAGGTTCAACCAACACCAGTAGTACGGTTTTAAGGTCAAACCAACACCTGTAGTGCGGTTTTAAGGTCAAACCAACATCAGTAGTACGGTTTTAAGGTCAAACCAACACCAGTTGTATGGTTTTAAGGTCCAACCAACAACAGTTGTATGGTTTTAAGGTCCAGCCAACAACAGTCATGTCCAAAGAACGTCAGTCATGTCAAAGTCTCGTGTGATTCTGATTTGCTGATCCGAGAGTCGGTCCTTTGTTTAATTAGTGATACACTGACGTTAAGACAGTATCTGACATGGTGTTCTGTGGAATATGGAACGAACAGTGTTTTTTCTATCTTTAAAGCTGACTCTCCACTCTCTATAGAACATCGCGGACATTAACATCCATCCATTGGTGTTCCCACGTTACAAATCCCAACGCTCGCACGTCATGATTTGCTAGTCGTGTGCCATTAGCCCGGATTCGGGCTCGAGGTGTGGCAGGGAGGGGGAGATAACTGTTATCATTGTCAGATGTCGCACTTGCCTCCATTCCACCGATAATTCCTTTAATGAACAAACTTGCAATCATACGATTATGCAATTAGAGATAGATATGCGGAATTACCATTGTTGTGTGGCTGTTGTTGAGGCATGCCTTTGTCCCGTATCGATCTACAGGTCAGGCTCGCTTTAAACCTCATACATGACAATCGTATTAGAAATAATGAAATTTATACATGCACCGATATTAGCACACGTTTACGACTTAGCGATGCGTGTTCTTTACACACCTGTGATGACGGAGTACGAGAGCCTGCAGGTGCGGGAAAACATCTCCGACAATGTAAACATCAGTAACACTGAACACATACTTCACCACACGTAAAACGTCTATCGTTTTTGTCGATCTTTAGACAAACATAACCAGATGACTTGTGACGTCAGCCGATGTTTATTGTAACTAAATTTGATAATAGAAATAGTTTCGAAAAGTGTATCCGTCTAATTTATATTGTTATTGTTAGAGATACACACATTATCATTAATGTTGACGTTAGGAGCGTTATTACAGGTTCAAACATAATTACCAATGAAAGCTGTCAATAACAGCGGTATAAACATGATTGTCAGTATTACAGGTACAAACATTATTGTTAGTGTTACCAATACAAGTATAAATTTCAATGTTGGTAGTCAGTGTTAACGGTGTGAACATTATCGTCAATGTTACCCGTACAAACAATATTGTTAGTGTTACCGGTGCAAAATTATTGTTAGTGTTACCGGTACAAAATTATTGATCATGTTACCGGTAAAAACATTATTGTTAGTATTACCGGTACAAAATTATTGTTAGTGCTACCGGTACAAACATAACTGTTAGTGTTACCGGTAAAAACATAATTGTTAGTGTTACCGGTACAAACAGTAAATGTTCGTGTTACCTATACAAACATAACTGTTAGTGTTACCGGTACAAACATAACTGTTAGTGTTACCGGTACAAACAGTAAATGTTCGTGTTACCGATACAAACATAACTGTTAGTGTTACCGGTACAAAATTATTGTTAGTGCTACCGGTACAAACATAACTGTTAGTGTTACCGGTACAAAATTATTGTTAGTGCTACCGGTACAAACATAACTGTTAGTGTTACCGGTAAAAACATAACTGTTAGTGTTACCGGTACAAAATTATTGTTAGTGCTACCGGTACAAACATAACTGTTAGTGTTACCGGTAAAAACATAATTGTTAGTGCTACCGGTACAAACATAACTGTTAGTGTTACCGGTACAAACATAACTGTTAGTGTTACCGGTACAAACAGTAAATGTTCGTGTTACCGATACAAACATAACTGTTAGTGTTACCGGTACAAACATAACTGTTAGTGTTACCGATACAAACAGTAAATGTTCGTGTTACCGATACAAACATAACTGTTAGTGTTACCGGTACAAACAGTAAATGTTCGTGTTACCGATACAAACATAACTGTTAGTGTTACCGGTACAAACATAACTGTTAGTGTTACCGGTACAAACAGTGAATGTTCGTGTTACCGATACAAACATAACTGTTAGTGTTACCGGTAAAAACATAATTGTTAGTGTTACCGGTACAAACAGTAAATGTTCGTGTTACCGATACAAACATAACTGTTAGTGTTACCGGTAAAAACATAATTGTTAGTGTTACCGGTACAAACAGTAAATGTTCGTGTTACCGATACAAACATAACTGTTAGTGTTACCGGTACAAACATAACTGTTAGTGTTACCGGTAAAAACATAATTGTTAGTGTTACCGGTACAAACAGTAAATGTTCGTGTTACCGATACAAACATAACTGTTAGTGTTACCGGTACAAACATAACTGTTAGTGTTACCGGTACAAACAGTAAATGTTCGTGTTACCGGTACAAACATAACTGTTAGTGTTACCGGTACAAACATAACTCTTAGTGTTACCGATACAAACATAATTGTCGGTTTTAGCAATACGTACATTGTTAAGAATGTTAAATTGAGCGGTACAGTTGCATTGTTATCTGTGCAAACATAAATGTCAGCGCGAACATAATGATGTAGTAATTTCATTTTATCTTTGCTGAGGTTAGTGGCACGTTTGTATCAACAGTTTATTTGTTTCAGCTAAAGCTGGGACTACGTTTCTATAATGAGTCCTTGTAGACCCCGACCTTCCTAGTCTGTCAAAACTCGGAATGATGATAACGTAGAGCGAATCACTCTGCTACATAAAAGATGTTCCATTCGCTCTTATCTATGTTTAATACTGCTTTGAACAATTTATTTCTTGAAGTTAATGGTCAAGGTTTGTGGGCGTGTCCGGTACGTCCTCGAGTTGACCCTGGACAGAGCCAGGGGGGCAGAGGCCAGACCCAGCAGCTTTTGTACACAGTCGGGCTCTGGACGGGTAAAAGGCATTTCCGCTGGTGATTTGTTTACCATTAGTTCGCGTGCAAGTTATTTCTATATCTTCTTACCTTTGCTGTAAGTTGCAAATGATTTGAGAATCTCTAGGCATTAAAGAAACAAAATGTAAACTATCGTTTTACGGCTTGATATGAGCGGGCTGTGAAGCTCTCCTACTATCGGGGCTTTGTATATACCATCCACAAATACCTTACCGGTCGCCCGGTAAAGACACGGCATTTACAAATCGTTTCAAAGGTTCCGCGATAGGCCTTAATAACAGCTCCGTAAAGTTGGGTTTAGCGCATATCTCCAAAGATACTCGGCTCTCTCGGGGTGTCCATAGATAAAGTGTTCCGATGGAATGTTGGTTCAATAGTTCCAAGTGTGTCATTGTTGCCAATGTGTTAATAACACCAGGCAAATTTTTTTTCCAAGTCATTGGACATTAGTAGGCCTAAATAGGACTGGTAATGACGAATTGATTCTTGGTTGAAAGGTGTGCATGCCGTGAAATTGTCGGCTTCGTTCGGATTTTAATCATTGGCGGTTTTATGAGCTTCATGCATTATATATACAGTGCCTTGTTAAATCAGAGAGGAGACGGAACAGTTAATAATCTACACTGACGAGAAACAGACACTAGATGTCGCCTTCTTCAGTTACTGAGTTGTTGACCCGTATCACACCCGAACTTAAGCGGGACAGACTAGTTCACACTCAAGTGCCGAATGTTTCAGATGAAAAAGACATAGTTTGAAGATATCATAACTAAGGCTAATTGAAGTTAAAATGATGCCGTGACAGCCAAGTTACAGTAAAATTACTGACTAGTTAAGGCTGGCTGAAGGATCCTACTCGTGTTTGAAATTACTGTAAATGTGTTACGACCCCACGTGTCCGTGGAAGAGGTTCCCACTGTCTAATTGAAATACTTACATTTCTAATTACACGTGAGGCTATGCCAGCGTTTCACGTGCGCTAACAGCTGAGATATCCATTTCCGTGTGGGGGAGTCAAGTTCCACGACAAAAAAAAACCTACACATCCTCGAGGTCCCTGTTTCATAAAATCGGTGTCGTAATGGAAATGTTTTGAGGATTCAGAGGGCGTGTTGAGGCAGAAAAAAACCTGCCTCGCGTGCGGAGAGAACACAAGACACAAGCCATCAATACCACGGTGGAGTTACGTCACAGTGTACTTGTACCAAGGGGAGGGGGTATGTGATCAGAAATTGGTGATAAGAAATGACTCCAGTACACTCCTTAGGTTGCTGTGGTAATCAGGAATGGTTGGAGTTCACGTTCTAAGTACAAATACTTCTGTACCAAGTCGTGGGATTATACTTGTTCACTGTGTAAAAGTTGTGTCCGATGAAATAAAAATAGGTCAAAAACGGTCAGTCTTACGGCTGACTGGACATAAGATCTATACATTTCTGTAATTACACGTGTTTTACAGAAGTGTAGAACTCGTCAGTGATACAAAGAGCTGGCTTTAATTGGTCTGTAGCTGTAATTCGGTTCCCTTGTTACAATTGACAGTTGGTATTACATTGCCTTGCTCCGTATCTGGAATAGTATGCTTCATTAGCTCCGTCTGATGACAATTGCCTGTAAATAAAAAAAGGAATGGATACTGAGACGGATGCGGACGTCGGGCCCCGATAGGAACCCAGTGGTTTCCCGGTGTGTGAAGGATTTAACATCATGGGAACACTCCGAGATTTACAGATGTCACTGAACGAAAAGATAGAGGAACTACGTCAAAGGGACGAACTCATTGACGAGTTGGAGTCCGAGTTAGATGAGAAGGACGTCCTCATTAAAAAACTACAGAATGAGTTGGACAAGTATCGGTCCATCCTAAAACCAGCAACAACACCCCCTGTGAAAAAACGGATGGCCATGACGCGGGAGCGTATCAAAAGAACAGCCATATCTGCGGAACCTGCATGTCATTCTGTGTTGAGTTTATACAAGGCTAAACGAATTCCTAAAACACCACCGTAAGTATCCGTATACAGGGGCTCACACTGTAGTGCATGCTATTCGGTAACAAAGCACGCGCGTATGTAAACGCTGAAGGGCTATACCTGTTAGCAACCAAACCGGAAGTGAGGTCAGATACATGTACAATGTACCTACTTGTTTGTATGTAGTATTTGTTAAGATGTTAAGACTTCAAAAGACATGTGCTGGTGTCAGCTTGTTTTTCGCTGTTGGAAACGTAAGGGTCCTCTATTTACATGTGAAATCATCCATTACCATAACATCGTTTGTCACTTTAACAAGACAAGTTATGTAATATCATAACGGTATCTCATACTTCACCGGTAATAAGTTTTGTATAAACATATTTGATACCAAGTGGGTGATGTTAATTCATCATCAGAAATATGTTTTAACGCGCAACACATGTTTTAAATGTAGTAAATAAAAACTCTCCTACACGTGACCGTAACTTAAACATGATCGGTATTCTTTAGAGATAACCTATAACAAATTATACTATTGTGGTTTATGGTGTTATGAGACCCTAATTAGTTGTAGTTAAGAGATGATCATCCACACGTGACTGTTGTTAATTGTGGTGTATTAGTTGTTAAGAGATGATCCACCACACGTGACTGTTGTTAATTGTGGCGTATTAGTTGTGGTTTAGAGATGATCCACCACACGTGCCCGTTGTTTTTTGTGGCGTATTAGTTGTGGTTAGAGATGATCCACCACACGTGACCATTGTTTATTGTGGCGTATTAGTTGTGGTTAAGAGATGATCCACCACACGTGACCGTTGTTAATTGTGGCGTATTAGTTGTGGTTAAGAGATGATCCACCACACGTGACCGTTGTTAATTGTGGCGTATTAGTTGTGGTTAAGAGATGATCCACCACACGTGACCGTTGTTAATTGTGGCGTATTAGTTGTGGTTAAGAGATGATCCACCACACGTGACTGTTGTTAATTGTGGTGTATTAGTTGTTAAGAGATGATCCACCACACGTGACTGTTGTTAATTGTGGCGTGTTAGTTGTGGTTTAGAGATGATCCACCACACGTGCCCGTTGTTTTTTGTGGCGTATTAGTTGTGGTTTAGAGATGATCCACCACACGTGACCATTGTTTATTGTGGCGTATTAGTTGTGGTTAAGAGATGATCCACCACACGTGACCGTTGTTAATTGTGGCGTATTAGTTGTGGTTAAGAGATGATCCACCACACGTGACCGTTGTTAATTGTGGCGTATTAGTTGTGGTTAAGAGATGATCCACCACACGTGACCGTTGTTAATTGTGGCGTATTAGTTGTTGTTAAGAGATGATCCACCACACGTGACCGTTGTTTTTTGTGGCGTATTAGTTGTGGTTTAGAGATGATCCACCACACGTGCCCGTTGTTTTTTGTGGCGTATTAGTTGTGGTTTAGAGATGATCCACCACACGTGACCATTGTTTATTGTGGCGCATTAGTTGTGGTTTAGAGATGATCCACCACACGTGCCCGTTGTTTATTGTGGTGTATTAGTTGTGGTTAAGAGATGATCAGCCACACGTGACTGTTGTTTATTGTGACATGCATGTATTAGTTGTGGTTAAGAGATTATCACGTGACCGTTAGTTATCGTGTTATGAAGACCCCTATTAATTGTGTTAAAAGACTCGTCCGCTGAGGGCCGAAAGGCCGTAATAGTGGACGTAAAACTCGTTTAATAAATAAAGTGTAAAAAGACGATACGCAACAAGTGACCGTTCCTTAGCACGTGTTGACGATCGTTGAAATTAGTTACTAACACTGTTTACAGGAAATATTTCAGGTATAGATAAAGTTGATTTGTAGTAGACAATAACCATGATAGTTAACTCTTCTGTACTGTTGTAATATAGTTACGTCCTCAACCTTACGTGAAAACTCACGTCCGCTCCGCACGCGCCATATCTCAAGATAAGATCTAGGACATGGTGCCAGGTAGCGTTCGATACCGCAATATCTACACTTCCATGTTTCCGCCAATTAGTCCAGTCGCCATGAAGATTTGGTGTTCGCTAGGGCTTCTCCTTCCAATACGACCCGTTCACGTACCCTAATCCCTGCACCATCAATTACACGTGCCCGCACCAAAATCAAAGCACCGACACGTGCATGTCAGCGGCGGAAGATACCGGAGAAATTAAACAAACGGACAAATTGAGTTGTCCAGAAATGTTTTTGTTTTCTTTTAGAAATCTTTATGCTATCCGATTGAGAAATGTCTGTGGATTTGGCGATAAGATCGACAAACATTTCACTTCCAAGTTTATTTTTAGATATACTTATTGTAAATCATTTATGGTGATAAGCGTGAGATACAAGTTTAACATTCCGCTTCAATATACTTCCATCCAACTGATAACGCTTCACAAACATGCTTCTTACATCAAAAGCTTCCCCACAAAACCTGCGATATGTTTTTGAGAGCGATCTGCTGACACAAACCAGGATTGAGCTCCTCATCATCCGTATCGCTCGGGGAAAAGCCAACCCTCTACCGACGAGTGTGACTGTAGAGCGGAATGCATGACGGACAGAAGGCAACATGTACTCGCCAACACGTGCAGTCTACTATAACGGAAATAGTCCGTTATCGTTGAAACATCGTTCACACGAGCTTATGGAGCAGGATTTCTCCAATTCTTTTATCATTAACAAATTGTCTTACAAACACACAGACAGATATACCGTAGCCACGTGTTATATGAAAAACTAGGGTGGATCGTGTGTGTAAGATATATGTTTTTAAAATACATTTAAATTTATTAAATTATTTTGTGTACGTCATAGTACTCTTTCACCATTCTGTTCTCGTCCTCGAGAATACCAACACGTTTAAACCGCCCGACATATATCTGAAAATTATAGATGTTTTGTTTTTGTATTATCAACTCGATCAAGGTTATCAGGAAAAGTCTTATCTCTGCGAGTGGTGTTCGCATTTATCTTTTGTTTTGATTAGGAGTGCCTCGAGATCTGATCTTAGATGTAGGATTACTATATCAGATAAAACATGTTACGCTCACTACACTGTGATGAATCATGAATGCAGTGCCAGTAGATTGTACTAGGTGGTTGTCTTACATATAAAATGGTAGTCTTGTGTTGCTTGTACACTCTATAAAGTACAGGACCGAAATTTACTTACATGAATTAATAACATAAATTCTATATTAAATCAATCCCATTGACGTCACTGTGATCGATATCTGACTATGTACATAAACCATAATCCAGACGAAACAAAGGAATACATCAATTATTGTTACGATGTAAATAAAGTCCGGAAGTCGTCCGTAACGACAGATTAGGTAATTGGCGATGATTGGTCAAGTTAACAACAATAACCTTGATTTATGACTGATGATTCCGTCAGTTGTATGTTATCGATAGACAGCGTGCACGTACATTACACGTGTATTCATATTTCGCTGAGTGTTGCAGATGGAATGTGTACGTACATCCATCCTGTAAATAAAATGTAATTGAATTGATCCAAAGTTTCCGGTCGTTACTGGCGCGTTGGATTCTATACCAAGCTCAGAAAGCTGGTCGTAGAGGGATCAAATTTCAATATCGGGAGATTTAGTCTTAATATCGGGAGATCTAGTCTTAATATCGGAGTTTGAGTCTTAATATCGGGATCTGTAACAATGATACTTTGAGATATTAGTGCGGATCTAATATAAATCCCGCCTGAAAAAAATATGAGGATCACCTGCCCGACCACGTGACTTTTCCCCGGGTACTCAGACTCCCTCCAACATTAAGACCTATCGCACGTTATAAATTGATTTACTGATGCGTTTAGATCATGATTTAGAAACATGTAAGTTAGCTATATTGTCATGATTATACACGAGCATTGATTTAGGTATGGAGACCTCTTTAATAACAACTAAGGGATGACAACGCCCATTTATTGGCAAGAAAGTTAATGGTTGTATCTCAGATATAATTTGGATGTACACCTGCGGACTTTAAATTGTATCCAGGTAGTTTGCAGGGATGACCATGAACTTGTTTGGTCATTTACCCCTCTATGTACATGTCAATAACAACAACATTGCTTATTAACGTGCCTGCTAGGCAGATAAGTCGGACAGAACTTTATTATATCTGTAAGCTTAGCGTGATGGCATATCAACAACATATCGACGGGATCTCTAGCCAAACTGTTCTGTTCACAAGGCAGAGAGTCGACGGGATCTCTAGCCAGACTGTTCTGATCACAAGGCAGGGTGTCGACAGAAGCTCAAGTCAGTCTGTTCTGATCACAGGGGCAGAGAGTCGACAGACGCTCAAGTCAGTCTGTTCTGATCACAAGGCATGGTGTCGACAGAATCTCGCGCCAAACTGTTCTGATCACAGGGGCAGAGAGTCGACAGACGCTCAAGTCAGTCTGTTCTGATCACAGGGGCAGAGAGTCGACAGAATCTCGAGCCAGACTGTTCTGATCACAAGGCAGGGTGTCGACAGAAGCTCAAGTCAGTCTGTTCTGATCACAGGGGCAGAGAGTCGACAGAAGCTCAAGTCAGTCTGTTCTGATCACAGGGGCAGAGAGTCGACAGAATCTCGCGTCAAACTGTTCTGATCACAGGGGCAGAGAGTCGACAGAATCTCGAGCCAGACTGTTCTGATCACAAGGCATGGTGTCGACAGAATCTCGCGCCAAACTGTTCTGATCACAGGGGCAGAGAGTCGACAGACGCTCAAGTCAGTCTGTTCTGATCACAGGGGCAGAGAGTCGACAGAATCTCGAGCCAGACTGTTCTGATCACAAGGCAGGGTGTCGACAGAAGCTCAAGTCAGTCTGTTCTGATCACAGGGGCAGAGAGTCGACAGAAGCTCAAGTCAGTCTGTTCTGATCACAGGGGCAGAGAGTCGACAGAATCTCGCGTCAAACTGTTCTGATCACAGGGGCAGAGAGTCGACAGAATCTCGAGCCAGACTGTTCTGATCACAAGGCATGGTGTCGACAGAATCTCGCGCCAAACTGTTCTGATCACAGGGGCAGAGAGTCGACAGACGCTCAAGTCAGTCTGTTCTGATCACAGGGGCAGAGAGTCGACAGAATCTCGAGCCAGACTGTTCTGATCACAAGGCATGGTGTCAACAGAATCTCGCGCCAAACTATTCTGATCACAGGAGCAGAGAGTCGACAGAATCTCGAGCCAGCCTGTTTTGATCACAGGAGCAGAGAGTCCACAGAATCGCTAGCCAGACTGTTCTGATCACAGGGGCAGAAAGTCCAAAGAATCGCTAGCCAGACTGTTCTGATCACAAGGCAGGGTGTCGACAGAATCTCGAGCCAGCCTGTTCTGATCACAGGAGCAGAGAGTCCACAGAATCGCTAGCCAGACTGTTCTGATCACAGGGGCAGAGAGTCGACAGAATATCGAGCCAAACTGTTCTGATCACAGGGGCAGAAAGTCCACAGAATCGCTAGCCAGACTGTTCTGATCACAGGGGCAGATAATCGACAGGATCTCGAGCCAGACTGTTCTGATCACAAGGCATGGTGTCGACAGAATCTTGAGCCAGACTGTTCTGATCACAAGGCAGGGTGTCGACACAATCTCGAGCCAGCCTGTTCTGATCACAGGAGCAGAGAGTCGAGAGAGTCTCGAGCCAGCCTGTTCTGATCACAGGGGCAGAAAGTCCACAGAATCGCTAGCCAGACTGTTCTGATCACAGTGGCAGATAATCGACAGGATCTCGAGCCAGACCGTTCTGATCACAAGGCATGGTGTCGACAGAATCTCGAGCCAGCCTGTTCTGATCACAGGGGCAGAGAGTCGACAGAATGTCGAGCCAGACTGTTCTGATCACAGGGGCAGAGAGTCGACAGAATCTCGAGGCAGACTGTTCTGATCACAGGGGCAGAGAGTTGACAGAATCTCGAGCCAGACTGTTCTGATCACAAGGCATGGTGTCGACAGAATATCGAGCCAAACTGTTCTGATCACAGGGGCAGAGAGTCGACAGAATCTCGAGACAGACTGTTCTAATCACAGGGGCAGAGAGTCGACAGAATCTCGAGCCAAACTGTTCTGATCACCGGGGCAGAGAGTCGACTGAATCTCGAGCCAAACTGTTCTGATCACAGGGGCAGATAATCGACAGGATCTCTGACCAGACTATTCTGAATACAGGGGAAAGGTGTCGACGGGATCTCTGACCAGGCTGATCTGACCACAGCAGAGGGTGTGTCTCTCGGGACTGTTATTATGTATCAGAACTGTTATGAATTGTCGGGCCTGTGTTGATATTTCGGGGCCGTTATGTTGTATCGGATGTCGGACGCTGAATGTTGGTCTAATACCTTTGAGATTCTAGCTCTGAGCAGATGTATCACATTCCTAAGATGTATTAAAGTAAAGTGTTCTTGTTTTACGTTACAGTACCAGAGACCTCATCAAACAGGCAATCCTTGACAACGACTTTATGAAAAATCTTGACATGGGTCAGATCCGAGAGATCGTTGATTGTATGTATCCAGTGGAATATACCCAGGACAGTCTCATCATTAATGAGGGCGAGATTGGCTCTCTGGTGTACGTCATGGAAGGTAAGGGCTATAACTCTCACAAGTATTGACATGTAATGATCATAACTGTCAGAATTGTTGAAAGGTAGTGGTCATAATCCTTACAATTATTGAAAGATAAGGAGAATGAAAAATAATTTCGTACTGTTAGAATATCGTGCAATATTGACTTTCTGTGTAACTGATAATGAAGCTTGATGTGACCATTCGGAGCTTATTTTAATTCGATGCGTTTATTAATTGTCTATTTTTGTTGTGTTTCTCATTGTTTTGATAAAAGAACCGACTCCAATAACACCAGTAACATCCTCTTCCAATGACCTGACATGGTACTTATAAGGCAACGATTTCATAGTTCGTTTATGATAGTTAGCAAATTATATTCTGATCACAACGTTGTTCGGAAGCACAACGAAAACCTTACATTCGAGCCCAGATCTTAACGGAGTACTTAAACATCTCAGTCCTTGCTTCCGAGACCAGGTCGAACATAAACAATTACTGAAGTTTTTTCCCCAATACTTACAGATTAAAAGAAACGTGTGAAATGCGTGTATAATACAAATTATCAGATTTGATTTCGATGAGACCAAACATGCACTGTATCAAGTCAGACTAAGAGATCATCAGAGTCCCGTGTACAGTGTACTAGTGTAGCCCTGCATTGTCATCTAGCTCATGTCGATCTGTGCCCCTGTATTTTCATCATTCTCGTGTTTAATTTTTCCTTATGATGTCATCGCCTTCATGTCGACCAATGCCCTGTATTTTCATCGACCTTATGTTGACCAGTGCAGTCTAATGCCATCACCCTCATGTTGCCCAGTGCCCTCTAATGTCATCATTCTCATGTCGATCTGTGCCCAGTGACACGTATCTCGATATTTTCCTCCACCAAGCTGATTGATAAGCGTGATGTTTTCAATTTCTCTGCTGTAAATTTTCCATTTCTTGGTAGCAACAATCCCGCAACCCCAACATAAGTTGATATGAAGTGATGCTCCCTCGTATTGATCTCTGCCCCTTATCTTATCTCCCTACTGTGGTTGCTCACAACTTCGATATGAAGTAAGGCTTATTCGTATTGATCTCTGCCCCTGATGATTATCTCCCTCCTGTAGTTGCCCACAACTTCGATATGAAGTAAGGCTTCCGCGTATGGATCTCTGCCCCTTATCTTATCTCCCTACTGTGGTTGCCCACAACTTCGATATGAAGTAAGGCTTGTTCGTATGGATCTCTGCCCCTGGATGATTATCTCCTTCCTGTGGTTGCCCACAACTTCGATATGAAGTAAGGCTTCCGCGTATGGATCTCTGCCCCTTATCTTATCTCCCTACTGTGGTTGCCCACAACTTCGATATGAAGTAAGGCTTGTTCGTATGGATCTCTGCCCCTGATGATTATCTCCTTCCTGTGGTTGCCCACAACTTCGATATGAAGTAAGGCTTCCGCGTATGGATCTCTGCCCCTTATCTTATCTCCCTACTGTGGTTGCCCACAACTTCGATATGAAGTAAGGCTTGTTCGTATGGATCTCTGCCCCTGATGATTATCTCCTTCCTGTGGTTGCCCACAACTTCGATATGAAGTAAGGCTTCCGCGTATGGATCTCTGCCCCTTATCTTATCTCCTTCCTGTGGTTGCCCACAACTTCGATATGAAGTAAGGCTTCCGCGTATGGATCTCTGCCCCTTATCTTATCTCCCTACTGTGGTTGCCCACAACTTCGATATGAAGTAAGGCTTCCGCGAATGGATCTCTGCCCCTTATCTTATCTCATTCCTGTGGTTGCCCACAACTTCGATATGAAGTAAGGCTTCCGCGAATGGATCTCTGCCCCTGATGATTATCTCCTTCCTGTGGTTGCCCACAACTTCGATATGAAGTAAGGCTTCCGCGAATGGATCTCTGCCCCTTATCTTATCTCCTTCCTGTGGTTGCCCACAACTTCGATATGAAGTAAGGCTTCCGCGAATGGATCTCTGCCCCTGATGATTATCTCCCTCCTGAGGTTGGCCAGAACTTGGATTTGACGTAAAGCTCCTTCGCTGGGATCTAAATATATATTCCATGGCTTCTGTGACGAAGCACAGGGGCAGGTTGCAGCGTTTTAATGAAGGAGGGCTCGTGTAACATACTATAAATAACTACAATAAAAGAAATCAACCAATGAATTTGTCCTTTGTAAAATTGCCTCGTTCCTATTTCTGTAATTACAACAATGGCGGCTGGTTTAATTTTAATGACGTACCACACGAAATGAAGTCTGTTTTTGAGACTATTTTAGAACTGAATACTTTACTTATGTAACTGACGGAGATCCTCTCACGCGATACCAGCCTAATTTGATCTGAATTTCAGCGGACATACATAGCTACATCTGGGAAATTGTCGGTCTTGTTTCAGAATCACATTGAGTGAAAAGTTAGTAAATGTAGGTAATTTATGTAAATATGTGACAAGATGAAAAAAAATGAAATAGTATTTGGCCGAATACCGGCGATTTTTTCGCTGGTAAATTTCTCTCTCGTGTTTTGTTGTTATACGAGTTATAGACCTCTGTGCTTAGAGGCTGTACATAAATCATTGCTTTAAAATGAAAAGATATCATCATTTTCAACTCGCGGCAACTGTTGCTGTTTTTGCTTGCTCGCACTTGTTGAGAGAATGTGGCGTACAGGAAAACCATGGTAAGGTGATTGTCGGTTAGATAGATATGCCACTAATTGGTACCGACACCTAGCTAGTCGATCTGAATGACAGGGACTTTGGTGTAACAGGCGGTGTTATAACCAGGGATAGCATGATGCACATTGTACCTAAAGCTTCGGTTAACTTAACCTGGTGGCTATAGCAAGGGTTAGCATGAAACACATTGTACCTAAAGCTTCGGCTAACTTAACCTGGCGGCTGTAGTTAGGGTTAGCTTGGCCTGATACATATAACAAAGGTTAACTTGAATGGTACTTTTAACTTTGATGAACTTGACCTGGTGCCGGTAACTACGGTTTGCTTTGCATATTATCTACAACAAATGTTAGCTTAAATAGAAGCTATAACTCAGGCTAGCTTAGCCTGGTACCTAGAGTCATGGTTACCTTGGCTTGGTATCTTTAACTACGGCTAGCTTGACCCGGTGTATATCATCATCATCATCATAGACTACGTCACTATTCTAAACATCGTCATCATCACCATAGACTACGTCACTATTCTAAACATCGTCGTTATCATCATCATAGACTACGTCACTATTCTAAACATCGTCATCATCACCATAGGCTACGTCACTATTCTAAACATCGTCATCATCACCATAGACTACGTTACTATTCTAAACATCGTCATCATCATCATCATAGACTACGTCACTATTCTAAACATCGTCATCATCATCATCATAGACTACGTCACTATTCTAAACATCGTCATCATCATCATCATAGACTACGTCATTATTCTAAACATCGTCATCATCACCATAGACTACGTTACTATTCTAAACATCGTCATCATCATCATCATAGACTACGTCACTATTCTAAACATCGTCATCATCATCATAGACTACGTCACTATTCTAAACATCGTCATCATCATCATCATAGACTACGTCACTATTCTAAACATCATCATAGATTACGTCACTATTCTAAACATCGTCTTCATCATAGACTACGTCATTGTCCTAAACATTATCATATTTAAAGAGAGTAACAATTACTACTGTCATTTACAATATAATACCACGAAAATTATACAACTCTCTGTAAATTCTGCACAGCCATACTGAAGCTTTCTCGCCAGGATAACATAAAACCTGATTATAATGGTAAATTTGAAAATAAATTCATGCTGTGCTTACTGCTGATGTTAATACGTTCCTAAATCATAGTGTTTTTGTATTTTTGACATGTATAAACTGAATCCATTGTATGTACACTTTAAGATTCCTACCGTAATCAAATTGAGACGGATGTCTGCATAACACTTACACTTCATTATAAAATGGTATTCATCTTCCGTATCATTTCATTACACAAATTATTCTTTTTTTCTTCCTCCGAGAGCACCTTTTTACCGCTCAATTTATGGGTCATCGGCCTGATAAACGAAGCTTACAGGGTAATTTTAACATGATACCTATAATTAGGGTTAACTGGATCTGGAACCTATAACTAGGATTCGCTTGACGTGGTACCAATAACTAGGGTAGCTAGACCATGTGGATATAACTAGTATTAACTTGGTACTTATAACTAAGGTTGACTTGACCTGACACCTATAACTAAGATAAACTTGACCTGATACATATAACTAAGGCTTAACCTGACTTATTACTAGGTTTAACTTGATGTGGAAACTATAACCTCAGTTAGCTTGATCTGGTACCTGTAACTACAATGTCGGATTAACTTGTTACTTATAACTAAGTTTGGTTTGATCCGGTACCTATAACGGGGATTAACTTAGTTAATTAACTAAGGTTAGTTATACCTGATACATATAATTATGATTGAATCATTAAATGGTTATATCACTAATCCTTAATCACTATGGATGTACAATGTATAGTAGTGTGTCGCTCACATTTAACATATGTGTATTTAGAGAAAACTTGGCATTATATTTTGGAAGTCCTCAAGCGTTACGGAATACATCATGTCCTTCCGTCAACTTGGAATGCCAGGTTCTGATGATATATTCCGCTGTTGTTATTCTTATTCCACGCCCCGGGTATGTTATTAGTGTTAAATTCCCTGTCCCTGGGCCACTATTAATCAGCACTGTCTACATTGCAGAACAGTACCTAACACAGCGTATCAGGTGGAATAGTTAGGTAATGTACTCAGGCAGAACTTGGCATACACTATTGGCACCGTTTACTGCATCAGTGTGGAGGCTTTATTGTAATATATTTGTTATAAACAGGGAAATGTTTTATTTCATTCAGACCAGTTTTTATACCGTAAAGATTGAAAAGATCTTACCATATTATACACCAACAATGAAACTCCAGTTATTTCCTGTGATTGTACCTTCCAACTGCGTGCACGTGTAAACTGAAATAAAACATATAAACAACTGGTTTACATCTTTTATCTTTAACACACAAATGCCCTCTTTTATAGTCCACTGGGTTCTATAAATAATCAGCCAGTTTGTTTTCAGTGCTGATGGCAATTGGCATTTTGTCTGTATTATAAACATCCGGCAATCTTACAACCAGAATGATTTGTTTTAGTGAAATGGAACTATTGTGTAACGGGAAGTTGTGAGAATAGCGTGCACCGAAACACCCCTATCTATATGTACACATATTGGGTTAGTTTTGTGTATTGTTACTATCACTATCTTCTACAACAAGATCGGTTGTTTCGGAAATAGTGCTAGGAAATGTACGTGAATCTGTTTCCTGTAAGATAGCATAAAGCAATGTCTATTTGAATCAGACGGACATGTCGGTAGCATGTTACACATGTTTTTAGAGGTAAAGGTCGTGGAAATGGCGGGAAATACGATACGTAACTTCCTGTTGATTCAGACTCCGAAACGTTGCGATCGACAATTTTCTCAAGGTATCATGTGGCTGTAAGCTAGATATTTTTGTTTACGGACGCCACTTATATGTTACCAGGGAATCTCGGTGATGGCAAAGGATACATTAGCATCAGCGACATTTATGTACCTTGTACCATGTGACAAGCAGCTACGTATACATTGTACCACGTGACAAGCGGCTACGTATACATTGTACCATGTGACAAGCAGCTACGTATACATTGTACCATGTGACATGCGGCTACGTATACATTGTACCATGTGACAAGCGGCTACGTATACATTGTACCATGTAACATGCGGCTACGTATACATTGTACCATGTGACAAGCGGCTACGTATACATTGTACCACGTGACAAGCAGCTATGTATGTGACATTGTACCATGTGACAAGCGGCTACGTATGCATTGTACCATGTGACAAACGGCTACGTATACATTGTACCATGTGACAAGCGGCTACGTATACATTGTACCATGTGACATGCGGCTACGTATACATTGTACCATGTGACAAGCGACTACGTATACATTGTACCACGTGAAAAGCGGCTACGTATACATTGTACCATTTGACAAGCAGTTACGTATACATTGTACCATGTGACATGCGGCTACGTATACATTGTACCATGTGACAAGCGGCTACGTATACATTGTACCACGTGACAAGCGGCTACGTATACATTGTACTACGTGACAAGCGGCTACGTATACATTGTACCACGTGACAAGCAGCTACGAACACATTGTACCACGTGACAAGCGGCTACGTATACATTGTACCATGTGACAAGCAGCTATGTATGTGACATTGTACCATGTGACAAGCAGCTACGTATGCATTGTACCATGTGACAAGCGGCTACGTATACATTGTGAAATGTGACAAGCGGCTCGTTTATATCGTACCATGTGACAAACGGCTGTGTTTGCATCGTATCATGTGACAAACGGCTGTGTGGCCATCGCAGCATTGACTACCGTTGTTACATACTTTTCATCATGTGACGAATAGATGTATTAATCGTGTCATGAGAAATAACGGCTGTGTACAAACGGCTCGTAGGCAAACGGATGTGTATAACGATTACATTATAGTTTGATTACAAAGCAGCTGTATTATGTAATTTCAGTAAATAATTAGAGGTAGACTTCTTGCATATGCATATACAACGTTTATATATATATATTGCTCTTGTTTGTGTTTGTACATGTATATAGGGTTTTAGTGATGATTATTCCAACTTTGTACATTTTTTATGCTTAACGAATGAACAGTACGTCACGCCCAAATAATGCTCTGGTACAAGCAGAAACACAGATGGTAATTATTATCAGTGATTGTTAAAATGTTAACGATATCTCTGGGCCTGGCTCTACTATTAAGAGGTCTTGTGATGTATAATGAGTCTGTGATAATTAGTTGATATGTTACTCTAGCTTGGCCGTTACCAGGAAGTCTATTAAGACCGAATATGAGGAATCCGCCCTGTGTTCATCGTATACTACGTACCTCACGTTTTAAAAGTTTGGATGTTAGTTAAATGAAATTAACAAAATGGTCACTAATAATTATCTTTTTTTATTCTGTGTATCTAGTCACTTGTAATATATAACGGTAGCTGAGAGAGAGAGAGAGAGAGAGAGAGAGAGAGAGAGAGAGAGAGAGAGAGAGAGACAGACAGAGAGAGAGAGAGAGAGAGAGAGAAGCTGAGTTGGAACGATGAACGTGTTTTTAGATGTAGAGCATCATCCTTTCGCACGAGTCATAGAGGACATCTCCGATATCCGTGTGTTTCATTCGCAGTATGGCCATCGAGTACTATCTGATATGTACATGTAAATTGTATAAACTTCAGTTATGATGAAAATGTCGTCGCAGACATTAAAATATAGTTTAACTGAAATTCGTCTTGGAATACATGTTTCCGTGTTATCAATTGATAAAAACATTGTAGATAAAACGTTCAATCATTGCTCAGATCTGTAAGTAAAATAAACTCCTCCAAAACACATTCCGCATTCTCCCCTATTTGTGTAAATGTGATCTCCCCACAACTAGCCATCTTTCCTTGTCTTATTTTTGTACGTCACTTCTCATCCGAAAAAAAACAATTGAGAGTTCTTCTCCTGATTAAAAACATCTTCACGTTCGGTTTATCATCAAATAACTACTGTCGCATATTATCAAATTTCGAACCAAATGCTTTCATAGTGGATCGTGTTATCTGAAGGACTAGTGGGTTTACATTTTTTTTCAAATTTCATAAAAAAGATTGGTCATTTATAAAATTTCTGTCCAATCAAAATCATTTGCGTTTTCCCCTTCCTTTTTTTAGCAAACTGACAACATGAAACAGTTACACATGACAAGTAGATCCCTGTGAATGAGATAAATAAATGGATGTGTCCTTCTCTAATATTAAACTGTCAGTCGATACAATATTTATTTCGGTAATTAACCTTCTATCGAACCTATGGTGTTAACTTTTTTATAATTATTATAATTTGAATACATAAGAGTGAACTGTTTAGGATTATGTTGGTTGGATCTATACAGTTTATATTTAGTAACAGTGAGGGGGAGGGGGAACATTTAATTCCCGTCAATCATATAAACAATAAGAAACCATGGCCGTGTGTACTGTGGTCGTGTCTAATAGGTAAACAAAGTGTTAAACCCGGACATGCTATAAAGTCACTGTGTCTATCATGACAGATGAACGTGTATTGTCATTATTATGGCTGGTTTTACATGCTCGGTGCTGTCGTAATGGGGAAAAATCTTCTGTTTCAGGACATCCTGTTCTGCGCGCGCTGCGCCCGACTCTTCCTCGAACAAGTCGTTAAAACGAAAATGGGGAGTCGTCACATTTATCATAAACCCATATCTGTTATTATATTATAAAAGAACGTTTGTGTTTATTATCTACATTTGTATTTTCAGAGGGGAAGGTGGAAGTGACCAAAGATTCGACAAAACTTTGTACCATGGGACCGGCAAAAGTGTTTGGGGAACTGGCCATCCTCTACAACTGTACCCGAACAGCTAGTGTCAAAGGTCAGTATACATCACACTCGTACAGCTAGTGTCAAAGGTCAGTATACATCACACCCGTACAGCAAGTGTCAAAAGTCAGTATACATTACACCCGTACAGCAAGTGTCAAAAGTCAGTATACATTACACCCGTACAGCAAGTGTCAAAGGTCAGTATACATCACACCCGTACAGCAGGTGTCAAAGGTCAGTATACATCACACCCGTACAGCAGGTGTCAAAGGTCAGTATACATCACACCCGTACAGCAGGTGTCAAAGGTCAGTATACATCACACCCGTACAGCAAGTGTCAACGGTCAGTATACATCACACCCAAACAGCAGGGGTCAAAGGTTGTTTTACATTGTACCCAAGGTCAGTACCCGTACAGTGCTGAAGAACGTTATACATTGTACTCGTGTATCAAGTGTCAAAGACTGTAGGGAAGACACAAGTGAATAGCACCATTAATACAAATGTACATATAAAACTGCGTCATCCTTCGGATTACATTGTATCGTATTAGCTTGTGTCAAAGGTAAGTATACATTGTACCCTCAGTTTTAATTTTGATTAGAAAATTGAAATGGACGACATGTTAATTAATTCTTATCTAATTGGTAGAGGGTTGTAGTTCTGTGTATCATGTACACTTTTTATAAATGTCTTTAATTCTGGACAAATATTGTGCCAACATTTAAAGGGGCCCACATTCGTTGACTGCAATAGAAATCTTTTCACGTCTTTATTTAACATTGGTGTATTAATATTCGATGAAATATAGTATGATAAGAGACGCCAGTTTGGTTTCCGGAAAGACTTATCAACTGTGGTTGTTATTTTCACATTACAAACTTCAATGAATAGATTATTGGAAAACAAGAACAGACTGCACTGCTGCATTATTATTTATAGGAAAGTTTTCGGCTTCAGTAATAGACCAAATAGGTGTAGTAGATTAATCAAAGAATGTTTGGAAGGAATTATGTGAACAATTATTAGATTATTGAACGGACAATTCTGATGCTGTGTAAAATACAGTGGGTTTCTTATTTTGAATATTAGAACGGATTATTTCACGGAGAAGTTGTCCCCGGTTTTGTACTCTTTATATGTCCACGATTTTGTACTCTTTATATGTCAACGATTTTGAAATGCAATTTATTAATCATCACTATCCAAGTATTTAACTACACTAACTAAACCTGGTTGTCCCCATGTACGCTGAGGATACTGTTATTTTAGCAGAGTCTCCAGAGGGTCTTTATGATTTATTATACTCCAACTATACATTACACAGCATAGTGGGCTTTAACAGTCAATATCGATAACCAAAGTTGTAGATATCAGAAATGGCGGAATTCTTAGGGAGAATGAAGTATGGTTTTACATGATTTAACTGTTATAGGTATGCTTATAGATTTTAATGTTAATTCAGAGAAACCCAGATAAGGGTCGCGGATCAAGGCAGGAAAGTCTTGTATGCAATTGCTTAAGTGTGTAGAGATAAAATTATCTTGATCTTTGATATATCTGGAGTCAAATAGTATATAATAATTAGAAATAGATTGTGTGATATTTCTCGATGGAAATATCAAGTCACCATAACATCGTCTTCGAGTTATATTTTTCAATACTTAACAGATGTTTTTACTTTATAAAATAATGTACACGTAATTAAAGTAGGTAACCGTGAATTATGAACTTACCAGAGTTCGGATGTCTTCATATAAACTTAATATAGAAGTTGGCTGATTAAGTTATAGTGTACAAGATAGAAGAAAATGTATCAAGTGCAATCTTGACGAGATTGAAGAGGAATACCATTCCATAATTGTCTGTTCGTATTTTCGAAATTTTCATAAAAAATAATTAAACCCTGTTAGAGAAGAAAACCAAGCGTGTAAAATCCATACAAATCCTGTGTTCTGCTGATGTATCTGACTTAAACAGTTTGGGGGAACATCTACTTCTGACTTAGAAACTATGGGATTCTGATATTGCTGTTTAGAATTTAAGGTGTGGTACTATGATTTATATACTCATTTCTAGAATTTCTAACCCTATTTCTATAATAATGTCTATCCCTGGTCTATCATTTCTTACCCTATCTTTATAATTTCTAATCTTATTTCTAGAATTTCTAACCCTATTTCTATTATTTCTAACCCTATCTCTATAATTTCTAACCCTATCTCTATAATTTCTATCCCTATTTCTATTATTTCTAACCCTATCTCTATAATTTCTAACCCTATTTCTATTATTTCTAACCCTATCTCTATAATTTCTAATCCTATTTCTATAATTTCTATCCCTATCTCTATAATTTCTAACCCTATTTCTATAATTTCTAACCCTATCTTTATAATTTCTATCTCTATTTCTAGAATTTCTAACCCTATCTTTATAATTTCTATCCCTATTTCTATAATTTCTAACCCTATTTCTAGAATTTCTAATCCTATTTCTATAATTTCTATCCCTATCTCTATAATTTCTAACCCTATTTCTATAATTTCTATCCCTATCTCTATAATTTCTAATCCTATTTCTATAATTTCTATCCCTATCTCTATAATTTCTATCCCTCTCTCTATAATTTCTAACCCTATCTTTATAATTTCTAACCCTATTTCTATAATTTCTAACCCTATTTTATAATTTCTAATCCTATTTCAATAATTTCTAATCCTATTTCTATAATTTCTATCCCTATCTCTATAATTTCTAACCCTATTTCTATAATTTCTATCCCTATCTCTATAATTTCTAATCCTATTTCTATAATTTCTATCCCTATCTCTATAATTTCTATCCCTCTCTCTATAATTTCTAACCCTATCTTTATAATTTCTAATCCTATTTCAATAATTTCTAATCCTATTTCTATAATTTCTATCCCTATCTCTATAATTTCTATCCCTCTATAATTTCTAACCCTATCTTTATAATTTCTAACCCTATTTCTATAATTTCTAATCCTATTTCTATAATTTCTATCCCTATTCTATAATTTCTATCCCTATCTCTATAATTTCTATCCCTCTCTCTATAATTTCTAACCCTATCTCAATAATTTCTAATCCTATTTCTATAATTTCTATCCCTATCTCTATAATTTCTAACCCTATTTCTATAATTTCTAACCCTATTTCTATAATTTCTAACCCTATTTCTATAATTTCTAACCCTATTTCTATAATTTCTAACCCTATTTCTATAATTTCTATCCCTATCTTTATAATTTCTATCCCTATCTCTATAATTTCTAATCCTATTTCTATAATTTCTAACCCTATCTCTATAATTTCTAACCCTATTTCTATAATTTCTAACCCTATCTTTATAATTTCTATCCCTATTTCTATAATTTCTAACCCTATTCTATAATTTCTAATCCTATTTCTATAATTTCTAACCCTATCTCTATAATTTCTAACCCTATTTCTATAATTTCTAACCCTATCTCTATAATTTCTAACCCTATTTCTATAATTTCTAACCCTATTTCTATAATTTCTAACCCTATTTCTATAATTTCTAACCCTATCTTTATAATTTCTATCCCTATTTCTATAATTTCTAACCCTATTTCTATAATTTCTAATCCTATTTCTATAATTTCTATCCCTATCTCTATAATTTCTAACCCTATTTCTATAATTTCTAATCCTATTTCTATAATTTCTAACCCTATCTCTATAATTTCTAACCCTATCTATAATTCTAACCATAGAATTTCTAACCCTATTTCTATAATTCTAACCATTTTTTCTAGAATTTCTAACCCTATCTCTATAATTTCTAACCCTATTTCTATAATTCTAACCATTTTTTCTAGAATTTCTAACCCTATTTCTATGATTTCTGTCTTGAGTTTTATACTTTCTATCCCTATGTCTTAAATTTGCATTCCTTTTTACTAACATCCTGGTCGTCTATTTACATGTATACATAAGTATCTCTGTCACGAGTCGTTGTTGTCATAGTTACCCAGTATTCCACTGTATTTTACGTAATTCATAAATATTTTGACGCCTAAAGGTATATCACTCGTCAGTAATTTATATCATTGATGGACATGGTTTATGCTATATGTAATATCTTAAAGGCCGAAAGATCAAAGCAATAGAAGATAGTATACCTTGTCTAAACATATCCCATTTCCTGTAGACTGGCATTTATAGCCGGTATTGAAGCCACAACTTGCCCAGTAAAAAACGTTACACTGCAACTTATTGTAGAGACCAAAGCAGCTAAAGGGAGTTAATCCTCCTTTAGTCCAGAAGCTGGTAATGGTGCGCCCCGCTATTGGAGGTTGGTGGATTTTAAGAAACAGCGACTTTATGTTGCTCGCTGTCCATGTGCCATATAATATATATACAAAAGAAGTTGCTATGATTAATTTGACACATTACTCGTGATTATTTTCGATAACACTTTGTGATAAGTGTAACAGAAACGATGCTTGACGTAGCATCAAATTAAATCATGTCGGAAACCTGATCAGTTTCTGATATCTGATTTTACATGAAGATATCAGATAGTAGATGAAATTCTAAGATGTTTTGAAAGCTAGCATTCAGTTTTTTTCTGTTTGAAATGTATGATAGTGTATACAAGATGTAAGGATACTAAATGATGTTTCCCGTGGAATCATACTTCCACTTGAACAAAAAGGAAATCAAAATGTTTTTGAACAACAAATATTAAGGTAACATGGAGTGAAGGACAAGGCGATATCTTATCATTTAGTAAATTTGACAGATTTAGGATATCTGGTATTTGTAACTGAAAGTATATTAACACGTGCGTAAACCTCTTAACAGCTACATCATAGGTATTCAGGTGCGCACCGTTAGTGTGTAATGGCACAGGACAGTGTATTTCATGCTGTAAGGAATGTTCTAAGTTTGTTGGTAGTCTGATAGGAACATACACATACAGTTAAACATGCGATAAAGACAACCTTTATACAACGGTCACTTGTCTATAAAGGCCACTTTTGTGGTTCCCTATGTAATACAATTCATAGTATTTGAACGTCTATATAAAGGCCATCTGTTTATAAAGGTCGCTTTTATCTGCTCCCTGGAGTGGCCTCAATAGACAGGTTTGATTGTAATGTTAGAATTAACACATTGAAACCATAACATTACAAACGAATTAATAGTTAAAATTTAAATTATCTTTATTTTGATTGTTCGCAGCCATCACTGCTTGTAAGTTATGGGCGATAGACCGGCCATGTTTCCAGAGCATCATGATGAGGACTGGTCTCATGAGACACACGGAAAACATGGAATTCCTGAGAAGGTAAGTCACATGTGTCTGTTTCATGCACCCGTTTATGTTAGAGTTGTCCCCCTTAGAACAGGTGGTACGCAATCTTTACATTGTGTAGTTAACTAACCAAACTGACCAACATGGATCACGATAGGACGACATGTTGTCTTAATCCTGACGTAAGACAGTATATTCCACCAATGTAAGGCGCATATTTACAGACTGTCGATTAATATGTACCAATCCATACCCGGAAAGTCAAAACAAGTCATACGTAAGATGTTGTTTTAGAGATGATAATATGAACGGTATTGAGAGTCAGTGAGACAAAACTTCTAGACAAACGTATCCCTTAAACAATCTGGTGCCCATATCAAACATCATCAGGATGTCCCGGTTCCATGGAGATGTTAGTTAAGTTTATAGAATTTTTTTTATGATTTATAGGCACTTTATCGTACAGTGATAATCAAATCCTTAAAATGAAATTAATATAAAGTTGGGTTTGTTTCGTTTGTCACCGGACAAAGATGGCCAAGAAAATGTACATGGATCATATATATATATATTTATGTTGATTCTTCAAGGTAATCGTTTCATGTCGATAAGAATGGCAATCTCATTATTATTAGGCAATGCGCAATCTTACTGAAAGCACCATTCTGAATTAGAGTTAGCTCCCTTTGTACAAGACGTACTTTCCTCCACTTTTGGTAGGCATGATGTGATATTTCCTTGTAATTATGCAAGTTTGATCTTGACAAACATTTGTATTGGATCAGATATTTTTCAATCTGATTTGTCGATGTTATTTCTCCTTCTTCAGTACCACCATGTAATGTAAATTGTAGGTTCCAAAACTAGTCTTGTGAAACTTGGTGCATTGTTCAATCGTCAAAATATGTCATTTTGACACCTCATTAAATACAAGTCACTGTTGGTAATGTTAACAGTAGTTACCTGCCTGAGTACAGCTTTTCTCGGTTCCGTATTTTTGTATGGGTTCGTTCCGTATTGTACCGTTCCGTAATTTTGTATATCTCACGCTTTAAACCGGAAATTACATCAACAGGAAATAATGTGATTCTATCCGGGTTGGTTAAAAACTAATTTCACGAACAAATTTATACCGTTGCGGGTTTCGAATTTTTGATATCTGTGTTTGTTCGCTTTTTCGAATTACTTGGACTTTGATTGGTCGTAAACTCACAGTCCGTGCTGTAAAAAGCTAATCACACGCAGTTTGTTGGTTTTGGCTGTGTCTGTTTTCAACTGCTTTGAATTTCCATATGAAATACCATAATGCGTTCGCTGGGCTCGCTATAATTAGATAAACGTGTAGTCATAAGCTATGTAGCTATATATAACGTAAGTCATAAGCTTTATAAATTGACACACAAGTCGAAAGTTCTCTCAACTTATGAGTCGGGACATAAAGGCTTTATACATGGATACACGTTGTAAGCTCTTTGAATAAATGACTGGACTTTAATGCTGTTCAAATTGAGAGTAGTCGCCAAATTAAAGGGTGTTACTGAGTGGACACAAGGAACATTCTGTATAAAGTAACCCAGCTCTAAACCATTCTCGGCCCTCATCGTCGCTGTAAGAATGACACGAAGGGAAGTAACTCTGGGAAATAAGAATGACTGTAAAGGGACACTTTAGCTCTACTGCTAGCGTAAACGTGTGCACCTGTATTCATCGAAACATCATGTTGGGAATCTATACTGTTCGTACTGTATTGTGAATGGTTCGTTTTGACCTTGAGATGACCTTATTGTTATCATATACTCCTCTTGTTGTGCCGATTTCAACATGCATGAAACATGTACCAGAAAGGGTAATCACATTCTCTCTGTTAAAAATCGTGTAGCCTGGTACAAGGGCTTGCTAAGAAAATGTTTGTTGTAACTGAAATAGATACAAACACCGGCAGTTGGCCCACTCGAAATAGGTAAACGATGCATTTTGACGTGAAAGATCAAGCCTCGTGTATTCGTATGTAAGGGTTGTACAAGATAGTATATCCATACAAATTAAATTGGTACATTAATAAGATATTATACTAGGCATCAAAACAATATCTCAGACCGGGGGATATAAACTCGTTGTCCGACAGAGCTTCAAATGTGATACATTTTCCAAACGTCTGTGAATATTCCTGATATAGATTACTACTTGATAAGTCTTGGCATATCATCGTATGGAAAAAACAAGTTTATATCTGTTAACCTTGACTGAAAACATGTCCGTAACGTGAACATAAAGCCTGTCGAACTACTGAAACTGTTACATGTACGGTCCGTCAGTCCGCCATCATACACTGATGACGGTGTTAGAAAGATAGATAATGCGTTTTTGAAAAATGTTTTAAAACAGTTGATTCGTCACTTTCGTATCAAAGATGGTCTGTATCGTTGATAAGCATGTGACGAGGCACTAGATTTGCGCGAGATTTACCTAACTGCTGTGCTATCTTAGGTAACATATTCTGGATACGATGCAGTCGGTGCGATCTCGTATGATTACATGCTACATTCGCTGACATGGTCGTCCCATGAACAAGTCGGAAGACACTAAAATTGATAGTGCCGATCCATACTGATTTCGTGACTCAGGGAGTCCCAACGAAAATGATAGTAATGATTATTTTAGTTGCGTTTCCTAGAATTTGCCGCAATTTATTTCTAAGTCACTACTGTATATTTGTTCTTAAAAGTATATTTTTTTCAACAAAGGTGTCCATATTTACCATTGTTCACTAGAGAACTTCAGAAACCTAGATGATACTACAGTAGAGCCCGTCTTGTCCTCAACTTGTTTTCACTCAGATACGATCTCACCCTTATCCTAACATTCTACCCCAGAAAATGAGTCCACCTTTGCCCTAACATTCTACCCCACAGTATTAATCCGCCCTTATCCTAACATTGTACCCCGGAGTATGAGCCCATCATTATTCTAACATTGTACCTCGGAGTATGAGCCCATCATTATCCTAACATTGTACCTCGGAGTATGAGCCCGCCCTTATCCTAACATTGTACCTCGGAGTATGAACCTGCCCTTATCCTAACATTGTACCCCAGATTATGAGCCCATCCTTATCCTAACATTGTACCTCGGAGTATGAGCCCGCCCTTATCCTAACATTGAACCCCGGAGTATGAGCCCGTCTTTATCCTAACATTGTACCCATAACATTGTTATGAGCCCGCCCTTTCTAACATTGTACCCGGAGTATGAGCCCGCCCTTATCCTAACATTGTACCTCGGAGTATGAGCCCGCCCTTATCCTAACATTGTACCCCGGAGTATGAACCTGCCCTTATCCTAACATTGTACCCCGGAGTATGAACCTGCCCTTATCCTAACATTGTACCATGGAGTATGAACCTGCCCTTATCCTAACATTGTACCATGGAGTATGAACCTGCCCTTATCCTAACATTGTACCCCGGAGTATGACCCCATCCTTATCCTAACATTGTACCCCGGAGTATGACCCCATCCTTATCCTAACATTGTACCCCGGAGTATGAACCCATCCTTACCTTAACATTATTATTTTGGAAATAGATGTTTGTTCATCTTGAAAATATTATGTGGCTATAAACGTTATGGATTATATCGCGGAAAATTAATTTTTAGTGAACAGTCACCAATTTACATTTTGTACTTTCACTTTTCAACTTACGACGTCTTGTTCATATACTGTGATATTAGTAATAACTAATGGCTATTTGTCGACAATATTTACACATGACCTCTCAAAATGTTGGGCTTTTTTTCACGCTGATCGATGGTATACAGAACGGTTTACAGCTGTGTCCTTCGTTGACGTTTTCAGGGATGCCGCCATAGTTTAGCCCGACTTAATTTAGACTTTGACCGCGAGGTCAGTTATTGGTAGTCCGCGAACCGTTAACATATGTGTATTGTGATCGTTAAGGAACGATAACTCTAGTAGAGATCGACAAATAGTTGTTCGTCTGTTACTGAAATCTTGTGTTATCTTCAAAACTTAAAATCCTGTTTTCATCAGGATTCAAACTCATTCACATTTTTTGTTTAAAATATCTATACCAAGTGTACAATTTATAGACGTTTTATGGGCGTGTTCACACGGATTACATTTTGTGTATGATTAAATCACAATACATGAAACGTCTGAGGCGCCGACGTCGTCAATATTCATACGCCTTCCACGTGCTTTTGTTTACACACAATACACTTCGTCTTGCACTTGGACAAAGAAAACAGAGAAGCAAAATAATTATTCCCTTCATTTGGAGTGAGACTGGGGATCTCAACGCTCGGGGAAGATTATTAGACTCACGTCATCTAGGGTGAAATAGGCGGATGTCAATCCTCAGGGGAAGATTATGAAGCTGTCTAACGCGAGGCAAGCCTCTATTTCATTCTTATAAAGAATGAAAAATTCTACTTATCCTTGACATTCTATCCTGAAGTGCGAGCCCGCCCTGACTCGACCATTGTATCTTGGTGTATGAGCCCACCTTGTCTCCAACATTACTTCGGAGTAGGAGACTCGTTTTCAAATAATTCCCTTTAGGCCCAACTTAAGCCACAGAGGGATGCCAAGGACTCCATTACAAGTAATCGGTATTATGTCTGTTTTGAAATTGCTTGGATATGAAAACTACATGAAACTAATATCTAACACGCGGCCTTGGGGTGCAGTTGCATTTACTTCACAAAAACGCGCATACTCTCTAACAGGCGGGAGTTTGTGTAGTAGGCGATACCAATTTAATACCGTCTTCTCCTGTCTTTTGATGTTGAATGTATTCAATAAAATAAGTGTGTGTGCAAATCAAATCATACACAATTGAATCATAAGCATGTTCCACGCATAAAAGTCCAATTTTCAAAAAATTCTAAAAGAAGTAAACACGAGCATGTGACTCATTTCTGCGTTTTAGGGTGTCAATATAGCTTCCCCTAGCCTTCTATCAACACTGTGTTTTTATGGAAAATTATCGAAATATATATATGTTAACAGTGAATGATATGAGATATGCTCTGTGTAATCTGTCAGAGATTCAGCGCCCTATTTATGTTCTCAAAGTATTTATCAGTTTACTCCACCGATACCTCAAATAGCCCCGATATTACGGTTATAACACGCTGTTTATTTGTATAGCTTCTGGGTATCAGGGTTTGTTGTTCATTGTGTGATGAGCGCGTGTCATTACAGATACGTCATCAGATTACAGCACGCGCAACCTCTAAAACTCGGTCGTGTTGATGACTATCGATAGATTCTCAGGGAATCCTAGTCCTTACATTTTTCAACTTTCTCATTATGTAGGTCGTCCAGTACATTCTTTGTCTCCTGAAACGTAGGTATCAGGTTCTGTAGTAATTCCTGTAGTAACACATTATTTAAATGGACAAGGAAAGATTGCAATTATAAACACAAGCAACAGCAAGGCATCCAAAAATAGGACAGAACGAACTGGTGATAATTTTTAATCTTCAAAGTGTTTCCACACAAAATTGAATAAATCATATTTTTTAGCGAACATACTCACATATCAAATGATTAAACAGTGAGCATGGTGTGTTTATTGGAATATATAGCAGTGAACTTCCCTGATTATGAGGACAACGAACTCCGAAATATTCATGTTTACCAGAAAATTTATGCAAGCCCGTTAAGCGATCGTTCAATATTGAGCCAATCCGGGTCGTTGGTAGGATGGACCAAACAGACAGCTAAGCTCATTAGACGTGCATCAGACTGGTGACACCAGTAGTGAGCGTGGGACGTTCCTAAAGGAGAACCAAAAGATATATGAAGCATTTTGTGATTAGTGTACTTTCACCAGAATATTTGTACAAAGGACTCCTAAGTGCCTAATCGGTCCACATTCATGGAGGTATGCGATGCGCGGATGTTCGTTGAATTGTCTTCTCTGTCCCAACAGGTGGCGCTCTTTACATATTGATTGAAGAACCCGTTTTACCCTTCCAGTGATAGTTTATCGCCTACTGTAGAAGCCTAGAATGCATCAATACATGGCTTACATAACGGTACAACTTGAAAGGATCCCAGTAATTAAAGACATAATGAAAAACACCCCTGTAATTGATCATTTTTCATTTTCCCATTTCAATTAATGTAAACATTGCCACGTTGTTTTATGCTAGAACGCTATCCTCCCGTCTGCCGTGTGTATGGGGAACAGGTGCGCTCACATTAACACTCTTTACGATATGTTGCTTTTATATGAACTCATTTACAAAAACATTCGACACCATAAACTAAACTTTCTGTGAACATCAGGAATAATATTTACAAGCTTGCCCAAGCATTGACCCAGTAATGAACATAAAGAACAACATTTGTATGATTAATTTTCCAAAATCCTATCACGCCACACTGATATTAATAAATATTATATGCACTCTTTCATCCGTGTACAGTAACCCCAGAGATGTATGGATTCTATAAATATTAAGTGATTACGCCGATGGTGTGACTCATGATCACTACCCAAGTTATATTGTTGCTATCGACATCAGACGCAGCGATATCCGTGATGCTGTTTTCGTTAACTTTGGGTTTCGTCGGCCTCCATGGAAACAAACTAAACTAGGTTATTGATAAAAGTACTTTGCACCATGATTTTATTGAAATAGTGTTTAAAAGGGATATTAATAAGACGCCCGCAAGTTTTATAATACGTTTGTTTGTGTTGACAAAGCATTGACTGCTAGGTCCTTGCTTAAATCACATTTTCTGACACATCTGCTGTTGATGACTATCAGGAAAACGATTATCACAAACCTTCCTGAAATATGGCTGTTTGGTTTTGGTGCTTCACTCAAGGTCTAGATGTACACATTGTATCCAACAAATGCTCTGTTTGTTTGCTAGTTGCCCTTGGAACGTCCTTAGCCACACTTTACATGATGTCGCCATTTCTTGCTGGTGCACGTGCTTTACGATGTTTCACGTGAACATAAAGGTGCACTTGTTGGAAGCATTCTACTCTTAATGTTGTCACAAATCACGAATAACGAAGTGTTTGTTGATATTACACATAAAAGCGGACAAGAAAAAATGCATTCTGATCTAAAGCTAATGGTTACCAGTTGTGTAAACGAATTGCATTCTTCTGCATCCCTTGATATCAAGCGAATGTCGGCTCTTAGACTAGAAGCTCGGCCCTAGACACTGTCAAAGTAAAAATCGGCCCAAAAGGAAGTGAATGCACAGTTCTACCCTAATCATGGTAAAAAAAGCCGCTGCTGTGCCCTGGACAATGGGGGAAAGTAGAACTCGGTCCTAGACACGGGGAAAGCAAAAGCTAGACACTAGACGCAGGAATGCAAAGCTTGGCCCAAGACGAGGTAAAGGCACAGCCCTACACGGTTGGAGAGCAAAACTCCGTCGTAGACACAGAGAAGGCAACGCTATTACCTGGTCACGGGAAGGCGCTAGCTACGGGTAATATCATGTTGGGCTCTTGGCTGTAGACACAGATGCGTGGCTTTAGACACAGAAAGGTAAAGCTTAGTCCAAGATACGGGGAATGATGCGTAGCTCTAGACACAGAAATGTTAACTAAGTCCAAGATACGGGGAATGATGCGTGGCTCTAGACACAGAAATGGAAAGCTCAGTCCAAAATACGAGAAATGATGCGCGGCTCTAGATACAGAAAGGTAAAGTTCGGTCCAAAATACGGGAAATGATGCGCGGCTCTAGATACAGAAAGGTAAAGTTCGGTCCAAAATACGAGAAATGATGCGCGGCTCTAGATACAGAAAGGTAAAGTTCGGTCCAAAATACGGGAAATGATGCGCGGCTCTAGATACAGAAAGGTAAAGTTCGGTCCAAGATTTGGGGAATGATGGGCGGCTCTAGATACAGGTAGGCAAAGTATGGTCAAAGATATTGGTAATGATGCGTGGCTCTAGACACAGAAATGGAAAGCTCGGTCTAGATACGGCGAATGATGCGCGGCTCTAGGCACAAAAATGCAAAACTCGGTCCTAGACACGGAGAAGGCAAAGCTAGGCCCTAGTCACTGGAAGGGTTTGAAGGAAGACGCTTGTTACAGGGATTAGCATGTTTGGTTCTCGACTGCAGACACAGAATAGCAAACCTCGGTCCAAAATACGGGAAATAATGCGTGGCTCTAGACACAGAAACCGTTTCTGCGGCAAAGCTCGGTCGTAGATATAAGGATTGATGCATGGATCTAGACACAGCTTTGTCCTATTACGAGGACAATGAGAAAATTAGCCTAGTCGGAGGACAATTGGTGTATGTATGTCATATTACACTCTAGATCACAGTTGGTTTATCCAATACAGTAACAAACGATGTACGTTTATATTAATTAGTAAAACTTTTTTTTATATGTGCACTTCACATATAACTTTTATTTTGTAGTCTATCTAGTACTGGTTGAAGTATAAACGCTAATATTTTGTTAACATAAAATTCCCCGAAGGAAATAAGGCACTGGTGGGACTAACTTTATCGGGTTTTTTTCTACAACGAGTAAGGGCTACCACAAATAAGAATTTGTAATCTCTAATTGCGAAAAAAAGATTAAAGACGAGACTTTTATGAGATATACTTTGACTCCCACAAATTGATAGGGGCACACTACAAAAAACACCAAGAAAATACTAAAATGTAAAATTAATCATAATACAAAGTCAAATTCGATAAACTAGGACAAAATACGGACAAAAGAAAGATTTACAAGGATACTCAGGAAAATATACATTGAGAATAAGACCAGGTCATATGCTTCATCTACGACACCCGCCACATCAACCTTGGTCAATGAAAGTAAGCCTGGTTCTCAAATGAGAACAAGGTATACAAAAACGGAACCAACACGCAAACTAACGAGCATAAAAAACGTCCAGCTACGGGACATATAAAGGAACAGAATATTTCTCAATTATATCACTCTGGCAACATAAAACCTCTCCAAAATTTTCGACAACTTGTTTCTTTTGAAACCTCGAGTTACGAATTTGTTTGTCAGTTGACGACTTATTTCTCGTGACAAAAGGAACAAACCGTTGAATATCGAATCAACTGTGACATGTAAATACCATAGGTTGGGGATGTAGGGATATTGCTATCCAGAAATGGAAAATTCACAATAGGGCAATTGAAATCATAATGGTCGTTGTAGGAAAAGATCGAGATAAGTCAGCTGATGTAAAAGAGTCTATCGTGTGTTGATTTCCAATTCTGGTGGGTATAAAATATATGTTGGAAATGGTCAATACATTTCTTGTAACTTAAAGACGTCATCAACATATCTGAAAGTGAAATCAAAGGACTGTTCAAGGTCTTTTTTTACTACAAACAGTCTGTAGTACAAAATTGCGACAGCACAAAATTACGTCTCAGAAGATACATACATGTAAGTATGAATAACACAAAATGACGCCTTGTTGGGTGATATCAGCCGACAGGAATAAGCACAAAATGACGCTTCGATAGAGACGAATAGCAAAAACTGCCCTTTCTGTCTTTTACCATGGCCTCAGGGATTATTCTGTTATCAAGCCCATTACCATTAAACCTCTCAATCAAAGGTCCATACGTTAATCTCTGCTCTCTTGAGAGTTCCACAGTTAGTTGTATATTATACTTATACGTGTCCGACATTTGTGTGGAAATTGATGACTGTTCTTGTACCCCAAGGTCGAATTTGTTTTCCTCTTTGAAAATAGAGATATGGAACTTGAAAAATAAGGAATTCCACCTGAATAAATAGCTTTGACTCTAAGTAGGCATGTTATCAATGTTCTACTGCCGCGGTAGTGTTGATTAGCCAAAACTCAGCTAAACACCATCGAGTCCGTTTTACCGCTGGACCGTGGCCAAACTTCGGAAACAACCCTCCTCCGTCCGTAATAGTGCCGGAAATCTAGATCAAATTCTTAAAGGAAGTTTTGTGGAACTAGATAGAAATCTTTCGACGTTGAAATATCAATCACTTCAAGGACAAGCTATCAACACACACATTAAACATTACAGTTTATAAACATCTTCCTCAAATGTTAAATTCGCAATTTGAAAGCAGGTCTTGTGGTTACGTTTGATTTTAAACACGACTTCTAAGGAAATGTCAACAAATTACTTTTGAAGTTCCTATCAAAAATTAGAAAAAAATAAAACACGTTAATTTTCGAGGGAACAAAAAACATCAAAAGAACTTAGTAAAAACACATCCAACATATGTAATTAAAAGCTTAACATCAAAACAGTTGAAGGAAAAAATACCTGAACACGAGACAAGATACATGTGTTTTGCTCACAAACACGTGATAGCGTTGTCGGATATTTATGTGGCGTGTCTATTGGGGATATAAAGACTAGAATCTTAATTGATACATTTAGATATGGACGCGCGTGAGGTACTGGACGGTAGCTACCACACACCGTGACAACATGGTCAAAACATGTGGTCAACACGCATTTATCAAACTGTAAAATGTACACACAACAACTGCTGCAGCACCTGGTGTGGGGTCCTATCTCAGCTCCTCTCGGTACAAGTCGTGGGTTCATGGCTACAGACGTCGGCCTTGGACTACAGGACTACACCAGAGCTGCAGACTCTCAGAACTTTTAATTTGTAATTGTAATGGGCGATTAAATAACATACAACTACCTTATCAAAGTGCTTTTATTTTCTATAGTAAGATCAACGCCGCTGTACTTGCCGTACCCTTAGCTACTGGTGGCGGAGGTGTTTACAAAAGTAGGGATTAGTCTCTGATTCTTCTGTTGCATCATGATATCGCATGTGTTGTATGTAATGTGCACTATCTGTACCAGTAGAGTGTAGATTTGCGGTCATAAAGTCCATGTGTGCTTACTCTTACCTGCATATTGTTTTATTTGTGCATCATTTACAATCAAACAAAAACATCTTAAGTTACCTTCTCTATGTATGACTAAAATGATGTTGACGTCACACTCAAAGAGCATGTGAAATTAGAGTCGTAAGAATTTTTCATTTTTCTAAACTTTAGTCGAGATAAAACGAAAATCCGTGACGAGTTTGAAAAAATTCAAATTTTCACGTAATCAACCAGTGTTTTATTAAATTTCTGCCTGTGAAAAAAATAAACAAAAAAGAAATTACCAACAAAAAAATCATAATTTTAACTTGAATTCAATAAAACTAGGGCAAAATATGAACAAAAAATACAAAGAGCCTTACGAAAAAATAAATAGAGAATAAGACCTGTTGTTCCGGAAGAGTAAGCGTCCTCTGCTTCATCAAACACACCCGCAATGTAAACCTTGGTCATTCCAAGTAGGTAATGTAACGTTCTCGAATGAGAACAAGGTAAGAACGGCACCAACAGGCAATAGAACGAACATCAAACACGTCCAACTTCATATCGCCTATGGAGATGTAATAGCACTTATAATGATATATAACTTTATCCAGTGGTGATATTTTTGTAATTATGACGATTCAGAGCGTTGCTGAATTGAAATTTTCCCTTATTTATTGTCTGTCCCGTTTGAATTGCTGATTTTTTTAGTTTGTTATTTAAAATGAGTCGTAAATCTACTCTTACCAGACCACAGCATGAAGTGGTCGGGTAGGCCTATCACGTAAAGCAGTCCACTGAAAATGTCGTCGTCATGTCGTCAGGTATGACGTCAGACCATCGCGGTTATATTTCCCGAACCTTATTCAACACTGGTCAATTATGATTGGATCGTTTTTTTCCATTTTGTTTTGAATTTGTTTTTGTTTTAAAAATGTAATAAGAAAAAATAATTATTTCCATTTTAATATCACATATATTTCACGAGTAGGACAGAATGCGTTCAAGGATGCGTTAAAAGAATGAAAAATATAATTTTATCCTGTCATACGAGTCTCTTATTTATTAGACTGATAGGACGATATCCCAACTCCATATATAAATCTGGTGACGTCACAAAACATACACCATAACACCACCAAGTCTTCAGCCAATCACTTCTCGGTGTTATCACACGCTTGGGCATAACAATTAATGTTATGGGTGTTATTACACTGAACACGGGATATCAATGCGTCGCAATGTCCAATGAAATCTTGCATACTGTACCTCGTTGAAGGTCAGAATATTTCAAATAGTGAATGAAGTGGGCGTGTTCCTTGTCGAGAAATTTACATCAATAGGGTTTCTACACATGCACTACAAGTAAACATGAATTTAACTAGCTTCGCAAACGCTAGTACACTGGTTTGTAACACATACAAATATATTTATAGATTCACCTTGACCTTCCGACTCAACACTGACCTCGTCCCGTGGGAAAGCAACGCGATGTTGAGATCCAAGTAATACGTGTATTTGTGTATTCAGGTACTTTTCAGTGGTGGTAATATCACGCTGTGTGTATATGGCTGGTTTGATAATTGTGCATACTTATAGAAGTAAGTGATTGACTGTATTATCTACCATAATAAAACAATCGGTAATAAATCATACATCCCACAGCGCATGCGCTGCACGAGCTAGCACCGTGAACATTTGATGTGGTTTTAGGTGTTCGTTATTGCCAAAGATTGCGTAAACAACTGTGTCAGAACACTATTGGTAGCACTTGTAATTAAATGTGTATTAAAGACAAACGGTTAATACTCGCTTATGGAAACAGAGGGGAAAACATAGCAAAACAGCTCAAAAACTCTTCAGTGCCAGACTAACAAGGAGTAACTTAGTTCGGACAGACACTGGCAAAATTACCGTCGCCGAGCCAGACCTTTACATATCGTCTTCAAAGACGGCCATCCTAGTAAACACTATATAGTCAGATTCTGAAACTGGGTTTGTATTGCGGCGGAGAATGTGTCTCGGATGCAGCATAAAGACGCTAAAACGATATGTATGACGTCATGTCTAAATTACGTAGACTTAAATAGAGTTGTCCTTTCTTGATGATTTCTGGGCGTTCTTTTCACACTGATAGAAAACTATTTATAAAATATTTCGGAATGTATATTATTTCCTCTCGGCATAAACATTAAACACTGTTATCACGTTTTCCTTATTTGACATGAAGACTCACGTTTACACGTAAGTCGACCGGATTGGTGAAGGTTTCGGCTTGTAGTGTTACTTATATCGTGCAGCCACTGAGTAAGCCCGACAAAGTACTGTTTGTGTTGAAGAGATCGTCTTTGTCAGTCCGTGGTGTACTAGCGATTAACCGTGAACTACTACTGCCCCTGCCGTTTATCGTGTACATTCAATTGGTCAGCATCCCGGAGATCTTGCGATAACCCAATTCTGTTTGATCTCAATACTGTCGCAGTGCATGCCGGAATTTCGAGTGGGCAAGGGGCCGCCGACTACCGACTTTCTTACCCGCATACTCGAACTAAATAATGAGTTTTACGCAAATTATCGTTTCATTTACATCATGCGTGGCGAAACCTCACGTTATCATGATGTGTGACAGGTCTACACATGGTTCGTTCATCACTTATGACGGGGCCGCACATTTTCACCATGCGTGGCGAGACATAACGTTATCATCACATGAGACGGGTCCACATGCTTGATCATCACTTCTGACGGGCCACTTATTTCCATCATGATTGGCGAGACATGACTTATGAGGAGACATAAAATGATCGTCATTCTGACGAGGCCGCACATTATTATCAAGCGTGACGAGACCTCACATTATCTAGACGCATGACGGGTTCGCAAATTACACTTCTGACGGGACCGCACTTTAGTGTAGTGATCACGTCTGACGGGACCGCACGTTAGTGTAGTGATCACGTCTGACGGGACCGCACGTTAGTGCAGTGATCACTTCTGACGGGACCGCACGTTATTGTAGTGATCACTTCTGACGGGACCGCACGTTAGTGCAGTGATCACTTCTGACGGGACCGCACTTTAGTGTTGTGATCACTTCTGACGGGACCGCACGTTATTGTAGTGATCACTTCTGACGGGACCGCACGTTAGTGTAGTGATCACTTCTGACGGGACCGCACTTTAGTGTTGTGATCACTTCTGACGTGACCGCACTTTAGTGAAGTGAGCACTTCTGACGGGACCGCACGTTATTGTAGTGATCACCTCTGACGGGACCGCACTTTAGTGTAGTGATCATTTCTGCTGGGCCGCAAATTATCGTCACATGTCACGAGACCATTTTTTTGTTTTAAGTGTTGGCACTCATAAGAAATCAACTCAAGCTTCCTAAATGTACAGTCGCTTCCGTCTTTAAACAAATCAATGTAATGGATAATTTGGATCATATCTTTCACACCTGACTTGGACGAGTCGTTCGGGATCTGCACCAGCATGCGAACTTCATTTTACTTCATGTTATCAGAGAACCCACCACAGCGAAGGGAATATATTAGTCATAAACTTATATTAATAAGCGACATGTACACCTGCTGGACAGGTGAGCGTGTCATTGGTGCTTTCCTTAATATCGAGGTTTCTTGTAAATACATAGAGGTAAATATAAAAGTTCCTAATGAAGAAGTATTCAGTCTTACATAGATGACACAGTTCAACATTAGTACTACCCGTGGAAGGTGACTGAATGACGGCGCCATTTATACTTAACTTCATTAATTGTCTGTTTCGTAAATCCGGCATCCGTCTGCGCTATTTCGACATTTCCCAATCTACCAGACTGAGTTTCGGGGTTTTTTTTATCAATTCTTTACTGTCTATTTGCCAGAAGTCAATGTTTTATGTTGCTACCAGTTAGAGGTGTCGCTACTTGGCATCCATTACATAATGACTTTGTGGTAGACAGACGCCGAACCATCTCGGGTCTAGACGTTAGCGAGAACCTCCGGCTGTAATGGATGACTACAGGGCCACGAAGTGGGACCCTGTAATGGATGGCCTAAGGGCCATGGAGAGAGACCAAGTAATGGATTGGATTAGGGCCATGGAGAGAGACCCAGGGGTCGTTGAGAGAGACCCTCGGTATCGATAGTTTATTTTTCCGTTAATAAAGCTATCCAGTAAGGCTGTCACATAGAAACCGTACATCGACAGATAGCTGGCGGTTAACGAGAAACGACAATTATGTGTTAGGTAACAATGCACGTCAATGCACGCACGACCAAAGGCCATGGTGTAGATATTACATAATATCTCTGTTTTTTTGTTATTGGCCAAAGCAGTTCTTCTAAGCATTGTACTTTATTTGTGGTTTTGATTGCCATGGGAACGTGACGACCCCAAGAAGTATTCACACATGTTATGACGACATCGGATATGACCTTATATTATCAGCAGCTACAGATATTGATATATCTACAATACAGACAACAAAATGCAAGGTGTTGTACTGCCGAGGCAAAGTACTATGGGGTGATCACGGGTGTTATGGGAGTGTTGACGATGTCGTTTTGGGATCACTTATGATGTCATAATGATGTGATAGATGGTCTGGAGTACATTGTTATAGGGTGTTTGAAATTAATGGTTAGAAAGGCAACCTTTGTTTGTGAGATAATCTAGAATGCCTAGTGGATGAAGTGCAACTAAGTTTGTTTAAAAGAATGACCTTGACCCACTTACAATGTCACATGTATCAAATATGTCAACATCTTTTCAATAACCACAAGGTACAGGGTCATGATATTGGGCCAGTAGCATGCTGGTATGAATGACATGTTTGTTTAAATGAATGACCTTGACCTTCATTCAATGTCACAGAGGTCAAATATGCTAAACTACAACAATATAGAGTGTCAGGTTTGTTAAATTGAAAATGAAACCTTTAAACTTAGACCAAGAAAAACTTTGTAAGTATGCATATATCAGTTTTTATCTGTCTTTCCAAATTCTGGGATTGATGGACATGTTCTAAAACAGTCTAAAAACCTGAAGACCTCAGGTGACCATTAAAGCCCATGGCCTCCTGGGTGTTTTAGATTTTAATTTTCATATGTAAGTTTCCCTTGTATGATTTCGTTATCATACCCTGTATAATTAATTCGCATGCTATTCGCGTGGTGTTCGTTAAAATTAATGCCCACATTAAAACATGAGTAGCTATTTCTAAGTTGCTCACGTATTTTTAGACTGACAGGTGAAAATATAATAGTTGTTACCGAAATGCTTTGCTCTCTTTCATATATCAGTAATACACATAGTTGATAACACTCTACAAAACTGTGAGAATATATCTGTGACATAATGGAGCATTCCATTGCCAAAGTACATACTACTCATCAGCCAGAACAAACGGGTTGGGTTACACAATGATCTGTTTTCCAACTTACTTGTCTCGACTCTAGGATGCACTTTGTCATGATTTCGTTTTTCCCTCGCTTATAATAATAATCATTGGAAAAAAAACATAAAAAAATTTTTCTAATAGAATTAGAATTGATTGGAAATGTGTTATTAAAGTGATTACAAAAATTGAGACTTCCCTCTCCCCCTCTTCCTCTTCGTTATCTCCTCTTTCTTTCTATTTACATAACACGTAACCCACGGGCCGAGTTGGCCTCTCACCTTGAAGCCCCCGAGCCTAGTTTATCAGTGAATTTAGACATCTCAATATACTTTGATGTCTTGCCTGGTTAGCACGGTCCCGACAAGCGTTATCGGAGAGAGAGTATATGCTGTGCTTATATACATCGCCCAAACCGCTCCGTATCCCAGTCGAGAGTTACGATTGGATTTAGTAGCCGTACTGATACAGACGATTAACGCTCTAGTTCTGGGACGCTGGAGACTTTCATAACTACTAATTGTGTTTCGGGGATATATGATTGTGTGATATGATTGTGTTACGTTATGTACAATCACGGCTGGCATGCGAGTGACCGAGGTGGACAATCGGCTCATTAGGCGCAGGTTCGAACGCGTGGCCAAGAAGTGAGTGTAAATGAGTTACACCAATGCCGTCTCGTGTGGTGTGGACATCTTTGGATCATTTGTTTTTGTTATAGAAATGGATACTATATTTTTTGTTTTGTTTTAGAAATGTCAGAATTTCACAGGTTTTCTTTGGAATTTTCCATTATCGTAACTTTTGCATTTTCTTTACTATGCATTGTCAGTCACATGGGCTTAGGAACGCACGGGGATACTCCTGGTTTTACCGATAATAATGATTTCGTTTTCATATTCAAAATTTTATATCCGAATAATTTTCAATGAAAATTGTTTCTTTATTTCAATGTTAAATTTTACTGAATTTGGTTTGGTAAGTGTTCCTATTTATTAGACTCGGGTTTTCTATTTCAGCGTCCCGACCTTTAAACACCTTCCAGAGGAATCACTCAGTAAGATCGCAGACGTTCTCGAAGAGGTAAGTTTTACGTAATTAATTTTACACGTCGCTATTTTGTCTTAAAGACTGTTTTGTCGTCACAAGAAACAGAAATGGGATTAGATCTTCCCGATTTCTATTAATCTTCAACAACATCCTTGTGAACGAGCGAAAATATGTTTTGTGATTATACATCTATCTTTAGCTAGTTTTGTAGAAAATTACATATATCTACTTATAACTATTTATAATCATAAACACACAGAGTATCTGTTAATATGAGGGTTATGAAGGAAGGTAAAACGCCTCGTTAGACTTTCATAATCAAATGACAAGGCATTCTTCCAATGCTCACTTTTGCAGTCAGCGTCCTCTGTTAGGTTGCACAAAACTCCGCCGAATTTACTACCCTTTCTTGTTTTGATCAGCCACTTTTTTTTATTTGCTGGCCTCACATTTTTGTCTTTTTGATAAACCTTACTGGTCTTGGTGATCAACCTTTCGACCATTGTTTCTAGTTTCGTTAGCCACTGTTTCTAGTTTCGTTAGCCACTGTTTCTTGTTTCGTTAGCCACTGTTTCTTGTTTCGTTGGCCACTGTTTCTTGTTTTGTTGGCCACTGTTTCTTGTTTCGTTGGCCACTGTTTCTTGTTTTGTTGGCCACTGTTTCTTGTTTCGTTGGCCACTGTTTCTTGTTTTGTTGGCCACTGTTTCTTGTTTCGTTGGCCACTGTTTCTTGTTTCGTTAGCCACTGTTTCTTGTTACGTTGGCCACTGTTTCTTGTTTTGTTGGACCCTGTTTCTTGTCTTTGCGCTCACTCTTTCTTGAATTTGTGGCCATCATTTATTGTGTTCGCGACCACCATTTCTTTATCGACCAATATTTTTATTTTGACCACGCATTCCAGCCATTTTTTTTCTTATACCATTTCAGAGTAGCTTTATAAACATTTATTTGCCCCTTTTGAAATATGTTGATTTTTAACACGTTCATTTTATCGTCTAAAAGTGGCTAAACTGACCGATTATTTTCAAATTTTGATGGAAGAAAACATTTTTCAGTGAGATTGATAGTATGACTTTTTACACTATATTGAGAATATTTATCTCTAAGAAAAGCAAAATGGAAGTATGTACATTAATTTGCATATACTAAAAATATCTTCACATTTTTTCACAAAAAGAGCGAATTGAAAATATGTTCACATATTTTGTACAAGTGGAATATATTGATTGAAGTTACCATTTTCAGAGAAGAGCAATTTTAGAATGTTCCCAGACTTAATCAGACAGAAGCATATATTGAGCTTTTTTCACACAATAGAGTAGATTGATGAAACCTCGCTCTAACACTTGCCAGGTGTAGTTACACATTGCCCACTATCTTCTCACCCTGCTCAGACTTAAGTAAGAGGAACAAAGTGGAGATTAAAATCTCTCTCACCGTCGTGAGATAGGGCCCGATAACCTGGAAATTATGTGTTCTCTGGGAACAGTTTGATGGTGTCTGGGCGTGGTACCGACTGGCCGCGGTAGAGGGGAGCGTGTTGAAGTGAATTTTACTAAAGAGAAGTATTTGAAATGATAATTAATGTTATTACATGCACTGTATTACCTTAAATTTGTGTCGCCCTGATGCAAAACTGGAATTCTAATAAAAAGTAATCAGTAATTACTACTACTCCGTGTGTAATCACCATTCAGACACGGCGCGATCTCTATTTACACTCTGTACTAAATGCCTCGGCATGTTACCCGTACGATTGTGAAAACATACAACTTAGAAATCGCTGTGCTCTGTGTAAGTTCGGACTTTCTACACTTGAAGGTCAGACATGCTTACCTTAATTCACTTTATCAAAAAGCAACTCCGATCTTTCTTGACTTTCTTTATACTCAGTCAGGATGATATTTCAGAATTTATAACAAATGCTGACATGATCTATGTTGATTGACTTAACACCAAGTCAACGAGATCTTTAAAAATCACTTTACCCAAATTAACAATGTCTTTATGAACAAACGTTACCGAAAGACAGTAAGATCTGTATGATTTACTGGAGTATAATAAAGTTAGCACTTCAGAAAAGTAATTTTGTTCAATCGGTTTTTATTCCTTGGAAATAGAATGTTTTACACTATGGTAGAAGTAAATAGGTTTTACTTTATGTAAAAATCCATAAGTTTAGGTAGAAATCAATAAGTTTATTCTGTTGGTAGAAATCGATACGTTTTTCTTTGTGTAGAAATAAATAAACCTACATTACAGAAAGCAGAAGTTTGTATTTTCAACAGCATCTGCTGATGTAGATAGAAATGTAAACAGACTTAATATAATGTCCCGTATTTACCGAATCTGTTATTTACATTTGATATCTGTAAACAAAAACACGGCTATAAAAAGATGATAAGTGCAAACATTATCTGACATGCGTGTGCTTTTTCATAAAGAAGCATGATTTCATAGCTAACTCCGACATTAATAAATAGGTTTTAAATCTACAAACATCCATATGTCGCAAACACAGATAAAACATTAGTAAATTTTATAGATAAATAACACATCGCTTATTTGTAATAGTATAAACACAGACATTTGTTTTATAGCCGGCCTGGGATGTTTTAATAGTTTTAAGGCGGTGGTGTGTTTAATAGATCTGAGTTGGAAGAGTGTTTGATAGTTTCGAAGACTGATATGTGTTTAATCTAAATAGTGTTTACGACGGAATTGTGTAAGTTAATAATTTCAGGAAAGGATGTGTATTTCATAGTTCTTAAAACGGAAAAGTATGTGATAGTTGTAAACTTTTTTTTGTATTTTTTGAATAAGTAAAGATACGTGTGTGTAGGACAATGACGCAAAGTTATATAAAAGTTCTAAAGGCGCAAACCTAATGATTTTAGAAAATCTTAACCTTATATCAATATGATTTTAAAGACACAAATATTTTGCTGAGGCGGGAAAATGTCTGTAAAAAATATGACGTCATATGTAACAAACAAACATGCATGTCTTGGTTTGCATACGGTTAATATTATGGACATATGTGGAAGTCAAGTGTGGTATGTGGATACGAACATGTGAATAAAGTATGGACAGGGACATATGGCAGTGAAGTATGACAAAGATGTCAATTTTGGTACGTAGATACGAGTCAAAGAATTTAGAACAATCTACTCACGAAATGCCAAACAACATGCATGTCATGGAGGGACTGTTTGGTTTGGAAACGGACACAACATGCATGTCATGAAGGGACTGTTTGGTTTGGAAACGGACACAACATGCATGTCATGAAGGGACTGATTGATTTGGAAACGGACACAACATGCATGTCATGGAAGGAATGTTTGATTTGGAAACGGACACAACATGCATGTCATGAAGGGACTGTTTGGTTTGGAAACGGACACAACATGCATGTCATGAAGGGACTGTTTGGTTTGGAAACGGACACAACATGCATGTCATGAAGGGACTGATTGATTTGGAAACGGACACAACATGCATGTCATGGAGGGACTGTTTGGTTTGGAAACGGACACAACATGCATGTCATGGAGGGACTGTTTGGTTTGGATACGGACACAATATGCATGTCATGGAGGGACTGTTTGGTTTGGATACGGACATAACATGCATGTCATGAAGGGACTGATTGATTTGGAAACGGACACAACATGCATGTCATGAAGGGACTGTTTGATTTGGAAACGGTCACAACATGCATGTCATGAAGGGACTGTTTGGTTTGGTACGGACATAACATGCATGTCATGGAGGGACTGTTTGAATTGAATACGGACACAACATGCATGTCATGAAGGGACTGTTTGGATCGGATACGGACATAACATGATTGTCATGAAGGGACTGATTGGTTTGGAAACGGACACAACATGCATGTCATGGAGGGAATGATTGGTTTGGAAACGGACACAACATGCATGTCATGGAAGGAATGTTTGGATCGGATATGGACACAACATGCATGTCATGAAGGGACTGTTTGGATCGGATACGGACACAACATGCATGCCATGAAGGGACTGTCTGGTTTTTATACGGACACAACATGCATGTCATGAAGGGACTGTTTGGTTTGGATACGGACATAACATGCATGCCGTAAACGGGTTGTATTTTACGTATCGAATGATATTGTGTACATGGTTCTACCATCGTGTGCAGTGCTTGTTTTTGTTTCGTATTTCATTTAACATCACATCACTTCTAAATCCAAGTGTGTACCGTCTGAGTTTATCGTCGTGTTTATTATTGAACATAAAAACGGTCTTTACTATGTCAGTATTTCGTAAACAGTTTTCGCTTGACGTTAGCAAAGGTTTCGTTTTAATTAGCAAATCAAACTTTGATTAGTTGAAGTGGTGAGTTGGGAGTTTGACGTTGATATGGACCGTGACTCATTGCGCATATCATGATTAGCACTGTTGTTATCAGGGATAGCTGGGTACGAGACCTAAGGGCCCATGTGATCGTGTACTGCCCTGTATTCGGAGCCACGAGGCCGCAGGATCATTCGGAGCCGCACGCCCTCCGCCCACCTATTGCGGTGCAATCTGCCCGTGATTTTCCCAGTATCATTCTAACACATCCAAACACTACTTTCCTCAGTCAGTATCAGAAAACGACTCCGTGGGGGATTTTAACAACACTGTCATATTCACAACTCTTCTGTTTGTATATCACATCACAAGTTACACCTCCAAAACATATAATCACTGAATTCTGATTCCATCCAACGTTCTGAATCGTCATCCTCGTCACAGTCATCAAATTTAAACTATTTTTATGGGAGGGTCTGGGGTATACTGAATTAAAATAACGCCATTACTTGTACTTTTATATTTCAAACTGGGGCTTTATTTAAAGGAAAGTTTTAGGGGATTTTTTGCAAGCAAATCTATCGTCATGATGAAGGTCTTCGAATACCTTAATAAAGGAACACTTATTCGAACAATACAAATTGTTCATATTTTTCTATATGTTCTGTCTATGTAAAACTTAGTTTTAGCGTGAACTTTTTTTATTCTGATGTCGAATGAATCAAATAAAGCAGTTTAAGAAAACCAGTTTTGTACAAATAAATATGTTTCTGCTTCCATACTGTTAGCAAAATTTTGATGGATCAGGTTTATCAATTTTTTAATTTTTCTTTGAAATATTGAAATATAGATTGGGCCTGATAAATCTAAAAACGTCTGTTGTGATAACTTTAAATACACATTAACTGATAAATCTAAATATATCTGGTTTGGATAAAGCTTGGTTAGAACAGTATAAATATATGCGGTCTTTTGATCTGGTTTGGAGATATAGTGGTGATAAGCCTCGATAAACATGCATCGTACATTGCTGTAGATACAAGATAGTCGTTACACGACTTCTGATGTTGGCGGCGATCTGGTTTGAATCCTGATTAATGATGAGCCGACATGGTTATACTAGTCTGATAAAGACGCTAGTTAACCTACTGCCCTTGATAACTTTCCTCGCTACAATCAAAGACACTTGTATCGCGGTAATTAAGAACCAAAATACACTTGTCTCACTCAGCCTCATTATGTCAAGCTGTGAATATACACATTCATCTGTATTTAACACTATATCTAGCATCAGCACAGAAACTACTGTCATTAACTGGACATCGGCAATCATTTCCGACTGGTGGTAACTAGTAACAATGTTACAGATACACTTTGGATGTGACGTCATACTTAAGTAATTACTTATGTGGAATGTGTAATGACATAAAATGATTACATTTGTTTTTAAGGAGTGCTTTAGTCAACTAATTAGATGTAAAATCCACCAGGTAGTAAAATAATCGCTTACTATGAAAGGTACTTCTCGTTATGTGGTGAAAAGCGTTACATTGTAGTAGAAATGGAGTACCATCCAGTACTTATTACATAAAACATTGGAACTCTTTCGAAGCTATATCAAAAACAAGGCTTAGATGTCTTTTGGTTAGAGTATCACGGGATATATTGTTTTGTTTGTAAGCCAAATCAAACAAATATTCCACGTGTAAGGGAGTAGTTTGTGTAAATATTTTACATGTAAGGGAGTAGGTTGTGCACAGTCCATGCAGTGGAAGGCATTTGTTATAGTATATCATAGTGAGCGACTATTTTTGTTAACAAACATCAAAACATCTAACCAGACATTTATGGAAACCCTTAATTTTTACATTTGAATTAGAGGTTTCTTAAATACTTCATCAAAAGGTGTATCAACCTGGATAATTTTGACGTACAAGTCTGTATGGTTATTACATAACTGGGCATATATTGGGTGAGCCTACATTAGGAGTAGCTGGTCCATGCTGATACTGTACGTGTTGGTGAACCTAGGTAAGGAGTAGGCGGTCCCTAATAACACTGTATGTGTTTGATGATCCTAGGTAAGGAGTAGGCGGTCCCTACTAACACTGTATGTTTGGGTGATCCTAGGTAGGGAGTAGGCGGTCCCTACTAACACTGTATGTTTGGGTGATCCTAGGTAAGGAGTAGGCGGTCCCTACTAACACTGTATGTGTTGGGTGATCCTAGGTAAGGAGTAGGCGGTCCCTACTAACACTGTATGTGTTGGGTGATCCAAGGTAAGGAGTAGGCGATCCCTACTAACACTGTATGTGTTGGGTGATCCTAGGTAAGGAGTAGGCGGTCCCTACTAACACTGTATGTTTGGGTGATCCTAGGTAAGGAGTAGGCGGTCCCTACTAACACTGTATGTTTGGGTGATCCTAGGTAAGGAGTAGGCGGCCCCTACTAACACTGTATGTTTGGGTGATCCTAGGTAAGGAGTAGGCGGTCCCTACTAACAGTGTATGTTTGGGTGATCCAAGGTAAGGAGTAGGCGGTCCCTACTAACACAGTATGTTTGGGTGATCCAAGGTAAGGAGTAGGCGGTCCCTACACACTGTATGTGTTTGGTGATCCTAGGTAAGGAGTAGGCGGTCCCTACTAACAAAGTATGTGTTGGGTGATCCTAGGTAAGGAGTAGGCGGTCCCTACTGACATTGTATGTTTGGGTGATCCTAGGTAAGGAGTAGGTGGTCCCTACTAACACTGTATGTGTTGGGTGATCCTAGGTAAGGAGTAGGCGGTCCCTACTAACACTGTATGTGTTGGGTGATCCTAGGTAAGGAGTAGGTGGTCCCTACTAACACTGTATGTTTGGGTGATCCAAGGTAAGGAGTAGGCGGTCCCTACACACTGTATGTGTTGGGTGATCCTAGGTAAGGAGTAGGCGGTCCCTACTAACACTGTATGTTTGGGTGATCCTAGGTAAGGAGTAGGCGGTCCCTACTAACACTGTATGTTTGGGTGATCCTAGGTAAGGAGTAGGTGGTCCCTACTAACACTGTATGTGGTGGGTGATCCTAGGTAAGGAGAAGACGGTCCCTACTAACATTGTATGTTTGGGTGATCCTAGGTAAGGAGAAGGCGGTCCCTACTAACACTGTATGTGTTGGGTGATCCTAGGTTTGGAGTAGGCGGTCCCTGCTTACACTGTATGTTTGGGTGATCCTAGGTAAGGAGAAGGCGGTCCCTACTAACATTGTATGTTTGGGTGATCCTAGGTTTGGAGTAGGCGGTCCCTACACACTGTATGTGTTGGGTGATCCTAGGTAAGGAGTAGGCGGTCCCTACTAACACTGTATGTGTTGGGTGATCCTAGGTAAGGAGTAGGCGGTCCCTACTAACACTGTATGTTTGGATGATCCTGGGTTTGGAGTGATAACAGCTGTATCTACCGCCAGTGTCACATCAAAGTACAAGTAAATCTAACGCTTATTGGATATGTCTATTCCAAGTAGATTATTTAGATTCGACACGTTCGTATTTACAATACTTCCACCAGCCTTTCTGTACTCAGGGTTATAAACAAATATCAATGTATATAGGTCATGCGTGAAACTGGCCTATACAATCACGATCTTATAGGTAACATGACGGTAACATGACACTGGCCTACACATTCACGATCCTACAGGTAACATGACACTGGCCTATACATTCACGATCCTATAGGTAACATGACGGTAACATGAAACTGGCCTATACAATCACGATCTTATTGGTAACATGACACTAGCCTATACATTCACGATCCTATAGGTAACATGACACTGGCCTATACATTCACGATCCTATAGGTAACATGACACTGGCCTATACATTCACGATCCTATAGGTAACATGACACTGGCCTATACATTCACGATCCTATAGGTAACATGACACTGGCCTAAAAATTCAAGATCCTATAGGTAACAGGACACTGGCCTATACATTCACGATCCTATAGGTAACATGATACTGGCCTATACATTCACGATCTTATGAATAGCATATGATTCATGAATCTCAGAAATTAAGAGAAATCTCCAACGTCTATGCAGATGAGACAAACGAACGCCGAGCCGAACATGGCGTGTTTTGCCCTGCCGAGACAATCATCCGACGTCATCGTTGATGGTGACGCACCATTTTTACAGGTGTCTTACTATATTTGTGGCTTTTCTTTAAACAGACCTGTATTATTGAGTTAAATCTATAGTGTATGTGTGCGTACGTAGTTGTTTTGAAATGCTAACAGTAAGGCTAATTAATCGTTTGTGTATGTTCTTTTTCAGGCTCACTACAACAATGGTGATTATATTATACGACAGGGGGCGCGAGGGGACACATTCTATATCATCGCCAAGGGCAAGGTTAGTATATGGTCGCCATGACAACTTAGTATCAATCTCATTATTGGTGTTTATATTGTATTGCATTGCCAGTTTTTAAAGCTGAAACAGATTAAACAATAAAGCATAACGTGGACAAAACACGTTATTTTCATTTGGACCTGTACTTTGTCAGCTAATGTACTTACGTAGGTAAAATACCTGAAGTTTTACCCACTCGAGTAGGAACAGAATACTATGTACATTCATATGTCGTCTTTGTTCATGAGTCCTTGTCAATGAGCTCCTGCTATCACCACTGCTAGTACCCAAGGGAATGTCCCGATACTTTGGCTCAGGTATCCTAGGAAATGTCCCTATAGTGTGGTTCTAGTATTGTAGGGAATGTCCCTATAGTGTGGTTCTAGTATTGTAGGGAATGTCCCTATAGTGTGGCTCTAGTATTGTAGGGAATGTCTCTATAGTGTGACTCTAGTATGGTGGGGAATGTCTCTATAGTGTGGTTCTAGTATTGTAGGGAATGTCCCTAAAGTGTGGTTCTAGTATTGTAGGGAATGTCCCTATAGTGTGGCTCTAGTATTGTAGGGAATGTCCCTATAGTGTGGTTCTAGTATTGTAGGGAATGTCCCTATAGTGTGGTTCTAGTATTGTAGAGAATGTCCCTATAGTGTGGCTCTGACATCGCAGAGAAGTCCCTATAGTGTGGTTCTAGTATTGTAGGGAAAGTCCCTATAGTGTGGCTCTAGTATTGTAGGGAATGTCTCTATATGTGGCTCTAGTATTGTAGGGAATGTCTCCACAGTGTGTCTCTGATATCTATGGAAATGTCCCTATAGTGTGGCTCTAGTATCGAAGGGATTGTTGCGATATTTTAACTCTAGTATCTCTGCTGTAATAATACTTTTTGACGCTAACTGTTAGTATGGATGATTTTGTGTCGTCAGGTGAAAGTCACAAAAAAGACATCAAAAACAGGAGATGACCAAGTGATTCGCTTCCTACAAAGAGGCGAATTCTTCGGTGAGCGTGCGTTACAAGGGTGAGTACAGGGGCCACAAAGGTCAACATTCAGTAATAAACATGAATACTCAAGTTTCTGAATATTTAAATGTACCAAGCCTCTTTGATTGTCGAGTTGAACCTTGTAATCTTAGAAAATGAACGGTCAAAAACCAAATTTGAAATATGTAAATGTTTCAAACATTATTCGTCTGAACATTAAGTGAACATATTTTCGGAACTATCTCCAATCTCTTCTTTCTGATGCGAGATGGCTCTCCATAGTTAAGAAGGCCTGTCAAACCTTCTAACATTCACATACATATCTTCTGAATATGAGCGAACTTTACCGGTACAACAAGGGTTTTCCATCAACTTAAACAGAAGTTTAACTACTGCAGTTCATATGCCATAAACATCATACTCACAAGACATTTATAGCCAAACAGTCGCAGACGGATTGTAAGTGATAAACATGTCGACCTGTTCCGGCAGATAACATTGAAGCCTTGCACTCTATACACGACCTTTTGGCAAAATGGCTACCTCTGATTTCATATACTTACTGTCAGATATAACTTCTCTTAGCCGTGATTACAATCAGTATCTAATAATGGGACATGCAGAGGGCTATAGGATAATAGACCACATGCAATGTGGAGAACACACTTTATCATGTAATAGACGGCATGCACTAGTGTCTACTCACTGTTAACTTTATCATGTAATAGACGGTATGCACTAGTGTCTACTCACTGTTAACTTTATCATGTAATAGACGGTATGTACAAGTATCTACTCACTGTTGACCTCATCATGAAATAGACGGCATGTTCAAGTGTCTACTCACTATCATCTTCATCATGTGATAGACGGTATGTACTAGTGTGTACTCATTGTTAACTTTATCATGTAATAGACGGCATGTTCAAGTGTCTACTCACTATCATCTTCATCATGTAATAGACGGTATGTACTAGTGTGTACTCATTATCAACTTTATCACGGAATAGACAGTATGTACTAGTGACTACTCTTTATGTAGTCTTTATCATGGAATAGACGGCATGTTAAAGTGTCTACTCACTGTTAACTTTATCATGGAATAGACGGTATGTACTTGTGTCTACTCGCTGTCGTCTTTATCTTGTAATAGACAGTATCTACTAGTGTCTACTCGCTGTCACATTCGTGATGTTTTCGCCAATGGTGTGTAAAAATATTTTACTATATGGAACCTTTATGGTGAACAAAGCGGTATGTATAAGAGTCGATTAGCTACAACCTTCCTGATGAAATAGACGGTGAATACATATGCCGACCCGGTACCACCTTTCTGGTGAAATAGACGTTATGTACAAATGTCGACCCGGTACCATCTCTCTGGTGAAATAGACGGTGAATACAAATGTCGACACGGTACCACATTTCTGTTGAAAAAGACGTTATGTACAAATGTCGACCCGGTACCACATTCCTGGTGAAATAGACGTTATGTACAGATGTCTTCTCGGTACCACCTTTCTGGTGAAATAGATGTTATGTACAAATGTCAACCCGGTACCATCTCTCTGGTGAAATAGACGTTATGTACAAATGTCGACTCGGTACCATCTTTCTGGTGAAATAGACGTTATGTACAAATGTCGTCTTGGTACCACCTTTCTGGTGAAATAGACGTTATGTACAAATGTCAACCCGGTATCACCTTTCTGGTGAAATAGACGCTATGTACAAATGTCGACCCGGTACCACCTTTCTGCTGAAATAGACGTTATGTACAAATGTTGACCCGGTACCACCTTTCTGGTGAAATAGACGTTATGTACAAATGTCAACGCGGTACCACCTTTCTGGTGAAATAGACGTTATGTACAAATGTCAACCCGGTACCACCTTTCTGGTGAAATAGACGTTATGTACAAATGTCAACGCGGTACCACCTTTCTGGTGAAATAGATGTTATGTACAAATGTCGACTCGGTACCACCTTTCTGGTGAAATAGACGCTATGTACAAATGTCGACCCGGTACCACCTTTCTGCTGACATAGACGTTATGTACAAATGTCAACCCGTTACAACCTTTCTGGTGAAATAGATGTTATGTACAAATGTCGACCCGGTACCACCTTTCTGCTGAAATAGACGTTATGTACAAATGTCGACTCGGTACCACCTTTCTAGCGAAATAGACGTTTTCTACAAATGTCAACCCGGTACCACCTTTCTGGTGAAATAGATGTTATGTACAAATGTCGACTCGGTACCACCTTTCTAGTGAAATAGACGTTATATACAAATGTCAACGCGGTAGCACCTTTCTGGTGAAATAGATGTTATGTACAAATGTCGACTCGGTACCACCTTTCTGGTGAAATAGACGTTATGTACAAATGTCGACCCGGTACCACCTTTCTGGTGAAATAGACGTTATGTACAAATGTCGACTCGGTACCACCTTTCTAGCGAAATAGACGTTTTCTACAAATGTCAACCCGGTACCACCTTTCTGGTGAAATAGACGTTATGTACAAATGTCGACCCGGTACCACCTTTCTGGTGAAATAGACGTTATGTACAAATGTCAACCCGGTACCACCTTTCTGGTGAAATAGATGTTATGTACAAATGTCGACTCGGTACCACCTTTCTGGTGAAATAGACGTTATGTACAAATGTCAACCCGGTACCATCTTTCTGGTGAAATAGACGTTATGTACAAATGTCAACCCGGTACCACCTTTCTGGTGAAATAGACGTTATGTACAAATGTCGTCTCGGTACCACCTTTCTGGTGAAATAGACGTTATGTACAAATGTCAACCCGGTACCGCATTTACTTTGTAGTAAACGGTATGTTCATTTATTGTGTAATGTAAGGCATGTACTACTGTTTGGTTGAAATGCTGGCCCCTGGTAATCTACCAGAAACAATGTGGCGCCATTGTATATATCTCATCAAAGCCTCGTATCATCAAAGAGATGAGAAATCAGTTGATAACAAAAACCTGTCTCGTGCACAGCCGCTTGACCCAAGGTTAGATCCACCCTTACTGTAATGAAGTCTACATGTTCCTTTATGTTTGTCTTCAGTGAAATGAGCCAGTTATATCACATACTCGTGAAATAGCAATTACATTTAATAATACGATCCTGTAATGTCCACAGAATTCGCTTTACAATAAATTACTCTGTAATTTGGAAATGAAAACCAATCACGGGATATCGTTTTAAGACCCCGGCGTGTATCGGAATTAACTATATATATAACGAATAATGCACGTGCACAATGCCATAACTACAAAATCATAAGATGCCGAAAATAACATTCTCGCCAGAGGGCGTGACAATCGTCACTTTTTACGTATTTCTGTTTTATTACATAGAAAATTTACCCGATGTGCATGTATTAATTACTTAAAAGAAACTAGCCAATCTTTGGAAATATTATTCAATTTGTTATAAAACTGCTTGTTGGAAGGGCAGGGGGATTCCTGTGAGGGATTACCACTTTTCCACATCACTGATTCTATAATCACAGTCTGTCCAAGCATCGCGGGGTCCTTTTCATAGCCCCAGAGGATTATGCTGTCAAACGCGAGTTATCATGCTTAGCTATATGAAATCGGTCGTAACGGTCATATATAACAAGGTCGGGTGATCCCTGTAATTTTGGATAGCTGGCGTTTTATATCCCTTGCTCAGAATTCATAGTACGTTCCTCTATAACTGGGCTTATTGGGTGTTAAGTATGATTCACGAACTCGGGGAAATAAAAATAAACCAAAGCCCACATATCTGATAATCACAAAAGATTATATCTCAAAGTTCACACTAAGTAATCAACTGTTTATATTAAGAAAGCATTCTTCAAATGAAGACTTTATATCTATCCTGGTATATCGGTGGTCAGTTTGTCTGTTCGGCCAGTAAGGTTTCAGGAAGTGTAGGGGGAATGCCAAACCAAATTTATGTTGGACGGCACGAGACTGCTGAATGTTATCGCAGCTCTAATCCCTCAATGACTCATCGCCTCTTCAATACACTAAAAATAGCGCTTGTTTAAAAAATGTTGCTCATATTGTGAGTTTTGGAAGGCAATCGCGTGCATTTTTGGCGTATGGAATACTGATGCAAAGATGTATAAACGGTTTCAATATGACACGCATTAAGACAGCGTGTCAGGGAAGGGTCGAGTGCCAACCCCGGCAGTAGCTTAATGTACCGGCCATTTAAATACACATATGTCTGCAAATCCAACATTTACAAGTTGATGGCGCCGGCGTTCAAAGTTATTCCGTGTGATGTTTGTTAAATACGCTCTGTTGTAACTTGCCCCGTCTCTTTAATGACCGGTATTGTGTAAGAACTGTACGGATGTAGCACCCATTGCCTATACTGGAATAGGTCTGCACTTTACAAATAGAACCGGAATTCCGATAGACACAACTTAGTGACCGTTGTAGGTATTTTACAGACGGGCTATTTGCCACTGTTTGATATGTTAATAGACTGACCATTGACCGCCCGCTGCTGTCTGTGCTAATTCACGCCGCAGGAAATATATTTGACCAATCTGCACTCCGTAGAGATGCCTGTACGAAATAAGAATAATATTAGTATTTATGATATAGCCTTCCAACGCTAGCACTTGGTGACGTAGTTGGCGGTGGTGTGGCTACCCAGTATGACCTCTAAATTAAGGCCACAAACGGAACCAAAAAATAATTTTAATTTAACAAAACTGCTCAATCCAAACTTTTCAAAGCAGGACTTCAGTGAGAAGGGACTTCCATATAGTGTCGACTATATTGGGCATAACATAGTCCTCACTGGTAATGAAACCAGTTCTGTATACCCCCGACTTGGTAGTCGGGTGCCACAGTGGTAACGCGCTCGCTTTTCACCTAGACGTCCGGCTTTGGGTTTCCGGAACGAACGTGAAAACGTATCGAGGTCACCTACCCGACCACGTGGGGTTTCCCAGGGTACTCTCACTTTAAGGCCCCTTTACATCCGGGTCAAGAGTGATTCATATAAGTTAGAAAAACTTATTTCGCAATTGTTGTGAAATAAATAAAGTCTATTTATTTCACCATTTTACATTGAATATTTTTTCTATGCATAGTCGATGATGGCATGTAGAAGCTTTGGGGGAATTCTATGCTTTCTTTCCAATTTCATGGACTACACATTGTCCCAGTTTATAAATATAGAAAAAAATCCATCATTCCAGATTTTAAAACGTCACGGAATTCATCAGCTTTTGATGTCGGTTCCCACCCATGCGTGTATCTGGGCCTCTGACCGCACCAGGACGATGCCCCGGGGCTGTAATCTCTTCTGATGGTTTCTCCAGTCGAACTTTCTGTTATACATAAAAGTGATAGAAAACCATTCGAATCACTGGGTTTATATTCTACCTCTCGCTGTATACACTATTACAGCCCTCTCCCAGATCCCCCTCTAACTTGACTAAGTATTTATCTGTATTCGCCTCGCCTTCCATTAATCCAATTTCGACAGTAATCCTTTCGCAATCTTGCCCAGCGTCCACGGAACATTTATGTCCAATTTAGCGTAGATATAAGGTAAACATGAGCTTGCGGAACCCAGCAGGCAGTATAGGATCTGTAACGCCCAGACAGGTTATCATACTCAGGTCGTCACGACATAATGTTGAGATAACTCGGGATACAAACTAGACAGAATCGAACATAAAACGGTACATGCTCACTGCAACATCGTTGCATTTCACGATTCAAATTAATCATTTTCATGAGATAAATAATGCATGAATCACATTGATATCTTTATATCGTAATAAAAGTGGGCAAGAACTCGGAAGAATGGCTCGTCTGTTAAAACGTAAAGGGACGAATTGGAGATGACCGACAAATAGGTAGACTTTGATGAAAAAGTATTGAAAGACATTGTTAACTTATTCGGTTTTTACCACACTAAAAGTTTGTGTCCTTATCTGTTTTACAGGGAAGATGTCCGGACAGCCAGTATCGTGGCAGCTGATCCGGCTGGAGTGGACTGTCTGGTCATTGATAGAGAGTAAGTATGTTTTGTTGGCCTTTAAGTGCACATGATCCTTCCACCGTCTGTCCTTTTATCCTTAATCAGTGCCCCTGTATACCATCATGTTATCTTCGTCAATAATGATAATGACGGAGTATTATTTGCATTCATATCTAGGTTTGTATGTTATGAGAGCAGATGTGCTTGTGCAGAACTATTTTGGCTAAGAGGCGGAATTGTTTTGACGTCATTTTCCCACGTGAAATATACAAACCAGGCACCGCCGTAGATATGATCAGCTGGTACCTCATCGACAGTGGTCATCTAGAAAGTTTCGGACCATGAAAAGTAAACTATCGGGGTTTAGTAAATGCTCTCAGATGTCCCCCATCTCCCCTCCCTCTCTTTATAGCATATGATAACCTTTTGATAAGTGGTGAAGCATGTTTATTGTAATATCTAGCAGACGGACCTACAGGAGATGATCTGGCTCCACAAAGATGGCCACTCTATACCAGCACCATCTGGTGGTGGATAAGGGCCGCCCGTTAAATCAGGGGAGTGACAATACTAACTGATTTATACAGGGCTTTACCTACCCCGACCTTCATAAACAGTCAAGCGGTGATTAATCTTCCTCATCAAGGTCAACAAAAATAGATAAGGTTTTTGACATCCAGTTAAATTCTGCGATATGTTGACTAGAAGAGTCCCACCCTTGACGGACAGATATGACGGGGCCCATCATCACTAGTTCATCAGCGCAGTCAGATAACAAGCAGCCGCTGTAGCAACGATGGCTTAGAGCACCGCCATTTTGTATCTGTTGCATCCTTTATTACTATTGCACCTATGTTGATGTTAGCCGATTGTTTTGAAATGTTACATACGGTAGCTGTGAAGCATCTCTTAACCTGTGATCTTCCTGTCGGTGCAAGTGAACTCACGGTTAAACTTCCATCGACACCTTCAAGCTGTTTACTCCAAACGAGGCTGAAGAGATGAAGATGTTTCTTACCAATGACATTTTTGGTCTTTTATATACAAAAGTCTGCATTTCACTACCGGAACAAAAGTGAATTGTACGTTCTGTGTTGCGTCACACTTGACCGTAACTCCATCAGTAAGAAGTGCAAGGCGCATTAACCATACAGAGACCTGTCGATACAATCTCCAGGGGCGTAATACCTAGCTGTGGGTTATAATTGGCTGTTGACAGGTACAGCTTTTGAAATATGGGAACTTAATGAGCACAGACAATTCCCTCAATTCAAAAGTCAAGCTTGACTAATGGTTTGAATCTGGAAACAGCGATAGGCATACATGTTCCGGTGTGGTGGGGCGTATCAAAACCGGGGTCTGTATATTTTCCGTAGACAGGTAGCTTCACGTTATATCTATTCCCGACACAATAGGAAGGTCATGGCAATGTGAAACACTCTCTTGTTGGCACGTTCAAAATTATCTTAAAGTTGATAACCTGTCCCTCGACCAGAACAGTACAGTATGTGTTTATCCCTGTTATTTGATGTAACACAAAGCTCTTTCACGATATGTGAATGAAAAAGACTAATAAAATTTAATAACAGTCGAAATTAGGAAATTTGATATTGGTAACTCCGCGACTTGACGGTGGAATATGTGTTTCATACAGAATCAAGAACCTTACTGATTGCGAACATGCTATCGATGTTTAAATGTATTATTACCGTCAACGCGGATCTAACTCCACGGTGTTCAGGTTATCCGCGGTCAGTATCTAACTGACCAGGTAGACGAATTCGCTGGTCAGATTATTTATTGAAATGGACAATAATTTCAGTTGCACAATCTCCATAAGTAATGCATATAAAAACATCACACATAATAGTACAAAGTATAGAGGATAAGCATTATTATCGTTAACGAGGATATGATAAATTAAGGCCATTGAAATGTCTCGTATAAAACACACTGATAAAGCACGTATTGTCACCATTATCTCAATATGTAAGAAATTTACAGTTATTGAGAAGCACGAAACCACTGTTTTCCCCATAAAACTTTAAATGGCTAATTTTCAATGTTATAGATGTCTCATTCTTACCTCTCATTTGACTCTATTTTGGAATCTGTTGTTTTTGTCCTGTGTTATTATGATTTACGAACCGGACAGCTGTAACGCAGTGTTCGTAATACCACCGATAATTTATTAAGAATATTTAATAATAACAAATATTGCGCACTCGTGAACGGTACTAAAATATTAGACACACTTGTGAAATATATTGTTATTAATGAAGATACTATTAAATATTACATTTATAACATTTTCGCAAGCAAGATAGCCAGGTTACTGGCATGTTTAGAACAGATGTATAACGAGAAAGCTGGCTACATTTTTCGCGGACTTTACTCTCCATTAAAACTTGGCAGTATGCGACAAAATATATTTAAATATAAAAAAACAAAAGTACATCTCAATATAAATCTATTTTCATAATCATCTAGGAAATGTAACCTTTTTATGTAACTAAGAGACAAAATTTGCTGTTAAACGTTCAAAGAGAGTTTGACCTGTGAGAAAATACTACGCGGCTGAAAATATGGCGGCAACCTACGGTTGTCGCTGTTAATGACACGAATTCCCTTGAAATGTCTGAAGTGTTAGCTCCACATTCAAGACGTTCGGTTTTGGATTGGGTTTGATGTCTGATAAGGTAATTTGGGTTGCACTTTTGCTGACTTTCATGGAACTGAACGTCAACCATGGAATTGAAGGTCGTGCAAGTAAACAACCCCTTCAGCTGTCTGGTTTAGTGTTTTTTGTCAATTTGTGTTCTCTCTTTTCATTTGCGTAAGTCTGCAAAAGTCTTATTTTTACCAATGAAAAATATCGAAAAAGTGTTATTTTCACTAGTGAAAAAAACGCACTTTTTTCAATGAGATATTTCTTTGGCAAAAAATGAAATAAATGTCGCTAAAACTAAGATATCTCTAGCTGTGTTGGCATGGAGTCTGTAATACGTGTTGGAAACTGCACGAACTGAATCTATGAATAAAATATCTCGATATGCTGCGTTTGGCCTTGTGACACATGGTGTGTATAAATTAGTACCATTCCGGAGATACTCGTGTCTACAGAGCGATATATCTGCCTCTCAATTACAGAGTAACTCATTCTAGGTGGACTTGGCTTGACGACAATATCGTATTCTCATCACATCTAATTAGCAGAAGGACTCTGCACGTGGAAACGTTCCTCGAGAGTCGATGTGAAAATCTTACAAGCCTTGGACATTTTGTTGGTTACCTGTAATTAATCATCAGCTGTAACATTTTAACTGTATGCGTCCAAAAAAATCATAATCTGGAAATACAAGCAATTTTATTTTATAAAATTCCCTATGCTTTAAAAGTATCGATCGGTGGTGCCCAACCCACGTGACTGTGTCCCAGGTTTGGTACAGTCAGTTATGTCCGACCTTTTTTCTTGTCAAACGAAACGTCAGAAATAAAGCATGTTGTGCGTATTTCTAATAATAAATACTTAAATATGTATTAAAATAATAAACATGCATCAGATATTTCAACTTATTAAAATTCACAACGACAAGTGCTTGTTTCGGTTTACATGAGATAGTCTCCGTTTTCATTTTTAGTATTTTCTCGTGGTTAATATCTAGTTTCATTAAGTTTTGATAACTTACTTTTAGTGATATGGTTGGTTCACAACAGCCTGTGTGGTAGAACCCTATATACAGTCTGTCCCTTAATTAATACATAAGAATTAAGGTCCTCGGCATACTGAAAACACAATTCAGTGCTTGGAACATGATGTTAAACGAAAATATAGTTCTTAAAGATAGGAAGTGCTGACAAGTTATGTAGAAGACTTTGTTTGACGGGAAAATTGAAGACTTTTATGAAGGCAGCTTTTTCAATGTCACTTTGCTTCCTTCTAGTCCACTCTCTTTGAAGGTTCTTGAGTTCTTGTCCACAACAACCGATCTCATAGGCTGTACCCTCTGAAGCAGATTCACTAATGGTTATACATCTTGAGACGGATGTTTACCAACAGTTATATATCTTGAGACGGATGTTTACCAACGGTTGTGCATCTTGAGACAGATGTTTACCAACGGTTATACATCTTGAGACAGATGTTTACCAACGGTTGTGCATCTTGAGACAGATGTTTACCAACGGTTAAAATATACCTAAAGACAAATATGTTTACCAACGGTTATACATCTTGAGACAAATGTTTACCAGTTGATTACTAAAATGCCATACAGACTTACTTTTCCATATCACACTGGATTAAAACATACTCATTAACTGTCTTGCATTTGTAGGTCCTACTCACAGCTAATCAGTGATCTAGATGAGCTCAAGCGAGTGTATGAAGATGAGGACGAGAAAGCTGTGTAAGTATACCAGACTATTGGGGATGAACCCTATACAGTAAAACGTCACATACAACCTGTTTCCTCTGTAGTTAAGTCTAAGCGATTTTAGCGTTGTGAAAAACAAAAACAAAAAAAGTTTATTTATCCCCAAAACACCGAACCGTTTTCAGAGCAGAATCCATTTTTAACTCCGCAAGACATAAAACCGACACCCTTCAGATCAAGTATTTTATTCTACAACAATCACCAGATCTAGCGGATGGTGGCAACTTCCAGATAAAACCGGCTTAGGCTATGGCACACGAAGTCGTCTATTGATGAAACAATGCCTCTAAGATATCTTGTATACGTCAGCCGTCAATGCAATGTGCATTATCCGCCATGCAAATCTCATGGAGAGGTTTTCAAGTGAAGATGGATATTCGATATTTGTCATTGTATATTCGTAATGCTTACAGACACTCGGGAAGGAAATTGTTTGGTGCTTGAATTGATGATAATTAATGATTTATGTGCTATTGATCCTTGCCACAGTTAAAAGAGGTGATGGTATCGTTTTTGGGCTGAGAAAATTTAAATCAAAACAAATCATGTTGCCAGTATTTTCATGTGTTTTGTTTTTACACATTTCCCGGGTCATGAATTATAACCTGCATTTATTCAAAATTGGCTGCAAGGAAAATGTTGTCGTTTAATGGATGTGCTGCAACAACGGCGAATGTCTCTGTTGAACGTATTCCTTAACTTTTGGTTTATAAATCCTTAGTAAACCGGTGTGTGTTAACATCAAAGCCGACTACCTGTGTACAATGTACATGTCAGACAATTCTTCTCGACATTTCAAACACATTAGCAGATAAAAAAAATGATCACAATAAACAATGAAGAACCTTATTACACTAATACCGTAAACAATGTGTGACATATGGCGTTGTGTTTTATTTAGGTTCGACCCCGAGTTTGTAAAACTCAAACTCAGCGACATCAGTATAGTCGCGACTCTTGGAGTTGGAGGTTTCGGCCGAGTAGAACTGGTAAGTGCCTGCTATAGGAGATATCAAAACTTACTTTTTCCTTAGATTTACCGTGTTTTCTTGCTATTTTATGTCTCAAGTACACTTGTTTACATTTCAATACATATGTTGTTTTTGACCCAGGCATTTCTATTACTGCGTTTGATATTGTAAGATACGATTTTATTTGACAAGGGGAGTTATTTATCATCTCCGACGGAAAGACGACGCACAAGTACATTACAACAGATTTTTTTGTTTTTTGTTTATCTCGGGGAGAAAGATCGAGAGGAGGTGTTGATGTAGTTTTAGATTATCTTAGATCTTGGCAAGCTCTACTTTGGAACGAAATTATAGAAAAATGATATAATTTATCACCGTTCTATAAAAAGACGATCCCCATGCTTAGATAGATATGAACAGATGCTGGCCCCACAACTGACAAGGGGTATATATGTGGACGGGTCGTTGGCATTTCAGCAACTTTGGTACATAGGTATAATACGCACTCATCAATTTCCGATAGACCTGCGCGTGCTGCGTTCCTTTTTGTGGTTCGTTGGCTAACAGATAGACATGCACGCGCAGCGAGAGTTATCACCGCTGCGGGAAAACCAACAGGTTAACACATCAAGCCGTAGCAAACGGGTATTTTATTACACCTGAAAAACCTATGCAAATATACATAATGATATTGGTAACGCTAGCCTAGTAAGTTCATTTTGACGTCGCATGTTCCTTTGTTATGATAACATGTCTGTCCCCGTGAGGTACAATTTGTGATGCGGCGACCCCCCAGGCCGCGACCCTGATCTAGGTGTTTTACTCATAACCAAGATTCGTTTTCATTCCAAAGATGTTGTCTCAGCCACTTGTATTGTTTAGAAAGATTACGTGAGGTAATTACAAACCAAAATGTAACTGCCAAGAATTACGTCATGGTTCCGTTATATAAGGCCTTACGTTATTGTCAGTGGGATTGTATTCAGTGATAGGACAGCTGGAAATTAGACAATGACCACGTGTAGGGCCTTTCATCATTTATGAGGTAACATCTCTTGAACAAAAAATGATATGAACTTATGGAAGATGTCGGACTTGTAGCCAACTTAAAAGAACATAAGCAGCTCAACACTTTGCGCTGAATGTACTAAAGCCGTCATTGGCTAACGTTTGTTGAGTCTCATAATCCATGCTCAGAAGAGTCGCCAAATTCCCACCTGTCTCAGAAATGTATCATTGTAGTGCTTTGATGTGTAGTAAGGATAGGTCAAGCGTTAGACAAGATCGTCGTTTCATCGTTCCGCCATAGTCATTATGATCTTGATCTGTGTATTACGACTGTCGACCCACAGACTTGGTGAGGGAGTTATGTTGCGTTGATGATAGCTAGATTTACCACACGTCTGGTCGGGAAATGAATGGTATTGTGGCTATATGCATTCACGGGAATCCCTCTTACTGCCTTCACAAACGGAAAACCACTACCGCCCAACGCATCACAGTAGCTATGTAAATGGTCCGCCGACGTCTCTGTGTTGTCATGTTCGTTATGTAACGATACGTGCACCACCTGTGCAGGAGTTAAGATAGAGTGACCTTGACCTGAATACTTGCATCCCTTCTACCTCTCTCTTACAACTAATAAAATTATTGTTTTCAGCTGCAACACAATTTCGTCTGTTTTGCTGTTAACAGATATTTATTCTATGGTGTTTTGCTTTGTCTAAGTAAACATTGTTATTTTCTGATTATTGTCAAATATTTTTGTTATGTAGGTCCAAGTAAACAATGATAATTCGAAAACATTCGCACTGAAGATCCTCAAGAAGCATCACATTGTGGAAACGAGACAACAAGAACATATCATGAACGAGAAGAAAATCATGTCCGAATCCAGATCCGACTTTATTGTCAGGTCAGTGTGATGAGTCGTTTCGTTTGATTTTAAGCGAACTATGACATTGGGTAATAGTAATAGTAGACATCTTTCATCCACACGCCACCCTCTCCCACTGGCCTTGATAAGGACACGACCGTGACCACGCTCCCCAAGCGGGTTGTTCACCACGTGCTGTTTGTTTATCTAGATGCTATGTTTTATTACCGAAAATTTAATGCGTCGTTACAATAGCATTGCCAAAACGTTGTTAAGTGTGTTACATCAAGTGCAGCAATGGCGTTGGCTTCATCTCTGAGCGTGTTAAAACGCCCTCCGCCATATCACATCAAATCTCGCGCACATATCGCATCACATCTCACGCACGCAGCACGTGGGCCCACATGGCGGACTCTATTATTAACATAAAAATTGAATACATTTCTTATCTCAAAAACCCCTTGTCAGACACGTTTTAGAGTCAAATCCTACTTTGTTTTCTCTTTATCATACAGTTATCTCCCCTTGATCTTTCATGCTGCCATGATAACAAGAAAGCTGTTGTTTTAAGTGTTAATTTGTTACCCACAGACTATATCGCACGTTTAAGGACAGAAAATACCTGTATATGCTACTAGAGGTGTGTTTAGGCGGAGAGCTGTGGACCGTCCTCAGAGACAAGTGAGTAGACACAAATCCCACATGGCTTGATGAAATCCCTTAAATATTATAAGCTCTCAGTAAGATTGATTTCCATTTCTCTGTGATCATTTTCATAATAAAATATTGATATATGATATTTGTATTTCTTAGGGGTTCGTTTGATGACAGCACCACTCGGTTCTACACAGGCTGTGTGGTGGAGGCGTTCGCCTATCTACATAACAAGGGCGTGGTCTACAGGGATCTCAAACCAGAAAACCTCCTCATCGACACTCAGGGATACGTCAAATTGGTGAGTTCGCCAGGATAGGTCACACTACTGGTTAGTGTTGTCATGTGACTCAGAAGATACATTAGTATGGTCAGTATTATCATGTGACACTGATGATATGTCAGTATCATCAACTGCCTCTCAGCGATACATCAAAATCGGTCCAGTGGGGGATGGGGTTGAGCTGTTGAAGTGGTAGAAACAAATCTTTGGAGAACTTCTCGACCGAAGTTATGGTGCAATAAGTTTATATCAGACCAGGGACCGGAACGAGTGCGCACGTGTAGTAACTGTAAACAAAGCGAAACCAAAAACAAAGTTCCCCATTGTTTGCATTATTTACTAACCATATTTTTAATAGATTTCCTATCTTTATGATAAACTACACATATGTTTCAGTTATCGATAGTTCCCCCTATTTATAGTACTGAAATTACGTAATTCAATTTGTAAAGTACCGACTCCCAGGATCAGAATTCCAAACAAATAACTGTAGAATACTTGTATAATATTCTTCAGGTGATAGTAAATCATTAATATCTACATCTCGGTATGATTGCTAGTCTGTTTATTAACCCCTTGTATTGTAAAGTATTCAGTATCATCCCCTCATTCGAAAATTAGAGTATATACTATAGAATTAGACATATGTAAGAGATCCAAGTTCATTGTCTTATTTTATCGTTAGCAAAACAAGATTCTAAATAGTCTTGTGTCACCCATGTGTCTCCAAATAAACGACATATTCCTACCATTCCAACCACACTTGCGTGTCTTTTCCACATCGATATCTTCTCTCACACGCCTCCCCATACCAGTATCTTCTACCACACTACCCACGTGTCTTCCCATACCGATATCTTCTCCCACACTACCCACGTGCCTTCCCATATCGATATCTTCTCCCACACTACCCACGTGCCTTCCCATACCAATATCTTCTACCACATTACCCACGTGCCTTCTCATACCAATATCTTCTCCCGTACAACCCACAGGCCTCCCCATACCAATATCTTCTCCCATACTACCCACGTACCTTCCCATACCATTATCTTCTCCCACACTACCCACGTACCTTCCCATACCATTATCTTCTCCCACACTACCCACAGGCCTCCCCATACCATTATCTTCTCCCACACTACCCACAGGCCTCCCCATACCATTATCTTCTCCCACACTACCCACACGCCCCCCATACCGGTATTTTTTACAAGTCTTATACACGGCTCTACCCACATTGATACCTCTCACCAAAGTTATGCCTTAACAGCCAGGGTCGTTTTGAGGCGTGGTTGCCTTGTACGAACTGGATACCTATTGCATACCGATAGTAGCCAAGAGCCTTGGCTAAGGACACAACAACGATATCACAGGCCGGTCGGTTTCTCCGGTAGTAGAAGGCTCCCTCCAATACAATACCGAGGTCTCTAACGACTGAGTGATGTTGCCTCAAGTCTACATGCATTGGCCAATTACTGAAGTAATTTGTAATTGTGTATGATTTTCCTTTTCCATGTTTTGTCTCCCAGGCCAACCAGTGACTCGCCAACTCCAACATTGTCCAACATACTTAACGTGTTGGATAATACGATATGCCTGTTTCTTCTGACACATTCCTCACATGAACCATTCTTTGTTACATATCAAAACCATGTCAAGTACAGTAGTTATGATTACACGTGTGCTATTTATAGACCATGTTTTGTTGGTAGTTAGGTACGTTCACACTAGTACCACGCACTTTGTAGTAACACCAGGTACAGAAGTAATCTAGTCTAGTCATCACGACGTAACACGATTAATGCCCTATTAAAACCTTCCGCCAGGTCATTGACTTCGAAAGTGGTTACAAATGGGCCCCTCCAACAGCACTTAGTTGGCTATGTAAATAAACCCTTCAACAATCCTAACAGAAAATACTGCAGGATTTACTACTAATACACAAGCGTCGTCATGGAATCGTGTCGTCAAGGCATGTAACACTTATCCAGTCTCTAGATAAAACCTGATCTTCATGTACAAGGTCTGTAGGTGAAATCTCTCAATCCCAGTGATAAAGCTTCCTCAGTTTATAGTTAAAGTCAAGTCATCCCATTGATGCATCTGACTTCAGCTTAAAGTAAAGTCAAGACATTTTAGTTCAGTGATAAATCTTCCTCAGTTCATAGGTAAAGTCAAGTCACCCAGTAGATAAATATTCCTGGCTTTATGCAAATTCTCTTTATCCCGTTTGATATGTAACAAAGTTATGAAACTTACCCAGCCTATAGATGACAGCGCTGGACGTCAATTGGTATTACACAGGTCAATCGGTAAATTTAAGACGAAATCGTTTTTAACAGGTGGACTTCGGTTTCGCTAAAAAGGTCGGACTAGGGAGGAAGACATGGACATTTTGTGGCACCCCAGAGTATGTGGCGCCGGAAATCATTCTCAACAAAGGTCACGATATTTCAGCTGATTATTGGTCCTTGGGAATACTTATGTTCGAGCTGCTGACGGGAAGGTAAGACCCCGGATGTAAACCTTGTAGATAATGATGAACATGTAAATATACTACGTCATGTATAGACTTTAAACACTACCTCAAGGTCAGGAAACTCATTACCTACAGCCGATAGTATGATGATCGTATGGACCAACTTACGTTTTATGCCCTCCTTTCATCACTGGACGTTTTCTGTGTCATTTCAATTCTCGGACAATTAAAGGGACACGTTTGCATACCTCGCCATAGGTTTTCATTTTTTTTTTAAGTTTTCAAAATATTTGACCTTCATTATTGATAAATCAAACTATGTTACACCGCCTTCCATAGATATATTGAATATAAATGACAACATTGCAAAAAATGTTCATGAAGATTACGACATTTTCCCACCAATCATAGAGTCTCTCTTTTGTTACAGTCCGCCTTTCACGGGGCAGGATCCAATGAAAACATACAACATCATTCTTAAAGGAATTGATGCTATTGACTTCCCACGCAAGATCACAAAGAACGCCCAAAACTTAATCAAGAAACTATGCAGGTACGGTAGCGAATCCAATGGAAGTGAAGAAGGATACTGTTATTTATTGAAGTTTAATTGTCGTATCCACTGAACCCCGTCCACAAAAGCGTTAATATAAATAGTCTAAATAGTCTAAACTGTCGTTGAAAATGCACAATTTCGGAACTTCCTACAAGACACATAATACTCTACAATAAAAATAGTTTCAAGCAATTTCTGATGAAATGACAATGTATATACCTTTTAATTATATATATAAACTTGATAAACGCAATAATCAAAATAACACATTTTATCATGTATAGAAATCAGAAGGTAGTCTCATGACTAAATACTCGTGTTGATATAAAACTGACCTCACTGCCAGGATCTTTACACTATCGATATTATTTCAGGGAGACTCCGTCAGAACGTTTAGGGTTCGGACGGGGTGGTGTGCGAGAGATCCAAAAACACAAATGGTTCGAAGGCTTCAATTGGGATGGCCTAAAGAAACGGAGTCACAAACCCCCTATATCGCCTTCGGTAAGTCACTATTACCTGGCAATAAAACAGCATGCAATGCGCATAGATTATTTAAGTATTTACCGTCCATGAACGTTAGTAGATTGAAATAAATGCGAAGATGAAATATCAAAGTACCGGAACAAAATAAGTCATGCAGAATCATGATGCAGCCAACATTTTAAAATCAAAATGTGAATAATTTTTTTTTGTATTTTGTTTAGATAAAAGGCACAACAGATACCTCAAACTTCGACGATTACCCAGAAGAGGAAGACGACCCCCCTCCAGACGACGTTACAGGCTGGGACAAGGATTTCTGAGAATTGTTCCATGGATCGGTATTTGTTATAATAGAGGACTGGCGTCGGAGGTAACCTTACAGGTCACAATCGGAAGTTGTTGTGGGTAACCTTACACGTCACATCCGGAAGTCGTTGTGGGTAATTTCACCAGTCGCAACTGGAAGCCGTTGTGAATGGAGAGCACAATATGACAATGATCTTAGCGTTCAGAGGTGTTTGAACATTACATTGTGAAACAAACGACCTCACTTGAAGTGTAGAAGGTGACGCCATAGACCTTATTGTCGGTCCTTACTCAAACCTAGGAGGCATCACCACAAAGATAGTGGAATTATGTCACATTAAAGGAACGGCGCCCTACATAACCTATGCAGTGTGTGACTAGTGCTGCTCCAGTGACCGACCAAAGTGAGGTGACTGGCTGTGATAGTGTGTGGTATCTTGATCTCCGTGTCGGTAGACATTTGTGTTTTATACTTTCCAGTGTCTGCTGCGTGCCTTACACCATTTACTACGGCCCACATATCCATCCTTGCACGGTGTTTTCAATGTGGCTCGAATTTCGGATGGACACCAGTAGTGATTCGTGTTTGAATTTTCCGGAAAGCCATATCTACCGTTCAACTATTATTTTCCAACCACCGTCCAAGTAGAAGAGAAAACGTTTAAGCGATTCATCAGATTGCGAACACTGCTGGAATCAAGAATCAAGTTTATAGATTGAGAAATGCAAAACACGTATAATATTTAATTGGATAGCTTTGTATGGCAATATAGTAGGTTTTATTGTTAAATGCAGCAAATATGTTAGTCCCAGTTGTTCCTTCGGGAACTGATTAAGTGCTAGTGGTATTGGTGACCCGTGTTACTGAAAATAACGTACTTTTCGCGTGATAAGTCAGGACTCGCGCCATCACCAATTAAAGACACTATCACGTAAAGGAATCATTACAGACTTTAATTACTAAACTAGTACATGTATATTCCATTGACTTTGGTCAGATGCGACCATGTTAACATTTTACATAGATGTTTTTTTTATTGTGCTGCCAAAGAGAGTCGAATTTTTGCAGCTCCTAGAAATTTACATTTGTAATCAGGCAAGTTTGAAAGGAAAATTAAATACATCGCCATAAAATTGATAGATTTGTAAGGAGGGACTGATTTTATAGAAATACAAGTTTATATATAGCAATGTAATGGCTGATGTCAGCTGTACGTTATTTTATAGACATTGTACCGTGCAACACAAGAAACAACTTACGTGACTTGTGTCGGCTCTCTGGTCGACAGAGTCGTGTGACTTGTGTCGACTCATTGTTTGGCACAGTTGTGTGACTTGTGTCGTCTCTCTCTTTGGTACAGTCGTATGACTTGTGTCGACTCTCTGTTCGACAGAGTTGTGCGACTTGTGTCAGCTCTTGGTTCTGCAAAGTTGTTTGACGTGTCGTCTCTCAGTTTGGCGCAATCGTTTGACTTGTGTCGACTCTCTGTTCGACAGAGTTGTGCGACTTGTGTCAGCTCTTGGTTAAACAAAGTTGTGTAGCATGTGTCGGCTCTCAGTTATGCACAGTTGGGTGATTTGTGTCGGCCCCTGTTCGACAGAGTTGTGTGACTTGCGCCAGCTCATGGTTCAGCGCAGGTGCGTGACATGTGTCTGCTCTCTGTTCGACAGAGTTGCACGACATGTGTTAGCTCTTGGTTCAGCACAGTTGTGCGACATGTGTCAGCTCTCGGTTATGCGCAGTTGAGTGACTTGTGTCGGCTCTCTGTTCGGCACAGTTGTCTGACTAGTGTCGGCTCTCTGTTTAGTAGATCTGTTTCTCTGTTCGACAGATTCTTGTGACAGGTGTCGCCTTTCTGGTCTGCAGACTTGTATGACTGTTGTAGGCTCAAGAGTTCGGCAGAACTGTTCTACAAAAGAGAACGGTTTAAGAGAGGGACTACTAGTAAACGAATTTTTACAATTTTTTATTGTTTAGGTGAAGACATTTTAACTTATACGGGGTTTGGTATTAAGTGTTTATATTTAACGGGGTTTATCTAGACTGCTAGCATGTGTGAATGTTACTTAGCCAAATCGTGTGTAGAGAACGGAAGGGACAGTATTTTATGTACATATGTTTCGTGTGTTTAGTATCTCCGATTAGTTGTTCGACTGTATCGTTTTACTATTATACTGACGAATGGGCTGTTGTGTTATTGTATACTCACAGTATATATCGACATCCCGACATTAACCTTGGTTGTGGTGGCCAGTTCAACCGGATTATGGTCAGCTGAGATCTATCTCCAACAACTTTTAAGTTCACGACGATTCTATCTGTTTAATGAAATCTGACTACAGGGCTATATTTATACGGACTATTCTGTTCTGTAAGGGATATTTTGTGATATTTTTTTCAGTAATCCTAATTATTACATATGTAAAGAAATTGTTGATGACGTTTATAATGGTGCTGTAGTCTAAGGTAATGTATCTGTCCGATCGTCCGTTCGTCTCTACTGGACGTACGAAGGGACATATAACTCCAATTTACTACTTGCCAATGTTGGGTATTCTACTGAAGGGTAACGTGCCTTACATAGTGGTCATGTGACTATTTTGATAGAAAATAAAGAATTCTGAAATACTCTTACCTGATGTTTCTGTCATGTTTTCTCGTTTTATCTAGCCTGTAGATAGTAGTAGAAGTTTTCAGACTATCCCAGCAATGGTCAACATGACCACAATTTGTCTCTAAATGCTAGAGTAACGAAGTTAATGTACACTGATATTTTGTATTAGAAACAATGGACCGTCAGAGCACTGCTTGTTTACAGATACCATGACAACGTACATAACACTCCCAAATATATACCTGCTCCTTTACCTAGGCTTTTATGGTAACTACTTCTGATGGGTTGATGAATCAGATGTAAAGGAATTTGTTTTGAAAAGCATACATATATCTCCATAGTATTATAAACAATCGAAGAGAATATTTACACATGAACAAAATATATAAATACAAAATTGATAAAGCTTAGGCAAAATATAACAAAGATTTACGAGCATTGAACACATATACATGTATCTTCATATCGTATTAGTGAAATAAATATCCTTAATGATTTCACAGCGTTGACCATAGAACTCCTCTGTATTTTTCATCAACCTACATTGTTCGAAACCCTGTGCTTTAAGTTCACGGGGATTGTGATATTGGAAGCAAACGGCACATTCAGCTTGTAAATACTGCAGATTTTGGAATCATGGAACTTACTATCTAGAAATGGAATTTCTAAGTAGACAAATTGAAATAATCATGCTTGTGACATTGCTTAACAGAAAGATGTCCCATCTGAGAAGTCACATTGAAGAGACTGCCGTGTTCGTGTATGTATATTTCTTGATATACAAAACAAGACATCATATTGTCATCTAAATGTGAACTTGGAGTTATAAGCATTGGCCTCTAGAATCCAGGGCCCAAAATAGCGAAATATTGGTGTCGCTGTTGACCTTCCTGTTGAGAGTTCAAAAAGCGCAAAACAGTTTTGTGATTTTCACTACATACATCTTTTATCCAGTCCCATAATTTATATTTATTTTTACGTTTATTTTAAACCTGAATACAAGATCCCGGGACTCTAATACGGAAAGTGTGTTTAGAAGCTAATTCCGTGTATATCTGTGTTTTTCTACAGCGTGAATCACACGAATGAAATCCTTTATACAATGAATGGCTTTCTATCCATGTCAGATATTTTTCTTTCAGTTTACTTTCAGTTTCAGAGCAACATCTCATTGTACCATAAATTTCATTATACATAGTACAGCATGATAAAGACAGTTAGATACGGAATCAATTCATGTTGAAGTGACTTTCTCAGGACATCAGTACCTTGTACCATATACCCTCTCAGGCCACATGTACTACATCATAAACGTGTTACCCTCCCAGGACATCAGTACCTTGTAATAAACCTCTCAGGCCTGATGTGCTATTGATGTCCTCCCAGGACATAAGCAGCACATAATAAACGTTACTGATGTGCTATTGATGTCCTGGGAAGGTAACCCGTTTATGATGTGCTACTGATGTCCTTAGAAGGTAACCCGTTTATGATGTGCTACTGATGTCCTTAGAAGGTAACCCGTTTATGATGTGGTTCCTATGACCTGAAAGGGTAACCCGTTTATGATGTGCTACTGATGTCCCTAGAAGGTAACCCGTTTATGATGTGGTACCTATGACCTGAAAGGGTAACCCATTTATGATGTGGTACATATGGCCTGAGAAGGTAACCCGTTTATGATGTGCTACTGATGTCCTTAGAAGGTAACCCGTTTATGATGTGGTTCCTATGACCTGAAAGGGTAACCCGTTTATGATGTGCTACTGATGTCCTTAGAAGGTAACACGTATAGGATGTGATACTGATGTCCTGATATATACAGCTCTGGCCCATGAAGGTAACAAAATATACACAGCTCTGGCCCATGAAGGTAACAAAATATATACAGCTCTGGCCCATGAAGGTAACAAAATATTCACAGGTCTGGCCTGTGAAAATGACAAAATATACAGCCTACATGTGAAAGGGTAAGCCGTTTATGATGTGGTACCTATGACCTGAAAGGGTAAGCCGTTTATGATGTGTTGCTGATGTCCTGAGAAGGTAACCTATTGTGGGATTGTCTTTGGGGTCAAAAGGTCAACTAAAAAGGTCACGATTGCTAACAGGAGATTTCTGGTTTCCAGATGATAACTTGCTTCAAAAAGTTTAATTACAGCACGGTAGGGGTCCTGTGTTGCTTGCAACACTAACTGTAAGCTTGTTGAACTTTCACATGTAGGCTGTATATTTTGTCATTTTCACAGGCCAGAGCTGTATATAGCTGTATATATTTTGTTACCTTCATGGGCCAGAGCTGTATATATCAGGACATCAGTATCACATCATATACGGGTTTCCCTTTCAGGTCATATGTAACACATCATAAACGGGTTACCTTCTCAGGACATCAGCAACACATCATAAACGGGTTACCTTCTCAGGACATCAGCAACACATCATAAACGGGTTACCTTCTCAGGATATCAGCAACACATCATAAACGGCTTACCTTCTCAGGACATCAGCAACACATCATAAACGGGTTACCTTCTCAGGACATCAGCAACACATCATAAACGGGTTACCTTCTCAGGACATCAGCAACACATCATAAACGGGTTACCTTCTAAGGACATCAGTAGCACATCATAAACGGCTTACCCTTTCAGGTCATAGGAACCACATCATAAACGGGTTACCTTCTAAGGACATCAGTACCACATCATAAACGGGTTACCTTTTAAGGACATCAGTAGCACATCATAAACGGGTTACCCTTTCAGGTCATAGGTACCACATCATAAACGGGTTACCTTCTAGGGACATCAGTAGCACATCATAAACGGGTTACCTTCTAGGGACATCAGTAGCACATCATAAACGGGTTACCTTCTAAGGACATCAGTAGCACATCATAAACGGGTTACCTTCTAAGGACATCAGTAGCACATCATAAACGGCTTACCCTTTCAGGTCATAGGAACCACATCATAAACGGCTTACCCTTTCAGGTCATAGGTACCACATCATAAACGGCTTACCCTTTCAGGTCATAGGAACCACATCATAAACGGGTTACCTTCTCAGGACATCAGTAGCACATCATAAACGGGTTACCTTCTCAGGACATCAGCAACACATCATAAACGGGTTACCTTCTCAGGACATCAGCAACACATCATAAACGGGTTACCTTCTCAGGACATCAGCAACACATCATAAACGAGTACCTTCCTCTGCTGACATTATATATATATATTGTACTAAATATTGTTAGCACAAAGTCGCATGTTACTTTCGCGGGGACAAATCTGTATATCTAATGCCACTTCCACGGGACATGCAGTATATCTAATGCCACTTTCATCGGTCAGGCTCTATTTTCATTGCCACTTTCAAAGGTCTTGCCGTATATCTAATGCCACTTTCAAAGGTCTTGCTGTATAACTAATGCCACTTTCACATGTCAGACATTATTTTTTATGCCACTTTCACAGGTCATGCCGCATATCTAATGCCACTTTCAAAGGTCTTCCTGTATATCTAATGCCACTTTCAAAGGTCTTGCTGTATAACTAATGCCACTTTCACATGTCAGACATTATTTTTAATGCCACTTTTACAGGACAGGCTGTATAACTAATGCCATTTCCACAGATCAGGCTGTATATTTTATGTCACAATTACAGGTGCCGTTGAAACTGCAACGGACTACAATGCTTATCGTCGTCTGTCTGTCTGTCTGTCTGTCCGGACCGGATGATATCTTGCATAAGGGATGACCGATAAGGTTAAAACTTGATAAAATGTCAATTTAGTATGAGATCTAGTGTTGGATTGTGTTTGGGGTCAAGAGATCTACTACAAAGGTCACTGTTACTAAAAATAGATTTTTGATTCCAGATGATAACTTGAGTTAGGGATAGCTGATCAGGTTTAAACATGATACAATATTAGGTTAGGAAACCTATTGTGCGATTGTCTTTGGGGTCAAAAGGTCAACTACAAAGGTCACGGTTGCTAACAGGAGATTTTTGGTTTCCAGATGATAACTTGCTTGAAAAATTTTAATTACAGCACGGTAGGGGTCCTGTGTTGATTGCAACACTTACTGTAAGCTTGTTGAACTTTCACATGTAGGCTGTATATTTTGTCATTTTCATGGGCCAGAGCTGTGAATATTTTGTTACCTTCATGTGTCAGAGCTGTGTATATTTTGTTACCTTCATGGGCCAGAGCTGTATATATTTTGTTACCTTCATGGGCCAGAGCTGTATATATTTTGTTACCTTCATGGGCCAGAGCTGTATATATTTTGTTACCTTCATGGGCCAGAGCTGTGTATATTTTGTTACCTTCATGGGCCAGAGCTGTGTATATTTTGTTACCTTCATGGGCCAGAGCTGTATATATTTTGTTACCTTCATGGGCCAGAGCTGTATATATTTTGTTACCTTCATGGGCCAGAGCTGTGTATTTTATGTTACCTTCATGGGCCAGAGCTGTATATATTTTGTTACATTCAATTATGTTTCCTCTCATGTGGTTCCGTGTTCTAAATATATTCTCCAATACCTAATAACCCATTTTTCTATTTTAGAGAATTTCCCCTGACAATATCTATTTGTAATATATAATAAATTCTTATTTTCATATCTGAATTTTATTATACAACATTACTATAACATATTTTGTGTACATTATATAATTTTGGCTAACAATGCAAGAGTTGTCTCCCTTATAATTCATTTTCACACACATCCACACATCCTCGTACCCAGTTCAACAAATACATCTAGCCAAGATATTGTTACATATTACAGGACAAATCTTCATGGACGGCTGAGGAAACTTATCACAGTTAGGCCAGTAATCACAAAGGCTGGTCAGTCCAGCATAAATCTGCCAGTAGCTCTTCTTTTATATCCAAAATAGTTTAAACAGCTTTGGCGAACAAATAGTTGAAGGTTTCCTTTGATTCATCTTTAGACACTTTCCAGACAACTTTTTATATCCTATCTACATATTAGTAAATGCCTCATTGTCAATGATATGATGTTTTGATTTTTGTGACTTGAACTATCAGGTATATCTATCTACGATGCTTCTTGCTCTGGTGGAGCCTCTCCTCCTTCCTCCTTTGCTTGCTCACCGTCCTCCTGTAGGCAGAAGTGTTCAAATCATTATACATTCACTGATATATATCATATTAATAGTGATTTGATTACTAAAGCCTTTCTACACATTAAGTATATCTAACACTAAAAACCAGAGAGTATATTTTATGACTTTAGACAATGGAAGTACTTAAATATACATATGTTCCTGCCCCTGTAACTATACTCAACTGTATGCATTTGAGTACTTAACATGAACACTTACTCAACATTAACTAATACCGGTAATAACAAACACAAACCTCTTTTGGTACAGACACCTCCTCTGTTGTCTCCTCACTTGGTTTCTGTGCTTCTTCTGCAGGTGTTTCTGTTGCCTCGCTAGGTTTTTCTGCCTCCTCTGTTACCTCTGGTGCAGCCTCTTCCTGGATTTGAGCCACTGTTGGTTTGATTTCTTCCTCTGTGGGCTCCTGTGCCTCCATCACTGGTGGCAGCTTAGTTGGGGATGAACTCTCCTTCTTAGCACGCTCCTCCTCAGCCTACCAGAGGGGACAACGCAAATATCATAAATTGTTCTTTTAAGTTCAATGAACAGATCCAATTTATTTACTAAATTATAACTGCAGAACTTTTATAAAGATTCCAACTGCAAAATATGACCACTTTATTGATCTTTCAAATTAAGAACAGTTTTTTTTAAAAACAATGTCTACCACAATATAATGCCATGAAAACATGCTTGAAAATTTCCTTGTAATTGTGAAATACATCCCTGGTATAACCAAGCCTTTGTGAAGTGTACAATCACAATCAAACATAATAACAATGAAAATAAGTGAGACCAAGTGTAATTAGGTAAACACTTGCCTTTCTTCTCTCTTCATCTTCTTCTGCAATTTTCATAGCTTCTTCTTTCCTTTTTGCTTGTATTTCCTTCTCTTTTTCAAAGTTGTCTTGTTCCAGAATTAGCATCCTCTTTTCATTTTCTTTCTGGAAAAAATGGTTCATACATTAAGATTAAATTTAGTTTTATAATTACATAATCCAAACTAAGAATAATCTGACCAAATTTAATGTGTGGTACTAATCATGTTGAAGGTTTATGAGCCACAATAACATGTCACATATATAAAAATGTCACAGCAGTGTAATCAGTCAGGTCACTTTGAATATGATTGAATATGATTGAATATGATCAGCAGTTGTGTAAGCCATATCAATTCAAACTCATATAATTTGATAAAGATTTGCTTATTCTTATTAAAAATTATATAAAGACTGTTGATTTTAATATTGATATTTTGTTTGTATATTATAACCATCTGTATGAGTTCAATTAATTCAAAAACAATATCTCGTTTGTTCATATTGTACAGTTATGTAACTTCATCAAAATGTTCCAAAAAATCTAAATAGTAATGTCATAAATAATCATGATCATTGATACCTATTTCCACTACATGCCCACTTTACAAATGATACTGACTTTAATATACTTCCTGATTTAATAATTTTATTGATAAATATAAGTACATCTAATTGTCAGAAAATAATTGAACCTATTTACGACCTCAAATAACTTATTCACACAGATAATGATTGGTGAATGACTACAAATCAGCTACAATAACCTTAGAATCAAACCTTACTTGAGCTTTGTATTGTTCGTTTTCTTTCATCTTGTACAACCATTGTGCAATGTACTCTACTGGATCCCTGGGTCTTTTTTCTGCTACTTCTGATAAGCAGGCAGCAAGGCAAGACCCTAGCTGTTTCTTGAGATAGGCAGAATCCATGCTAACACCTGCGTTGTAAAGTAGAAATTAAAATATGTCACTTCCAATCATACAAAATTAAATATAACTCAACAACGATTTAGTTTAAAATCTATTCTACATATGTATATCATAGTTGTTACTGTCATAGCGTATCGGACAATGAACAGTTTGACTAAAATATACTTGCTATGAATCCACGTGCCCTAATGTATGGACGTTAGTCAGGAAATGTACTGTATTGTGTGTGAAATTGGGGGAAGGAGAGGGGGGCGGTTTCGGTCAGCAAATAAAACGACGTGGCTGTTCATTGATAATTAATACATATATCACCAGCAGTTACCATGTGCTATCATTGGAATGTACAAGAATACTTTATTGTCCTAGTTAGTCTAGTATTCCGAAACGTTAACATGTGAACCAATTCACTGACGAAGTTGGCTTCCTTCACGACCGTCGTTCACTACATCACATTTCGTTAAAAAACAACAAATGACTTGAATGAAAAACCCATATGCAAGTATCTGTTTAGGGAAGATATTTAGATACACTATTAACTACAACTAAAATATCTGTGAACATCATTTCAAGCACTAGAAATCGTTCTTACCAACTTCTATTTCAGCTCTTGTTCCTATGCAGCCTCGTTTTAGAATAACAACTTCCGGTATTTCCTTAGTTACACTTGACAATGGCGTCTCGTTGCTAGCGAGAGGTAATCAGGTGTGGACTCACCTCGTGTTCAGGCCTAGTACGACCCGTGTGGGCATTTAACAGATCAGAGGAAGTAGCTTATCTTAAAAAGGCGGCAGCAATGACTACCAAAGTGTCGTTTGCTGACAATAATGATCCAAGAAGCATTTACAATGTCATTGATGGAAATGAACCCTGGGCCGGAAGAATGCTTTTTACAGGTAATGTATTGTTAACTCTTAATTGTACTGATAAATCAATATTAATTTAAGTATAATTAATAGATATTACAAGAACAAAAAAAAAATATTTGTAACCGTGTGTTGCAAATTCAGTTAAGTCTACATCATATGTAAGATCGTTGTCATAACTTTGGGACAACTTTGGCTCAGTTTAGGAGTGGTGCAGTAGGGTTAGTATGTTAGCACAGTAAGACCGACTTAATACACATATCTCCAGTGAAAAGAGCGTCAAATACACATTCTGTAAAGGCTTGTATTTACACTTGCGGTTGGTTATCAATACGTATTTACATAGGGTGTTAAAACCAGACGGAATGTAAATATGCTTTAAATAATAGTTTAATTTCGAAAACTTAAAGCTGGAAGTTTATCGCCCAAATCTTATTAATCATTATAAATAAATGTAGGCCTATGAAGGCTTTATTCATTTACCGGTAGATTAATGAATTATTAAGTATTGTCTAGATCCATTTGTTTGGCCCGTGCGTTTTAGGTTTAATTGTTGTGAAGTTAGGGTTCACTTATCTAGAAGTCTGTAATAAATTGGCCATTACATAAGATTTTTTTTATAAATGTTATAAGATATTTTACGGGCCTTATTATTTGCGCGCAATGAATGCCACATGTAATAGTATTTCATTATGTATCTCTTTTTGACATTCTGCATTTTCTGAAATTGATATGCGCATACAATATGTATATCACTGAAATAAAAGCGAAATACTATACATATATGTCATTACCGTGTGGTTACCTTTGAGTATTTGTGCCGTAGTCAAAAGGCACGTCGGATTTTATTCTGTTCGGCTTAAACTACACATATCACGCGAGAGAAGTTATGTGGGACCAAACAAAACCCCCAACGAACCACACACACACACACACACACACACACACACACACACACACACACACACACACACACACACACACACACACACACACACACTCACTCACACACACACACACACACACACACACACACACACACACACACACACACACACACATACACACACACACACACATACACACACACATACACACACACACACAATCATTACCCTGAAATATATTCGTCATTTTAAAATTCAATTTAGCAGTGCTAGTGATGATTGACTATGCGATCAGTTGTGTCCCAGTAGATGGCTGAATGGTAACAGTAACTAGGATGATTGGTAAAATCAATAAAACATTCACTAAAGCGGTAAAAAATGTTAAATATTAATTAGGTAGGGAATACCTGGCGCCGTCAATACACAGCAGACTACTTGTAACATGTAGTTTATAACAATTTGGCGTAATTATCTCTCGTTATTGGACGCATGAACTCAGCAAATTGTATACAACACAATGGGAAATAAGAAATTGTGATTTCTCCCCTATTATTCTGTGCCATCCATAATACAAGTAATCATACAGAGTTTTACAATATCAACTCTGTAGGCCAAGAAAATATTGAAGTCCTTGTTAGTAATTCCACGTCTCATGAATACCACTGAGCTATTTTTTCCTATCTTGAGTAATATCCGAACCATTCTCTTTATCCGTACGTAATATGCCAATCATTTACTCATTTCATATATATCACAAGCATTTTATCGTTCTGTTTGCAATATCCTATTCTTTCACAGATTCGGTATATAATAATATTTCAATAATTTACGCATTTTATACATGATATCCAAACCAATTACCTTTTCGGTGCATATTCTTCCAACCATTTAATATCGTATCCGTTTACTCAATGAAATATCACAAACATTTCCTCTTGTCGTACTTTATATCTCAGTCGTATTTACTTATTTCGAATGAAATATCCCAGCCATTTCCTCTTTACATGATTAATACCCCACAAAAATATGTAATATCCCAGCCATTTCCTCTTTACATGGTTAATATCCCACAAAAATATGTAATATCCCAGCCATTTCCTCTTTACATGGTTAATATCCCACAAAAATATGTAATATCCTAATTATTTCCTTTTTCTGAATACATTTCCCATCATTTACTCATTCCACCTGTATTGTCTCGAGCAAGTACCATTTGATCTGAAGGATAATATATGTTATAGTTTTTTTTCTGTAATTCACTGATGTATATTTTGTGGTGTGATTGCAGTGGATTTCAGCGTGATACCGCTGTTATATTTTGTATTATAATAGCACAAGGGTCTCAATATGCCATTGTTATATTGTGGTGTAAACATTGTTATATTTTGTATTATAATAGCGCTAGAGTCTCAATATGCCATTGTTATATTGAGGTGTAAACACTGTTATATTTTGTATTATAATAGCGCTAGAGTCTCAATATGCCATTGTTATATTGAGGTGTAAACACTGTTATATTTTATGGTACGATATCATTGTTATATTTTGTGGTATGATAACACTGTTATGAGGAATGATAACTTGAATTAGAGATCGGACATGTGACACTTTGTCATTACAGGCCCTGATGCTAACAGGGACCACAGGGTGACAGTAGAACAGGAACACAGACATATAGGTATCGGGACTATGTCTGCCGAGGGCACGGGCGAGGCGGATTACATTTGGAGGGCGGGCGCCCAGACTCCCCACCCTAGACCTCGCTCACGGATGGTTGGTGAGGTGGGCTGGGGCGTTCCCTGTATGACTGACTGGAAGATGCCTCGTTCTGGCAGGCAGGTCGTGGTATGTATTTGTGCTCGTGTTGTATGGGATTTGAGAGATAGACTGGTATTTTAATGGTTTGTTATCATCCTGAACCATACTATGTATTAACTAAAAACATGAAGACGTATTTCTAAACTTGACGTATTGGGAAAACATCACATACAAGTTTTTATATAACATAAAATATCTGATATAGGTCCGGGAAGAAGGGGATTAAGACCGTTGATGTCTATTTGCACAGACTTAGCTAGCTAAGTCTGTTATTTCATTGAAGTTGTTAATACGGTACCATAGCTGTTCTTATTAGTAAGTAACCAGGACTAGCTCGGTATGGTCAAGAGTTTTGTAGTTATATACGGCACATTTCAATTGTATTTTTTACATTTTATTTTCCAGTTGGGAGAATTTAGGCAGGAATGTGAAGATCGTTACTCCCATCTTTATCAAAACCCCTGGTGAGTTGTGTCAGTATCGTCAGAATATTTATGTATACACGGATTGAAGTGTGATAAGTCTGCATATCGCATACTTCCTTTTAACGGATTTAATAAATATCGATCAATATTGACGAATTCCATATCACCAACAAACGTACGTACACTTACGTATATACGATCTACCATGGGAAGTTTTCCATGGGTTCAGTTTAATGAAAGGCACAAAGGTTCTCATTGTGTAACGTAAATCAACTAAAGTTGTTATCGGTATATAATTAAATTATTTTAATAACAGTTGTCAAGCAATGAATGTTTATCGTATACAGCAGAAAACTCATTAAACGTTTCATTAACTCAATCCAGGTGTAAAAGGAGGGGGTTGGTATGGCATGTGCGTAGCGTTAAATACGGTCTCAGTGGACGCAAAGCGATATACATATGAACGTACATAATCTACCCTTACAGGTACCCCGGACCAAGGGATGACGTCACACCTGGGTCGGACGCCTCTTTGGTGATGAACGTGTACAGGCCGAGAACTACAGCCGGGAACACTCGCTCAGGTAGTAGTCGGCCACGGCCACTAAATAGCCCCTACAGCCAGACACCAGTTACCAAAGGGCGGCCATCATACGATATACTTAGGGTTACCCATACAGGTACCGATTGTTACACTTTGGTAGATATCGAGTTGATGTAGATACTCTTCTTCGACTCTGGCTACAGCTGCTGAGTGGTTCTGGGTACTGGTGTTGACATAGTCTTACTAATACAGTTATATTCCACATATTGTTTTCGTCTTTCAAAGATACTAATACTTTTCTTTACAACTTTCATTACTCTCTCCAATTTATTTCTTCAATTTATACCATGCATTTACAGCTTCCGTCTATTCCGCTTATCGTACTATTTCCGTTTATCCCGCTTACAACTTTCATCTACCATTTATAACTTCCGCTTATCCTCTTCTTACTTCTGTCAATGCCCTTACTATGGCTGCCGTCCTTGCGCTTGTTACTTCCGTCTTTTCCCTTATAGCCCCTGTCTGTGCCCTTACAAATCCAATCTTTGCCTTTACAACTAACGTCTATTCCATTTATTACTTTTGTCTATCGGATTCTTATTATTTTTTCGGTACCACTTCTATTGTAGTTTGTCCTGCATATTGCCTGCATCTATGTCATTTTTTTTTACTTCCTCTCTCCAATTAATTTATATGTATATGCAATACTTATACCGGTAATCTACCGTCTGTGTACATATTCCGGGTGTGTACGTACACATTTACATATACTGGTTGTCTTCCACTCACGTGTAAGTACATATACCGGATGTGTACGTACACATTTACATATACCGGTTGTCAATCCCTCATATGTAAGTACATATGCCGGGTGTGTACGTACACATTTACCTTTTCCGGTTGTCTATCCCTCATGTGTATGTACATGTACCGGATGTGTTTGTGCACATTTACCTTTTCCGGTTGTCTATCCCTCATGTGTATGTACATATACCGGATGTGTTTGTGCACATTAACCTTTTCCGGTTGTCTATCCCTCATGTGTATGTACATGTACCGGATGTGTTTGTGCACATTTACCTTTTCCGGTTGTCTATCTCTCATGTGTATGTACTTACACTGGAAGCCTATCGCCTTGTTATAATGATAAATATCCGTATACTTACCTTACTGATCCAACATTTTATTGTATTTTTTATAGTGTATACTTAAATGTAAATATATCTTTCTTAGCTGTATATATGTGCTAATTTATTCTATACTATCTCGTTGTATATTTCCAACATTTAAAAGTTATAAAGAGGTGCGAGATCTTGAATGAAAGATAAAATAAATGTAAATTACAAAAGAAGAAGAAACTGATAAAGACAGGAGTATTTGTTTGTTTGTCTTTGGTATGGATGTCATTTGTAACAAATCGTCCACTTGGTTTTTCAGGCAACATGGACGCTCAGCCGAGTAGTTCGGACCAGGATACGTCCACCACAGAGTGAAAATAACCAATGGTCAGTGAAAGCTATTCTGATGTGATGTTGTAATTATGGTAACAATAATGTTTTCGCCAAAGCCTTCAGTTTTTGTATTTGTTGTCTCCGTTTCATATTGTTTTTTATCAATTTCTTGTCGGGAAGATGCACGAATATCTTGTATTTTTTAATTTTTGTAACAATTTTATGGAAGACGATAAAATCATGCAAATTGCCCCCTTTGCAGTATCGTCAGGTCAGTTGCCCTATTAACGGTATCGTCAGGTCAGTTGTCCTATTGACGGTATCGTCAGGTTAGTTGTCCCATTGACGGTATCGTCAGGTCAGTTGCCCCATTGACGGTATCGTCAGGTCAGTTGTCCCATTGACGGTATCGTCAGGTCAGTTGTCCCATTGATGTATCGTCTGACCAATTGCCCTTTTGGCGGTATCGTCTGATCAGTTGTCCTATTGACAGTATCATCAGGTCAGTTGTCCCATTGACGGTATCGTCAGGTCAGTTATCCCATTGACGGTATCGTCAGGTCAGTTGTCCCATTGATGTATCGTCTGACCAATTGCCCTATTGACGGTATCGTCAGGTCAGTTGTCCTATTGACGGTATCGTCATGTCAGTTGTCCTATTGACGGTATTATCAGGTCAGTTGTCCCATTGACGGTATCGTCAGGTCAGTTGTCCCATTGACGGTATCGTCTGGTCAGTTGTCCCATTGACGGTATCGTCGGGTCAGTTGTCCCATTGACGGTATCGTCAGGTCAGTTGTCCCATTGACGGTATCGTCTGATCAGTTGTCCCATTGACGGTATCATCAGGTCAGTTGTCCCATTGACGGTATCGTCTGATCAGTTGTCCCATTGACGGTATCGTCAGGTCAGTTGTCCTATTGACGGTATTATCAGGTCAGTTGTCCCATTGACGTCATCATTTTGCTCAGACAATGTCGACGTTATGGCCTTTTCAGCTGTCATATAGTTGTCGTTTGTCTGAAATGTTACGTCAACATCCCCATGGTACTGGTTAAATGTAGCTAACTTAGCAATGTTTACCAGATTGTAAAGTCATTTTTATATTGCAGACACGAAGAAGTGGAATGAGGATCTGGGACATTTTGAAAAGGAATGGTGCTTTTAGCATTTTAGTCTGGACGCGGTCTGATTGGGTCATGTGATTTAATTGAGGGACGTGCAATACACAGCTAACGATTTTCTATCCACACACCGCATCAGTATTAAGTTACTATGGTAACATAGTCTTGCCAGTTACAATAGGACTGTGTAGGCTGTACGCTCGCTATTGTTATAGATTCTATATAGTGTTCATTCACAAAACAGTATTTTCTATATAGCTTTATGTTATCGTTCTATTTGCACAGGTATTATTGATATATTTTAGATATACACACTGCTCAATGCTGCACTTTATTGTAGATGGACCTTGTAGCGTTTCTTTGTTATTTTGTGAAAATAAAAGTTCGATCTACTTTACTTTTCTGCCTTTTGTTGTACATAACCTTGTTTATACGGCGTGTACAAGTCAAGTATTACTGAATTCATTTCGAAAAAAATCAATTCACCAGGTAAGAAAGGCTAAAAATGGGCGTTCTGTCCTGTGCTTATATAGACCAACGCCTTAGAGACAACTGTACCTTAATAAGCATTGAAAAGGAGACATTTACTAACTAGGAAATATATTTCAGAACTCAGCTGATATGTATGTTCCTTTTGTCCTGTGCTTATATAGACCAACGCCTTAGAGACAACTGTACCTTAATAAGCATTGAAAAGGAGACATTTACTAACTAGGAAATATATTTCAGAACTCAGCTGATATGTATGTTCCTTTTGTCCTGTGCTTATATAGACCAACGCCTTAGAGACAACTGTACCTTAATAAGCATTGAAAAGGAGACATTTACTAACTAGGAAATATATTTCAGAACTCAGCTGATATGTATGTTCCTTCTGTCCTGTGCTTATATAGACCAACGCCTTAGAGACAACTGTACCTTAATAAGCATTGAAAAGGAGACATTTACTAACTAGGAAATATATTTCAGAACTCAGCTGATATGTATGTTCCTTCTGTCCTGTGCTTATATAGACCAACGCCTTAGAGACAACTGTACCTTAATAAGCATTGAAAAGGAGACATTTACTAACTAGGAAATATATTTCAGAACTCAGCTGATATGTATGTTCCTTTTGATCAATTATGAGAGTTATGGTCCATGTTAAGGTCCATGTGCTGATGATGAAGACAGGGTCGGTGATCTAGTAAGCACTTTCTATAAAACCTGACAGGTAGGGAGTTTTGAAATAGGTGACAATCATCGGCGAGTGTTCTGAATGGGGTCAGAATGTACCATAGCTCAAATTCCATTGAACCAACTCTCAAATCTGCAGAGGGAGATGTACAACCTGACGAAACTTCAGGGAAAAACTTAAGTTGCGTATTACAACAATTTGCGACTCCTTGTGAACAGCAACTGAACAGGACAAAGTTTGTAACACTGATCACATTACACACGGGTTACACGTATAGACAAACAAGTGTGGAAACTGTCATGAAATGATGGACATCTTTGTTCCTTTATCCATGTATAGGGGATCAGGCAGCAGTGCCGATTTTGTAAACTTGTACACATGGAAATGAGTGAAGGCGAACCTTCTGATTTTTCGCTCAAAAGGATCCGATGTACAGTAGGGACAGAAGTATGGTCTTGTTTTTCAATCACATATTGAATTGTTTATAATTTTCTGCAATAAAACCTATTCTTACCGAACGCTGACTTTTTATTCTTTAATTAAAAGTATGCATTTTTATACTACAAATTAGGATATGTTTACGGTATATGACTTGATATCTATAGCCTGCTATGTGATTAAAAGAATAATTGTTGGGGAAAGTCGTTAATTCTTCCTATTCTTGTCCATTACATGTATGTTGTTATCTGCAAAAGCGGACGTCACGAAGGACACGAGCTAATATAGCGATCATCTTAAGCATCGTGTTCCTCAAGTTTGTTTAGGGCGTCTTCCACAGGGACTGGTCTCATTTTGTTGCTATACGTATGCTATAGAGAGGTTATAAATACCGCTATCAACAATTAGTAATTGCATCAGCAATATATCTATTATCATCTTATGCTAATAAACTTACAGAAACACCGCAGATGATCTTATTTTCTGTGTTACAAATCACACTGGATGTTATATATTACATGAGTGTGATAATAACAATAAGGTAGTGTGTTAGTGTGTAGATATTAATAGATATTTCCCTGTGTAATGTCATACATCACGACAATGTCCTCCAACACATGTGTAATGGAAAAATGAACAAAAATACTATGTGAATACATACAGTTATGCGAAAATCGCCCTTAAACTTTAAAAGGGAATTATGAATTATAACCCTTGCGAGAGACTTAAGGCGAAAGTATGGAAATCCAGATTAAGGGCGGGGATGTCAGAATCTAAATCGGCTTTGAAAACTGGTAAAGAGGTGATCACAAATTGTGATTTATATTACTAAAAAAAAATAGATTTAAGATGTGACGTTGTGGTTCAAGAAACTGAAGCCTCCAAGGTCAATGTTTTCGTGAAAGGTCAGTGTTATGTATCCCTGTATCCCTTATCATCAGACGGTGTTATAGACAAACGGTTGAAAATGACAGAGTTTTTCCCACATGGACGTATAATACAGTGTATTACATACATCCATGTTCTCACTAACTGGATGATTTTCGTGATTGCAACTTTTAAAAAGAAGTACCTATATGATTTTAGCTTTTGAAACTTGTTTTATAAGTAATATAAATTAGACTATCGGTTGATATAGTCCGAAAACTGCATGCTGAACATATAGTTAGTTTTCATGATTTTTGTTTTAAAAACATGCATGTATTGTAAACAACTAAGATACGTCGATGTTTGATAGTTGTAATGACGTGTAGAAATTGAGGCACGGAAACTTTCGCAAATTCAAAACACGACAAAAATTATGACGTGTAGAAATATTTCACTGTTAGTCAACCTGTCGAGGTTAATGTCATCCTGGACGGATGTTACATCTACGCATGCGCGACGAGTGTAAACATTGACTAAAATCATGGCGACATTCACGTCCGTGTATCATGGAGGAGTGCGAGAAGATCAGTACCTTGGTACATGGAAGGTTCGTTCTCTTCGATACGACGATCGTTTTGTAGTTATTCCTGAAGACTATTACTAATTCATATTATCATTTTTCAGATTGTGGAATGCGTATCGTTAGCAGGTACAGTGGACACGACCGGCATCGAAGGGTAAGGTTCGGCCCGACATATCATGTTATCATATAGGCCTAATTCAGCATTGTCCCTTTCTTATTCTAATTGTCGCAATGCGAAATAAATCACATTTGAAAATTCAGTATCCTATATGTTATTGTATCCAGTTACGACGTAATCGTCTATAGATCTGTGATAGTAGTTAAGTTATTTATTCTAATTGCGCAGTGAGGTTTTTTTTTATATGTTGTGACAAAAATATGTATGACAGATTATGTACGTATGAGTCAGAGACTGATCTTGGGCTGTGTTAAATCCAGGAGGCTGGCCAGAAAATGTAGTTTTCCCAATTGCAATGTCCATACACTATATTCGTGATGAATGATTAACATAGTAAATATATAATATTGAGAGGATGACTTAGTACAAGAACTCCCAAACACATTCCCAGTGCCCCATTTTCTCACTACGGATGATGAAAATCCTCAGAAGTAAACTAGAAAATATGAGAGTATAAATAATACTAATTTATTAAGCATTAGAAAGCAAACCTGACAAAATTACACATACATTCCTGTTCACTGACTGATATGTTAAACCCCCTCCAAAAAATGAAAAGAAAAAAAAATATGTTGCCATAGATGGTGTGTTCACAATAAACCATACCAAACTTAACCTGTCATTTTTTAAATCCTTTAGGGCAACATAATACATGCAAGTTTATTTTAAAAGTAGTTCACTCTGCCTGACCATTTGGTAATATTGTATGCCAATGTGAGGTGTATGATTGATTGAATTGTAAATAAATAAGTTGGACAACATGTTTCTGATATATTTGTTCCCCAATTGTATTTTATAACCTTCAAATTTCAGCCAATTGTTGTTAAAATGCCATTTTGTTTGGTTACTTTTTAAAAGCACTTTATGACTTACCTAGCTGTACACCAAAATGTCTTGGCTTAGAAATCAGAGTCATTACCCTTGGTTAGTCTGAGGTGAGAAAGTATGTTGGAGTTACAATGCTTCTTCTCAAATCTTATGGTGTTCCCAACCTCTTTAACTTTTTGTAAAGGTTAGAATCCATGGTTTATTATGAACTTCACCTGGTGAGGGATAAGAAATAGATGTAGATACCCACTAACTTAGAGATTGGATTCACATCCACCTAGTAAATGAAAGGTTATCATTTAGCCCCTAGCATTGTCAGGGTATTTTCCAAGACTACCTCCTATGTATAATTGAGAACTATAAACATGTATGTATGATTGCTGTATATATTGTAAAGGTCAGAGTTCCACCTGGATGACAGTGGCGATGTGTCTTGGAAAGTGGCTGATGACGTGGACGCCATGCCATTCTTTAATTCTGATACTTATGAGGTACTCTATATATACATTAGAACTATCAGTATTTTTTTTAGTATTTTTCACATGCCAAATAAACCTAAGATGATTGAGATGTTTTACTGTCAATAAATCTTTATAGTTTACAAAGTACAAGTAAAATAATGGAGGCAGATATTTCTTTGCTTTAGAGATATTCCTGGTGTTTTGTGGAAATTATTTCTTTAATTTAGATCTTCTGTGAAATAATTTAAACTGCGATTAATTCAGCATCCACATGTATTAGAATTAAGGTTTCCTAAAAATCCTGTTTAAGTAACTTTTATATAAAGATAGTAATATGTCTTTTGTACAGATACTGTTCCCACCTGGGAAGATGAATTCTGTCCAACTGAAGTTTTTTGGGACTTTAGCAGAACATGTGATTGAATTCAATGTAAGTGCAGTATATGCTATCAATGATAGGATTTACCAATAAAAGTGAAAATGGAAATAGTTTTGTGTACTGATAAAATGTCGTTTTGAGACTTAAAGAAGAACATTTATTATGACATAAAATCGCTGATAATGAAGATTTTAAGTGCACAATATGGTACAAAAGAAGTTTACACTGGACAATGTATATTTTTTTCCATTCCTTGTTAAATATTCTTTTTTACCTTTTCCACACTAATGGAATAATGTTTTGTATGTTAAAAGTTCATATATTTCGCTTCGTGTAATATTAATCTGACAAAGTAAATTGTCATGGCTTCATTAAAATTTTGTTAGACATCATTGTTTTATGTTGTAGGTGGAGATTTCTGGTGAACTGATGCTGTTGACATGTGATCGATGCTGTATGTTACAGTGTCAGAAGGTATGTTGTGTCCACATAACAGTTTACACAGAGACTTAATTTATGCTATATTTCATCATGACAGATCCAAGTAATTTATTCTGCTGCATGTTAGTCCTTTAATGATCCTAGCATTTAAAGGTATATTATTCCTGTTAATCTCAAAACATTTACATAACCTGAGAAATTATCTTGCTATAGGCAAAAATCTTTGGGCCCCCTCACACCTGTATCCTCCATTTCTACTTTGCTTTGCCACTTGTTTCTCTGGTTTTTTTTTTACCAGTACTACTTTCCCCTGCCCTCTTACCTGTATCATTCAAGGCTACTTTTCTGCTGTCCTCAAACCTGTTGTTCTTCAAATGGTACTGCTTTCCTGCTGCAATCATACCTGTATCCTCCATTGATATTTTCCCTTTGTCTTCACTCCTGTTTTTTCCAAGTCAGTGCTACCTTTCCCCTGCCATCACATCTGTATCATAACTGCTTTCTCCTGTCCTCACACTCATATCCTTCATGGCTACACCCCCTCCCCCCTCTCCCTGCCCTCATACCTGCTTTCTCAGAACTCAGAATCCAGTACTACTTTCCACTGTCCTCACAACTAAATCTGTACTTACCAGGGAATAATCTACTTTCAGGTGTCTACCAACAGTTCTAAGGGTGATTGTCATTACACATTTGGACGAGCTTTAGATGAAGGATATTTCTCTGATCTTGTTATTACAGCTGAATCAGGACATCAGGTAAATGAAGCATATTTCCAAACAGAAATATGTAGTATGTCTGTGTTAGATGTTTCCTTACATTGTTGTAGTACAGATAAGGTGAATACATGTTCTGCTGCTGATAAGGTTAGGGCAGCCATCTTGTATAGGGCTTGTATAATCAGAATATTAAAAGTTCTGACTCCCATTTTAGACAGGATATGTCGTCAGCCCATGTATATTTGAATGCTGTCATTCTCCACTAATTAAGATTTTGTCTTTATATTCATATCTTAGTAAACTTTTTACTAGATTTTTGCGTTGTAGAACTCGTAGGTATAAGTTTGGTGATATCTTTTCAATATTGAAAATTAATTAATTTCTCACATATTGTAGCTGTGTGCTTGACTATTCCCCAGCACAAAATCGAAGGATGCCATTACCATTAGATCATTTGCACCATTTTTCAGGATGGGAATAGGGTCAACTATCTTATACAGCCATTCACTAACTTTTGCTATATTGCTGCAATATTATAAAGTTTATGTTCACTTTTAAGAATTATTTTGAACAAGAATTTAAATTTGATATTTAGCTATATTGCAATGTCTGCCGTTTTCTGTATACTGTCAGATCTGAGCTATAATTATCAAATAGGTGATAAATCATCCAATAGAACAAGGAAGTAAGCCAGAATAGAATCAACAAGACACATACTAGCTGATGCTTAGTTGATTTACCGAATGTGTTTTAAACAGTTCCAGGTCCACTCTCTGATCCTGGGTCTGAGCTGCCCTGAAATGGATTGGTGGCACAACCCCCCACCCCTAACAGGCCTCCGGGAGGATGTTCTAGGCACTTTGCTCCACTATCTCTACACTGAATGTCTCCCCAAGGGTCTCTCTGAGGAAACTGTTAAAGTCTGCATCAAAACTGTCAGCAAGCTCCCGGGCATGGAGAACTTTGTCAAACTCTGTAATACTTTCCTGAAAAATACTGCTCTTCGTCAGCGTAAGTATTGAATGAAAAATAACAAATTATGTAATTCATGGTACAACATCAAAGCAAATCTATGATTATATTTAATTTGAAATTTTGATGTAGATTCAAGATGCCAATAAAATATATGAAATTCACAGTACCTTCAATATCATATAACCATTGTAATGAAAAGGTTTAATTATCTTGATTGCATTGTCTTATTTCAGAAATTGTGAATTTGATTGGAGACATGCACACATCAGCAGATCGCATCATTGAGATGTTTAAGTGTAAGAAGAACCCCATTGCACCTGGCACTATTCCAGAGGATGCTCTAGCTGCTAACCCTCCGAGGCTGTGTTACATAATGAAACAGGCAGCTAGGGAAGCTGCTATAGGTACACGCACTATTCTTTACTGGCTTGTCATCACTGCATTGATTTCATATTTATCTCTTGAAAATGATGAACTGATCAAATTGCAATGGATCAATCTCGTTTCTGTCCATCTGTAGGTCATTTGTCCTTTCATAATATTTTTAGTTTTTAATATTGCTCAGTAGTTATGGATAAATCTTTTGTAATCTCTAACGAAGTCACCCATTGGTCCAAAGATTTGATATTGTAGGTGATCTAGAAGATGTAGATGACCCTATTGTATTTTGACCTCTGTAAATTGTTATGGCTGTTTCTTATAAAGAGTGGGACAATATTCAGATTTAGGTTCCCCATGAGAGGTAATTGGTTTTATAACACTTTGTGACTGTCAAAAAAATGGAATTGCTGTGAAATCATCTTGACCAGGATATCAGAAATTGTAACACAAATATCAGAGCTGTTTCATTTGTCTTTTAACACATTGCTTTTCTAGCTAATAAGTTAGGAGGAATTCAAAAGTACAGAAACAAGTTAAAACATTCTTAGAATTATAAAGACATTACAATGGGTGACACAAAAGTCTCTGTAATATCTATGATTTGATTTTGTATGAAGTTAAAACTTTGATTTTAAACTTGTTTGACAGATTATTATTGTCCTACTGTTCCCAATAGATTTTATGTAGTGTCCTTTGTATTCAGCATGACTAAAGACCAATGTAATGATACCACTAGTGTGATGGTGAATTCTGAGTTGTCAGAGAAAATCTTTTTGTATTATGTACAATTATATAATTTATGTTACAGCAAGCTCAAAGTTTGTGTTACTTTGTGACCTGTTTGCAAGGAGGAGTGGCGAACTTCCTCAGGAAGAGAGACATGAGATTATACGTTATGCTAGGTCTAGGTGAGTTGTTTGTTCTTAAGCCATACAACCACATGTTTCCTTAAAATATCACACCCAGATCTGTTATAAAATCTATGAAAAATAAGGCATGTTATTAATGTTAATCTGTGTATTAGCTTTTAACTCCAGGTTCCATTAGGAACTGAAATGTCTTTGAATGTTATAATGGAAAAAGGATATTAAAAATCATTGATGCTTTCGAAAAAAAAAGATAAATATTTTTTACATGGATCATCATACCCTGCTTAGAAATACAGCAACTGTTTCTCATGGACAGAGTTTTTTTATTCTGACAATTATTTTTGAAGTTACCGCCACATTTGTTTTCATTTCCAGATTACCAATATTCGTAAAACAGCTGAAAGAATTCTTTGAATCATTCAAATACCAAATGTCATTTGTTGGACCAAATGAAAAACAAGAAATTGCCACATACATTTTACCTGAGGTAAGACCACATCACAATTTACCTCCCTTTGTTGGCAATTTGACACTGCTAGGGAAATAGTGTGTAGGTAGTGATTGTCATTTTATTGAAGTAATTTTGTTGCAATTTTTGGTATGTTAAGCCTGATTATTTGTTCAATGATAACATATACAGGTAGAGATATTATGTTCTTGTTAACAATGTTTACTGTTGTTTGGCAAGTAGAGATATTATGTTCTTGTTAGTGATGTTTACTGTTGTTTGACAGGTAGAGATATTATGTTCTTGTTAAGGATGTTTACTGTTGTTTGACAGGTAGAGATATTATGTTCTTGTTAGTGATGTTTACTGTTGTTTGACAGGTAGAGATATTATGTTCTTGTTAGTGATGTTTACTGTTGTTTGACAGGTAGAGATATTATGTTCTTGTTAGTGATGTTTACTGTTGTTTGACAGGTAGAGATATTATGTTCTTGTTAGTGATGTTTACTGTTGTTTGACAGGTAGAGATATTATATTCTTGTTAAGGATGTTTACTGTTGTTTGACAGGTAGAGATATTATGTTCTTGTTAACAATGTTTACTGTTGTTTGGCAAGTAGAGATATTATGTTCTTGTTAGTGATGTTTACTGTTGTTTGACAGGTAGAGATATTATGTTCTTGTTAGTGATGTTTACTGTTGTTTGACAGGTAGAGATATTATGTTCTTGTTAAGGATGTTTACTGTTGTTTGACAGGTAGAGATATTATGTTCTTGTTAAGGATGTTTACTGTTGTTTAACAGGTAGAGATATTATGTTCTTGTTAAGGATGTTTACTGTTGTTTGACAGGTAGAGATATTATGTTCTTGTTAGTGATGTTTACTGTTGTTTGACAGGTAGAGATATTATGTTCTTGTTAAGGATGTTTACTGTTGTTTGACAGGTAGAGATATTATGTTCTTGTTAAGGATGTTTACTGTTGTTTGACAGGTAGAGATATTATGTTCTTGTTAGTGATGTTTACTGTTGTTTGACAGGTAGAGATATTATGTTCTTGTTAACAATGTTTACTGTTGTTTGGCAAATAGAGATATTATGTTCTTGTTAGTGATGTTTACTTGTTAGTGATGTTTACTGTTGTTTGACAGGTAGAGATATTATATTCTTGTTAAGGATGTTTACTGTTGTTTGACAGGTAGAGATATTATGTTCTTGTTAGTGATGTTTACTGTTGTTTGACAGGTAGAGATATTATGTTCTTGTTAGTGATGTTTACTGTTGTTTGACAGGAAGAGATATTATGTTCTTGTTAAGGATGTTTACTGTTGTTTGACAGGTAGAGATATTATGTTCTTGTTAAGGATGTTTACTGTTGTTTGGCAAGTAGAGATATTATGTTCTTGTTAACAACGTTTATTGTTGTTTGACAGGTAGAGATATTATGTTCTTGTTAAGGATGTTTACTGTTGTTTGACAGGTAGAGATATTATGTTCTTGTTAGTGATGTTTACTGTTGTTTGACAGGTAGAGATATTATGTTCTTGTTAGTGATGTTTACTGTTGTTTGACAGGTAGAGATATTATGTTCTTGTTAGTGATGTTTACTGTTGTTTGACAGGTAGAGATATTATGTTCTTGTTAAGGATGTTTACTGTTGTTTGACAGGTAGAGATATTATGTTCTTGTTAAGGATGTTTACTGTTGTTTGGCAAGTAGATATATTATATTCTTGTTAACGATGTTTACTGTTGTTTGACAGGTAGAGATATTATGTTCTTGTTAAGGATGTTTACTGTTGTTTGGCAAGTAGAGATATTATGTGCTTGTTAATGATGTTTACTGTTGTTTGATAGGTAGAGATATTATGTGCTTGTTAATGATGTTTACTGTTGTTTGACAGGTAGATATATTATATTCTTGTTAACGATGTTTGCTGTTGTTTGGCTTATTAATGTTTAGAGTAAATATATTATGTGCTTGTTAATGATGTTTACTGTTGTTTGATAGGTAGAGATATTATGTGCTTGTTAATGATGTTTACTGTTGTTTGACAGGTAGAGATATTTTTGTAAATCATGTTTATTGTTGGTTTTTTTACAGGTAGAGACATTGTGTTCCATGCTTACTAAATTTACTGAAGAATTCAAGGCTGCTCTAGACAAAGCCATTACAAAAAATATTTCTGACAAGGAGAAGGGTGAGGAAAAAGGGGAGAAACACAAACATGTCAAAGATGTGCTGGGAAAGACTTTACGACATGTAAGTTTTGAAAATATTATAAACAAAGTAGTATTTCATGGATTTTCGGATGAACCCATGGTCTCGAAATCGCTAGGGTTGAAATTCCGTTTGAGTTGAAATAATTTTCCTAGTCCCGATTATTTTCCTTCTCTGTCTTTGTAATTTTTGTTTGGATGACTCAAATTTCATCTTCATACATCGTTTCTAGTTGCGTTATATTGACATTCCGTAAAACATGATATACTGTGCTTCATTTTTTAAGCGATGAAAAATGACAGAAATGTTATTTTTCATTGCAGTGAAAATATAGTTTTTATCAGTTTAATACTTCTCTGTTCCATGCTAACTAAATTTACCGAAGAGTACAAGGCTGCTCTATACAAAGCCATTACAAAAATATTTCTGACAAGGAGAAGGGTGAGGAAAAAGATGATGAATATGTAACAAACTTTTTTTCATATTTTAGGGGATTTGTAGGATTGGGGTTTTATCTTTTTACAGGTATTACATGTGAGAGAGTTGAAGAAATTGAAACACATGCATGACACTGCATCCAAAAAGTTTGAGACAGCTTTCGAAAAACTGTAAGTGTACTCTGTCTTTTTTAAATATGTTACTGTCAACTGCTCGTGAGTTTGTAAATAACAGTCTGTTTTAATGGACCCTCTTAAGTTATTTCCTGTTGATTAAACCAGTGTTATTAATATCTGCACTTAAAGACTATTTTATGGATGGACACATTTCTATTGTATATGGAGTAACTTTGACAGGAAACCTCAGCAGCAATCTAGAGTTTTGTTAATGATGTTTTTTACTACTTTACTCAGTGGCAGATTCAACAGGAAACCCAATGCTGAGAAGATTGTTCGTGTGTGCCTCATTATAGATGAACTGAAGGACAGAGAGGTAGGCTACTTATTTAGGAAGAATAAATCACATGAACATGGTTGTCTATTTTAGCAGTGATGTCTGTACACTAAGCCTGTTTCACAAGGTGATATTTTATTTTGAAAAAATCTGATGAAGGAAGAATAATTTTGAGGAAACGTGTCATTTTCGGAAAGTGATTACCCTTTTTAATGAGAGAAAGATTCACAGATGTACCTGTGCTAATCTCAAATTAATTTCAAGAATATAACCAACAGGTAGTTGTTGACCTGCAGCAACTTGAGTTTGATGTGTTTATGCTGTGTGTTCCCTTTACACATGGCCATATTAAGTTTACTTTATTTTACATTTATGCTATTTAATGTTTTTTTTTGGCTTTAGTCAGCAAAAGTACAATGTTTTAACAGCTATCTTTGTCTTGGGTGTCATCATGTTTCTTCAGTTAAGGTCACCTTCACTTAAAATGTGGGTGTACAGAAAATGCATTGTAATGGCCATATATAAGATTTGGATAGAAATACACATTTGGTTAGGTAAGACCTTTGAAAACAATAGATTGTGATGAATTCTTTGTGTCGGTTATGTTACCTAAATGAATTTTAACTTATATAAGTGCTTAATTTTGAGTTAAATTATAAAGATCTTTAAATTTCAATCCAGCACAGATACACATGATCTAAATATCAATTGAAGTGTACGGGTATTGTCTGCAGAATGTGTTCATTCTGCCTTAGTTTATTTGATATCAAAGGGAAATAAATATTTTTCCAAAAGTTAGGAATTCCTGGGAATATTAATGTGTGTTTTCTTTTTATCCGCAGGCTCCAATGTTAGTAGGGCGTGTTGAACAGTTAGCCCTTGTCCTAGAGGAGAAGTTCAAATGGCGCCAGTGGAAATACATATTTAAACTGGGGTCTTCTAAAGTCGTAAGTTGTGTCAGTTAATCTATTCTCTGAAGCTTTGTTATTTCGTCGGTTTGTACTCTACAATAGAGATAAAACAATTAAGGATTAAAAGATCAGACATTCTCTACAATAGAGATAAAACAATTAAGGATTAATAAAGATACAGACTCATATAGTAATTATTGTTTACAAATCACTGGGTAAACACAGGAGTGTTTATCATACTGGGTAATATTATATGTTATACAGGAAGTGTTTATAGTACTTTGTAATACTGTATGTTATACAGGAAGTGTTTATCATACTGGGTAATACTATATGTTATACAGGGAGTGTTTATCATACTGGGTAATACTATATGTTATACAGGAAGTGTTTATCATACTGGGTAATATTATATGTTATACAGGAAGTGTTTGTCTATGTAATGTACTATTATCATACTGGGTAATATTATTTGTTACACAGGAAGTGTTTATCATACTGGGTAATATTATATGTTATACAGGAAGTGTTTGTCATACTGGGTAATATTATATGTTATACAGGAAGTGTTTGTCATACTGGGTAATACTGTATGTTATACAGGAAGTGTTTGTCATACTGGGTAATATTATATGTTATACAGGTAGTGTTTATCACACTGGGTAATACTGTATGTCATACAGGAAGTGTTTATAGTACTTTGTAATACTGTTTATCATATAGGAGGTTGATGAATTTCACAACAACATATTTCGGACTATAATACTGTATGAATGTGTTGCAGGCTTGGGCTGTAAACAAACTATGTTGTTACAAGGCAACCCTGGCCTCATCTATACAACAGATGGTAGAGATGGTACACAAGGATGAGTTTACAGCATCCCTCACTGCCCTAAGTCTATACACTACAGACAAATCACAGGATAGTGGGACTCCAAGTATCCCTGACAGGACCGCTGTCACATATGCCCATGTAAGTCTTCCTAACCGTGTAAAATATGTTAACAAAAGTGGGCCCCACTCTCCAGACTCTCTCTGACAGGACCACTGTCACATGTGACCATGTAGTCTTCCCAACCATGTAAAATATGCTTACAACAGTGTCTCACCCTCCTTACTGTTTCTGACATATGCCCATTCAAGTTTGCCCAACATTGTAAAATATGATTTAGTTTGTCCCACCCTCCTTTCTCTCCTTGACTGGAGAACTACCAGATTGAAAGTGAATCAGTACTACAGGCCTCTAGTTAGTACTTTGATTAGATCAGTACTTCATTGCTATTAGAAGTGAGTCTTTTAAAAGCTATTTAACTATTTAATTTTTACTTTGCATGTCTTGGAATTGAATGTGTTATCATTTACTTACTGGCATATATATAGTATTGTTTGTTTGCTTTTTTTGTTTGTTATAGTTAAGTTCAGTTGAATCCCTTTGTGTTCCTCCACTGGCCAGAAACAGTAAGCTAGCCAAACGCTCTATAGATCTGTTGAGTAAAGGTGAGAAGACGGACATGATGTTTGAAATCATCGTTGTTCATGGTAAGTGTCAGATACGACAAGTCTTGTAAAGAACAGTTTGATTTTTTTTTGTTTGTTTATGAAATAACTCCATTTTACAAAGTATGAAAGATATATGGTTAATTTACATCTCAGTTAATTTATACTTTTGGCATGTAAAAGAATTCAATTTATAACATTTTTCACGATGTAATGTATTAAGGTGAAAATTCAGTATGAGTGAAAGTACCAAAACTTGATACATTCTTCACTTGGTGAAAATATTCCTTGTAATGACACAGTACTCGAAAATATATCTTTCTCTCAGAGTGCTTTGCAGCATTAAAAAATATCAGTTTTGGTAGAAATCATGTAAATATAGCATTTTATAATGAAAAAGAAAACACTCTGGTTTCTGTATTTAATTATAGGGTGTTATGTGTGTTTTATTTACCTTTGTTAAGTTACTTGACAACTTGGTCTTACATGTAGAAGTAGTTATCTGGCAGAGTAATGATAACAGAGCACTTGGATAGCCCAGCAGAACATAATATTTAAATTAGTGTCAATGGATAGTGAGAAAATATAATAAACATGATATTCTTTATATCTTAATGAATAACAGTTATCTCGTTGGATGCAAAACTTTATTGTTTCTCATAAAAAATATCAATGTTTTTATCCCACTTAATAAAATATAATTGTTTTCATAAAAAAAGCAAGCAAAGATTCACTGATCTGTATGCAGATTGGAATATGAACATTGATAAATCAGTGATTTTTCGGACTCAGATATTTGAGTCCTGGATTTTCCTTTGGGACACACTCAAATTTGGAGACCCCTCTATATCATAGTATTGTCACTCATCAAAATTTCGGAAGTTATCTTTGGGACGTATTGGAAAATGTCTTACAAAGATTGCTGATAATGTGTAAACCAAAGCACTTGTCTTTACATTGATTTATGTTGAGCACTGATTTATATTTCAGCCTTAATTTATGCTGAGCACTGATTTATATTTGAGCTCAGACTAATGTTGAGCACTGATTTATATTTGAGCTCAGACTAATGTTGAGCACTGATTTATATTTGAGCTCAGACTAATGTTGAGCACTATTAAACATTTTAGTTCTGATTTATGTTAAGTAGTGGTTTAGTACCGGTATTTATGTACACATGGACATATTTTTAGATGTTGGAGACACAGTGATAGACCACACCCATGGGGAGCCTATAGCTCGTGCAGAGTCAGACCGAGATGTTGATATCTATGAGATTCCTGCCCACCGTGTCATTCTTGCCTCCAGGTGTAACTGGTTCTGTAGGGCACTGCTCAGCGGTATGAGGGAGTCTATAGACAAGTAAGTCTTACTTAGTGTTAAGTGGTATGAGGGAGTCTATAGACAAGTAAGTCCTCTCAGTGTTAAGTGGTATGAGGGAGACTATAGACAAGTAAGTCCTCTCAGTGTTAAGTGGTATGAGGGAGACTATAGACAAGTAAGTCCTCTCAGTTTTAAGTTGTATGAGGGAGTCTATAGACAAGTAAGTCCTCTCAGTGTTAAGTGGTATGAGGGAGACTATAGACAAGTAAGTCCTCTCCGTGTTAAGTGGTATGAGGGAGACTATAGACAAGTAAGTCCTCTCAGTGTTAAGTGGTATGAGGGAGACTATAGACAAGTAAGTCCTCTCAGTGTTAAGTGGTATGAGGGAGTCTATAGACAAGTAAGTCCTCTCAGTGTTAAGTGGTATGAGGGAGTCTATAGACATGTAAGTCTTACTCAGTGTTAAGTGGTATGAGGGAGTCTATAGACAAGTAAGTCTTACTCAGTGTTAAGTGGTATGAGGGAGTCTATAGACAAGTAAGTCTTACTCAGTGTTAAGTGGTATGAGGGAGACTATAGACATGTAAGTCCTGCTCAGTGTTAAGTGGTATGAGGGAGTCTATAGACAAGTAAGTCCTCTCAGTGTTAAGTGGTATGAGGGAGACTATAGACAAGTAAGTCTTACTCAGTGTTAAGTGGTATGAGGGAGACTATAGACAAGTAAGTCCTCTCAGTGTTAAGTGGTATGAGGGAGTCTATAGACAAGTAAGTCCTCTCAGTGTTAAGTGGTATGAGGGAGACTATAGACAAGTAAGTCCTCTCCGTGTTAAGTGGTATGAGGGAGTCTATAGACAAGTAAGTCCTCTCAGTGTTAAGTGGTATGAGGGAGTCTATAGACAAGTAAGTCCTGCTCAGTGTTAAGTGGTATGAGGGAGACTATAGACAAGTAAGTCCTCTCAGTGTTAAGTGGTATGAGGGAGTCTATAGACAAGTAAGTCCTGCTGAGTGTTAAGTGGTATGAGGGAGTCTATAGACAAGTAAGTCCTCTCCGTGTTAAGTGGTATGAGGGAGTCTATAGACAAGTAAGTCCTCTCAGTGTTAAGTGGTATGAGGGAGACTATAGACAAGTAAGTCCTCTCAGTGTTAAGTGGTATGAGGGAGTCTATAGACAAGTAAGTCCTCTCAGTGTTAAGTGGTATGAGGGAGTCTATAGACAAGTAAGTCCTGCTCAGTGTTAAGTGGTATGAGGGAGACTATAGACAAGTAAGTCCTCTCAGTGTTAAGTGGTATGAGGGAGTCTATAGACAAGTAAGTCCTGCTGAGTGTTAAGTGGTATGAGGGAGTCTATAGACAAGTAAGTCCTGCTCAGTGTTAAGTGGTATGAGGGAGACTATAGACAAGTAAGTCCTCTCAGTGTTAAGTGGTATGAGGGAGTCTATAGACAAGTAAGTCCTGCTGAGTGTTAAGTGGTATGAGGGAGACTATAGACAAGTAAGTCCTCTCAGTGTTAAGTGGTATGAGGGAGTCTATAGACAAGTAAGTCCTACTGAGTGTTAAGTGGTATGAGGGAGTCTATAGACAAGTAAGTCCTGCTCAGTGTTAAGTGGTATGAGGGAGTCTATAGACAAGTAAGTCCTCTCAGTGTTAAGTGGTATGAGGGAGTCTATAGACAAGTAAGTCCTACTGAGTGTTAAGTGGTATGAGGGAGTCTATAGACAAGTAAGTCCTGCTCAGTGTTAAGTGGTATGAGGGAGTCTATAGACAAGTAAGTCCTCTCAGTGTTAAGTGGTATGAGGGAGTCTATAGACAAGTAAGTCCTGCTCAGTGTTAAGTGGTATGAGGGAGTCTATAGACAAGTAAGTCCTGCTGAGTGTTAAGTGGTATGAGGGAGACTATAGACAAGTAAGTCCTACTGAGTGTATGAGGGATTTTTCTCATTATTTGATAGTTTTTTTATGCAGACTTCCTTTATTTGTTAGACTAAATCATTGTCAGTGTCATGTTTGCTAAGACCTTCCACCTGTCTGATTTTTATAGGAAAATAACGGTGCATGATACTAATCCTGAAGTGTTCAAAGTATTCCTGGAGTACCTATACAGTGGACAGGTAGGAGGAGAAGAACACACTACAGAGCAGCTGTCTGACCTCCTCACACTGGCTGATAGATATGAGGTAACTCTAACAAATATTTCTTATGTACAAAAGCATCAGTTACCTTGACAATGACTGTTATACAGAACTTCTGGCCTAAAATATGTAGTTGTATGTTGTTATATATTTCACAACATTAGTAACAGACCTGCTGCTCTAAATTACGTAATCATAATTTTGATGGAAACTCTGTGATATGTTTTTTTGCTTAATAAGAAAATATAAGTATTTTTGCTTGGCTACACTAAAAACATTTAAAGTAGTCAAGAGGTGGTGTGAAATACACCCTGTAGTTATATGTGGGAACTAATTCAGTATTATTGATATATTACAGGTGGACAGTCTAAAGTTGTTCTGTGAACACGCTCTGCAGAGACATGTAGATAATAACACCGCAGTTTACCTCTTCAGCCTAGCTGATCAACTCCAGACAAAGTCATTAAAGGTGAGCTATCTCTATAGTGTTGTAACTTTTGTATGTAAAATCCAAAATGTCTCTCTGTCTGTCACTCTGTCCATCGGTCTGTCCAGAATTTTCGTTATCGCTATTTCTTGTTAAGTACTGGATGTGGCTTTCTCAAATTTCATATGTAGGTCTCTCCTAGGTTCGAAATTGTGCCTGATTGATTTGGCCTGATCAGAAAACAAAATGGCTAACAGGCAGCCATCTTGGATTTTAATGATGAAAGTATTTATGGCTATTTGTTGAGAAATGCTGGATCTTTCTAAAATTCTTATGAATATCCCCTGCATTCCTTAGTTGTGCTCCAATGATTTTGGGACTGATAAGAGAAAGAATTTGGCCAACAGGCCTGGCTGTAAATGATTAAGGACACATTGGCAATTGTTTTTATCCCCACGGATTCCATTGATGAGAAGATAAACATTACTGTAGTTAGACTGTGTGTGTTTCTATATGTCGGTCAATGTAGGCCTAGTCGGCATTAACCAGGTATTAAACGATGTTCTAAGTAACACATTTTTGTTCCCCAGTAAAAGAGCAGTCCAAGGTCATGGTCATTTAGGGACATTCAGTAGAATAGCATTTATATCTTATAACCATGCTCTTGTCTATTCCTTAAAACCAAATCCACACAAATTTTATATGAAGTAAAGTTGTGATCAAATAGATCAGAACAGCTTACATTGTCAACTGACATCTTTGTCTTCAGGAGAGAGCACTTTTGTACATGGTAGACAATCCCACGCTGGCTGAGGGTGAGGTGTACCTGGAGCTCCCTCAACACCTAAAGGATGAGGTACACACTGCCATCCTCAACGGAAGGTATGATATACCGACAATGATGTTTAATACATGTGTAATATATATCTGTGTAGTGTGGATACTGTGTCTGATGTTGTAATACTAAACAGTCTTACATGTGTATTAGGTATCTGTGTAGTGTGGATACTGTGTCTGATGTTGTAATACTAAACAGTCTGATGTCCTTTACTTTGTAATACATAACTGTCTAGGTTTGACCTTGTTATTAAATATTTTAGTACTTACTCAACATCTGATTATATTCAACATTGTTGATTGTTTCCTAGTATGGCTACCAAGACAAGGTTACCAAGAATACACCAGGCTGACCCGAATGTAGTGGAAATGATTAATGACATGGACCTTAATTCAGGGGTAAGTTTGTCCTAAATCATGAAATATTTTACCATGAGTGACTGTATAGGTGAAAACATCTACTTTTACGAGTTTAAGGATAAATTGTGGATAAACATTAGCTAGAAGCTAGAGGATAAACTGTTGATGTACAGTAAACATTGACCAGGAGTTATAAGATAAACGGTGGATGTACAGTAAACATTGACCAGGAGTTATAAGATAAACTGTGGATGTACAGTAAACATTGACCAGGAGTTATAAGATAAACTGTGGATGTACAGTAAACATTGACCAGGAGTTATAAGATAAACGGTGGAGGTACAGTAAACATTGATCATGAGTTATAAGATAAACTGTTGATGTACAGTAAACATTGACCAGGAGTTCTAAGATAAACTGTGGATGTACAGTAAACATTGACCAGGAGTTATAAGATAAACTGTGGATGTACAGTAAACATTGATCATGAGTTATAAGATAAACTGTGGATGTACAGTAAACATTGACCAGGAGTTATGGGATAAACAGTGGATGTACAGTAAACATTGACCAGGAGTTATAAGATAAACTGTGGATGTACAGTAAACATTGACCAGGAGTTATAAGATAAACTGTGGATGTACAGTAAGAAAACTGTGGATGTACAATAAACATTGATCAGTAGTTATGGGATAAACGGTGGATGTACAGTAAACATTGACCAGGAGTTATGGGATAAACTGTGGATGTACAGTAAACATTGACCAGGAGTTAAAAGATAAAAGATAAACAGGAGTTATAAGTAAACTGTGGATGTACAGTAAACATTGACCATGAGTTATAAGATAAACTGTGGATGTACAGTAAACATTGACCAGGAGTTATAAGATAAACTGTGGATGTACAGTAAACATTGACCAGGAGTTATGGGATAAACAGTGGATGTACAGTAAACATTGACCAGGAGTTATAAGATAAACTGTGGATGTACAGTAAACATTGACCAGGAGTTATAAGATAAACAGTGGATGTACAATAAACATTGACCAGGAGTTATAAGATAAACTGTGGATGTACAATAAACATTGATCAGGAGTTATAAGTTAAACTGTGGATGTACAGTAAACATTGACCAGGAGTTATGGGATAAATGGTGGATGTACAGTAAACATTGACCAGGAGTTAAAAGATAAACTGTTGATGTACAGTAAACATTGACCAGGAGTTATAAGATAAACTGTGGATGTACAGTAAACATTGACCAGGAGTTATAAGATAAACTGTGGATGTACAGTAAACATTGATCATGAGTTATAAGATAAACTGTGGATGTACAGTAAACATTGACCAGGAGTTATAAGATAAACTGTGGATGTACAGTAAACATTGATCATGAGTTATAAGATAAACTGTGGATGTACAGTAAACATTGACCAGGAGTTATAAGATAAACGGTGGAGGTACAGTAAACATTGATCATGAGTTATAAGATAAACTGTTGATGTACAGTAAACATTGACCAGGAGTTCTAAGATAAACTGTGGATGTACAGTAAACATTGACCAGGACCAGGAGTTATAAGATAAACTGTGGATGTACAGTAAACATTGATCATGAGTTATAAGATAAACTGTGGATGTACAATAAACATTGATCAGGAGTTATGGGATAAACGGTGGATGTACAGTAAACATTGACCAGGAGTTAAAAGATAAACTGTTGATGTACAGTAAACATTGACCAGGAGTTAGAAGATATTGAAATTCATTACAAAGTATAGCTCTATTAATATTGGTTCGTTATATTCATTACAAACTATAGCTGTAATAATATCGGTTTAATTCCTTCAAAGCAAAAAAAAATATAAAAGGATAGAAATTCAAAAAATGAAAATTAAATTGATACAAAGACAATGGTTAACTGCTTATCGAGTGTTTTTGTTTCGGTGAAGGCATCAAGCTCTCTTTTACCTTGAATTCATTCTGTCAGTCAATCAAAACATGCTACAATGTAAAATCACCAATGGTATAACATTTATGTTTATACAAGAGTTGGAATAATTAATTCTTACTTTGGGAATTGAATTACGCCCACCTATTGAGTTAGAGAAATTGGTTTGTTGCGTTAAAGACTCCTGTTATTGATTGAATACTTGTCAAATTTTGTTTCTGCAACCTTGAAGAATTTTCACAAAGGAATATCCTTAGAAAATAAAAGTGTGGTTTTTTTCAGGATGACACGTCATCTTCAAGTTCTGGAGACTTCCAGTATGAAGATTTCGATCAGGATCCAGGACGGATGGATCGCTCTGTTGCTGAACTGAGGGAAGTGGTGGGTGATGAACCCTCAGATGAAGACTTAGCATCATTGCTATTGTCAGCAGACTTTGATCTTAACAGAGCTATCAACTTCTTCTATGCTAGCTGATATTTATCCAGAGGTTGAGCTAGTAACAAAAGTGTTCACTGTATGTTTGATGTTATGTCTGAGGGAATCAGAAGACCACACCTAAAAACACCAGTACTGCACACATTATAACACAAGTACTTATACACATTATAACACAGTACAGCACCCCTTATAACACAGTACAGCACCCCTTATAACACAGGTACAGCACACCTGATAACACAGGTACAGCACACCTGAAAACACAGGTACAGCACACCTGATATCACAATTACACCAGACCTGATAACACAGGTAAAACACACCTGATAACACAGTACAGCACCCCTTATAACACATGTACACCACACCTGGTCGCACATGTACACCACACCTGATAACACAGGTAAAACACACCTGATAACACAGAACACCACACCTGGTCACACATGTACACCACACCTGGTCACACATGTACACCACACCTGGTCACACATGTACACCACACCTGGTCACACATGTACACCACACCTGGTCACACAGGTAAAACACACTCAAGGGTAGGTATTTTCCATAGATGTTGAAGACAATTTTTGGCATGATCAATTGATGAATGACGGAATGTAGTGTCTCAAATAAAAAGTTATCTGTAAGATTGGTTAACAGTGTAAGAGAAAAGATACTGTGTTACAGCTGTTAAAAAGTGTTTAGAAACTAAGATAATGTTTACACAATCTTGTTACACAGGTTGTATTTTTTGGTTGTGTTACATTGAAAATGAGATGATCCATGATGTAAAACATTTGCAGTGATTAACCTGCAGTTTTTACTATTGTACAACATTAGTAATTAATAGCTGTCATTTGGGATCAATAACAATTCATTGTAAAATTTTTGTTTTTCTACAAACAATGATGAATATCTGGCTCCACCCAATTGCCAGATGATGACAGAACAGAAGTATAGCTAAGAAAGTTAAAAACTCCCTGTTTCTGACATGTGACTGAACGAGGGAGGAAGACTAGCTCATTAATAGACAACTTGATGTCTACTTGATACAAAAGTACTGGTATTTTATGTGAATCATAAAAAACCTCTTAAGCAATACTAAATATATAACCTTTCCCTTGTATCTGCTGCTATTGACCTGTATAATACCTGGCAGGAATCCTTTAACTTACAGGAGAGATTGTTTAGAAACAACTTATTAAAATTAATAATAATTAGAATCAATTTATCACCTTATATCATTTATACCAATAGATAGCAGTTTAGAGTCCCTTCTTATTTCTCTGGTCATTAATTGGTCTGCTCATTTAATTGATTGCTAACCGGTCTTTTCATTGATTGTAAACCACATCTCTTTATTGCTAACTTATATTTAATTGGGTGTTAACATATTTATTTAATGGAGTGTTAACTACTACATTATTATTAAATAGTCATTTCATTAAGTGTTAACTTATCTAATATTTCACCGAGTGCTAACTTATCTAATATTTCACCGAGTGCTAACTTGTCTGTTTCCTAGCGTGCTAACTTGTCTATTTATTTTATTGATTGCTAATGCTACTAAACTTTGCCTTGCGTATCTGTGATTCTATGTATTGTAAGTCAGATGGAGAACGCTTGTAACACAAAGTTCCAGTGTTGTGTAGAAATTTCTAATAACTCTACAAACTTGTGTTCTATGTTATATATCAACAGTTGTGTACTACATTATATAATGTATCAGTTCATACTTCTCCGGAGAATGTTGAGCTATTGTGATGATTACCCAGTCCAGACTAAATATGGAAAGATATTTATTTTCCATCTAATTATTCCATAATGCATATTATGTTATCCTTACAAATTTCCATTTTAGGGAGAAACTTCCTTGCAACTTGAAAGAGTTATGTCCCTTCTCTGTGATGGTTCTATCTAATCATTTTGTATTATGCTTTTGTGATGTAAGACAGTATTCTTTGTCAAGGGTATGGCTTCAGTATTTTAATTGTTTCACATAGTACCTCTTGTGTTTGTACAGGAAATCATGTGAAATGTTTTAATTAGTTACCAATCAAGGTACTATGTTGATAGAGTAGTATTGAATTACATTGAAATATTGTGTAAAACGACTAGGATAGTATGTTGCTAGTATCTCGTAGTTGTGTTTTTACAAATTAATTCATTTGTCTACAAAAAAATTGTGATAGTGAGTAATTTTATTGAAAATACAGTGAATGGCACACTTCTACTTAAAAAGTAAACTGGAACTTTCTTGTTATATTATATGGAATACTTGTAGAGAATGGAACATTTACACATAAGGTAAGTTAGCAGTTCCAACGGGAACACGTTTCTGTTATTACATATGTAGTCAATGAATGCTTTATTTAAGTGCAATTCCTTATACTTTAAGCTTCTGGTACAAGCAAGCGTAAATTCTGAGAGTGTATTCCTGCTTAAAAAAATAGTTGGTTATTTTTGTGTGTGATTGTGAATATAGTGGTTATCTCCCTTAGCACTTCTGTAATGGCCATTGTTGATATGAACATCAAGCAGATGATTTATGATGTGAAGTTATTTGTAGCTTTTTTGGTTCATTGTTTAGAGTGTTTGTTATATATGTCATATTATAGTTTGTGATAGATAGTTATCATGTTGCTTAACTTAGGAAAAAAACGGACATGCCATTCTCAAGCTAAGGGACTATGTGCCCATGTGAGTAAAACCAGACTGTAGGGATAATATTGCTTTACTTTAATTAGTATGTATCATGTTAACTATGATATATTGAAATTGATCTGATGAGATTTATTGCTCATTAGCATAACAATGCGAATGTAAATTTCAGTTTTGAAAATTATGGAACATAATTCATGAGGAAAGAGCATTTTAAGGTGACAAATAAACTAGCTTAAACTAGACTGCAGTTAATTTGTCATAAAACCCAGTATAATAAAATATATATATATATACATGGTTTAAGCATTATATATATTCCACCTACAGATAGTGCGGCTACAGGTGGGAAAAATATTCTTCATTCATCAGAAATTAAAGATCATTATATTATACTAGGGAAACACATTAATTTTTAATGTTATTCTTTAATAATGCATTAGATGAGATTGTCTTGGGGAAGAAGAATAGAGATTAACCCCACTGCCGTGGTTTTTGTTGAGGGATAAGAAACATGTCCACTTTTTATATTCATTCAAGAGTAATGAAGGCAAGTGTGGGTTACTAGGTCCCTCATTCAACTTTATCAAATGTATGAAATAATGAATTAGTAGTTATGAAAAGAATAAGTATTTCACTAAAGGAATGCACTGCATTAAGTGTGAAACATTGCTTTTCTTGTTATCTAAGCTTGTGTGACAAAGCATGGTAGTATTTTTACGGGGTTGAATGTTATTTTTGATGTTGTATTTTATTCTTTGAAATTTTATCAAAACATATTAATGACTTGCTTACACAGATAAAGAATTACACAAATCCAGTTGTCATTATTATCTACCTGTTTTTATATGATATTTCAGTTTCCTTGTGTTGTGTACAGAAGACGTCTGTGTATTTACATTCCAGGAGACTGATGTTTTCTTAATCAGCACAGCTTTAAAAGCAAGTTAAAAACAATCTTAAGAACAGTAAAACATTTAAAAAAAAACATATAGAATGTTTGAAACTTTCTTGTAATTACCTGTTAGCTGATCAAACCGTAGATTTATGGGGACGTTTCTGACTTGTGTATAACTCTATAGGAAAGATTTACAATTGTCTAGTTTAAATTTATCCAGTGTGATTTTCATACCAATGAAGCATTCCTTTGGTTAATGTTATTTATATGTTTATAATATGAAAATTGTATAAATACATGTATTTATTCCACATTTTCGGTGGATGCAAGTAATGTCTGATATTCCAAATAAATTGTTACCAAACATTTTCTATTTCTCTGACTAGTGAACAATGAATCTCCAGTAAAATGTGATTAGTCATACCAATAAATTTGTTACATTCATCATTATGACTTGTTTTATTTGTCTGCCTGGTTTAATTTTAAATTGTGGAGCTAATATTGCTGGACAGATTTGGGATCAAGAATCAATCCTATAACATGTCTAGGGCTACAGTGAAGGCTCAAGATTCACTCTTATTAACACACCTAGGGCTAAATTTGAGGCTGGATATTCACTCCCATAACATATCTTCAAAGGTCTACAGTGGAGGCTTGAGATTCACTCACATAACGTCTAGGACAACAAATGAGGCTGGAGTTTCCCTCCTTTAACACATCTAGGGCTACAGTGGAGGCTTGAGATTCACTCACATAACATCTAGGACAACAAATGAGGCTGGAGTTTCCCTCCTTTAACACATCTAGGGCTACAGTGGAGGCTTGAGATTCACTCCTCTAATATCATCTAAGTTTACAATAGTGAGTTTCCAGTTTCATTAAGATACTCCTACTTGTTACCCTGATATTCATCACTGACAGTTGAACATCGGATGAAGTGAAAATTTTCTGTTGCTGTCACAATTACATACAACTGTAGACTACTATATACTGTTCATGGATGAATCACAATAAAACGCCAACAAGCAGAGTATTAATCATGTTTTATTTACAGCTGTTGTGTATGTATCATTAAGTAGCAACAGTTGACATATTGCACATAGCTACATAGGTTGTAGTTGGCATTAGTTGCCCAAGAGGCGGTGGTAACATCCCATACCAGCCTCGACACACCACCTACTGCTGTCTGAGACACCACTTACTGCTCAATGAGGCAGCCAGTTAGTCCCAGATTTACCTAAAAGAATCACATATTGTTAATAAAATGAAAAATATACACTGAATACATAAATCTGTTGTTTATCTTTAAAATGATCTATATTATCTTTTGTGCAATCTGACCAGATCTGATGTGTGTAAATATTTGATTATGAATGAGATTCTCTCCTTTGGTGGACTATTGGTAATGCCACGCCCAGTTTGCTACACCAGCTATGTCTGTCAGTATTGGCAGCCAATAGAAACAGGTGGGTTTGCTACACCAGCTGTCTATCAGTATTGGCAGCCAATAGAAACAGGTGGGTTTGCTACACCAGCTATGTCTGTCAGTATTGGCAGCCAATAGAAACAGGTGGGTTTGCTACACCAGCTGTCTATCAGTATTGGCAGCCAATAGAAACAGGTGGGTTTGCTACACCAGTTACTGATGTCCTCATTTAGAACTATCATCACTTTTTACATTCTAGTAACCTCACTATATCCAGGAATGATTCTAATGTTGCCATCCCTGATATAATTAAAGTCATCTAAAGGCAGAATATTTGGTGGATTTGATAATGTTCTGGGTCTATATGTAAAATAGTTTTGTTCATCAATGCTACTTTCCTTAGTACTGAAGATAAGGTATCTTCTTAACACAGATCACACACAACATTTAAATAACACATGTAAAAATATATGACAATATATACATGAATGATAATTACAGATTATTCTTCTTTCACGACATAGCACTGACTCTCACTTTAAATATTTCTGATTTCATCATTTTACTAAAGCATGATCATATTCATATAATAAATAGTACGACATTACAGTCCCAGTTAGATGGGGGAATACCTCAGTAAGACATTACAGTCCAGGATTAAGGGGAATACCAGTTAAATGGTGGAATACCTCAGTAAGACATTACAGTCCCAGATTAAGGGGAATACCAGTTAGATGGTGGAATCACTCAGTAAGACATTACAGTCCCAGATTAAGGGGAATACCAGTTAGATGGTGGAATATCTCAGTAAGACATTACAGTCTGTGATACTAGAGAATCCCTCAGTAAGACATTACAGTGTGATACTAGAGAATCCCTCAGTAAGACATTACAGTGTGATACTAGAGAATCCCTCAGTAAGACATTACAGTGTGATACTAGAGAATCCCTCAGTAAGACATTACAGTGTGATACTAGAGAATCCCTCAGTAAGACATTACAGTGTGATACTAGAGAATCCCTCAGTAAGACATTACAGTGTGATACTACAGAATCCCTTAGTAAGACACAACAGTCTGTGATACTAGAGAATCCCTCAGTAAGACATTACAGTCTGTGATACTAGAGAATCCCTCAGTAAGACATTACAGTGTGATACTAGAGAATCCCTCAGTAAGACATTACAGTGTGATACTAGAGAATCCCTCAGTAAGACATTACTGTGTGATACTAGAGAATCCCTCAGTAAGACATTACAGTGTGATACTAGATAATCCCTCAGTAAGACATTACAGTCCCAGATTAAGGGGAATACCAGTTAGATGGGGGAATACCTCATTAAGATATTTCTGTCTCAGAAAAGATACAGGGAATCCCTCAAATACATTCCTCATTATGTCTAGAAAATGATATGGGGACATCCCTTAATATTAGACATTACAGTTTCATATACAAGAGCATCCCAAGATAAGAAATTACAGGTTCTGATACGGTGGAATCCCTCAGTAAGAAATTACAGTCTGTGATACTAGAGAATCCCTCAGTAAGACATTACAGTGTGATACTAGAGAATCCCTCAGTAATACATTACGGTCTGTGATACTAGAGAATCCCTCAGTAAGACATTACAGTCTGTGATACTAGAGAATCCCTCAGTAAGACATTACAGTGTGATACTCAGAAAGAATCCCTCAGTAAGACATTACAGTGTGATACAGTTAGATGGTGGAATACCTCAGTAAGACATTACAGTCTGTGATACTAGAGAATCCATCAGTAAGACATTACAGTCTGTGATACTAGAGAATCCATCAGTAAGACATTACGGTCTGTGATACTAGAGAATCCCTCAGAAAGACATTACAGTCTCATGAGATACTAGGGAATCCCTCAGTAATGTTCTTTGATACAGATGCATCTGTCATGATAACATGACATTGCTAGGTCCTGACGAACAGCTGCTACATGTGAGAATGCAGTGACTGACAATTTCATCAAGGTCAGAGTTACAGTCCTCGGTACATGTATTACCACACAGAAATACTTAATAACTAGCATAAATACGGGGCAAGAGGTAAGATTTTTACAGTGTCCAAGGGCCAAAGGTATCTAAACACAGTTAACCTGAACAGGTGTTACAGGTGACAGTGACACCCTGAACATCAACAGTAGATACTGCTGTTATAGTATACAACTTAAAAGATGAATTATAATGACATGATTTTCAACTGGTAGTCCTAAAAACAGCCCCCCAAAAATGGAAATAATTCTCCTTCAGTGATCTCTGCTCCAAACCATAACCTTACCATATCTATTCACCAATAAGGTCATGCCTGGTAATAATAAACACCAATATAAACAAATGTTCATGGTCACCAACCACCTGACTCTGAGTCAGGGATAATGTTTTGGCGGGTCGATTCTAGGATAAATATAGTGGTAATTTCTATATTAACCAGAAGTGTTGTTTATAAGTCAGAATTTAAAAAATAAACACAAAACCAAAATATACAGACTATTCAATAATCTGACACAACCTTCACCTATCATCAAATGTAATTACTTTCCTGACTTGGCTACTGACAAATGTGATACCAGATATTGTTTATTTATGGGTGTTGGGTAGTAAACTAAACACCCATCATATTTCAAAGTAGACACTGATATTTACACATAACTTTGGACATATTCAAACCTGATATCACACACATACCTGAGATTTGTGAGTCAAGACGTTAAGTGCCTGCCTGAGAAAATGTGAGCAAAATTTTCATGGTTTGGTGCAGAATATAAACTCTGGTTTTTGATAAAACTTGATATCAAATGTTACAAGATATGCCATATTGAAATCATAACTCCTTATCCTATTTCTACTGATGCTGTTGTTAAAAATAAATAAAAATGTACTGTAACAATCTAGGAGAATAAATAAAAAAAATTGCCCTCAGAAGTTCAATTTAATTCCATGTTAGGGTTATTACTTTGAAAATTATGGTATAACAAGCTGGTCTATGAATGAGTCACTCACTTACTGTAAATAGAATTCTACAACATAATGTAATATATTTTGCAATCAATTTCTTCTATGATTTTGATAGCTCATTACACTGTTTTCATATTCTCACTACCACATTCCCATATTACACCAGCAATTCTCACTACCACCCCTCCATATCACACCTGTCCTCACTACCACCCCTCCATATCACATCTGTCCTCACTACCACCCCTCCATATCACATCTGTCCTCACTACCACCCCTCCATATCACACCTGTCCTCACTATCACAACTTCATACCACACTACTACACCTTATTACCACACCTCCCAAACATCTCTACTTTTTACATGTTTTTCCCACCATTGACTTTGCCCTCCCAAACATCTCTTCATTCCTCATATTTTTCTCATCATTGACTTTTCCCTCCCAAATATCTCTCCATTTCTCAAGTTTTTCCTACCACTGACTTTTCCCTCCCAAACATCTCTCCTTTTTACATGTTTTCCCCACCATTGACTTTTCCCTCCCAAACATCTCTACTTTCTACATGTTTTTCCTACCACTGACTTTTCCCTTGAAAAAAACATCTCTCCTTTTTACATGTTTTTCCCACCATTGACTTTTCCCTCCCAAACATCTCTCCTTTTTACATGTTTTTCCCACCACTGGCTTTTCCCTCTTAAACATCTCTCCATTTCTCATGTTTTCCCTACCATTGACTTTTCCCTCTTAAAAATCTCTCCTTTTTACATGTTTTTCCCACCATTGACTTTTCCCTCCCAAATATCTCTCCATTTCTCATGTTTTTCCTACCATTGACTTTTCCCACCCAAACATCTCTACTTTTTACATGTTTTTCCTACCACTGGCTTTTCCCTCCCAAACATCTCTCCTTTTTACATGTTTTTCCTACCACTGGCTTTTCCCTCCCAAACATCTCTCCATTTTACATGTTTTTCCCACCATTGACTTTTCCTTCCCAAACATCTCTACTTTCCACATGCATGACTTTCACATATCTCTCTATACTTTCTTACCTCCTCTGAAAACATGCCTCCATAAAAACATTTATTCACCGTCTGCTGCAACAAGTGACACAGGAGTAAGGAGCTGTATGTATGAGGTAAAAGTAGGCAGTATTATGTCTACAATGTGCCATTACCATGGACTTAAGCTTTCATGGAGCCTCCTACAGGGCACGGACAATTCTACAAGGTCCCATACATGGGCAGGGGCTCCAACAAATAGGATGGGTAAAGTACAGCCCTACCCATGGGTAAGATTGGACCACCGCTGCCCAACCCACAGGAAGGAAAGACACACTACAACCTACCCATGGGTAAGATTGGACCACCGCTGCCCAACCCACAGGTAAGAAGGATACACTACAACCTACCCATGGGTTACAGGAAGCACACAACATTGTAAAACTATTCAGAAGTAGTTAGGGGTGTAACAGTTTACCAGTACATCTATTCACATTATTTACATATTTACAGAATGAAGCATAAACAAATGGTCATTAAAAAAAAAAAAAACAGAAAAAAATAATATCCATAACTTAAAGCACATATCACAGAACATCAATCCTAGCTTGGTAGGCATCACATTATATTAACACCCAAAATGTGTTGCCTGATCAGTTACTTGCACAGTGGTAAAAAACTGATCGGACGGACTTTGGTAAATATCACATATAATCACGACTATTTAGTTTTTGTCCAGTGACATCAGAAGGTGCCACCCTCTATATGTCCACTAACTAATCAAGCGTTTATCGGCAAGGAGTGTTTACTATACACATTATCTCCTCTGGGAATTCACACTGCACTTCATATAAACAGTGAGCATTATGTAATAAATCTTCGGTATATGATGATGTCACTGTCCATATAATTAACTGAACAGATGACAATAATTATAATCCAACACCAAATACAATTTTATCGTAAAAAGGCACCAGAATGTCTTTTTCACAATTATGTTGTACCTGATATAGTTTTAATCATCAATTTTAACTTGCAGACAGAGAGTGACTAAATGTTTACTAATGTTTCTAGAACCAGTCTAGGAGGTTGGAAACTGTTGCAAGGAGTTATCTCCCTTAAACAACCAATGTTACACTGTTATACCAGGTACATACCGTGTCTTTTACATACTGTATCCTTGTAACAAAAGCATGGTTGTGAGTCCCAGCTGTGATGATGATAGAACATACAGCACTGTAAGGCTAATAAACCTGTCTCTGATAGAGAAGGATATATCACAGCCACTCGTGTACACCTGTCTACACAATTCAACAGACCTATTTGTGACACTATCCATGTTCCTGGGGACAATAGTTTTGTGTATGTGACATGTGACTGGTAGATTTAATGGAAAAGCTGCCGTGTTTGTCACCTACTATTGGCTTGTACTTTGGACTGATCCTCACATACTCGACACAAGCACATGATCCTTGGCAACCCTTGATGCTGGTACCTGTTTGGATGTGATCCTTGATGCCGGTATCTGTTTGGATGTGATCCTTGATGTCGGTACCTGTTTGGATGTGATCCTTGATGCCGGTATCTGTTTGGATGTGATCCTTGATGTCGGTACCTGTTTGGATGTGATCCTTGATGTCGGTACCTTTTTGGATGTGATCCTTAATGTCGGTACCTGCTTGGATGTGATCCTTGATGCCGGTACCTGTTTGGATGTGTTCCTTGATGCCAGTACCTGTTTGGATGTGATCCTTGATGTCGGTACCTGTTTGGATGCTTTCGTTGATGTTGGTACCTGTTTGGATGTGATCCTTGATGCCAGTACATGTTTAGATGTGATCCTTGATGCTGGTACCTGTTTGGATGTGTTCCTTGATGTCAGTACCTGTTTGGATGTGATCCTTGATGTCGGTAACTGGCCATGGATGACCCTACCTTGGAGTACATGTACCTGGTACCTGACCTTGTTGGCACGTCACAGTCTTACTTTCTCTAACACCAGTTTCTGACATACAAGCTAAAAACTTCACAAATTTGGCACTAATTCTGTAGATGATTCCATATGTTCTACACAAGAATGACCGCTGACAGCCAGGATGCCGCCAACAGAGATATGGTTATGATTTCACAAGACGTGACTTGAGAGCTCGGTATGGGTTATGGTGACTTGGGGGTGAAGGCGCTGTAAAAACAAAACCATCAACATTTTAGTAAATTCTGCTGCATCATACAACACTACATAGTACCTAAAGAGCTATTGTTATGGCTATAAATCACATCCACGATTATTGATCAACAGTAACATACACGTCCTCTTTTATATCTATTATTTCACATTAGATTTGTTATCAGATTAACAGCTTGTGTACAGCAGCAGGTAAGTACATCTTTTTAATTAAATCAAATGACAACAATAAAACACATCTAGAAACAAACAGTCATGCAGTTAGTAAAACTCAAACACTAGTTGTTATCTGTCAAACTTCATGCAATAAAATCCATATCACAGAAACACAGGCCAAATTACCTGTACAGACACTCTTTTGAATTACCAAGGTACATATTTATTATTAATCACACTGATATAAAAATTTAGTTTTTTTTCAAACCCTTTCATAACACTTAATACAACAATGCTTTCCCAGCCCTAAAAGTTGACATCCTGCACGTAACACAGCCTCCACATAAAACAACTGTCCTCATATAACATAATTCAATATCCTTATCCCAGCATCGACATTACACATTACGAATAACAAAACATTCATACTAAAATAGCCATCCCTCGATATAACAGTCTTCACAAACTGAATTCCAACCTAACATATTATATACATAATCAACCCTTGTTAAAGTATAGCATCCATATAAAATATCCCCCTTATAACACAGCTGTCACACATATATTTTCCTCTCACAGTGAGCTGTACAGATATATTATAGTGAGCTGTACAGACATACTACAGTGAGCTGTACAGACATACTAGTGAGCTGTACAGACATACTATAGTGAGCTGTACAGACATACTATAGGAAACTGTACAAACATACTATAATGAGCTGTACAGATATACTATAGTAAGCTGTACAGACATACTATAAGAAGCTGTACAAACATACTATAGTGAGCTGTACAAACATACTATAGTGAGCTGTACAGACATACTATAGGAAGCTGTACAGACATACTATAGTGAGCTGTACAGACATACTATAATGAGCTGTACAGATATACTTAAGCACTGTATATATACCCTATATAAATGAATGAAACTGCCATTCACATCTGACCTTTCACTGTGACTACAGGAACATACCCCAGTGTCAGGATTAACTTAGCCTCTGTCCCCTATTCAAATGAATATCTAATACAATGGGGCCATTTTCATCTACATTTTCTATTTCTTTCAATTTTTCAATGGATAAGTTTTTCCACTTACTCTGAAAAAAACAAAACTCCATTCTCTGAAGAAATATAGCTGAGTTAGTTTTAATCTCTCTTACTTCAGAGAAGTTACAGAGTGATTCCTAAATTGTTTAGTCACTGATGTAGTACACATAGAGTCAATGTACTGTAAATCAGTACCTAAACCACTCAGGATGTTTATCAATGGCTGCTGTAAACCTTCATCATTATATATACATTTTCATATAGTTTGATAAATTTCACATTTTGAGCTGTTCAACATGGTAGTCTTCAAATACCTGCAATTGATTTCTGATGAATATGTATATATTTTTTTTCAAACACACAAACAATAAAGCATGCAAAATAAGATTTGGTATATTGCGCTTGAGGCCCACTCAATAACTAGTAATATACACACGTCTGTGTAACACTTCAGTATAGATATAGTGTACACGTCATATCAAAGTCATGGAAATACAGATACAACCAGAGAGTCAGTGAATGTGTGACAACAGGGAGGGAAAAACCAATCGTGAAATGTGAAATAAAAATGGCCAACTTGGCAACAGGAACTCAACTGAGGCTCGATGGCCTACAGCTACTCCATTTACCTCAGAACTCAAGAGGTTTGGGCGATTTAGGAGAGAATAGTAGTTGGTTCGGACCTGTCATAAACAAAGAATATTATCTTTCTTATACTTCAAAATAAAAGAAAAAAGCAGTAAAAAAAAAAAACTGTGATTTCATATCAGTATTATGTTAATTATCTGCAGGTTCTATGTAAGAACATGTGATGTGAAGGGCATTTTCTACTGGTGACAATACAATACATGCAAACTGACACCAGATACCATTAACAGGCTTGTTTAACAGTGAAAAAGAAAAAAAAAAAAAAAAAAAATATTGACACTACTATTTGTAGTTTTATGTATATTTTGGGATAAATTCCTCATTCTGACCATTCCTTACTTTATATACAGTAAAACATTGTTATCTTACATATCAATACAACACTTATTTAACTATACCCTGGGGAAGAACACAGATACTTGAAAAAAAATCCAATTGACTTCCTAAATTCCAAGACTTGATTTTCCTATCATATCAAAGACTTTGACGAGGAAATCCACAACAAGAGATTGTATCACATGAACTCCACTGACTCATATATATCTTATGAGTACATTATCTGTAACAACTAAATCAACCCTTAGCTATTATCATCAATTCATTTAATACACATTGATATTCTATTATCTTAAATTACGAAAGACAATTCCTTCATTTATAATTTCTCCGTTCTTTGGAGTATGTGTAAGAGAGGTAGCGTAAGATTTAAATATCACATGTTAAGTATATTCTTATCGTTTTTCCCGTGCTATTCAAGATTACATTTACGCTCGGAATCCTACCAAAAATGAAGTATAAGGTGTAACACCTCTCACATCATGTAATTGGTTATTTTTCACCCCCACAAAAACATTGAAACAGTATTCGGATATCAAGATATGTTTAAAGAGTATAATTATTGGGAAATTATGCTTTACTTTGTGTATCCCATACTTACTCCACTGATTAGGGAAACTTGCCACATCATCCAGACCCTCCTCCAGTATCTCTGGCTGCATGTGACTGAGATGACTGATGTCGTTAGATGGCTGGATACTACTGCCGTGTATACCTAGCAATGTCCTATCTCCTGTCACAAATAACAACCATGTTATCGACACCAGGTACGATATTTCAAACACATTTATCCTCAAACTTCTCTTCTGTACAGGTTTTCCTCAACTTTTCACAAAATGATGTAAGATTGGGTTTTCGCAATATTTCTAAGCTAAAAAGGAAGATTATCAGTGTCTACTTGCACACTTCTGATATATGGTGAAAACCAACCTATGGATTTTATAAACTTTCCAAAATCAAGTTATCTTTCTCACCGAAAAATGATCAATCCATATAAAAAAAATGTGCAATGTAACATATGCTTACCTAAAGATCTGGCTGGAATAGTATTGAGTCCATAGGGAGTGGATGCTCGTCTGGCCTGGCCTAAAGGAGTGTCCGACTGTTCAATCACAAATACAAGACAATGTATATTACACCCTGACACAGATTACCACTAGGATATTTCTGACGCCATGACTCACTATGATGCAGAGCAGTCAGAACGTAGCCTGTCAGAAAAGTACCTGGTGTACTGTTACCTAAACAGCTTATTATCAGAGTACCACACAATAAAGATCAGTATGTTGACGTCTAAAGTATATACTACAATATATACAATATCTTACCCTCATGGCATGGGTGGTGCTGGGTCGTGTGTCAACAGGTATCATAAACTGGCTACGATGAGGAGCCCGGATGTCTTTATCCACTGCACTGCTAGCTCTATTACTAGCACTATGAACCTTCTGCTGGAATAAACACACCCATATACAGTGAAAAGAGCCTGTTTTGTTTTTGTCAGTATTAAATCGAAGATAAAATCTTCAAGTGACATATGCTTAAGTTATGAACATTTTATAATATGCAATCAAGTTATAATGAAAATGACATGTTGGGATGATTTCCTTCTGACTTACTTGTGTTCGTGTTAATGAAGTACTGGGTTCTATCTCCGAGCTAAGTGGGGGAAGAGCACCATTCCTCTGGAGGGTCAGGTCATTGTGAGGATGAATTCGAGTGACCCTGAGAGCACCAGTGGGACCTGTCCGCTCCTCCTCCTGGCAACAGAAAGTCATATATAATCTTACTTACATGCAGCAGGTGCTGATTAGAAATAATTCAGTCCCTGGTGTGAGATCTCAGTTTTGTTATATGTACTAGCATTATAAGGTGATTATGCCCTACATGATTTACAACACACCCATTACATATATACTAGTACCTGATCTATATGCTATCAAACACAGCTAGAGTGTAACATACAACACCTACCACATTAGGGGTGCGTGACCTTTGGTCCAGTGGGGCCAGACGTAAGGACCTAGAAATGGCCACACTTCGATTCCCTGAAAACTTGTTTGTCCCAGCCGTTATACTTGTATTTGGACGATTTTGAGTTTTGTGGGTCGGCTGTATACTGGAAGCAGGCCGAGCAGTAAGAGGGTCTGTTTGTTCACTGAAATTATCAACCACAATATTAGTCATGCATTTCATATTAAACCAACATTTGACACCTGAACAATTGTATCTATACATTTATATTACTTTAGTGAGGATTAACTTTAATATACTAGTAAATGTTATGAAGATTTATGTGCAGAGTTTGGTTCCTAGATAATTTTGAGAAAGATTAAGTCTTTTTTGGTCAACTGATCAATATTTTGACCACCATTATGTTGTCCATGCAATTAACGTTAACAGTATATCCACACAATACATATCAGGAATAGGTAAAACCTACTGTAACAATGATTTCTCCCTGGTGATCAAATCTTTCCTCGAGATCTGAAGCAGTTCATCCAGCTGTGGTTTACTATGTTTAGGTAATACAACTGTTGTGTAAGATCTTGGCAACTGTCCAAAATAAAATGGAAAAACATGATAAGCAATCAAACATTGAATGCAGTATAAAACATCTGAACAGACATCAACAAAAAATTCTAAAATGTATAAATCTTATTGTAATTCCCAAATGATGCACCTAAAGTTCCAAGTGAAGGCTTTAGAATTTCAGACCTTTCTATCTGAGACAAAGATTTGAAAACAAAAACATGAACAGAGAGACTGACAAACAGACATCGTGATAACAAAAAAGCATCTACAGATGTAAGACTGTATTAATGAGCGATTCCTGGAGTTTCATTAGTAAAACAAAGGTGAAAATACATTTAATTTTCTATCTATGATACAAACACATTGATCACAAAGTGGGATAAATGACTACGAAACAGAGTTACCTACCCTTTGCATGTGGAAGGAGGGTTCCCGCGATGGAGGCAGCTGCATTGTATTTGACGACGAAATATTTATAGACATATCTGCTACAGGAAGTGACGGCTTACTCTCCTCTGAAATGTTATAAAAAATTTAATGTCTTACCAGTCATATTAATACTGATACAAATACATTCTTTATCTGCTACAACACTGCTGGATAAGTGTGTGGTAAGTATAATGACCTTACACACTACACCACTGCTGGATAAGTGTGTGGTAAGTATAATGACCTTACACACTACACCACTGCTGGATAAGTGTGTGGTAAGTATAATGACCTTACATGAAGAATTAACAAAGAATTTACCTAAGACAAGGATTGAATACTGCCGGTTCATGTTTCTCATCCATTCTAAAATCTGAAACAAACCAATTCAAAACACCCTTAAAACATTTTTACTGAGGAAACTGAAGTTAATTAGATGTTATTTTTTGTCACTTTCAACAATTAAATTTCTTAATGATGAAGCCATTATTTAAATTTTAAATCAGGATTTAAAATTAAACACGATCTAAAATTAATTATCTATGTGATGACTTTACCTCTTGCCACAAATGGTCAAATACGGAGCTCATTACCGCATCCTTTACACAGGCATTGGGTGTGATAGGAGGATAGCCCACACGTCTACGCCGAGGCGTCAGCTGCTTCTTCTGGTTATAATCATCGTCATATCTACAGAAAACATCACTTTCATTCAATATCAATATTTACTTTTAAATCAATAATAAACCTATATTTTGGTTTTTCTTCAATTGCTTTTTTTTAACTGTTGTAATATTAACAACTTAAGAATACCAACACAACATTAACCAAAATCCACTGAAATTTAGATTGGAAATATACAATGTTCTTTTATTTCTACACAACAAGTTACAATTATTCAGAGGTTCAAGAAATGAAGGACTTTTATTCAGCAGTACAAATTATCAGATAGAAATACAGAGGTAGAGTACACTTACATGTCTACATAGTCTATAGCAATGATCTCTTCATACTCTCCCTCCTGACTAAAGATCTCCTCCTCCAAGTGTGTATACTCTGAGGATGCATTAGATGTTGACATGCCGGAATGGTAAGATCGTGCCTCCATAGGGGGCTGCTGGGGCCGTAAACGTTGTCCAGACAGTGTTAAACTGGAGGGGAAGGTAAAATTACAGATGTATATAAAAGGTCCTTAATTCTCTATACAAATAACCATTAAATAATGTTTATAAATTTTCTTTTTTAGGGAAATAGATGATTTTGAGAAGAAACAGGCTCAGACAAATCAAAATCAATACCACTTTTAAAGTCCATAAGGCCTCCTGTCTATAAATAGTAACATTTTATAGATATGTTTGATAATGTAGGATAAACTTTGCGTTCAACAGGAAGTTAATTACTCAATAATTTAAAGAAATATTTCACCTTAGGATGGAAAAGTTAGCAAATTGCTATTTAACTATTTGTGATCTACCTGTGCTGCAAACATGCCAAATACAGACTTTGTGACTTGTAAAGTCTACAAGCAGACAGATACCTGTGTATGTCTTGCGTGGTGACCATTTCATGGTCTGTGATATCCACTAGTCCCATACTGCCCGTGGATGGCCGTGAACCCTCCCTCTCGATTGCCTGGTATCCCATGTCCTGAGGATGGAACAGTTGTTCGCCCAGGATTCTGTAAACAAACAACAACATTAGATTTGATCCAAAATAAAACTTTAAGTTTTTTATAGCATCAGTTTTTATTATCCTTATATAGAATTCTTCTTTATTCTAAACTTAGTTAACAGTGCACCGAGATTAATAGAATTTTCACTTTTGGGAAAGACAAGAAAATCTCTGTCAAGGAACAATGCTTTTCCAAGAAACAAAAAAGGTAAATGTAGACAATTCTAAGATATTATAATATAAAATACCATCAGAATCTCTGGATGTATATAGAGTTATTATGTAATGTTTTCAATGTAGAATTACAATATACTTTAAAAAAAATGGTATTGATCTCATAGGTGTATGTCTCAAGGTTAGAAAAAATATTTCAACTAACAAATTGCCAAACTTTTTTATTTCTTTTTTTTTTCACAATTAAGTTATCATTCTTTTGAAAACAAATCTTTACCTTAAGTGAGGAAACTTGAGATTCCATTCCTTGCATTCTTTGAGTATGTAACTGGGTCCTTCTACATTTTGTTCAAATAACATAGAGTCAATCTGGTCAAAAAGGCATTGTACTGTTTTGGCTGCCTGTTTGTCAAACTCCTGAAAAAAAATCAATCAGTCTATTTAGTAAGATCAGATAATTACCAAGTATCAATGATAAATGTAAACAGCTGCTTAGAGGTAAAATCTTGCAACATCAGCTGTGTTTGTGTTTACTGGTGTAAAATCAGCTGTGTCTGTGTTTACTGGTGAACCATCAGCTATAGCTGTGTCTGTGTTTAGAGATGTAAAATCAGCTGTGTCTGTGTTTAGTGGTGAAACATCAGCTGTGTCTGTGTTTACTGGTGAAACATCAGCTGTGTCTGTGTTTAGAGATGTAAAATCAGCTGTGTCTGTTTTTACTGGTGAAACATCAGCTGTGTCTGTGTTTACTGGAGTAACATCAGCTGTGTCTGTGTTTACTGGAGTAACATCAGCTGTGTCTGTGTTTAGAGATGTAAAATCAGCTGTGTCTGTTTTTACTGGTGAAACATCAGCTGTATCTGTGTTTACTGGAGTAACATCAGCTGTGTCTGTGTTTACTGGAGTAACATCAGCTGTGTCTGTGTTTACTGGAGTAACATCAGCTGTGTCTGTTTTTAGTGGTGAAACATCAGCTGTGTCTGTGTTTACTGGTGAAACATCAGCTGTGTCTCTGTTTACTGGTGAAACATCAGCTGTATCTGTGTTTACTGGTGAAAACATCAGCTGTGTCTCTGTTTACTGGAGTAACATCAGCTGTATCTGTTTTTTAGAGATGTAACATCAGCTGTGTCTGTGTTTAGTGGTGAAACATCAGCTGTGTCTGTGTTTAGAGATGTAACATCAGCTGTGTCTGTGTTTAGTGTTGAAACATCAGCTGTGTCTGTGTTTACTGGTGAAACATCAGCTGTGTCTGTGTTTACTGGAGTAACATCAGCTGTGTCTGTGTTTACTGGTGAAAACATCAGCTGTGTCTTCTTTTACTGGTGAAAACCATCAGCTTTGTCTGTGTTTACTGGTGAAAACATCAGCTGTGTATCTGTTTACTGGTGAAACATCAGCTGTGTCTGTGTTTACTGGTGTAACATCAGCTGTGTCTGTGTTTAGTGGTGAAACATCAGCTGTGTCTGTGTTTAGTGGAGTAACATCAGCTGTGTCTGAGTTTACTGGTGAAACATCAGCTGTATCTGTGTTTAGTGGTGTAAATCAGCTGTGTCTGTTTTTAATGGTGAAACATCAGCTGTGTCTGTGTTTAGTGGTGAAACATCAGCTGTGTCTGTGTTTACTGGTGAAACATCAGCTGTATCTGTGTTTAGTGGTGTAACATCAGCTGTGTCTGTGTTTACTGGTGAAACATCAGCTGTGTCTGTGTTTAGTGGTGAAACATCAGCTGTATCTGTGTTTACTGGTGAAACATCAGCTGTATCTGTGTTTAGTGGTGTAACATCAGCTGTGTCTGTGTTTACTGGTGAAACATCAGCTGTGTCTGTGTTTACTGGTGAAACATCAGCTGTGTCTGTGTTTAGTGGTGTAACATCAGCTGTGTCTGTGTTTAGTGGTGTAACATCAGCTGTGTCTGTGTTTACTGGTGAAACATCAGCTGTGTCTGTGTTTAGTGGTGTAACATCAGCTGTGTCTGTGTTTAGTGGTGTAACATCAGCTGTGTCTGTGTTTACTGGTGAAACATCAGCTGTGTCTGTGTTTACTGGTGAAACATCAGCTGTGTCTGTGTTTACTGGTGAAACATCAGCTGTGTCTGTGTTTAGTGGTGTAACATCAGCTGTGTCTGTGTTTACTGGTGAAACATCAGCTGTGTCTGTGTTTACTGGTGAAACATCAGCTGTATCTGTGTTTAGTGGTGTAACATCAGCTGTGTCTGTGTTTACTGGTGAAACATCAGCTGTGTCTGTGTTTACTGGTGAAACATCAGCTGTGTCTGTGTTTACTGGTGAAACATCAGCAGTGTCTGTGTTTACTGCTGAAACATCAGCTGTATCTGTGTTTAGTGGTGTAACATCAGCTGTATCTGTGTTTACTGGGGTAACATCAGCTGTATCTGTGTATAGTGGTGTAACATCAGCTGTGTCTGTGTTTACTGGGGTAACATCAACTGTATCTGTGTTTAGTGGTGTAACATCAGCTGTGTCTGTGTTTACTGGTGAAACATCAGCTGTGTCTGTGTTTAGTGTTGAAACATCAGCTGTGTCTGTGTTTACTGGGGTAACATCAGCTGTATCTGTGTTTAGTGGTGTAACATCAGCTGTATCTGTGTTTACTGGTGAAACATCAGCTGTGTCTGTGTTTACTGGTGTAACATCAGCTGTGTCTGTTTACTGGGGTAACATCAGCTGTATCTATGTTTACTGGTGAAACATCAGCTGTATCTGTGTTTACTGGTGAAACATCAGCTGTGTCTGTGTTTACTGGTGAAACATCAGCTGTGTCTGTGTTTACTGGTGAAACATCAGCTGTGTCTGTGTTTACTGGTGTAAATCAGCTGTGGCTGCTGTTACTTGTTTGCTTTGCAGACCATTAAACAAGTAGAGCCCTGAATACTTATTAAAATTTATGGGATTTTTGACATTTTCAAGGGTTCAAAACATAACACTTGTGGTGTTTTTGTTTATTTGTTTGCACAATGGAGACCACACATGGCGACTGTATATACAAGTCAAAGGGGAGAATTTTATGTCTATGCACTGCTTGGTCTGAAATTAAACTACTCTACTTCCTTCTTGGTATGGAAATTTTCATATTACCAGCTTTGATAATTTTTTCATTGTATCTAAATCTGATGAAGGATAGAGTATTTCACACAAAACTTGGACACGATCCTGTATGAATAGCTACATTGTACGGAGAACGCAATCATTCGAAATATTTCTCCAATACAAAGTTCCAATACAGGTAACAGTAGAGGTAAACTAGCAATAATATACAACTTAATGATAACTCTTGGTAATCGAATCTGACCTGCTGACCTCAGGACAAGGCATTTAATACAGGTAATCCTACTGAGAGGAGAGGAGGGGGCATTATTGAGAAGGGGGTCTGTGGAGGAATAAAGGGACAGGAAGTTGAGTTATAGAAAGAAGGTTCAGGGATGGGGGAGGAGGGGAGGGAGGTTAGGGAAGTAACAGAAAAAAGGTAGAGGGAGATTAAACACCACAAGAGGATGGTTTAAAGGCAGATGATTTCATTATCTTTTATAACAATGGTCTAAGGGACAAGTTCACACATGATAATCAAATCATATAAAGCCAAGAGACATTCCGGTCCAATCAATACTCTAACCACCTGTCCTGATAAACACATGGTCAGACAGTCAACATTTGTGTCATATTTAACTTCAGTTCTCTACTAGGACAGTCAGTATTTGTGTTTACACCTGAACCACACTGCATGTGATATTAAAGTCACAAAGATATAACCGCACTGTGTATTAATCAACACAGTGCTATTCAACAAAGTCTTATTCTATCTTTGAAGTTGGATTTAAACCCTAACTGCCAATAAGTTAACATGAGAGAGGACAATGTTGATTTGTTTATAGAGCCCCAGTGGTGGGTAGTAGGGCTAGGAATCCTAGGCAGTATTACAGGCTAGTGTAGAGATAGATAGCATCACCACAGTTATAGCACCGAACCCACACTATCTTACACCAATACAGCATTTCATAGTCTTGATGATAAGGTGTAAAGTTTCTATTCTTTATATCATTGAATAACAATAAATAATGCATTTAATTTCTTTTGGTTTTCTTATCTAGAAAAGTGTTTCAGATCCTTAGGTGGACAGAAACATGCTTTCAGGGCATTATATTAGTAATATTGGATTACTTACATCCCATGAATAATTGGAGTCTGTAGAACTCCTCTCTGTTGTGTTGCCGGTAGTCCAGCCCCCACGTGCACTGGAAGCATTGCTCTGGGTCTCTATGATGGTGGGAGAAGATCGCCCACTGCTGCTTGGTGTACCATTGTAGCTATTAAGAGAGACAACAAAGGTCAATGCCAAAGGTAGAAACACTGTTGCCATGGTGATACAAGAAATGCCAAGGTCAAAAGAGAAGATACTACAGTCATGGAGATACATTAAAGATCAAGGTCAAAACATGGTAGTCATGGATATACAATAACAAGAGGCTCATGGGACCTGTATTGTTCACCTGGTTTAGTTTGCAAAAAATGATTAATTTGAACTGAAGGAAAAGCATCTATTTCCCCTATTAGACCCAACCCCTCCTCCCCATGGGGGTTAGATGAACTGGTGGACAAAACTAAGCTCTCTTCACCCAAAAATGCTTCAGATCATCTATCCAAAAGACCGAGACCCATTGATTATATAAACTGATTTCTATTTACCCAAAAATTCTTCAGACAAAATTTGAGCAAAATCTAAACATTCCTATAGAAGAAGTTGGATTTTAAAAAACATGAAAAATTATCCCCTTCTGGGCCTGATCCCTTGGGCCTGCTGGTTTCCAGAGTCATTATTTATACAAAATTTGCTTGGTTTTCCCCAAAGATGCTTCAGATAAAATTTGGGCCAGGTAGGCTAAAATGAAAGTTTAAATAGAAACATTGCAATCATGGAGATGAAATAAAGATCAAGGTCAGAAGAGAAAACAGTTTAGCCAGTGGAGATCAGGAGTGTACCATTGAAGGGCTAATGAAATACCAGGCTTGCCTAGTTGATTTAACAACCATTACTAGTCCCTAGGCTAATGAAAAATATAGTGTGAAATGTGTCAAAAACTTGTTTTAGATTGTTGTTGATATTGTTACTGGTGATAGATCGTAACTTTGTCAGGTGTAATTCAATTTCCCTAAAACAAAAAGATTGTAAGTGGCATGGTGTAATATTGTGGCAGCCATTGAATGTCGGTAGCCTGAATAACCTCACATGATCAATGCTGCAATTTCAGTGGGTGCAAGAATGGGAAGCGTTAATCATCCAAGTTACATATTTTGCTGTCAAAAAACCAAAAAATAATAACACTTGGTTTTCCAATCCATTCATACAATCATAGAAAGCCATTTTTCAAACGAGAAACATCAAACAGATAAAGTAAAACTGATTCTTTGATCCCAATATCATAATTTAAATAAGAGGTAATTAACATACATGAAATCAAAACAATCCCATTTCGTATTTTTCAGGGTTTTTTTTCTTTTCTTAAATGATAATTTGATCACAAGTTTAATTAAAATTAATTAAGCTACAATCAGTTTAATTGAAATTGATTAAGTTTTCTAAATGGCTTATGATTGTTTATAAAATAAATCACCTGAATATGGTGGTAAGACCTGAAAATGTTCAGTAACACATTTGCAGTATTGATTTCATCGTTCAATTATCAGATTGAAACAAAAAAGTTCTTTATCAAATGACTGAAAATCAGCATTATGTAGAAAGATCATACACTAACCAAACCAACAAACATAAAAAAATGTATCTTTAATCATAGTTATAGCAACAACATAAAACTAAAATGGTGTTATTTTGTCAAAAAAATAAAATAAATTTTTGTCAGGCTAGTTAACAAACAAGTCAACTAGACCTTGGGCAATTTTTTTTAAAAAATCTGAATTTTACACCCCTGAAAGTCAAGGTCAAAGGAAGGAAATGTTGTAGCTATGGAGGTAGAATTAAGGTCAAGGTTATATGGAGGCAATGTGATCTTATAGCTATAGAGATGAGAAGGTACAATGTCCAGTTTATAACTGCTTATAATATTTTCGAAAACAAACCTGACATAGAAACTTAGTGATAGCATGTTCTACACCTGACCAATATTGGTATACTTTGGGAAATGACAATTGTTGATGACAATGAGATACACTTACATTGTGATGGTGATTTCTACACTGAACAGGTACTTGGAGGGAAGGAGGGGGGTTGGGTGGGAGGGGAATGACAAATATTGATGACAATGAGATACACTTACATTGTGATGGTGATTTCTACACTGGACAGGTACTTGGGGGGAATGACAAATATTGATGACAATAACACACTTACTTTGTGATGGCGTTTTCTACACTGGACAGATACTCTGGGGGAAGGCCCATAGAGTTGATATCAAGGACACCAGGTACTACAGATGCCAAGCCTCTTCTGTAAATAATTAAGAACAGAAATATTTTGTTAGTCCTAAAGAAAGGTACACAGAGTGCATGAAATAAAGCTGCAGTTCTTCCTCTGTATTTCAAGTATGGTAATGTAGCCTGGTATGTTTTGTTACCTGGTAAATCTTCTGTCATTATAACTGTACAAATATACCTAACAACAACACACGTGTAAGCTGACTTGTAAGATATCCTGTTATAGACATCATGACTTTTTAATGCATCAAATTATTCCTTCATTTTTCTCCCTGGTACACTTTACTTATTGTCAAATCTAACCAAATGTCAGTATCTGTCAGTAAAGAGAGGTTTTACTGTGGGCACAGCTGGTGTCAATGTAGGAAGGATTTCTTAAATGTTTTGTATGTGTATTTTAATGTAAACTGAATGAAAGGATATTGACATTAAATATCCCTCTGTGAGAGTTAAAATCATCAGATTTATGATGTCCGTAACAAACAAGAATCTTCAAATTAACATATACGGTTAAAAACATGTTATAATCATCATGTCATACTCCGATTTCCCTGTTTACTCAGAAAACTTGTTTATTCAACATTTTTTCGTTTATTTAAAGAGTGATTAAATCATTTGATATGAGAAGAAAAGAAAATATGAGTGGAGACATAAGTTTGCTATTTTGGTGACAGTTGTGTTTTGATAGACCGACTCCTAGTCCCTTTACAATGTCATACGAGATCCTAGATCAGGCAACTAATCAAACACGCCAAAACATGTCCATGCTGTGATGTTTTGAACACAACCAGATACAACCCATCCACCCAGAAACATCTCAAACCTACTAACATGGTCCGTTGACCCACTGTTAATTACCTGACTGTCAAACGGACAACATACATTGTAATGAAGTGAGGCATGTCAGACGGATGTTTTTATGGGCATCTGTCGTGTTGCTCCTCCGTAACCAACACACCAGGCTTGTTGATCCATCTACACCCATCATAAGTATATATACCCACCTCCTTATTTATATTTCCCAAATAAAGAAAATTTCTAGATTATGATCTGCTTTGTGTAGGACTGTAAGAGTATAATTGTTGCATTCTGCCTAATAGTTTTTTTACAGACAAGCAGCCAGCTCTTCCATTGGCCAGACTAGTAAATACATTGTTTTCAATGCCGATTTGTAACACTTACAGAATTGGGAAAGTGCCTATATGTTTGTTTGTCATGATACCTCAGCCCGAACAATCTGTAATCCTAACACAACCAACCATTTATGATATCCTTTATTCCAGGCTAACAGTCACAAGATATATAATGAGTATTGTTTTCACATAAATTCGTTGGAATACATTCAAAATATCTGTAATAGAAAGTAAACGTTTAATGTTTGATACAACATGCAATGATATCTAAATACTCCAGTTAAATAAAAGACTGCTTTGATAGATTGAAGTAAAATTCAGCATTTGCCTTAGTTTTATGTAACTCTGTCAGTACAGAAAAGACTGATGTCCCCCAGGGTGTTGGACAATGTGGAGCCATCAGATGTGGAAACATGCTGTCCAGCATTTAAGCTCTTAATAACAGGATGTTATTAGCTGAGTGTTCCTACCCGACTTCATAGCTTACTAACACAACAGCAATACCACAAACGATTACCTGTAACAAACATTTGACTTTGCAGCCTTAAGATCTGTTGTCCAATCTTTGAAGATCGAAATAAACAGTAACATAGACGAGCAATAACCTTAACTCTTCTCAGAACTATAAACAGTACGTCTCTTTAATGTCTGAATATTAGAGACATTATGTTCGACAGGTTGACAGAAATATGTTACAAGAGCACTATATCTGGCCTGAAAGAGTTATATCAGAGATGTTGGTAATAAAATCTAGCAAATGTAAACAAGAGCAGAAGAGAAGTTACAGTTCATATCCTTGTAGTGGGCAATAAAGACAGGTCAGCGTAGTGGTCACCTGGACTACCACTAGAACCTGGTCAGTTGTCCCGAGAAGTTCGACCTGGGTTTACAGGTAAAAATCCTCAACGTCCACAGGTAATACCGAGTAATCAATCATCACTGCCTAGAAGCCTGTTTGTTTACAACTTAGGCTAAAAGCCCTTTGAAGGACAAGTACATAAGTATCCTTTATTGCCTTCTATAATGAAGCAGGTTACTTATTCTCCTTTGCATTCATAGATTATTGGTCAATACATTGACCACTTCTTATCTGTAGTAGCATGGTGACAAGTCAGTCAGACCAGAGATGAACCTCTGACCAATGGAAAACCTGACACCTAAACTGTTAGAAACCTCAAAAGCCAGAATTTCTCAACAAATTTAGCTCATTAATTAATAAAACATTCAAACCATAAGCAATGATTTGAAGAACTGTAACTGCCTGATGAGAAATGTTGTACAGGCGACCATGTAACCGATAGTAACACCTCGGGAACACTAAAGCTTCTTATTATATAGATTTCTCTCCTCAATACATGTAGCATTAAAAACAAATTTGACAGAATTTCCTCTCTAATGAAAAATATTGACAACTCATCAATAGTCAACAGGTAATGTCTATCAGCCCTGGTATCAAACATATCATTTTACAACCTCTAAATATTTCTACACAAGTTGACACAAACATATGGTTTATCTTGAAATGTATTGAAAAACATGTTAACTGTACATAACATGTTTTTCTTATCATCATAACTCCCACTGAAACCATAATAATTGCATGAAAAATTAAAACGCAAAAGCAATTATTCAGTAAATGTTTCAAGACCGAAAATGAAAAAGTACTTCAACTCAATTGTATCAAATATTGGACTTAACAGAACCACAGTTAATGAAACTTCGGGTGAAATTTAGATTTAAAAAATCAAACATTGGAAGACAACACCCCTTTTCTTTCAAACTGAAATCAAGATGTTAGAATGAAAATGCTACATCAGGAGTATTCCTCTACATTATGAAGATGGAGAACATCAATATGGTATCATTGGCTGGGGTCATGCAGCATGTATATCTGTGATCTACTATGACCATCACTACCTATCACAAAACACACCTGTCCAATAAATTAAGGTAAAAAAATTGTATCTCATAATCTACTACAAAAATTTAAAAAAAAAACAACGTTGGGAACTAATGACATTTTGAATGGTTTTACAATGAACAAAGAAAATGTTGTGTTGCCATGGTGACAGCTGGGATCGTGCATGACTTTATAGAACCATCAATAATTATGTACACAAACCTTGGTCTGTTTGAGATGATACCAAATGAAACTTATCAGTTTTATGGTATAATATCAGACTGGTTGCTACGCTTGCCACTGACATTTAGATAGCTTTCATGTAAGATACAAGCTTCTAGACTTACCACATTATGCATCACACTTCCATCTCCTACAATGGTTCTTTATCCTTAAATTAATGGTGCAATACCATTCTAACATATTTAATGGTTCTATATCACACTATGGTATTTAATGGAACTACATCACATGGATGTGTTTAATGGTTCTACATCACACTGTGGTATTTAATGGCTCTATATCACATGAATGTGTTTAATGGTTCTACATCACACTGTGGTATTTAATGGCTCTATATCACATGAATGTGTTTAATGGTTCTACATCACACTGTGGTATTTAATGGAACTACATCACATGGATGTGTTTAATGATTCTACATCACATTATGGTATTTAATGGAACTACATCACATGGGTGTGTTTAATGGTTCTATATCACACTATGGTATTTAATGGCTCTATATCACATTATGGTATTTAATGGTTCTATATCACAATATGGTATCTAATGGTTCTATATCACACTATGGTATTTAATGGTTCTATATCACACTATGGTATTTAATGGTTCTATATCACACTATGGTATTTAATGGTTCTATATCACACTATGGTATTTAATGGTTCTATATCACACTATGGTATTTAATGGTTTTATATCACACTATGGTATTTAATGGTTCTATATCACACTATGGTATTTAATGGTTCTATATCACACTATGGTATTTAATGGTTCTATATCACGCTATGGTATTTAATGATTCTACATCACACTATGGTATTTAATGATTCTACATCACACTATGGTATTTAATGGCTCTATATCACATTATGGTATCTAATGGTTCTATATCACACTATGGTATCTAATGGTTCTATATCACACTATGGTATCTAATGGTTCTATATCACACTATGGTATCTAATGGTTCTATATCACACTATGGTATCTAAGGTATCTAATGGTTCTATATCACACTATGGTATTTAATGGTTTTATATCACACTATGGTATTTAATGGTTCTATATCACACTATAGTATTTAATGGTTTTATATCACATTATGGTATTTAATGGTTTTATTACACTATGGTATTTAATGGTTCTATATCACACTATGGTATCTAATGGTTCTATATCACACTATGGTATTTAATGGTTCTATATCACACTATGGTATTTAATGGTTCTATATCACACTATGGTATCTAATGGTTCTATATCACACTATGGTATCTAATGGTTCTATATCACCTTAATGTGTGTAATATAAGCATTTCATGATTCTATTTACTGAAATTAATGATTTACTGTGTTCTATATTTAATGTTTTATAATTTTATATCAACTTTATTTAATGTGTTTGGTAATTCTCTGTTTTACCTATATTCCAATAGACTATGTGCTATGCTAATGTCATCTTTAAGTTGTAATGATTGTCTGAAATCCTACAGTGTTTAATGGTTTTATATCAACCTAATCTGATGTTTTTGGTCCTTTGATGAATGTTAATGGGTTATATGATCCACAGAGATGCTTAACGACTCTAGATCCTTTTTATGCGTTAATGAATGCTCCTAAATCATCTTTTTGCTTACTTCCCTTCACCATAACCATGTGTATACAAACAAATATCACAGGTACCAATTTGAAGTAATTAGTAATAACTTCTTTCAAACTGGGATTAGTTTTGGAGAGGCCAAGCTGCATTTCTCTCTAGAGAAATTGTTTTTAAAAGATGTGAGAATTTTAAATCAGGTACCAGAATGATAAGTAAAATTTCATCATTTTCTTTCCCTATCTGTAGTTAAATCATCACAATGTTGACTTTCCTATTTAATATGGAATTCATATCTAAGATTTACAATAAGAATATTACAGCCTGTGCTTTATCTCTTTATTGTCATCATGTAAGCCAGATGTCAATATCTTTAAAAAGTCTACACTTATATAGAAGCTGATATCTACCACAATACATAGTTTCGTTCTTTTAAATAAACTTGAAGCTGACACAAGAAAAGTATTTCCTACAAAACGAAGACATTACCTTCTGCTGTGTATTTTGGCACTGACACATACAATAGCCTTTGAGAGGCCATAGTGCCGTTTGTAGAGAGGGAAGGGGACACGGCCACGATCCAGCCCTCCTCTACTGATGCAGCGAACTTCAGCACTGCGCACCTCGCGGTTATCTCTGGGGTATGACATGGGCACATATCTCACAAGTGCATCTGTCCCCATCCCCATACACCACTGACTATTCTTTATCCATCCTGTGTGTACACTGCTCTCATAACATAAATTTAGTACGAAACTCCAAGATCACTTATACATGTGTGCTTGATTCCAGCAGCTACTAATTCTCCAGAAATACAAGAAATCTTATCCATATTTAGCCCTGTTTTTTGATTCCATGGAAACAGTTAAGTATTAATCAGCTAGTGTGATAAAGTGTGATCTCTGTTCCCGGCAGACAGACGACACCTGCTCAAGTTGATGGCCACTGTAAGGTAGCAGCAGTCAAAGATGTCTAAATACAAACACTTCAGCTAAAACATCAGCATCCTGTGACGATCTGCTGATGTAACATCAATTTATTTATTAGCTACATCAGGTCCAGACACATACCAGCAGAACAGTGAACCAGAACTGAAGTAATCAACTGACGCCACTTAAGCCTGCGTGTCATAAGTCGTCTTCTCACCTGTACTACAGGTGTAAATTCCTAACACATGGTCACCACTTTTCCTGGATACATCCACCAAAGCCAACCTATACTTGTAACATATGCACAGCAATTACCTGGTGGGCCTTTAAATACTGGTTTTAAATAAGAGGACAAACAGAACTTTGTTGACCGCTGTTAAATGTCCACTGACAACGACAGCGCAGACTTAGCTCTCTCTTTTGTACAATGCAAATTGAATACTTTAATGTTGTATTAGTATGAGGTGTTCGTGATACTGGCAGTATTACAGCTCAATGGTCTCACTAATACACTTCAAAATGTATCACATTTTTAAAGCTATATGGCTCCTTCTCAGACTTGCCAGTTCTGGTGTTGTCCCAGTTCTTGCGTGACTTCCTTAAACCAATGGTCCAACTTTGCTTAACGACCCTCCTTCTTGTTGTACAAATGGAGTTAGGCATACAAGGGCAACCTTATCAGGGTTCCTAGGGACGGCAGATAGCCAGGAAAAGGCCACAAGATGTTGTCATTTCATTATATTACCTGTGGCCTGGTCAGTACTGTAATTGAAAGTGGTATCTCATCCAGCCCTGATTTACAGGCACAAGCCCATTGATTCCACAAAGCTGGCAACACACGATTCTATCAAACCATGACCAAAAAGGCTGGATGGAGTTATGATTACAAAGTTAGTAATTAATCCAATCCCCTGTAGTGATGGAGAGAAACTGTAATCAAAATCAATTACATGCCTCTAGCAGAATCTGTGATTACAGAATTATACGTAGCGTCTCATTACCGTGCAGTTTTTTGTCCTATTTCTGATGATTGTTCACACTGTGTCAATTTAACTTCCTCTTCATGTGTTATATACCTGGGTAAAATATCTTATAAAGGTTATTGAAAACTAATCTTTTCTGATACCGTAACAAGTGCATTTCATTATAATGTAATTCAAGATTTTAATAACACACCTGTGCTTCTGTAAAGTAATTCTATCTTCTAGAACTTCCAGTTGACAGGATATACCATTGGCTTAAACAACCTTTTATGATGTAACACATTATAGTGATGATTGTAAGATTTTTAACATTTTCAAAAAATTCAGGTTTTATATTTTTATTCATTTTACATGAAATAATTAATGAGGTCAAATTGAATGTACTTGGTTAATGATTAAGACATTTGTTGCTAAATTTAGAAGAAAAACAACAACAATGTTCGGGACATACCATTAAGAAATGATTTAATTACTACAATGTGTAGGTTATCAACAACTCCAGTCACGAATCACATTGGTATTTATAATTTGTTTTCCTAACTTTTTAAATTTTTCATCTTTCAGTCTTTTTAATAGTTCACACATGGGGTTGTTAATGACACCAGAGGTGTTTACCATCACTGATAACTCATAATAGATGGAAATATAGTGTTACACTGTACTTATTTAATAAATTAAAAAAAAGACTATATAAAATCAATGTGACAATTGGTGAACAGGATGACAAGCCTGGTAGTCACACCTGTGTTTGCCTGATCAATACTGGTCGATGTACAGGTCATGTCACGCCTGCCATCATCAAATACTACCTGATGTGAGGCCCTGTTTACTTCCTAATCAGTGTTACCATTGACAAAAAGAACTGTTCTCTCAATAACAGTCCCCAATGTATGATGGTCCAATGAACCACATGTTTTAGTGATGTAATTGAATCTATACAATCACCTTCTACTGTCTCGATAAAATTCAGAATGCTAACTCTTTAGCCATGGATGATATAAATAAAAATATCAACCCATTATTTTAATATTTAAGACAATTCGTTCTAGTTCTAGTCTCATTTCCAAGCTGTAGAATAAAACTCATTTCTGGGTGATCCCTAAGGAAATGTAGTTGACTTAAATTGTCAGGCAACCAAACAAACACTGTCCATATTTATAGCAAAGAAGATGCATGAAAACACAAACACTGGGTGCCTGGAACAGCCATGAATTATAGATAGCAATTTCATAATCCATACCATGCAAAAATATATCCCTGTCAGAGAGGATGTATAATTAATGTGTTTTGGTGTGGAAGCTCAATATGGAAACATCTAGGGACATCAGTACGTCAATAATAATCACAGACCAGTCACACATAAATGGCATATCAGGCAGGCAGTGGGTTACCATACCCACAAAAAACCTACCCTTGAAATCTTCAACACACAGTCAATAGCAGTATTGGTTCATCACTTTCAACTGAACCTCCACCTCCAATACAAAGCTGACTGCAATACCCTACCACAACCCTCATCCTCCACCTCCAACACAAAGCTGACCGCAATACCCTACCACAACCCTTATCCTCCACCTCCAACACAAAGCTGACCGCAATACCCTACCACAACCCTGAACCTCCACCTCCAACACAAAGCTGACCGCAATACCCTACCACAACCCTGAACCTCCACCTCCAACAAAAAGCTGACCGCAATACCCTACCACAACCCTGAACCTCCACCTCCAACACAAAGCTGACCGCAATACCCTACCACAACCCTTATCCTCCACCTCCAACACAAAACTGACTGCAGCATCCTACCACAACCCTTATCCTCCACCTCCAACACAAAGCTGACCGCAATACCCTACCACAACCCTTATCCTCCACCTCCAACACAAAGCTGACCGCAATACCCTACCACAACCCTTATCCTCCACCTCCAACACAAAGCTGACCGCAATACCCTACCACAACCCTTATCCTCCACCTCCAACACAAAGCTGACCGCAATACCCTACCACAACCCTTATCCTCCACCTCCAACACAAAACTGACTGCAGCATCCTACCACAACCCTTATCCTCCACCTCCAACACAAAGCTGACCGCAATACCCTACCACAACCCTTATCCTCCACCTCCAACACAAAGCTGACCGCAATACACTACCACAACCCTTATCCTCCAACTCCAACACAAAGCTGACCGCAATACCCTACCACAACCCTTATCCTCCACCTCCAACACAAAGCTGTCCGCAATACCCTACCACAACCCTTATCCTCCACCTCCAACACAAAGCTGACCGCAATACCCTACCACAACCCTTAAACTCCAACTCCAACACAAAGCTGACCGCAATTCCCTACCACAACCCTGAACCTCCACCTCCAACACAAAACTGACTGCAGCATCCTACCACAACCCTTATCTTCCAACTCCAACACAAAGCTGAACGCAATACCCTACCACAACTCTTATCCTCCACCTCCAACACAAAGCTGACCGCAATACCCTACCACAACCCTTATCCTCCACCTCCAACACAAAGCTGACCGCAATACCCTACCACAACCCTTAAACTCCACCTCCAACACAAAGCTGACCGCAATACCCTACCACAACCCTTATCCTCCACCTCCAACACAAAGCTGACCGCAATTCCCTACCACAACCCTGAACCTCCACCTCCAACACAAAACTGACTGCAGCATCCTACCACAACCCTGATCCTCATCTTCCAATTCTCAGTGGACTACAGTATCCCACCCCTTTCCTGAACTTCCCCCTCCAATACACAATACACAGTGCTATCCGAACTCTGAGCCCCCATGTCCAATACACAGCTGACTATAGCATTCCTCCCTAACCATGAACCCCCATGGCTGACACAGCTGACTATAGTATTCCTCCCTAACCATGAACCCCCATGGCTGACACAGCTGACTATAGCATTCCTCCCTAACCATGAACCCCCATGGCTGACACAGCTGACTATAGCATTCCTCCCTAACCATGAACCCCCATGGCTGACACAGCTGACTATAGCATTCCTCCCTAACCATGAACCCCCATGGCTGACACAGCTGACTATAGCATTCCTCCCTAACCATGAACCCCCATGGCTGACACAGCTGACTATAGCATTCCTCCCTAACCATGAACCCCCATGGCTGACACAGCTGACTATAGCATTCCTCCCTAACCATGAACCCCCATGGCTGACACAGCTGACTATAGCATTCCTCCCTAACCATGAACCCCCATGGCTGACACAGCTGACTATAGCATTCCTCCCTAACCATGAACCCCCATGGCTGACACAGCTGACTATAGCATTCCTCCCTAACCATGAACCCCCATGGCTGACACAGCTGACTATAGCATTCCTCCCTAACCATGAACCCCCATGGCTGACACAGCTGACTATAGCATTCCTCCCTAACCATGAACCCCCATGGCTGACACAGCTGACTATAGCATTCCTCCCTAACCATGAACCCCCATGGCTGACACAGCTGACTATAGCATTCCTCCCTAACCATGAACCCCCATGGCTGACACAGCTGACTATAGTATTCCTCCCTAACCATGAACCCCCATGGCTGACACAGCTGACTGTAGTATCTCACCCTAACCCTGGACTTTCCCCTCCGATAAACAGTGGACTGTTGTTTCCCAACATTACCCTGAACTTCCCTCTTCATAAATCAGGGGACACTATTCCATCCAAACCCTGAAGCCCTTCCTCTAATACATCTGTGACTGGTGTGTCTCACACTAACTCTAAATTCCAGAACAGAGTTGACAATAGTAATCCACCACAACTCTCAACTTTCATCTCCAATAATACACACGGGAATACAGTATCTCACCCTACCCCTGAACCAACATCCCCAATACACATTGGACTCACCATGAATTTCCACTTCCAATACAAAACTGACTGCAGTATCCCACCCAAACACTGAACCGGCATGCACAGTTGACTGCAGAATCCCAATCCTAACCCCCTGAACTCTTTACTACCTCCAATTCACAACCACATGTGGTTACAGGAAGGCAAAAGTCCTAAAGTTTATCAATGTCCAGCCAAACCTATTCATAAATCATCTTTAAAGCCAGTAATTTCAAGATTTCAAAGAACTACTTCAACAGTAGTATTTCTCAATCAAGTGATAACAATTTGCACAACATGCAATATGGTGATCAATATTTGAGGATGGCTGTATTAATGTGAGTAGATGAGAACATGAAACAGTGCTCAACACCATTACACAGGCCAAGATACCAAGCTGGTATCACCTGCCCTGCCTCATCAACATCACCACCATCAGCCATCACCTTGGTAACCAGGTAAACTTTGTCAAACAACCCTTAGGGTAGACATAAGCCTGTCACATCACTCAAGCTTTTCTCCCCTGACATTTACAATTTTCAAACAATTTCTGGTGTTGATTTCACACAGATACAGACATCATACTGAGCAAATCAATATTTCACATTAAACTGGAACTCTATCATTTAATGTAAATGTAATTTACAAAATACAGTTACACACCAATTGTAGTAAAGCAATGTAAACCAAACAGTATGGGACCACTTTAGACCCGAGAAACATGAAACCATCCTATTCTGCCACAAACTGATACACTCTCATTAATATCGAACTTTACCTCAGGGAACCTAGTTAATCACTTAATGTGTTTCTACAGAAACAATACCAGTAATCATTCTAACAAGTCAACAAATGTATTACTAAACAAACTCCATCAAAAAATATCTGTTTAGCACAACCTCAACAGTTCAAATTCCAATACAATATCAACCACTGTACACATCCTACAGATACAATATCAACCACTGTACATCTCCTACAGATACAATATCAACCACTCTACACATCCTACAGATACGATATCAACCACTGTACATCTCCTACAGATACAATATCAACCACTGTACACATCCTACAGATATATTATCAACCACTGTACACATCTTACAGATACAATATCAACCACTGTACATCTCCTACAGATACAATATCAACCACTGTACACATCCTACAGATATATTATCAACCACTGTACACATCTTACAGATACAATATCAACCACTGTACATCTCCTACAGATACAATATCAACCACTGTACACATCCTACAGATATATTATCAACCACTGTACACATCCTACAGATACAATGTCAACCACTGTACATCTCCTACAGATACAATATCAACCACTGTACATCTCCTACAGATACGATGTCAACCACTGTACATCTCCTACAGATACAATATCAACCTCTGTACACATCCTACAGATACAATATCAACCACTGTACAGATCCTACAGATACAATATCAACCACTGTACATCTCCTACAGATACGATGTCAACCACTGTACATCTCCTACAGATACAATATCAACTACTGTACACATCCTACAGATACAGTATCAACCACTGTACACATCCTACAGATACAATATCAACCACTGTACATCTCCTACAGATACAATATCAACCACTGTACATCTCCTACAGATACAATATCAACCACTGTACATCTCCTACAGATACAATATCAACCACTGTACATCTCCTACAGATATATTATCAACCACTGTACACATCCTACAGATACAATATCAACCACTGTACACATCCTACGGATACAATATCAACCACTGTACACATCCTACGGATACAATATCAACCACTGTACATCTCCTACGGATACAATATCAACCACTGTACACATCTTACAGATACAATATCAACCACTGTACATCTCCTACAGATACAATATCAACCACTGTACATCTCCTACGGATACAATATCAACCACTGTACACATCCTACGGATACAATATCAACCACTGTACACATCCTACGGATACAATATCAACCACTGTACATCTCCTACGGATACAATATCAACCACTGTATATCTCCTACAGATACAATATCAACCACTGTACACATCCTACTGATACAATATCAACCACTGTACACATCCTACTGATACAATATCAACCACTGTACACATCCTACAGATACAATATCAACCACTGTACACATCCTACTGATACAATATCAACCACTGTACACATCCTACAGATACAATATTTACCACTGTACACATCCTACAGATTAAATGTCAACCACTGTACAAACGATGTCTTATAGTGTAAAAGCATGAAAGACAATATCAACATCTGTCAACTTAAACAAACAAGATTTCTAGAACATTGTCAATTAAAGATCCTAGTTACATTCCATCATGCTATCCCTTCAATTATAAAACCATCTGTCTTGGACTGCTTTTAATACTTAATTATGTAGTAAAGATTGTTTTTTGAGATTCCAGTATAGAAAAGATCTATTGTGTATGTACATCTGTGGAACACCTTTTTTCTCAAATATTTTCAACTGACACTTCTCTAAACCAGAAAGCTGAAGTATTACCAGAAAATAATTATGATCAACCTTACATGAAAAGAATGTCATCCAAATATGCCAACACTTAAAAAATAATGTAGATTTCTCAGTAAGTATAACAATCATATAAAGACATTTCTGTGTATCCATCACACTCCCCACTTATATCTTATGTAATCTAAACAGAACCATGTCTTACTTAAAGCACAGTCTATGACCTGCACCTTGACAAAAATATAATTTATGGATATGTATTCAAAACACAATCAATGATCTCTGCCTTTGTTCAACAAAGTGTATTCAGTCTGAAAATACTATGCTAATGTGATGCATGTTTTATTTATAGAAATTCCATTGTTTTAGGTACACATAGTCTGTTGTAAAATATCTGTTCAAGTCATTGTTGTTTTTCACTACCATAGATAAGTTTGTCAGAGTTATCTCCCTGAAGTGGGATAGTGTGCACATCGATAAATAGAAAGTTTGTCTATGTATCATACCATATTTTGACTGAAGGTAAAACTTACTCAGACCCAAAATGTGAATTGATTAATATTACATATGAAGGTAGATAACTCTTACTTGACTGTCACAGAGTCAGAACATATCAGTTGTTGATAGATCATGTGTCTTAGACAATTACACCAGGACTTTGTAACCTACCTAGCACAAAATTACAACATATTTCGTTGATGAAAGTTTCGTTTTAAAATGCCTTGTTGGTTTAATTCCTATGATAATAGAATAAGAATAGAACAATTCAAATTATGAGTAAAAAAAATGGCTTCCTGAATTTGTGATTTTTCAAGAACAAAATAATGTAATATTGCTCTGACTTGACAGATTGGGATCCAACACCCAGAATTTGTGTCTTATCAATCACAATATTTCTTCAAACTTTCATTGCTTTTGACAAAATGAAATAATTATATCAAAACTCAAAATTTCAGTACAATCAGAAATTGCTGAGAAAAAAAAATATGATATCTTACATTGAAATTTCAACTCAATTTGAATGATCCAAAATATTTGTGAATATTATTGTGAAACAATGCTTAAGTACAAACCTCTCAACAATCCAGTATATCTATTCTTGGGTATTCCCTCACTTTTTTGTTGTACTGTTACAAACAAATTCATTGCAGTTTTTACCATAGATAAATGTGATGTGTATTTTATGTGGGGGACAAAGCAAGAATTACTAAATTTTGTTTTATTAATACTGCAGCTGAATAAGAGATTGTACTCGGAAGGGTAAAGAATGACAAACCTAGACCACAAGTAATGTAGAGGTGTCAAGTACAAGAAATGTTATTTAAAAATAATGTTTCTCGGAGTTAAATATAACATTGAGGAATTTTGTTACAGAATATAACTAGATGAAATATGCAGCCTCATAAAGGACAGTATGTCTCTCAATTTTAAATGGTTTGACAAAGGCTACATTCAAAATGAATATTATATATAACATCAAAAATTACAATAATTTAATATTTTACTAGACAGTAAGGAAACAAGAGTATCAGTGAAAATGATGAATGCTCCCTGAAAATGACTTTATTGCACACAAAATTTTAACAATGGGCAATAATTCTGTAATTGAGGGGTTGCAGGCTGAGAATTTGGTGCACTGCACATTGTCTGCACATGATCAATGTATGCACCAAGTTTTGTTATCCTAGCTTTAAATACAAGCAATGTTAATTCAAGGTTGGACATGGTGGCAACTATTTGCTCCCCTAAGAATTACTTGGTATATATTTATAAATGAAAAATATAAGCAATACAGCATTAAGGCAGTCTACTAATTATGTCTGACAAACACTGTGTGTAAACTAGTCAATATCTCCTGGTTCAAATCTGCTGACCATTGGTCCATGACTGCATGCTGACCATTACAGCCCAGTTATGGCTGGTCCATGATGACATGCTGACCACTACAAGCCAGTCATTGCTGGGCCATATCTCCAGACACCTACAGCCCAGTCATTACTAGACCATGTCTGCCAACAACTACAGGTCTGGTATTGCTGGTCCATGACTGCATGCTGACCTCTACAGCCCAGTTACTGTTGGGCCTTGTCTGCTGACCACTACAGACTAGCTATTGCTGAGCCATATCACCTGACCACAACAGCCCAGTATGGATCAAATACTGCTGCACCCTGTGTACTGACCACTACAGGCCAGTTAATGCTTGGTCATGTCTGCTGACCACTACAAACAGGGTGTATACAGTCCAGTACATTAATTTTACTACAATACACACTGACCACTGTGGAGTTGTTTGGTTAGTAGTCAATGCCAACTGTCCAATCTTGACTTAGTGCCACACAATGACTGTTGACCTAGGTATTATATATCTGTAGCTAAACTCATTGATCTTTTTACCTCACACAAAAACACACAAGGGCTCTGATCAATTAAACATTTAGTAGCTGTAGTGTATTGATGGTGTAATTTATCATCTATGGGCATGACTTGGAGACAGGTGAAAGATTGAATGATTGAACTGACCTTTCTCTGCTTCCTTACCTGGCTTCAGAAAATGGTCATTCTGTAAGATATGTGTGAAAGTAATCTTTCCATACTTGCAGGTGGGCCTAAGTTACAGGAAGTGCCAGAGTACCTGATGCCAACACTCCAATGCTGATCAATATCGATATTAATCTTGCTGTTGATTGAAGTTCTACACATTGTCAATCACTTAGCACCTTGGACAGGATCTTACAATGATTAATTGCTTATTTGCTTTGAAGAATATTTCTCTCAATTAACTAAAAGAAGGCAGTATGCATTATTATTTTGTTTTGATATGTAGAAAGACTAGACTGCAATTATATATACAATGGATGCCACATGGCCAACCATCTCTTCCATTATTATAACTGAATGATTTTTCATCTCTTAGTTTAAAAGCCTTCTTCAGTACAACATTTTCAACTCCATGCTTGACATTGTTGAAGTGAAATTATTACCATGACATGGGAATCATCATATGAAATAGGCTGTTACACTATGGTAAGACAAGGATATAGCACACCTGTAAAAGTGTAGATACACCTATCCAGGGTAAGACAAGGATATAGCACACCTGTAAAAGTGTAGATACACCTATCCAGGGTAAGACAAGGATATAGCACACCTGTAAAAGTGTAGATACACCTGTCCAGGGTAAGACAAGGAAATGTCACACCTGTAAAAGTGTAGATACACCTGTCCAGGGTAAGACAAGGAAATATCACACCTGTAAAAGTGTAGATACACCTGTCCAGGGTAAGACAAGGAAATGTCACACCTGTAAAAGTGTAGATACACCTGTCCAGGGTAAGACAAGGATATAGCACACCTGTAAAAGTGTAGATACACCTGTCCAGGGTAAGACAAGGAAATGTCACACCTGTAAAAGTGTAGATACGCCTGTCCAGGGTAAGACAAGGATATAGCACACCTGTAAAAGTGTAGATACACCTGTCCAGGGTAAGACAAGCAAAATGTCACACCTGTAAAAGTGTAGATACACCTGTCCAGGGTAAGACAAGCAAAATGTCACACCTGTAAAAGTGTAGATACACCTGTCCAGGGTAAGACAAGGAAATGTCACACCTGTAAAAGTGTAGATACACCTGTCCAGGGTAAGACAAAGGGAAAGTTCATATGAAATGAAAATAATATCCATTTTTGAGCATCAATTTAATATTTCTTAGCTTTTAAGTCTTAATCAACATCAACTGTTATTTTTTATTTTTGATGTTGTTTCTTTTGGCTAACCTATAAAATGGCTGATGCTCACCAACTCTAATCAAAGTCACATCTCTTGGATAACAAAGGTAACTCTGGTTAACTGGTATGAACCTCATTTTATGTACCAATTCCCCACAATGCTACACTGTTATGTGGTAGCTATAGGCTAGTGACAGGTTCAGTAAGTTAAGTCGTTGTCAGAACATGTTACAGATTGTACAAAAGACATACAAGTAAATAACACCTTAAGAGTTAGATACAGTTGAGACAAACCATGAAATAAACTGCACCATACAGTTGTTTTAGATTTGTTCTGGGTAAGTAATTAATATATTATGTATTCATTTTACTTGTTAGGAAAACAGTAAGTATGCACCCAAAATTGGAAAATATGCATGGATAGTTTATCATATGGTAGTGTTTAAGAGAATCTTTATTTATTATATGTTGACATAAGTTCTGTACACTGAATGTATGACAGGGCCCTTAGTGAAAGTCTTCTTTATAAAATGTAATCTTGTAACTGAGATAAATGTTGACCACCAGACTTTGTTGAATAAGTCAATAATGTTTCCGAAGAACATTTTTTTTTATAAATTTGAAGAGCCCAACATGTTAGCAGCAAACCATTTACCACCTACAATGGACTGTATTCAATAACGAAACACAATATATCGGAACAAATTATGTTCCCATTGCAAATAGACAAAACAGTGACTTTTTCCTAACTTGGGTTTGTTTGGGGTTTTTTTTCAGTAGAAGCTCGGTCCAAAACAACAGACCGAGAGCATGGCCTACAGCACTAAATTCTGGTATACCAGATCCCCATTGTTAAGGGTAGAAAGATTCGTTGTAAATAAACTCCAATGAAATCAATATTGGCCAATAAGCTGTGTAAGTGTGTTTTCTATCTGTTGTTCTTCCTGTACTGTTTGTACAGGTCTGAGCAGTATTGTGCTATCCTTACTTGTATTTGTATGTAATTAAACAAGTAAATTGGTGACAATGTGTCAGTGGTATACAAGTGCCCCAATGTGTACCCGCTCCGTGTCACAACCGGCCATAAACCTGCTATCAATCACCAACTCTACAGGTTTTTGACATGCTTAAGTTGCAATATATTGTTGACATTGTCTTGGGCAAACAAAAGTCTGTTTAAATTCCTACAGCCCTGATCATTCTGGAGCCAACCCACCAAAACCCATGGATCACCATCTTATCTTACAAATACCTGGTCCCATTCCCCGTAGCTTATCTACAACATCTACAAAATGTAGACAGTGACAAAAACATTTTTGCAAGTGTTCATTGATTTGAGTTTAAATGTAAGCAAATGAAGTGATGTTACACAATTTATAACAACTGTAATCATCAAATAGCTTTATCTACAACTATTACAACTCTAACACTGTAACATCACACAGTTACCCCTACACTGAGTGTTCAACCGAAGTCACATAATAGCAGCATGGCCTTGCTGTATCATCAGTGTGTGAAACTTCAACAGATGAAGCTAAAGGGAATTCACTGTCTTGACTCTAGAGAGTTTTTTTTTCCAGTAAAAATATGGCTAAGAATTTTTCCAAACCTTCCAGCACTTTATAATACTGTACACAGAAAACCCTAAACTGGAATATTCACATTACACTCTAAACCTTGTATTTTTTCTGTAAGCCAGTGTAAGGTAACAAGTAATCTGTTGTGTACCTCTGTAATTATAGGTAATTAACTGACACAGGCGTCAACTGTTTCATCTTGATCACAGTACAAGGGGGACCACGACTGAACAAACAATGTATAGTAAGGTAGCAGTTATAATGCCTGGTACACGCTTTGCTTACCCAACTATCTCCCACATCAATCAATACAATCCAAAGATAGCAATCTTTTTGAAGCGATAGCTATTTGAATTTGATAGTTGATATTACCATACACCCATAAGACCAGAGTCTTGTTTACTATATATACCATAAATATTTGATATCTCACTTGCTTTGTGTGTGAAGATGTTAGGCTAGAATATTACTAGTATTGATTGTTACAGTCAGAGAAGACCTTGGCCTTTTATTTACTGTAAACAGTGCATAAATGTTTTATCTAAGTTATAGAAAGATAAACAATGATTCCAATGGTGTTTATAAGGACAAACAGTGACTACCATGGTGTTTATCATGACAAACTGTGACTACCATGGTGTTTATAAGGACAAACTGTGACTACCATGGTGTTTATCAGGACAAACTGTGACTACCATGGTGTTTATCAGGACAAACTGTGACTACCATGGTGTTTATAAGGACAAACTGTGACTACCATGGTGTTTATAAGGACAAACTGTGACTACCATGGTGTTTATCATGACAAACTGTGACTACCATGGTGTTTATCAGGACAAACTGTGACTACCATGGTGTTTATCATGACAAACTGTGACTACCATGGTGTTTATCAGGACAAACTGTGACTATCATGGTGTTTATCAGGACAAACTGTGACTACCATGGTGTTTATCAGGACAAACTGTGACTACCATGGTGTTTATCAGGACAAACTGTGACTACCATGGTGTTTATCAGACAAACTGTGACTACCATGGTGTTTATCAGGACAAACTGTGACTACCATGGTGTTTATCAGGACAGTGACTACCATGGTGTTTATCAGGACAAACTGTGACTACCATGGTGTTTATCAGGACAAACAGTGACGACCATGGTGTTTATCAGGACAAACAGTGACTACCATGGTGTTTATCAGGACAAACTGTGACTACCATGGTGTTTATCAGGACAAACTGTGACTACCATGGTGTTTATCAGGACAAACAGTGACTACCATGGTGTTTATCAGGACAAACAGTGACTACCATGGTGTTTATCAGGACAAACTGTGACTACCATGGTGTTTATCAGGACAAACTGTGACTACCATGGTGTTTATCAGGACAAACTGTGACTACCATGGTGTTTATCAGGACAAACTGTGACTACCATGGTGTTTATCAGGACAAACAGTGACTACCATGGTGTTTATCATGACAAACTGTGACTACCATGGTGTTTATCAGGACAAACTGTGACTACCATGGTGTTTATCAGGACAAACTGTGACTACCATGGTGTTTATCAGGACAAACAGTGACTACCATGGTGTTTATCTGACAAACTGTGACTACCATGGTGTTTATCAGGACAAACTGTGACTACCATGGTGTTTATCAGGACAAACTGTGACTACCATGGTGTTTATCAGGACAAACAGTGACTACCATGGTGTTTATCAGGACAAACTGTGACTACCATGGTGTTTATCAGGACAAACAGTGACTACCATGGTGTTTATCAGGACAAACTGTGACTACCATGGTGTTTATCAGGACAAACTGTGACTACCATGGTGTTTATCAGACAAACTGTGACTACCATGGTGTTTATCATGACAAGCTGTGACTACCATGGTGTTTATCAGGACAAACTGTGACTATCATGGTGTTTATCAGACAAACTGTGACTACCATGGTGTTTATCAGGACAAACTGTGACTACCATGGTGTTTATCAGGACAAACTGTGACTATCATGGTGTTTATCAGACAAACTGTGACTACCATGGTGTTTATCAGGACAAACTGTGACTACCATGGTGTTTATCAGGACAAACTGTGACTACCATGGTGTTTATCAGGACAAACTGTGACTACCATGGTGTTTATCAGACAAACTGTGACTACCATGGTATTTTCAGGACAAACAGTGACTACCATGGTGTTTATCAGGACAAACTGTGACTACCATGGTGTTTATCAGGACAAACTGTGACTATTATGGTGTTTATCAGACAAACTGTGACTACCATGGTGTTGATCAGGACAAACAGTGACTACCATGGTGTTTATCATGACAAACTGTGACTACCATGGTGTTTATCAGGACAAACTGTGACTACCATGGTGTTTATCAGACAAACTGTGACTACCATGGTGTTTATCAGGACAAACTGTGACTACCATGGTGTTTATCAGGACAAACTGTGACTACCATGGTGTTTATCAGGACAAACTGTGACTACCATGGTATTTTCAGGACAAACAGTGACCAGTGTTTATAACAACATGCTTTGATTAATGATTAGAAGGACAAAACATGACCAGTGTTTATAAGGACAAAGTCTGATGAGAATGTAAAAGGACAAACTGTCCTTAATGTTTACATTTGAAAAATGTTAAAAGGACAATTTGTCACTGCTAGGTGCTCACATTGAAGTCTGTGACTTACATGTCTTTACAGTGACAAACTGTCACTGCTAGGTACTCACATGGAAGTCTGTGACTCACATGTCTTTACAGTGACAAACTGTCACTGCTAGGTACTCACATGGAAGTCTGTGACTCACATGTCTTTACAGTGACAAACTGTCACTGCTAGGTGCTCACATTGAAGTCTGCAACTCACATGTCTTTACAGTGACAAACTGTCACTGTTAGGTGCTCACATGGTAGTCTGTGACTCACATGTCTTTACAGTGACAAACTGTCACTGCTAGGTACTCACATGGAAGTCTGTGACTCACATGTCTTTACAGTGACAAAGTGTCACTGCTAGGTACTCACATGGAAGTCTGTGACTCATATGTCTTTACAGTGACAAACTGTCACTGCTAGGTACTCACATGGAAGTCTGTGACTCTAATGTCTTTACAGTGACAAACTGTCCAGTATTCATAACAAAAAAACTGGTAAATGGTGTTCACGAGAACAAAATATGCAGTATTTAAAGGGTATTTATGGTGTCTGAAACATTAGGTAGATACAGTCACACATTCCTACTGAAAGCTAAACCCATCAAAACAAGAGTTCCTCGGAACAGTATGTGTCGCCTGCATATAGTGTCACGGTCACCCAGAAATCGAACTGGATGAGCAACATTCAATCAAAAAGTTGTAATAACAGATTTCATTTCTACAACTCGAAGCATAAAGGGAAAACTGCGCAAAGCAAAGAATGCTGTGAATCAAACCTTATCTGTAATGTTCGACCATGAAGCCATTTATCATATTTCATTTCAAAAACTCTAAGCATAATCAAGAAAAATACGAAAAACCAAATTCTCGAAGAATTTTCGAAGAGGCATAATTCTGCAAAGAAGGGTCACAGACAGCCAAGAATCATTACTAATCTGAACCCTTCCAACAAGAAGCCATATACCAAATTTCATTTCAATAACTCAAAGGATAACATAAAAAAATTCCGGAAAACAATATTCTCACAGAATTTTCTAAGTTCAAAGGGGAATTACTCTGCTAAGAAGGGTCATAGACAGCTGGTAATCGAACTTAATCTGTACCCTTCAAACAAGAAGCCATATACTAAAATATACTAAATTTCATTTTGATAACTCCAAAACATGACCGAAAAAAGTCAGGAAAACTTTTGTACGGATGCCGCCGATGCTGCTGACACGTGAAGACGGACAAAGTGATCCCTAAGTGTCCGCCAGCTCTGCAGGCGACACAATAATAAACTATGATATATGTCCACAAGAAAACATTTATCTATGTATAATTCTTGTGTTTGAAGTCAAAGACTCTAAAATAACCAGTTCTGAATTGTGAAACTAAAAGTAAATGTATCATTATAGTATTAAGCATAAAGACTGGTATCTCAATCCGGGCTCTGTGCTGATCATCTGTGTATATATTCTGTACACAGAATCTTTCCTGCATTACAGTTTGGTACGCTGTACAGATGTAATCATTTTTTAAATGTCACTCTTTATCACCAATCTTTACCACTCAACAGTATTGGGCTAAAGTCCATTATTGAATTGGAATAATTAAATTTCCACAAGTAGGAATGGAAAGGAATACTAATTCAAGTTGATTCCTCCCCACAACCATTATCAATACAAACATTAAATTGATATGTGATCTGTGGAAAACAAACTCTTTGGAGTGCAACTGAAATAGATCCACTTTAAGTTCAATATTGGCATGGACTAACTGCAATCCTCACACCTTTGTTACTGACAAATAATTCATTGTTATTGCCTCGTAAGCTGAACATTTATGGTCCAATGGAAGTCATCAATACTAGAACAGTCACAGCACACCTATGACTACATCAGCATGTGTGTTATCAAGTCCAAAGCACTAACTAATGGGAATATCAGTACCTACATGGCCTTAAAGCAGAAGATGAATCATCAATTATGCAAGATTGCCTTCCCTTTCAAATTAACACCCAGAGACTTTCAGGCTCCTAGCATATACCTATATACATAATGGCTGCACTCTCACAGTAACACATCAAAGATGGGTACACTATTCAGCCTGTTCTCAGGTGACGTGACTATTTGTAGGTAAGATCATTAATAAACAACCTGTTCTCTGGCTACATGACACCATCATTAAACCTGCTCTCAGGATACATGAAACCATCATTAAACCTGTTCTATGGCTACATGACAGCATCATTAAACCTGCTCTCAGGATACATGACACCATCATTAAACCTGCTCTCAGGATACATGACACCATCATTAAACCTGTTTTCTGGCTACATGACAGCATCATTAAACCTGCTCTCAGGATACATGACACCATCATTAAACCTGCTTTCAGGATACATGACACCATCATTAAACCTGCTCTCAGGATACATGACACCATCATTAAACCTGCTCTCAGGATACATGACACCATCATTAAATTCTTAAACCTGCTCTCAGGATACACCACACCATCATTAAACCTGCTATCTGAGTACATGACACCATCATTTAACATGCTCTCAGGATACACCACACCATCATTAAACCTGCTCTCATGATACATGACACCATCATTAAACCTGCTCTCAGGATACATGACACCATCATTAAACCTGCTATCTGAGTACATGACACCATCATTTAACATGCTCTCAGGATACACCACACCATCATTAAACCTGCTATCTGATTACATGACACCATAATTAAACCTGCTCTCAGGATACATCACACCATCATTTAACATGCTCTCAGGATACACCACACCATCATTAAACCTGCTATCTGATTACATGACACCATAATTAAACCTGCTCTCAGGATACATCACACCATCATTTAACATGCTCTCAGGATACACCACACCATCATTGAACCTGCTCTCTGGTAACAAAACACCATGACACTATAATTACTACAGGTGTCAATTTACAGAAAACCATTCTCTGACAGGATATGTTTGCTTTGATCATCTGTAGATATGTACATGTGACAGTATTCTAGTCCACTTCCTGGTTATGTCAACAAAGAATAACTGTTTAATTATTTGACGAGATAAGTTAGCTCTAATTGTCTAACAATGGATGTTATAAACAGGTGATAGTGCCACCATTTTCTAGTTACCAAGACACACCACTCATTTGCTGGTCTAATAGACCTGGAACAAATGCATGGTGCAATTCCGATAAACTTAACAAACTAATGTAAAATGCCACAGGTGTGCAGTAGGGTGAAAAAAACCTGCACTTTGCCAAAACTTGCTATATAACTGCCTCTATTAACACTTTAATACAGCCATTTAAACAACACCTTTATGATGTGCTAATCTGGCATGAAATATATTTGAATTTCACACAAACAAACTGCATTATGACTCATTGAAATAAACAGCAGGTAGTCCATTAACCTCTTTGATGTATATGAAACCAGTGTTAAAGAAAAACAGGACCACAATGAACCGATTGATGATAAATATTAGTAATGCATTATCTTTGACCTATAAAATGACCTCCCTTCCAACTGTCTCAGACTTTCAAAAACAGATCTTGGTTACAACACAGAAATGATGTCTAAAACATCCAAACAAGATAGATTTGTAACCACACAGAAATGATATCTAAAACATCCAAACAAGACAGATTTGTATCCACACAGAAATGATATCTAAAACATCCAAACAAAACAGATTTGTATCCACACAGAAATGATATCTAAAACATCCAAACAAAACAGATTTGTATCCACACAGAAATGATATCTAAAACATCCAAACAAAACAGATTTGTATCCGCATAGCCACGACTGTCTAAAACATCCAACAAGATAGATTTGTATCCACACAGAAATTATATCTAAAACATCCAAACAAAACAGATTTGTATCCACATAGCCACGACTGTCTAAAACATCCAACAAGATAGATTTGTATCCACACAGAAATTATATCTAAAACATCCAAACAAGACAGATTTGTATCCACATAGCCATGACTGTCTAAAACATCCAACAAGATAGATTTGTATCCACACAGAAATTATATCTAAAACATCCAAACAAAACAGATTTGTATCCACATAGCCACGACTGTCTAAAACATCCAACAAGATAGATTTGTATCCACACAGAAATTATATCTAAAACATCCAAACAAGACAGATTTGTATCCACATAGCCATGACTGTCTAAAACATCCAACAAGATAGATTTGTATCCACACAGAAATTATATCTAAAACATCCAAACAAAACAGATTTGTATCCACATAACCATGACTGTCTAAAACATCCAAACAAGATAGATTTGTAACCACACAGAAATGATATCTAAAACATCCAAACAAAACAGATTTGTATCCACACAGAAATTATATCTAAAACATCCAATAAGACAGATTAATTATTAAATTGTACTGCTATTTTGAATGAACATTAATTCTATATTAATCTGAAAGATGAATATTTCCCTGTCCCTGTAAAATAGTTACTAATATTCAATCATATGGTGACTATTGACTACAATTTTGTACAATAACTCTGTCAATATTTCTTTTTGCATGATAATTTTTTTTCTCAAAGAAAAGAGGTACTGACAATTTCTTTGTGGTTGCAATTTGATATATTGTGTTCCCTATATTTAACAGTAAATATGCTGTTGTTATTTAATACCTTTATCAAGCCATACTCACAGATAAACATGTATCAGTAACAGTTTGTGTTTAAACATCTGAAACAACTTGCTTTCACATAATTTGTTTCTAATACTAAATTCAAGCTGATTCTTCAATTTCTTTAAAATCATCAAATACATTTTTATGAGCTATCCTTCAATTTTTCATTCATCATTTTTTAAAACATATATTGTACATGAGTAATTTATGTAAGTATAATACACATAATCACTCATTAGATCACATACACTGTCGTTCATATTTCTTATAAATAACGTTATATCAGAATTTTTTTTTTTTTTTTTTTTAAATTTGATATTACTGTTATATTTAAGTCTTCCTCTCCAGAAAAAATACCATTAACTAGTGTGAACCTTGAACAAAGCCATGAACCTCACTCCTCTATAAAGTCTAGAGACACAATTTCAGTATGTCTTGCCACTAATATTAAGTTAAGAGGAGATGAAACTTAATGATTCAACTGGTTGTCTGAATGAAATAGCCCCAAGCAGTTTTATTTTCAATAAGTAATTTTGATTTATCTCCTTAATCAGATAGAGTGGTTAAAAAGATAACAAATATTCACTAGAGTAAATGATATATTCATCAATGGAAAACTGCCCTTATTAATTTTTTTTTTCACCTCAGTTGTCGTATCCAGACCTACGTACATTGACTCCCATTTGGAAACCAGTATTAAATAATAGTGGTATGTGAAATATTCTTTGGGATGGTAGAGCTCATATGTTGTGAAACAATGAGAAAAGAATGTTTGGAATGTTGCTACCTGACAAAACGATTTCAAGTTGATAACACACAGATCCAATGATTCAATGAATTTTGTTACAGAAGAAATAAAATGCAAATAAGATACCAATCACAATATTATAAAGCATGGATTACCGTATTTTCTGGGTTTTTTCCTATTTGATCAAAATATTTTCTGCACTGGAATACAAGTCGCACCCTTTCTTATGATGTGGTAACCATTATGTTGACCAAAGTTCTTAAACTTAAGTGTTAAATATTTGTGAAGGCCCTAGCATGCTGACATAACTCTTATAGGAACATAATATTTCTTGTAATTTACATCTTATTGTAAACAAGCATGACTATTGTTCTAGAATTTGATCCCTGGATGCAACAGGCTCTAGTAAATTTCCACTATGACTTCCAAAGCAATTGCGAAGATATTATTGTAATTCATATTAAAGGTATGATTAATTATATACATGAGAATGTCATTTTTATTTATATCTTAAAATCATCCTGTATATGGTTCAAATGATGGTTCTAGATGATCTGTTTCAGTCACAAACACATGATGGACAGGTACTCATAAAAAAACTTGGTATCAACATCTGGTACTGGTATGTTTGGTTTAAATCACTATTTTTGGTTCTTTATGGAGCATGACATGTTACAGCAACCAACATGATCACGGTGCGAGGTCACGAAGGTCAAATGTGCATGTGATATGCCTTGACAAAATGGCTATTCCAAATTACTTAAAGTGTCAGGAATTGATGTTCAGATGGTACACTTACTGTTTTATTTTTCATTTGGCCATTTTTTTCCCCTCCACATATAAACGACACCGGTATGTAAGGTGTATGCCCGACCACCAAGGGAAAAATACTCAGTTTATAATCCAGAAAATAAAGTAATCTCAAGTCTACAGAGAGAACTGTGCTGTGTAGTTGAAGCAGAGCTAAACAAATGTTTTAACATTTGCAAAGGAATACTTATTTTCTAAACGTTTTAAAGGTGAGAGGTGGAATATTCAGCACAATTAGCCTCCCCTTGTAGCAAACATGGAAGCTGGGTCTGGGAACATTTGCAATTGAATTCAGAAATTTTGAAAATTGAATGTGAGATATACTCAACAGTTATCATTAAAACATAGGTAGTCATCTCAGGAACAAATCTTTCACTACAAAATAATGAATGTTAGAATGATGGAGATGCTTAAGGATAGCATGGTTGGTTACAAGTGCCGAACTAAGCGATGAAAATCCATCATGTGATTTGTTTGTACTATTGTTTCATTTTTTGCGTACTGGTGCATGTTATAGCATCAATATGTAAATGTTTGGCACAGATTTATAAATCTGATGTATTGTACCCTAAAACTAGATTATTTTCCGAATTTGCAAACCAACTGTTCTTTACTCTTTGATGACTTAACAGAGACGAGCAGGTAGCCCATCAGATAGATTTCAGCTGTACAATTCACCTTGGGTCTTGTTTTACTACTTGTTCTTCTGAATTCAGATGTGTACTATTTCTAATTAAAGGTAGGTGTTGTTGAAATCAATGATGAAACTTCCAACATTTTTCTACATTCATAAGTTAAACAAAGAAATATTTATTAAAAAGATGAACCGGTATCCAGCTGAGTAATGTCACAATATATGAATCATAATTATCAGCATTATCATTCGAATATTTGCACACCATTCAATTACATTAAACGAATGTTCAAATACCAAAATCTGCTATTACTTACAGCTGTAGCCTAAGAGAGAAGGTTTGGTGCGTGTAATTGAGACAGTATTATAATAAATTGGAGCCTATGAAAATTGAAAAACCTACAAGGAGATGTGCTTGGTGTAGTTTGGAGGAGGTAATACTTACCTGGAGCCTATAAAGACCAGATTTGCTGTGTGCAGTTGGAGGGGTGTGGGTGATACTAACCTGGAGCCTATAAAGACCAGATTTGCTGTGTGAAGTTGGAGGGGTGTGGGTGATACTAACCTGGAACCAACAGGGAGAAGGTGAGCTGTGTGTAACTGAGATGGAGTTACACTTGCTGTCCTCTCTGTATATCCAATCCTTCCAGGCACCCCTGGCCGTGGATTTGAACCAACAATCTCCAAGTGCAACATGACAGCGAGTGTTTTCTAGCCGTTAAGCTCTCTCACTATCATGTAGATCCCAATAAGTACTAACTCCCAGAAACAGGCAGTGTATATCCAAACATGGTACTTATAGACCAAAAACACAGCTTCCCTTATCACATTTCGAAAATATATTTTTGAACAAATTCAGATAGAATTCACACAAATAGCACAGAAATGAAACAGTACGCCCCTAGCCATGATAAACACTGTAAACACACAAACATACACTAGTTCAGTGGTACAACAATAATCCACTAGAACGCAGACCTGTTTATGTCCTTTCACAAACTCAGTCAAACTTTAATCCCAAAACAATAAATCCATACACAGCTAAACAGCTTGATTCTGAACAGAAACTTAAAGTTGAGTCCTAGTGAAGCTTTTGTTACTTCATACTGTACGTCAATCCCTCTTTATAAAGGTTGGCAGTTTTCATCACCGTCAATTGTTGCCTTTCCTGTTCATACAGAATTTAAATTAGCGATTGTAATTTTTATCCTTCTCTTCCAGAAAATTAAATATGAAAGTCAAAGTATTTCTTTCCGATCATTCTGACCAGCTACCAACCATGATCAATGTGATCTCCTTATAATGCGGATCAGGCCGTGACATGGACAGAAATGTAACTGTCAGTGTGTAGTACTGTCAGTAGGTACAGGTGATCTAATGTGTATCCGACCAATCCATTTGTACAGGCGGGTGGCCCAATGTTTCCTAGTGGAATAATTACCTGTAGGAGTCTCCCGCGAGTGTAGTAAGTGTGTGAGGCAGTGACAGTGGTGTGTGACACTTTCTCTGGCAGGCCTTCCAAACATTTATCTCAGTTCTCCAGCACAAGGCTTACTGAGAGCAATTGATCTTGTCCATAAGGTGTTTACACACTGTTGGATACCCACACCTGAAGCCAGTAGCACTACCGAACCATTATATATATATGTATACATAGCATTGTTATCTATTGCAGTTTTATTATATGTATGCACTTCAAACCTCTGAAGGAGTACCCATAAATCTTCAAAAATCTTATCTTTTATCTTTAAATTAAAAAAAAAAAAATCAAACCTTTCATCACATGTTATAACATGACTCCCTTGTCCTATGTTACCAACTGTAGTTTTACAAGTATCACTCAGGATTTAAGATTTGTATTCTATACAAACTTTACAGTTTTACAAGTATCACTCAGGATTTAAGATTTGTATTCTATACAAACTTTACAGTTTTACAACTATCACTCAGGATTTAAGATTTGTTCACTCAGGATTTAAGATTTGTATTCTATACAAGTATCACTCAGGATTTAAGATTTGTATTCTATACAAACTTTACAGTTTTACAAGTATCACTCAGGATTTAAGATTTGTATTCTATACAAACTTTACAGTTTTACAAGTATCACTCAGGATTTAAGATTTGTATTCTATACAAACTTTACAGTTTTACAACTATCACTCAGGATTTAAGATTTGTATTCTATACAAACTGTACAGTTTTACAACTATCACTCAGGATTTAAGATTTGTATTCTATACAAACTTTACAGTTCTACAACTATCACTCAGGATTTAAGATTTGTATTCTATACAAACTTTACAGTTTTACAACTATCACTCAGGATTTAAGATTTGTATTCTTTACAAACTTTACAGTTTTTTAAGTATCACTCAGGATTTAAGATTTGTAATTTGTATTCTTTTACAAACTGTACAGTTTTACAAGCATCACTCAGGATTGGAAATTTGTATTCTACCATAATGTCTGATACAAGTCACTACTGTAACTTAGAAATTATCCTTTGTATATAGAAATATCAAGGTTTCATTCAGAAAAGGTTTTTATAAAAGGACACATATTTATGAGATTTGTTTTATTTATATGTATGCTTGGTATTTATATGTGACACTCCTTAAGTTAAATATAAATATAGTAATCCACGCTTTCAAACAGAAATATAATTCAGTAAACATTTCATGCATTTTGGTCTTATAAGAAATTTTTCACGAATTTATGGTAATATTGCACATGAATTCACTTGATATGGTAGATGAAAACAGAGGTGATCCATTAAAACTGCCTGATTATGCCAGGTGACTGGATCTGAATAGCTAGGTACCTGAGCAGCATTTCGTTTCCTGCTGTTTCTGTCTTTATTACCTAGTCTGTACCCCAGTAACAGCAAGTTTACATACATTTATTATAGGTCACAGTTTTACATTCATCTGCTAATGATATATATGTTACCAAGTTATATTGCTAACATATAAATATACAGCTAATCAGTAACTGTTGACATGAATCTGACAAAATTACTTAGTTAACCTACATATAACAAAGTCATAATGTTAACTTACAACTGGGGACAAGACAGCTTAGCTGTTAAAGTCTTGGCCCACATAACCTCTGGTGAAGATCTGAGGTGTGTGATTCGATGTGTCCTTCGACAAAAACATTTTAACCAAATAAGTGCTCTGAATGGTATGTGACAGGCCTCCCATATGTTGTTCAATAACCATCAACCATCAGAGACTCATTTGCAGGGCAGCTAACCAACATCTATTCTGATGTTATACAACTAGACAACCAACATCTATTCTGATGTTATACAGCTAACCAACATCTATTCTGATGTTATACAGCTAACCAAAATCTATTCTGATGTTATACAGCTAACCAACATCTATTCTGATGTTATACAGCTAACCAAAATCTATTCTGATGTTATACAGCTAACCAACATCTATTCTGATGTTATACAGCTAACCAAAATCTATTCTGATGTTATACAGCTAACCAACATCTATTCTGATGTTATACAGCAAACCAACATCTATTCTGATGTTATACAGCTAACCAACATCTATTCTGATGTTATACAGCTAACCAAAATCTATTCTGATGTTATACAGCTAACCAACATCTATTCTGATGTTATACAGCTAACCAACATCTATTCTGATGTTATACAGCTAGACAACCAAAATCTATTCTGATGTTATACAGCTAACCAAAATCTATTCTGATGTTATACAGCTAACCAACATCTATTCTGATGTTATACAGCTAACCAACATCTATTCTGATGTTATATAGTTAACCAACATCTATTCTGATGTTATACAGCTAACCAACATCTATTCTGATGTTATACAGCAAACCAACATCTATTCTGATGTTATACAGCTAACCAACATCTATTCTGATGTTATACAGCTAACCAAAATCTATTCTGATGTTATACAGCTAACCAACATCTATTCTGATGTTATACAGCTAACCAACATCTATTCTGATGTTATACAGCTTACCAACATCTATTCTGTTTCCAAACACCATATGACCTTGCAGAGTTTGATCACCACCACAGTCTGTAGCTGGAAAGTTTGAACACCATATGACCTGACCTTGAAGAGTTTGACACCAAATGGCTTGACATTAGAGAGTTGGATACCATTTAACTTGATCTTAAACTTGAGGTATCTGAACAACCAAGAATCTGACCTTGGGAATCATTTAACCATATGATGTTATCTTAGAGAGTTGGACACCATATGACATGACCTTGGAGAATCTTAACAACACAAAATTTGTCCTTGGGAAGTAAGAACATTACATTACATATGGCTCAGTTTGGTGAGTAAAACAAAGGACTATATAGCTCGCCTTTGTGCCCTTGTTTGGGATGATAGAACAATACTAGAGTTGGCAAATACAGATGACATATGTCCAAATCATTTCTACCATTACCAGTCAGGACATGTACAAAGCTGACTTAGTCTATACTTCACTACACATTTTACTAACTTCTAAACATCCAATAACTTTAGTGGTTACACTCTAGGTAGACAATTACATCAGAATGACAGGAAATTTTCATTTTTATTTGATTATAATGACAGATCATTGTCATCTGTGATGCTGATTTCAAACACAGAACTTGATTATTCAGACAAATTTGAGCTGTGACCTTGACCTTAGGTCATGTGCCATGACAGTGATATGTAACACAATACTGGAAGGTTTAAGTAGATAATTGCACCCAAATGAATTTTATTCAGAAGACAAATCATTTGTCAAGATTTCAAATATGACCTTCAACAACAACCTTCACCTATTTTTATGAAATAAGCAGGCATATCCGATATCAAGAATATATTTTGCCTATTTTTGTGTTCCTACCCTGTCTCTCAACCCTCCTAAAGACAAAGATATTTGTGTTTTACTTCCCAACCTGAGATATTTGTGTTTTCCTTCCCAACCTGAGATATTTGTGTTTTCCTTCCCAACCTGAGATGTTTGTGTTTTCCTTCCCAACCTGAGATGCTTGTTTTCCTTCCCAACCTGAGATGTTTGTTTTCCTTCCCAACCTGAGATACTTGTGTTTTCCTTCCCAACCTGAGATATTTGTTATCCTTCCCAACCTGAGATGTTTGTTTTCCTTCCCAACCTGAGATATTTGTGTTTTCCTTCCCAACCAGAGATATTTGTGTTTTCCTTCCCAACCAGAGATATTTGTGTTTTCCTTCCCACCCTGAGATACTTGTGTTTTCCTTCCCAACCTGAGATGTTTGTTATCCTTCCCAACCTGAGATGCTTGTGTTTTCTTTCCCAATCTGAGATGTTTGTGTTTTCCTTCCCAACCTGAGATGCTTGTGTTTTCCTTCCCAACCTGAGATGTTTGTGTTTTCCTTCCCAACCTGAGATGTTTGTGTTTTCCTTCCCAACCTGAGATGTTTGTGTTTTCCTTCCCAACCTGATGTTTGTGTTTTCCTTCCCAACCTGAGATGCTTGTGTTTTCCATCCCAACCTGAGATGCTTGTGTTTTCATCCCAACCTGAACCCTCCCAACCAGATAAAGAATTTGTGTTGTTTTACCTCCAACCTGAAATCTAACCCTCCAAAGGACAGACCGATTCATGTTGTGTTGATCCTGTATGAAACTGTCCCACAGACAGACTGGTTCATGTTGTGTTGATCCTGTATGAAACTGTCCCACAGACAGACCTGTTTATGTTTTCTGACTTATCCTGACAGACCCACTTGTTTTCCTACTCACTACCTCATTCTGACAGAACCATTCATATTTTCCTACCTCTCATCCTCCTAATGGCCCATGTGTTTTTTCTTTACCTCTATCTAACTTTCCTAAAGACAGACCAATGTTTGTGTTTGCCTAACCTGTATCTAACCACCACAAAGACAAAACTGTTCATGTTTTTCTATCTGTTATCTCACCTTGAGAGACCTGTTTGCGTTTTCCTACCCTTTGTTTAACCATCCCAAGGACAGAACTTTTGGTGTTTCCTACATGTTATCTCACCTGACAGAAGTGTTTGTGTTTTCCTACCTGTTATCTCACCCTGACAGACCTATTCCTATTTTCATAACCTCTATCTAACTATCCAAGGACAGGCCTGCATTGTGTTATCCTACAGGCTATCTTACCCTCCCAAGGACAGACCTGTTTGTTTCTGGCTAATCACTATAAACACTGATCAGTATGTGTGGGAAAGGAATGTTTCACACAACAATTGCTTTGTTAACAGGCACATAAACAACCAATACCTCATAATCATTTATTATAGAACAGGGACAATTGTCCTCTCAATTACAAGTCACCATTATCTGGAGAATTACCCTATCATAATGCAGCTTACAGGGAAATATTAGAAAACCCCTGTGCAGTATAATGGTTGGTAGTGGTTTAGAATGTCAGATGTTAATAATCAGTCAAACAAGTCTATATATAAGATATATCTCGATAATAATGAATTACCCAGCAATATAAAACTTCATTTCAGTCTAATCAAAAGCTCTAAAATATCTGAAAACGGATACAGATAAATACAGTTGCTGTTTGAGGTAGACTTGCACCTGAAAGCTTTGACCTTGGCCTCTGTCCAGGTCACATACCTGTCAAGGTATACATCAGGCCTCCCTTATTGGGGGGGGGGGGACTTTCACACTTTTACTGAGCAATTAATAACTGTATAATTCGGTAAATGAAGCAATCAAAGCAAAAAACACAAGCAAACACCAACTGTAGCATGAACCACTTCCAATGTATTTAATCAAATGTACACTCAAAGTCAAAGGGACATAATTTTGAGCCATATTTTTCTAAATAATATTTAAATCATTATATAAGACTGAATGAATATAGTTTAGGATTTTTTAATCCTCACCTACAAGTACATACACACATGGATAATCTTAGTTTTTTTCACCAGTGGTGCGTTGCCTGATGCCATTTTGAAAGAACTGTGCATGCTCAGTGTCTTTTGTTTTACGTAAAAAAAATAGGTCCTTGCATAGTCGAGGGCAGCATTCAATATCTGTAGTGAAAGTAGCCACTAGCTTTAGTTAACGGTAAACGAGGCAATCAACTTTGTTGTGCACAAGTATTTTATTTTCTTGTCCCTGTACATCTTTATTTCTGGCATACAGAAATGGCAATATGCCGTATTTGTTAAAACGAGAATTTTCTCCGTATCAAATACGGGGAAACCTTATTACTCAACAAGTATGTGGTCATCTTAACTGAAGTCAGATATTTTTCTTATTTGATTTCCATAAATTGTGCTTCATCAAAGTATGATGAAATCACAAGTAGAACATCAGTGAAAAAGAGTACAGCATTGACCTTATCATAGTAAACAAACAAAACTTAGAATTTGGAGAAAAAACTTATTATGGAATATTTTTTGGCCTATTTTGAGAATTTAAGAAATTTCAGACAGCCCTTTTGGTTAGAGTTCAACAGAGGGATAGAGTAAAATTATATAACATACATGAAGATATCTGATTAAAATACGGAAATGTTGAGGTCAGATTGCTATTTCTGTTTCATGATGGCATGATTTAAAAGCAAATTAAGTAAAATATACTAAATAGCTTTGTTTGATGAAAAATTTTCCCTATTCCAGAGAAATTACCAAAAGTTTTCAGCACATTTTCTTGATGGGAAATTTGTTTACAAATTCAGGAGGAAATGTACTACTTGAGAAATACTTCCCTTTTCCGGTAGTAAAAATTGTCGTGAAGAAGATGCTAATATTATTTTAAAAATCAGCAAGACATCTGAAATGGTTTGAAAATTGTCGGTTTGACTTCATCTGCGGTATGAAGGCCCCAGTAACCTAATGATGTCAATACACAATTATACTGTTAGGTGGTGAAGGAAACAAAAGTTTTATTGTATCTCTGAAGGTTTGAAAATTATATTCTGATACAATTCTACTGAAAATATCCCACCTATTTGGTTTTTGGCTTTAATCTAATGGTTATAGTGACCAAATTTCAAAGCATTGCACACCATCTGAGGAACAAGAGTAACAAATACTACTAAAACATAGCATTTTTCATATAAGGGGAGCCAGAGGTTTAATCTAAAAGAGCAAACTTTTGAAATGGGACGTCAAGGAATATACAGAAAAGGTTATTATTTTTCACAATATTTGGAAGGGAAAATGAAAATAATGACCCTGAATATAAAATCAAAAGAAAGGACTCTAATCTGTTTCCTTAACTTCTGTAAAAAGTTCATCCTTTTAGGTTCAAATTTCAACATTCTGAACCATAAAAAAAACTGTAGGAAGTTATTGTTTACATACAGAAAATAGTATCCTTTAAACTACCACAAATAAACAGATTTATAACAGGTACAGAGTCCAGAATTAGACTGACCCTCCACAAGAACATTATCATTGTAGCGAAAACAATTATTTTGTACACAATACATATTGTACTTGTATATGAGCTCATATTTAATATCAAAGAGATTTATTTATTTTGTTCGATTAATTATTCAGTTTGTTGAGATATTTGTGATGAGTTTTTAGGTAAAAGTATAAAGAGAGATAGATTGACTGCTGTAATAACATACAAAATCAATATGTATGCTGAAACATTATGAAAATAACAAAAGAAATCCACAGTCCCAAGTCTAACAACGAACAACAAAAATCTCTTTTGTCCAAGAACACATTATTGGAAATATAAATCCACTGCTGACAACCTTTACCTTTATAAGAAAAACACACAACACATGATAATCTATGCCTTGTCAGATTATGAATCAAATATAAACTACACGACAATTAATGTTATCTCTGATTCTGTAAGTATGCTTTACAACAAGAAATGTTATCTCTGGTTCTGTAAGTATGCTTTACAACAAGAAATGTTATCTCTGATTCTGTAAGTATGCTTTACAACAAATGTTATCTCTGATTCTGTAAGTATGCTTTACAACAAATGTTATCTCTGATTCTGTAAGTATGCTTTACAACAACAAATGTTATCTCTGATTCTGTAAGTATGCTTTACAACAAGAAATGTTATCTCTGATTCTGTAAGTATGCTTTACAACAACAAATGTTATCTCTGGTTCTGTAAGTATGCTTTACAACAACAAATGTTATCTCTGGTTCTGTAAGTATGCTTTACAACAAGAAATGTCATCTCTGGTTCTGTAAGTATGCTTTACAACAAGAAATGTCATCTCTGATTCTGTAAGTATGCTTTACAACAACAAATGTTATCTCTGGTTCTGTAAGTATGCTTTACAACAACAAATGTTATCTCTGGTTCTGTAAGTATGCTTTACAACAACAAATGTTATCTCTGATTCTGTAAGTATGCTTTACAACAACAAATGTTATCTCTGGTTCTGTAAGTATGCTTTACAACAACAAATGTTATCTCTGATTCTGTAAGTATGCTTTACAACAACAAATGTTATCTCTAGTTCTGTAAGTATGCTTTACAACAAATGTTATCTCTGATTCTATAAGTATTTCTAACTTGACACCCAATGTAATCTCATGTCAATAACCAAAATCATCTGAGATTCTATTTACAACTATTTCTTACCCTGTCACTTCTAATCATAAGTATGTCTTGCATGACAAAAAATGCCTATTTTTGAATCTCCAAGTTTTCCTTACATGACTACACATGTCATCTCTAAATCTGTTATCTTTCATTACCTGACGAACTTTATTTCAGATTCTGCAAGTTTACATAACATGACAACAAATATCATCTCCGAGCCACTATCATTCCTGATTCGACTTATGTCTTCTCTAAATATAACAACAGTACTTCATACATAATACTGAGTTACCATCTCTATATCACGCTCAATACATGACATATTCAGTGAAACCTGACTTGACTCTCCCTGCCATTTATCAATATTGAAAGAGAGATAAAATTTCAATGACCAAATGTTGGAGGATCACATCACTGACTTTTCTTCAGACCATTTTTATGAAGTATTTGAGTCAGTCAGGGTTATTACTGACATCATCAGTAACAGGACTTCATGTATTTTGGTTACACAGTACTACTGATACTACTGATCAATAAAATGCTATGCTACAACAAAGGTGAATCTCAGTATCATGTAACATATATTACATTCTACACTAAAAATAGATATCACTAGACAATGTTCCTTAACAATATTAACAGAATTTTGTTAAAAGAAAAAATTCTTTGTAATTATGTAAATAAAACGAGTTCAGTAACATAAAAAATTCAACGGTTTGGGATTGTTTATTCTCTCACAATAAGGAATGATAAGAATGTTGTAGGCATGTATGAATATGAACCCAACTTTCTAGACTTACATTTAAATGGCACTAGCATTAGTCTTTAAGACATACTAGTGCAGAACTCAAAGGAAGAACTAGTATGGCATGAACAAATCCATGGCCACAATAACAAAACGCTGTGTGTTTAAAATGCAACAGATAACAACATAAAGAGTGGGTAATGAGCTATGAAGATCATTAGCAGAACATGATCATTGCCTTTGGTGTTTATAACAATTACATATACACGAGCTCTCTACAAGTCGTGAAACATAAACAGATCCAAGGATATGATAATTATAGCAACTGATCAAGTGTGTCCATTTTTCTGGGTTTAAACTTGAAGACCTTTGACAATCTATAGCAAAGTCATCACGGCTATTCATTGCTCTTGACCTTTTGCAGATCTAAATAAATACACAGACATACTGGCTGATATATTAAAGGTAAAAGAACAATAAGGTACATGTCAACGACTTACAGGGATACATCACAAAACCTGTACAACATTGATATACACAACATACTGTAGTTATCATAGAATAAGCCTAACTGGTGACCCCAGACTCGACATACAGGGGTAGGCAAGGCAATGGATTACAGTAATTACTAATATAACTGATCTGCTGATGTTGATCAAGCTGTATATATAAAGTACAGGAGATACTAAAGAGATCTTGCAAATACTATTTGTGACCACATGACCTTGACCTCTTTGACAACCTTGATCTAGTGGTGGGGTGATGATCGAAGCTAATTGAAAATTAATTAAAAAAAAGTAATAAAACCCATCTTCAATGAAGATTTTGAGAAGCCATTTATTTGAAAATGTGTGGTAGTGTTTGTGAACTTTTGGCTTTGCATCATGAAACTTTAGTATTTTGTAATTTAACCTAATCAAGAAGTCTGATTCTTGATTTTACTATCATACAACTTTGGAGAAAATATATGTTAACAACCGTGAAGTTGTTGTTTGTGTTCAGTATTAACAAGTATGGAAAATATACATAATACAGATAACTCAAAATGGCTGTTGGTACACCTGATGATACTACCTCTACATGTGCATTTTTATTCTACAAAAGTGCAATTCTAATTGTGTTTTAAATTTAGAAAACTGATTTAACTCCATAATCAATCAATTTTAGGATTTTAATTATAGATGAACTTTGGTTCATGTCATAAAACAGAAACCGTTCAAGAAAAAAACATCCTTCAAAAATAACTTGGTAACCTTGAATTCCAATCTAGCCAAGTATGACAGCCTTGTTCTGCATGACGGCACAGAAAACTGATCTCAGACAACTACAGGACCTAAGGAGAGTAGGGGACAAGACTTTCTCGGTAAAAGCAATACTAATAGTGTCCTCTGACTCTAAAATCCAAGACAGTTACTTAAGTTTAGTTGTTGACATCCCTAGTAGTAATAGTGTATCTCATTCCTAAGTTCAAGATCAAGTACAATCAAATTCTAAGCTACTTTTCCTAGTGAACTAATTGGATTCTTGAAGATATATGAGTTTCTTGTTTTTCACTTCCCCGTCCCACAATGTGTTATTATAAATATCAATGGAAGGGACATAACTCCCTATAAAATTATCAATGTGGAAATAAACGACTACCATTTTGGACTGTGAATCATGTACACATAGCTTTAAAAAGATTATGTAAAAAACTGTACATAGACCATGTTTTGTATACAAACTGACCAATATATGGACATCAAAAACACCTGGATTCAAGTATGATACAGTATAATCAACAAATATTGTTACAGAGGCCATAGTGAAACGTCAATCCCAAAGCAGAAAGGGTTTCACATCCACATTAACATTATAGGGTTAGCATTACACAGAATCAATCTGACATCAGCATTATATTGTCAGGAATTTCTCACACCATATCAATACCTCAATATATTTTATGGTCCATAATGTCTTACACAATATAAATCTCACATTGATATTACAGGGCTATCAACATCTTGCACAATATCATCTCATATTGACATTACAGAGTCAGGGATATCTCAAATAATATCATATCACATTAACATTATAAGGCCAGTTAAGACTATCTCACACAACATGAATCTCATATTGACTTGAATTGGCCAGGAATGCTTCATTCCCAAACAGTTTGAAGGGAAATGTTTATTTCATACATGTTTAGATTTTTCAAATAAAATCATTTGTCATTTTACTTTTGAAATTGCCAAATGTCAAGGGTTAATTTGGTGCCCTGATTAGATACATTTTTCAATATGTTAACATAATAATGATACATATTTTGTTGAGCATAAATACATAATTAGCAAAAGGCTCAACTGGCATGTGGTCCTCTTTTCAACTTTCTCAGTTTTACTTCAGGCTGTGTAAATCATGTAGAAAGCTCTAATTTGTTAGAGAAAAACTTCCGTTCATTTGTTGGTACAATATACATATATTTATAATACTATAATTAGAGGCTGAACTTTGCAACAAATACAATATAAGCTTTTCCAAGAAAGAGCAATAAAACAGATGAACCAAACCTAAGTTTTGTAGGGGATACCAAAACATCAACATCGTCGTTATCATTGTAGGGAATACCAAAACATTTCATTTTCACTTTCAATGCAGAAGACATCACAACACAAGCTTTGTCCCTAACATTATAGAGGATGACACAGCATTACTTTCTCATTAACATTGTAGGGGATACCAAAACATCAACATCGTCGTTATCATTGTAGGGGATACCAAAACATCAACATCGTCGTTATCATTGTAGGGGATACCAAAACATCAACATCGTCGTTATCATTGTAGGAGATACCAAAACATCAACATCGTCGCTATCATTGTAGGGGATACCAAAACATCAACATCGTCGTTATCATTGTAGGAGATACCAAAACATCAACATCGTCGCTATCATTGTAGGGGATACCAAAACATCAACTTCGTCGCTATCATTGTAGGGGATACCAAAACATCAACATCGTCGTTATCATTGTAGGGGATACCAAAACATCAACATCGTCGCTATCATTGTAGGGGATACCAAAACATCAACATCGTCGCTATCATTGTAGGGGATACCAAAACATCAACATCGTCGCTATCATTGTAGGGGATACCAAAACATCAACATCGTCGTTATCATTGTAGGGGATACCAAAACATCAACATCGTCGCTATCATTGTAGGGGATACCAAAACATCAACATCGTCGCTATCATTGTAGGGGATACCAAAACATCAACATCGTCGCTATCATTGTAGGGGATACCAAAACATCAACATCGTCGTTATCATTGTAGGGAATACCAAAACATCAACATCGTCGTTATCATTGTAGGGGATACCAAAACATCAACATCGTCGTTATCATTGTAGGGGATACCAAAACATCAACTTCGTCGCTATCATTGTAGGGGATACCAAAACATCAACATTGTCGCTATCATTGTAGGGGATACCAAAACATCAACATCGTCGTTATCATTGTAGGGGATACCAAAACATCAACACTGTCGTTATCATTGTAGGGGATACCAAAACATCAACATTGTCGTTATCATTGTAGGGGATACCAAAACATCAACATTGTCGTTATCATTGTAGAAGACATCACGACACAAGCTCTGTCCCTATCATTATAGAGGATGACACTAACAACACAGAGGATGACAGCATCAACTTTGTCACTAACAACGTAGAGGATGACAACATCAACTTTGTCATTAACAACTTGAGGATGACAGCATCAACTTTGTCATTATCATTGTAGGGGATACCAAAACATCGACATTGTCATTATCATTGTAGGGGATACCAAAACATCAACATTGTCGTTATCATTGTTGGGGATACCAAAACATCAACTTTGTCATTATCATTGTAGGGGATACCAAAACATCGACATTGTCGTTATCATTGTAGGGGATACCAAAACATCAACATTGTCGTTATCATTGTAGAAGACATCACAACACAAGCTCTGTCCCTATCTTTATAGATGATGCCACATCATCAACATTGTCACTAACAAGGTATAGAGGATAACAGCATCAACTTTGTCATTAACAACGTATAGAGGATGACAGCATCAACTTTGTCATTAACAACATAGAGGATGACACAACATCAACTATGTCACTAACAACGTAAAGAGGATGACAGCATCAACTTTGTCATTAATAACATAGAGGATGACACAACATCAACTATGTCACTAACAACATAGAGGATGACACAACATCAACTTTGTCATTAACAACATAGAGGATGACACAACATCAACTATGTCACTAACAACATAGAGGATGACAGCATCAACTTTGTCATTAACAAAGTAGAGGATACCATAACCCCAGCACTGTCACTATCATAATAGATGCAACAGTACCATCTCTGCCTGTATAATGATCAAATTTTTCTTCTGTCACCCCTCTGTTTTCACATTTCAAAAGAATGGGTCAGTGTGTAATGTAAAATGATTAAATTATATCACAACATATTCTAATACAAGATGACTATATTGTAATAGACGCTGCAATATTTTTCCAATTTAATCAATTATTTTTTTAATAGTATAGCACTATATACACCATGTTTACTTTTAAATGATGATGTTCCATCCTCTGTCATATCATTTACATGTGTATGTATCATTAATGTGTTTCCATGAATGATACATCTGTTCAACAAGCAAGAAAATGAAAGGCAACATGATTCCAACAATAATTACAGGAAAACATGGAGATGCATGACAATACATTATTATATCAAAAACTAGCTCTAGTCACCATTCTGTATGAATTTACATCTTGAAATGCACATTACATAAAACAGTTATATATTTCATATATTTAATGTCACTACATCAAAGTCAAACATAAGATATGATCGAGGCAGTGCAACAGGGAATTGAAGGAACAGACTTATTCGGAAAGATTGAAACGCCTAAAATTACCAACATTGGCATTCAGGAGGATTTGTTGGGATATGACTGAAGTCTTCAAAACTACAAACAGTTTTTGTGATAGTAACACTGCTGGTTTCCTTAAATTGTGGACCGACAAAGTTCAAATTCAGCGAACAAGGGGTCACTCCAAAAAACTTTACTTGCAGCACTGTAAACTTGACATCAGGAAACATCCTTTTGCTTTGCGTGTGTCAAAATATGGAACAATCTTCTGGAGTATATTGTATCAGTATCAACAGTTAACTCTTTCAAAAATAGATTAGATGAACACTGGGCAAATCAAGAACTGGTATATAATTATAAATAAGAAATTCTCTAGTTCCTGGATCTGACAATAATCATAAACATTATCATTGTATCACTGAGACCCGTATAGAGGATCGTAACGATCCTGCACTGGTAATAAACTAAACTAAACATCGAATCAGATACCATTCCGAGTTTCCATACAGTATACAACGAGGAAGAGAGTTGTAAGTAACACATATCGCTGAAGAAATTTATCTTATAGGGGAATATTCTGAATCCTATAAACCTCTCCGCCTGCACCTTTTACTTCCAAAATAATGCATAACCGTAAATGTACTGTTGAAGTTTACAGTTGGCCAACGTTTGCAGTTCAGTAAATAATACTTACATTTCTAAAGGTACTGGTTTCCTGACATATCTTCCTGTCATCATCATATTTGCTGACTGTCATATGTAAATGCCATGCACAAGGTCATGTCAATGTGATGTTTGCACATCTTCAATAAGTTCTGAAATGACAGTAATAATATTTCGATGACAGGTGTAATCTACATATCTAGTCCAAAATCTTTTTTAACTTCACTCGCTTTGCAAAATAAATAGATGACACTACTTTCCCGATCATGACAGTTTGAACATTTATGAAGGAAATATGAATAAAAGAAGGGAAAATCCAAGAATAAGTACCTAATTTCGTCATGTATACAGATATTTCTGATTATAATTATACATAATCGAGCTGTCATTCACCAATGTTGGCGACATCCAAACAAACAAAATGGCGGCATTTTTGATCCCATAATTCCCCAAACTTCACATTTGCTCATGCGTACAAGGTGCGACCGCATACATCATTGCAAAATTTCCGGTTTTATGAAACGTTGCCTAGTTACTATGTAAACTAGCCGAAAGCACGTGTTTCGTGATAAGTAAATCTTATGATCAACAATTTGTGAGATGTAGTTTTAACTTCTGTTTGTTTTATAAATGCATGAATAGCATAGAGGCGTAGCTAAATATTGTTAAACCTTTATGCGAATCAGCAGCAATCTTCTTTTTTTTTTTCTCGAAAACTACATCAAAGACATCAAGACATTCAAAATAGCCGATATGATAAGGGAAATGAAGTCTATGAAAGTTTATTGTCTCAAATTTTGAGTGGTATGATGTTGGTGCTAGTTTCCATTTGAGTGGGTATCCACAGAAACTTAGAGAAAATTTTGTGATTATTTTAACGAACATCTGTTCAGAAAACAATATTTTATTCAATTTGGAAAAAAGTGACCAACACTAGTAAGTAGGAGATAAAATATGTATAATGACTAATTTAAATCTACATCTATGTCTGATACTTAAGCATGAGATGTGTGTGTCAAATTTCATAGTGTAGATAGGATGGGTGATGAATTAAAGATGTATGACGTTGTTTGGCATGCATCACATTTGTTAATAAACAATTAATACTAGCTTCTCGGATTGAAACAACACCAACCAGATTATTCGAGCATTCTCAAGTTTTTGTTTTAGGTCGAAAAATGATTGTTTTTACATTTGACAATTTAACATCTAATAAAATCAAAATATTTCCTATGGTCAACAAAACAAAAATAAGATGTTTTACTTATTATCTCCCGTCGAAAGTAGGAAAGAGGTATTGTAAGGCGACTGTCCGTCCGTTATTTCGTCCGCCCATCCACAACACCGTTTCCGGGCGAAAACTCCGGTTCAATGGGTCAAAATGACAATCATCAAGGTCGCTGTTACTATCAATAGAGAATGTGTTTCTGCCCAATAATTCAAATTCCACACAGTGCTTCAGTCAATTTTGAGCTTCACTTGCTTGAACGACTTGCTGTTCAAGTTGAAATGTCAATTAAGGTCAAGGTTACTTTTACTCTAGATAGTAGATAGATAGAACTTCAAATTAATTTCGACACAATAAAGCGAGTTCCGTTGAATAACCAAGAATGATCAATTTCAACTATTACAAAACTGTTCTGGATAATGGTTGAAGAAGTTTTCTCCTATTAATAAAAGCAATTACCTAGTACACAAGCATCCTTAACCTTGCCTCTTGGAAAATTGTTTCGAGAACAACTAAGATCATTATGAACCCAATACGCTTCAGACATACATTGTCCAATTAATTCTGCATGGTTTTTTACTCTTCTGGTAACCAACAAAAGTTCCTTGATAAGGATACATTCCACGTTGTGCTATGGTAATGAGCATTACATGGTTTTATGTATGGTTCTTTTCCTTTGGTGGGCGTCAACTGTTTTGTTGTTGCATTTTTCATTGTGGTGGAATGGGCTGGTAGAGGTTGGGGTGGGGGTGGGGGGGGGGGTTTGACCCCCCAACCCCCACCACCAACACCCACCACCACCCCTTTGCCACACTTTGCTACACTAGCACTGGAGAACCGCCGTCACCTACTCCATTTATGCTCGCCGTATCCTGTAAGAGTATTTTTTTTTTCATGACACCCCCCATCGTTTTTTTTAGGAGGACGGCGGGGGGAGGGGGCTGATAAAGGAATGGCGAGTATCTGCATTAGAACGAAACAAAATCGTCTCTTAAAGTTATATCTTTGTTTATATTGGACATATATACATTTTCAAACTTGACAATAGTTTGTTATTTTTGAGAGTGAGAGGAGGGGAAGAGGCCATTTAGACAGGAAACAGATCGAGTGTACGTGATTTAATTAGTTGACTGACGAGAGAGTAGTGTCGGTGAGTCAGCAGTGTAAATCAGAGATAGTGCCAAACAAGGTTCTACAGTTTGTGGAGTGAACATGAAGAAAGTTACTTGGTTTTATTATATTGATGTTGACACTTAATTATGAAAAAAGTAAAGGAGATGGTGATTGAAATTATAATAGTATCGTAGGAATGGAATGTTGTATGTGGCAATGATAACTTCAGGATGTAGTGTTATTATCCGATTATCCCAAGTCCGTTTTTGTGAAGGACACCTGAAAGTCAACGTGTGATAATGAACTGAAAACTACGCGCAAGACCCCATAACGGAAGGAGAACATTTTGTGCCGGATCTTGGCTTCATAGTTTACATATGTTTCCAACTCTGACGACGATTTAATGCTCCGGAGGTAAGTGGTGGGTAAAACACATTTGATTATTCAAGATCTTCATATTATGGCAATATTGCAATGTCTATTCTCCCCTACCATGCCACAAATATTTTTACAATTTTGTAATTCTAGCGACGGAATGAAATACACACATGCAAAAGTTCCTATTTATTTATCTATTTGAATTACACGTGTATGTAAGCTAATTCTCCGTATCCAGTAGAGCAGTAGAGCAATATATTACATTTCATAACACTTCACATTTGGTCCAATATATGGTAATTCATGGTGAGTTTTTTTGTATATCAATCATAATATCAAGCATGCACATATTGTAATAAGTTTATGTTAGCTATAGTGACATATTTATTTACATTGTATTGTAAGGTTCTGACAAGTCTTACGAAAATGTTCGTTTGGGTAACATGGGAGACTTATGGTAATGTCACTTGGAAGTCCGTAAGGTAGACTTACAGTAAAGTTGGTTGTGGTCATCAGGTAGACTTACAGTAAAGTTGGTTGTGGTCATCAGGTAGACTTACAGTAAAGTTGGTTGTGGTCATCAGGTAAACTTACGGTAATGTTGGTTGTGGTCAATAGGTAGACTTAAGGTAAAGTTGGTTGTGGTCATCAGGTAAACTTACGGTAATGTTGGTTGTGGTCAATAGGTAGACTTACAGTAAAGTTGGTTGTGGTCATCAGGTAAACTTACGGTAATGTTGGTTGTGGTCAATAGGTAGACTTAAGGTAAAGTTTGTTGTGGTCAATAGGTAGACTTACGGTAATGTTGGTTGTGGTCAATAGGTAGACTTACGGTAAAGTTTGTTGTGGTCAATAGGTAGACTTACGGTAATGTTGGTTGTGGTCAATAGGTAGACTTACGGTAATGTTGGTTGTGGTCAATAGGTAGACTTAAGGTAAAGTTAGTTGTGGTCATCAGGTAGACTTACGGTAAAGTTGGTTGTGGTCAATAGGTAGACTTACGGTAATGTTGGTTGTGGTCAATAGGTAGACTTAAGGTAAAGTTAGTTGTGGTCATCAGGTAGACTTACGGTAAAGTTGGTTGTGGTCAATAGGTAGACTTACGGTAATGTTGGTTGTGGTCAACAGGTAGACTTAAGGTAAAGTTAGTTGTGGTCATCAGGTAGACTTACGGTAACATCGGTTGTTGTCATTAGGTAGACTTACGGTAATGTTACTTGGGAGTTCCTTAAGTAGACTTGGTAACATCGGTTGTTGTCATTAGGTAGATTTACGGTAATGTCGGTTGTGGTCGTCAGATAGACTTACGATAGTCTCGGCTGTGGTCATTAGGTAGACTTACTGTGGGAGTTCCTAAGGAAGACTTACGGTAACATCAGTTGTGGCTATTTGGTAGAGTTGTGACGGGATCCAAGTCAAGGACAAGAATTTTTACAACATTTACAGTTTATTTACAGAAAGTATATACATGTCCACATACATAAAGGTGCGAGTCACAAACATCACTATAGTTTCCAACAATCAACTATACGAGTCTCAATTAAAACAGTAAATAATTATCTTCAGTTATGTGGACTTCACACATATATATTCTCGCGCTATCCCAAACTAATACAAAACAACCGGAGTTCCCACAAACACGTCTGTGCTCTCAAACATCCCAACTGAAACTCACCGTGACCAAGCTTTTCCCAAACTTTACCAAACACACCAATGTGATTAATCTAAAGTAATTACACTAAATCTGTCCAAACTAACCCCTCATGACCTTAAATGTCTCTCTCACTCCGTCAGGTCTTAACAGACACATGCCAGCTGGGGACACTGGCCGATGGTCTGCCCAGCCCTATTTGTTTACAGATAAAACAATATGGTAAGTTATCTTTAAACTCATTAATTTTCAATCCTGTACATTCTTCACTCTCATAGAGTTATGGTAATGTCGGTTGGAAGTCTAACAGTAGTTTTACGATAGTGTCTGTTGAGGTTCCCTAAGGAAGTCTAAAGGTTGAGAAGCCCGCGACAGATAGACTTGATATTTTGAAAAGTCGAGTTAATAAGACGACATGTCGACATAATTATTTCGACAAGTCGTGTTACCATACTGCGATAAGTTTCCATTACATGCCTATAACGCTCGTTCTATGATTAACGTGTTTTTCTCTCTTCATGTCAGTAGTTGTACCATGTTATAAACAGTGTTTGGACGATTTAATACCCTTTCCCCTATTAGGTCTTGCATCTTTTTTTGACCCATGTAATTTACCGACCGAAGTTTTTTTTTTAAATGTTTCTTCTGTCGTTCTGAAGCAATCTTTTTTTTCTTTGTTTTTGCTTTTTTATTTTTCGATCTGACATTTTTGGTTTTCACGCACATCCTAACTACTTTCCTCAATATTAAGATATCCTCCGTGTCTTACAAATCAAATTATAGGTTCTGTGGTTAAAAGTTTCTGTATAGATCGTTGTTGTTGATCCGGAATTATTTTTTAATTAGTTGTTTTATGTCTATTTATTTCCTATTGAATCTCACACATATATTTCTGGGCAATATTAAAATTGATAATAAAACTTTATGGCAATGGGGAGTACATGTAGGCAAAACTTTGCTGCTCGGATATATAGACAGATATACATATATATATATATATATATATATATATATATATATATATATATATATATATATATATATATATATATATATATATATATATATATATATATATATATATATATATATATATATATATATATATATATATATATATATATACATATATATATATATATATATATATATATATATATATATATATATATATATATATATATATATACAGACAGATATATATATATATATATATATATATATATATATATATATATATACATACATACATACAGACAGACAGACAGACAGACAGACAGACAGACAGACAGACAGACAGACAGACAGACAGACAGACAGACAGACAGACAGACAGACAGACAGACAGACAGACAGACAGACAGACAGACAGACAGACAGACAGACAGACGACCAGTTGCATTTCGGGCACATGCCAAAATATTTAACCATGATCCGAAAGTCAAAACTATGGGTTCACGTCTGGCGGGGACGTAAACATGAAACTATGTCGTCACACAATGGAATGCCGGTACTCAGATTGTACCTCCGAAGGATTGTATTGCAAGTATCAAGAGGCAACCGAAAAAGTGACATTATAGATAAAGTGTTGTCTGAAAATGTTGCAATGGCGAAAGAAAGTCATAATGTATTATATTCTCAAGTCATGTGATTTATTGGTAGTGTTTATCGTCCCGGTTTGACAACGGTTTAACCAAGAGCTGGTAAACGGTGTCGCCTCTTAATTTGCTGTCCAACATGTCTGACTTCTAACCAGGGTCTAAAATGCCTGTCGAGTGGAAAGACAATTTTCCCGTCTGATCACAATAGATCGTCTACCAAAACTACCTAATTAGAGTGGCAGCAGTTAGACTCCTGCACAAGTAACCAGGTTAGATTGAAGAAAGGGAAATAAAAAGTACAGCTTCCTCCAAAAAAATAAGCTTTGTGATACAGGCATCGAAAGAAGAAACAAATGAATTGAATAAAAAATGGTAATTTAGCGCAGTAGACGAAAGCAAGCGTTGCTTAAAGTAAGGCTGAAAGAGTTACCTCCCGTGGGTAAATACGGGAGGTTACAGGTAAAATATATGAAGATTTGACGAGTTACTTCCCATCCACCATCCAGGAGAATAAACTCGGACGTTGAAATATTTATTTTTTTCAATTAATTTTTTTGGCTTTACAGTACTAAAAAGATGTGTTACTCACTTGTGTGTCTTTCGTACATTCTTCATAGAACGTTATTTCCCATTAAATTACGCTGCGGCATACGTGATGATAGATAGGTAGATAGGTAGATAGATTTATTTGGTAAAACATACATTATATTACATACATACAAAAACATGTATTGTAAAACAATTAACGTTTTAACCAGGATAACGCAGTAAAGTCCGTGGACTTATTTCCAAGGTGGTCCCTTAACATAAAAACATTACAATACAACACTGGATACAAATATTATGACATAAAGTTAAAATATTCCTAAAATATAATGTTTCTAAAATAAACTAAAATTATGTGAAAAAAGTTCATGCGTGTGGTAAGAATATTCTAATATCACAGAAAACAAAAGATTCTTTATGCATTATTCTGTAAAAAACGTCGAACACGGTTTTGAAAGTTTCGTTTGTTAATAACTGAACGAATGTCTGCAGGAGGTGAGTTCCAGGCCTTGACTCCATTAAAATAAAATGTTTTAGAAATTTGACCTTTAACAGAAGGCACAACAAAATTCAATGAACAGTTTCGGGTACCATAATTTTGTCGGTCACAGACCTTTCTAAATTTAGATGACATCTAGCTTGGGCACGTTTCATGAAATACAATGTACATGTGGTTAAGACATGATTGTTTTACTCTGTTTTCAACATTCAAATTGGATAAGACATTTTGGTTTACACTTTCTCTAGGACCAAGATTACAGATAAAACGTAAACATCTATTTTGCACAACCTGTAGCTGATTATTCATCTTTTGGTTCAGGCTGCGCAACAATAATCAAACTGTACAAGAGAATTACAGAGTGATTTCCTGATGTCTAATGGAAGATCTCTGCATTGTCTGTATAAAAAATGAAGTCCGGAATTAACTTTTTCCACTGAGTTTTCAACAATACTTTGGCCTGTTAAACAGTTATATATATCGATACCGAGATAGCGTACTTGATCTGAGTTTTAATTAGGTTCACCAATCACGGTTATTTCAAATGATTTAATTTTGCGGAGTTTTAGCTTTATACCAAAGAGAATAAGTTCAGTTTTCCCGAGGTGCAGAGACAGTAATTGCGCTATCGTCTACGTAGAAAAGTAATTTGGAATCTTTACTTATGCTTAGTTCCATGTCATTGATATAACAGAGGAAAAGAAGGGGTCCCAAAATACTCCCCTGGGGTACCCCCATGTAACTTTTTGAGACGAAGATACAGCATTTTTAATTGAGACGATTTGGTCTCTAGGAGACAGATATGAAGAAAACCAGGATGTACACTCACCCCTATTGCCTTTAATTTGTCACATGAAATTATATGATCGACAGCGTCGAATGCTTTTTGTAGATCCAACAGTATCATGCCTGTATATAGGCCTTTTGACGTTTTACACTTTAAAGATCAAATAGGTTTATCAGAGCCGTATCCATAGAATAATGTCTTCTAAACCTTGATTGATATTGGTACAATAAATTGTTATCCATAAGAAAAGTAAAGAGTTGGAAATAAAGTGATCTTTCTAAAAAGAGCAAAAACTGACAAACTAGAATCGAAAGTAGCAACATTGCATAGTGTGACACTGATACTGATACACTGAATGCGTGATGTTAATGATTTAGGTAATATGTTTCAAATCTTACTATGTTTACATACTGAATACAGAGATCTGGTACCAATGGCAAATACTTAGAAATATGACATATCATCATCAGTACTGAAAAAATAAACAACTGACAATATATAAAATGAAAAATATAATCGCCCAACGTGGGGCTCGAACCCACGACCCCGAGATTAAGAGTCTCGTGCTCTACCGACTGAGCTAGCCGGGCACATATACTATTACAGATGTCATATTATCCATGTTCATCACCCTAAGGTAAGGCCTTCTTTCAACGCCGACTGCTATTTTTTTCCCCATAAAGGATCAAATTATGAAGGAATGATATTTCAAGTTACTACATTGGTAAAAATTGTCGCATGTGTTAAATGTTATATCAAAAGGTTGATGATTACGATATCAGTGTGCGTTGGCACGGATCCAGCAGAGGAGTTACGAATGGATCCGTTCACAACACGATGTTTGTTGTTGGGCGCGAATGTAATGTTGTAAAACTTTATTTTTGATAGTAATGGAAAATCGTGACGGTAAATGCGCATTTTGTCTCTGGGAATTTTACTATTGGCTTTGTAGATTCTGGGGAATTATCACCGCAATTGGTAAGTTACGTTTTGCATATAGAAATACCGAGTTGGAAAACATGTGACGGACATGTTGTGGTGTGGTCTATCACGCCACTTTTTCCGTTTTATTTTGGCTCCGAGCCAAGTCAACCGGTTGTTTACATTAAACAGTTTGAGGCTTGTTGTCACTCATACATTATTCAGGTTACAAAGCAACCAATTTAAGGGGAAATTCTCTCAGAACAATAACATGTGTGTCTTCTATTTTGACAATGAAATGAAGGTTTACTCGACCGTGAAAGTCGCATGTCGTGATTTTCTTGTTTCGTGTTGTCACGTGTAGACATAATAGGATGTATTCCTGGATATCAATAGGGCTTTTACGATCTTTCAGCAATACGTCTGCTCTACTAAGCCTACCTACTGATAATTCTGTATTTATAACTTCACTTGTTCCAACAGTTGTCAAGTTCAACAGGTTGATGTCATTTGAAAGTGTCTGACATAACTACAAGAATGTTACTACGTACAGCCACCATTAAGATTCACATTGATTGAACTTATCCCCTGTCTGATACTTCTCCTGTTGATATGGATACAAAGTAATAAAAGTCAGCAAGGGTTCAAAATTATTTATGTAAAAAGGTCTTATTTTTAAACCGAGACCTAATTAATATAAATAACACATTGCTTCTCCAGCATGCACAATTCTCAAATCACACATAATTAAGGTGAGGGTGGCCAAAATATGAGCGTTCCAGCAAGATTTCTGTTTGCACAAAATATGTATGACAAAACTTTCTTAATTCTTTACTTCATTTTCATATTAGAAGTCATTAGGCCAGTAAGTTATGTCCAGTGTTTATATTAGTTGCTTTCCAATTGGATTGCTGCAGTAATTTTTTGGCTTCTAAGTAAGGATCTTGTATGTGAGAGTCCTTAATTTGTACTTATTTCACTCCTGTTCCTGTGGGCCTGTAAACTTCTTCACTGTAATTAATATGTGTACATGATGGCAATATAAAGGTTCAGCAGATGTCTTGTAAATAATGTTAATGTCCACTTTGATCGGTGCATGTACTATTTGTTTGTGATAACTTGTAATTTTGTTTGACTTACAGCACTATGGGGAATCAGTGTGGAAGAAGCTTTTTATGGTCGATATGTTGGATTCATTCTTTTGTAAGTATCAACAAGCAGAAAGCATGTCTGAATAATAACTAACATTCATTATTTAGTTTTAATAATTGTTTAAGATGTGATGTCTGACTATGGTAAATATTTTGCTTTGAGATCTTAGAATTCTTGAACAATTTGGGACGGATCTCTCTGATCATGAGATGTGATCTAAATAAAGTCGTGGAAAGCTGGCTTTAACAATTTATTTCCCTTTGTTCCTCTAGTAGTCTGCAGTTCTCTCTCAGGTTTTGACAGTCTGTTTGAAATGTTTGTTTGGTAGTCTTCGTTATCATGTGTATCATATCTGCTTTCCATAGCAACAATTAATTTGACATTTGGAAGAGTCATTGCCCTTTGCGTTTTCAGCATTTCGAACATACTTTTCACTCAGGGTCTACACCTCTCTGCTTTATTTTCAGTTTTGCTTTCAGAAGTGCTCATTTTATTGTGCAGGTTTCCCTGTTATATTTACATTATTTAAATGAATTTTACTTCAAGTTTATTCAAGTCACCTTTCTATATGGACAATGATTAAAAAATTCATATGATGCATAAGTGATATACAAAATCATTACCTTGTAAATGTGTTTAAAAAATTGTAAAAAATTGTTACACATTCAATGTAAAGGTACCAAATTATTTTTTAAAATTTTTTTATTATCTTGTCATACAACAAATTGTTATAATTACAGTTGTTGTGGATGATGAAATGCCACTTTGCTAGTCAGTGGATATAAACACATTTGTGGGAGGAGGAGGTTTGGTGTGCGTTGACTAAAAACTGATAGTCTATAAACGTATACATAAAATGTTACCTATTTCATAAATCAAAAGTATGATTCTAATAATGTAATAAAAGATTTGCATGTCAGTCATAGTTAACTTTCCTTTCTATTTCAGAATAGAAGCTGTGATCGTGACTTCTCTAGAGGTTGTGTTTTTCATTGATATTTGTGTGAAAATATTTAAAAGGTGAGTTGGGATTACAGAAACATTAGTTTTGTGTACAAAACAAATACATATACACTGTCTCCTGCTGGTTGTTTAATATAGAGATATAATTTGCTAATTAAGTAAGTTCTAGAAAAGGAAATTATGTAATTGATAATGTGAAGAATTAGAAATATCCCTTAGTTTGACATAAAGTCATTTTCATATGACTGGGATTTACTGAGCTTGGTTTGTTGTAATTCTTATGATTAATTAACCAGAATGCTTTGTATGAGGGAAAAGGAATGTAATTGGGAACTTGCATTGAATTAACAAGTTTATTAATCAATTGCAGGTGTCCAATGTCCACAGATATGAGACATATGCTTTTGTGTTGAAGAGATATCTGCTTTATTTAATGGGGTATCTTGTAAAATACAGTTTTCTTTGTTTGGGGGTGGAGGTGGGGGGAGGGGGAGGAGAATGTGAAAATGTCCACTGTGTGATGGTGTTTGCTATATGAAAAGGATGTCTGCTTAAGCAGATTTAACTGTTTGTATAACCACTTTACATTCGTTTTCTTTTGGAACATTTGATCACTGTAAAGGAATTGACAGTATTTCAGAAAAAAACAGATACTTTTAGTAAATCATTTAAACAAGATGATATGTAATAGTATATGTTTGGCATGTTTTTGGCTTTTACTCTGTGATGGAAATCTCTGAGGCTAATAGATTCTTTCTTTTACAGTAATGATGATGATGAAGAATCTGTGTCCTGTTGTCTTAAAATGTGGGCGTGTGTTTTGTGGCTGGACAATTGGAAGAAAGGAGTTTTTTATTTGCTTTTAGCAGTGCCTTGTTTTATAGAACCTAATGATGCCTGGCTAGCCATTATATCAGGTAAATCATAATATAGAAAATATGTAAATCATAACAGTGTAACAGTCATAACAGTGTAACAGTCATAACAGTCTATATCTGTAAATTATAGCAATCTGCTTACAGAACATCTGTAAATCATAACAGTGTAACAGTCATAACAGTCTATATCTGTAAATTATAGCAATCTGCTTACAGAACATCTGTAAATCATAACAGTGTAACAGTCATAACAGTCTATATCTGTAAATTATAGCAATCTGCTTACAGAACATCTGTAAATCATAACAGTGTAACAGTCATAACAGTCTATATCTGTAAATTATAGCAATCTGCTTACAGAACATCTGTAAATCATAACCAGTCTAAAGAAAATCAGTAAATGATAACCTGCCTATTTATAGAAAATCTGTAAATGATAACCTGCCTATTTATAGAAAATCTGTAAATGATAACCTGCCTATTTATAGGAAATCTGTAAACCATAACCTGCCTATTTATAGAAAATCTGTAAATGATAAACTATTTATAGAAAATCTGTAAACCATAACCTGCCTATTTATAGAAAATCTGTAAACCATAACCTGCCTATTTATAGAAAATCTGTAAACCATAACCTGCCTATTTATAGAAAATCTGTAAATGATAACCTGCCTATTTATAGGAAATCTGTAAATGATAACCTGCCTATTTATAGAAAATCTGTAAATGATAACCCGCCTATTTATAGAAATCTGTAAATGATAACCTGACTATTTATTGAAAATTTGTAAATGATAACCTGCCTATTTATAGAAATCTGTAAATGATAACCTGACTATTTATAGAAAATCTGTAAATGATAACCTGCCTATTTATAGGAAATCTGTAAATGATAACCTGCCTATTTATAGAAAATCTGTAAACCATAACTTGCCTATTTATAGGAAATCTGTAAATGATAACCTGCCTATTTATAGAAAATCTGTAAACCATAACCTGCCTATTTATAGGAAATCTGTAAATGATAACCTGCCTATTTATAGAAAATCTGTAAACCATAACTTGCCTATTTATAGGAAATCTGTAAATGATAACCTGACTATTTATAGAAAATTTGTAAATGATAACCTGCCTATTTATAGAAATCTGTAAATGATAACCTGACTATTTATAGAAAATCTGTAAACCATAACCTGCCTATTTATAGAAAATCTGTAAATGATAACCTGACTATTTATAGAAAATCTGTAAATGATAACCTGACTATTTATAGAAAATCTGTAAATGATAACCTGCCTATTTATAGAAAATCAGTAAATGATAACCTGCCTTATTATAGAAAATCTGTAAATGATAACCTGACTATTTATAGAAAATCTGTAAATGATAACCTGCCTATTTATAGAAAATCTGTAAACCATAACCTGCCTATTTATAGAAAATCTGTAAATGATAACCCGCCTATTTATAGAAAATCTGTAAACCATAACCTGCCTATTTATAGAAAATCTGTAAATGATAACCTGCCTATTTATAGAAAATCAGTAAATGATAACCTGCCTATTTATAGAAAATCTGTAAACCATAACCTGCCTATTTATAGAAAATCTGTAAATGATAACCTGACTATTTATAGAAAATCTGTAAACCATAACCTGCCTATTTATAGAAAATCTGTAAACCATAACCTGCCTATTTATAGAAAATCTGTAAATGATAACCTGCCTATTTATAGAAAATCAGTAAATGATAACCTGCCTATTTATAGAAAATCTGTACCTGGCCAAAAGGTAATCTGATGTAACATGGTTACAGGAAACATATAACCCAACCTTGATATATGAAGAAACACTGAAAACACAAATTGAGAAATTAGCTGAGTATCAGATTGATATTGTTATTAGTATAATTACAGTTTATTGTTTCATATGTTGCAGGTGTTATGCTGATAATGAGTGCTATATTTTATGTAATAAAAACCTTTGGGAGCATGAATGAGGACACTCATCAAAAACTACCACAGGAAACAACATATGATAGGTAAGGTGATGAGGTGAAGGTCACAGTTACATAGGATATGTAAGGTGATGAGGTGTAGTCAAAGTTACATAGGGTATGTAAGGTGATGAAGTGTAGGTCACATTTACATAGGATAGGTAAGGTGATGAGTTGTAGGTCACAGTTACATAGGATAGGTAAGGTGACAAGGTGTAGTCACAGTTACATAGGATAGGTAAGGTTATGAGGTGTAGGTCACAGTTACATAGGATAAGTAAGGTGATGAGGTGTAGGTCACAGTTACATAGGATAGGTAAGGTGACAAGGTGTAGTCACAGTTACATAGGATAGGTAAGGTGATGAGGTGTATGTCACAGTTATATAGGATAGGTAAGGTGATGGAGTGTAGGTCACAGTTACATAGGAAAGGTAAGGTGATGAGGTGTAGGTCACAGTTACATAGGATAAGTAAGGTGATGAAGTGTAGGTCGCAGTAACATAGGATATGTAAGGTGATGAGGTGTAGGTCACAGTAACATAGCATATATAAGGTGATGGAGTATAGGTCACAGTTACATAAGATAGGTAAGGTGATGAAGTGTAGGTCACAGTAACATAGGATATGTAAGGTGATGAAGTGTAGGCCGCAGTAACATAGGATATGTAAGGTGATGGAGTGTAGGTCGCAGTAACATAGGATATGTAAGGTGATGAGGTGTAGGTCGCAGTAACATAGGATATATAAGGTGATGGAGTGTAGGTCACAGTAACATTGGATATGTAAGGTGATGATGTGTAGGTCACAGTAACATAGGATATGTAAGGTGATGAGGTGTAGTCACAGTAACATAGGATATGTAAGGTGATGAAGTGTAGGCCGCAGTAACATAGGATATGTAAGGTGATGGAGTGTAGGTCGCAGTAACATAGGATATGTGAGGTGATGAGGAGTAGGTCACAGTAACATAGGATATATAAGGTGATGAAGTGTAGGTCGCAGTAACATAGGATATGTAAGGTGATGAGGTGTAGTCACAGTAACATAGGATATGTAAGGTGATGAAGTGTATGTCGCAGTAATATAGGAAAGGTAAGGTGACAAGGTGTAGTCACAGTTACATAGGATAGATAAGGTGATGAGGTGTAGGTCACAGTAACATAGGATAGGTAAGGTGATGAGGTGTAGGTCACAGTAACATAGGATATATAAGGTGATGGAATGTAGTTCACAGTTACATAGGATATGTAAGGTGATGAAGTGTAGGCTGCAGTAACATAGGATATGTAAGGTGATGGAGTGTAGGTCGCAGTAACATAGGATATGTAAGGTGATGAAGTGTAGGCCGCAGTAACATAGGATATGTAAGGTGATGAGGTGTAGTCACAGTAACATAGGATATGTAAGGTGATGAAGTGTATGTTGCAGTAATATAGGAAAGGTAAGGTGACAAGGTGTAGTCACAGTTACATAGGATAAATAAGGTGATGAGGTGTAGGTCACAGTAACATAGGATAGGTAAGGTGATGAGGTGTAGGTCACAGTTATATAGGATAGGTAAGGTGATGAGGTGTAGGTCACAGTTACATAGGATAGGTAAGGTGATGAGGTGTAGTCACAGTTACATAGGATAGATAAGGTGATGAGGTGTAGGTCACAGTAACATAGGATATGTAAGGTGATGAGGAATAGGTCACAGTAACATAGGATATATAAGGTGATGGAGTGTAGGTCACAGTAACGTAGGATATGTAAGGTGATGAAGTGTAGGTCACAGTAACATAGAATATGTAAGATGATGAGGTGTAGGTCGCAGTAATATAGGAAAGGTAAGGTGACAAGGTGTAGTCACAGTAACATAGGATATATAAGGTGATGGAATGTAGGTCACAGTTATATAGGATATATAAGGTGATGAGGTGTAGGTCACAGTAACATAGGATAGGTAAGGTGACAAGGTGTAGGTCACAGTAACATAGGATATATAAGGTGATGGAATGTAGTTCACAGTTACATAGGATAGGTAAGGTGATGATGAGTAGGTCACAGTTACATAGGATAGGTAAGGTGACAAGGTGTAGTCAAAGTTACATAGGATAGGTAAGGTGATGATGAGTAGGTCACAGTTACATAGGATAGGTAAGGTGACAAGGTGTAGTCACAGTTACATAGGATAGGTAAGGTGATGAGGTGTAGGTCACAGTTATATAAGATAGGTAAGGTGATGGAGTGTAGTCACAGTTACATTGGATATGTAAGGTGATGAGGTGTAGGTCACAGTTACATAGGATATGTAAGGTGATGAGGTGTAGTCAAAGTTACATAGGGAATGTAAGGTGATGAAGTGTAGGTCACAGTTACATAGGATAGGTAAGGTGATGAGGTGTAGGTCACAGTTACATAGGATAGGTAAGGTGACAAGGTGTAGTCACAGTTACATAGGATAGGTAAGGTGATGAGGTGTAGGTCACAGTTACATAGGATAAGTAAGGTGATGAAGTGTAGGTCGCAGTAACATAGGATATGTAAGGTGATGAGGTGTAGGTCACAGTAACATAGGATATGTAAGGTGATGGAGTGTAGGTCACAGTTACATAAAATAGGTAAGGTGATGAAGTGTAGGCCGCAGTAACATAGGATATGTAAGGTGATGAAGTGTAGGCCACAGTAACATAGGATATGTAAGGTGATGGAGTGTAGGTCGCAGTAACATAGGATATGTAAGGTGATGAGGTGTAGGTCGCAGTAACATAGGATATATAAGGTGATGGTGTGTAGGTCACAGTAACATAGGATATGTAAGGTGATGAGGTGTAGGTCACAGTAACATAGGATATGTAAGGTGATGAGGTGTAGTCACAGTAACATAGGATATGTAAGGTGATGAAGTGTAGGCCGCAGTAACATACGATATGTAAGGTGATGGAGTGTAGGTCGCAGTAACATAGGATATGTAAGGTGATGAGGAGTAGGTCACAGTAACATAGGATATATAGGGTGATGAAGTGTAGGTCGCAGTAACATAGGATATGTAAGGTGATGAGGTGTAGGTCACAGTAACATAGGATATATAAGGTGATGAAGTGTAGGTCGCAGTAACATAGGATATGTAAGGTGATGAGGTGTAGTCACAGTAACATAGGATATGTAAGGTGATGAAGTGTATGTCGCAGTAATATAGGAAAGGTAAGGTGACAAGGTGTAGTCACAGTTACATAGGATAAATAAGGTGATGAGGTGTAGGTCACAGTAACATAGGATAGGTAAGGTGATGAGGTGTAGGTCACAGTAACATAGGATATATAAGGTGATGGAATGTAGTTCACAGTTACATAGGATAGGTAAGGTGACAAGGTGTAGTCACAGTTACATAGGATAGATAAGGTGATGGAGTGTAGGTCACAGTAACATAGGATATGTAAGGTGATGAGGTGTAGGTCACAGTAACATAGGATATGTAAGGTGATGAGGTGTGGTCACAGTAACATAGGATATGTAAGGTGATGAAGTGTAGGTCGCAGTAACATAGGATATGTAAGGTGATGAAGTGTAGGCCGCAGTAACATAGGATATGTAAAGTGATGGAGTGTAGGTCACAGTAACATAGGATATGTAAGGTGATGAGGTGTAGTCACAGTAACATAGGATATGTAAGGTGATGAAGTGTAGGTCGCAGTAACATAGGATATGTAAGGTGATGAAGTGTAGGCCGCAGTAACATAGGATATATAAGGTGATGAAGTGTAGGTCGCAGTAACATAGGATATGTAAGGTGATGAGGTGTAGTCACAGTAACATAGGATATGTAAGGTGATGAAGTGTATGTCGCAGTAATATAGGAAAGGTAAGGTGACAAGGTGTAGTCACAGTTACATAGGATAGATAAGGTGATGAGGTGTAGGTCACAGTAACATAGGATAGGTAAGGTGATGAGGTGTAGGTCACAGTTACATAGGATAGGTAAGGTGATGAGGTGTAGGTCACAGTTACATAGGATAGGTAAGGTGATGAGGTGTAGTCACAGTTACATAGGATAGATAAGGTGATGAGGTGTAGGTCACAGTAACATAGGATATGTAAGGTGATGAGGAGTAGGTCACAGTAACATAGGATATATAAGGTGATGGAGTGTAGGTCACAGTAACGTAGGATATGTAAGGTGATGAAGTGTAGGTCGCAGTAACATAGAATATGTAAGGTGATGAGGTGTAGGTCGCAGTAATATAGGAAAGGTAAGGTGACAAGGTGTAGTCACAGTAACATAGGATATATAAGGTGATGAGGTGTAGGTCACAGTAACATAGAATAGGTAAGGTGATGAGGTGTAGGTCACAGTAACATAGGATATATAAGGTGATGGAATGTAGTTCACAGTTACATAGGATAGGTAAGGTGACAAGGTGTAGTCACAGTTACATAGGATAGGTAAGGTGATGAGGTGTAGGTCACAGTTATATAGGATAGGTAAGGTGATGAGGTGTAGGTCACAGTTATATAGGATAGGTAAGGTGATGGAGTGTAGTCACAGTTACATAGGATATATAAGGTGATGAGGTGTAGGTCACAGTAACATAGGATATGTAAGGTGATGAAGTGTAGGTCACAGTTACATAGGATAGGTAAGGTGATGAGGTGTAGGTCACAGTTACATAGGATAGGTAAGGTGACAAGGTGTAGTCACAGTTACATAGGATAGGTAAGGTGACAAGGTGTAGGTCACAGTTACATAGGATAGGTAAGTTGATGAGGTGTAGGTCACAGTTATATAGGATAGGTAAGGTGATGAAGTGTAGGTCACAGTTATATAGGATAGGTAAGGTGATGAGGTGTAGGTCACAGTTACATAAGATAGGTAAGGTGATGAAGTGTAGGTCGCAGTAACATAGGATATGTAAGGTGATGAGGTGTAGGTCACAGTAACATAGGATATATAAGGTGATGGAGTATAGGTCACAGTAACATAGGATATGTAAGGTGATTAAGTGTAGGCCGCAGTAACATAGGATATGTAAGGTGATGGAGTGTAGGTCGCAGAAATATAGGATATGTAAGGTGATGAGGAGTAGGTCACAGTAACTTAGGATATATAAGGTGATGGAGTGTAGGTCACAGTAACATAGGATATGTAAGGTAATGAGGTGTAAGTCACAGTTACATATGTAAGGTGATGAAGTGTAGGTCGCAGTAACATGGGATATATAAGGTAATGAGGTGTAGGTCACAGTTACATATGTAAGGTGATGAAGTGTAGGTCGCAGTAACATGGGATATATAAGGTGATGGAGTGTAGGTCACAGTAACATAGGATATGTAAGGTGATGGAGTGTAGGTCACAGTAACATAGGATATGTAAGGTGATGGAGTGTAGGTCACAGTAACATAGGATATGTAAGGTGATGAAGTGTAGGTCACAGTAACATAGGATATGTAAGGTGATGAGGTGAAGTCACAGTAACATAAGATAAAATCGCTCACCAGATTCTTATAATTTTTGTTCTGTCTTTATTCAATTTGCTTGAATCTGATTGGTGGATTTCTGTTTTTAACAATACCTTCTAAAAGAATGATAGGACATTTATGAAACTTGTGCTTTACCCTTATTGCAAAATTTCTTTGCTAATGTTTGATTTTCTGAAAGTTCTAAGCATGTTTGATGTTCGCAAAAAATCACCAAACAATAGGCATTGTCTCTCCTGTTGTATATTCTGAAATGATATTTTAATGATTAAATATTTATTAATTGGCCAACAGGTTTGATGATATTCAGGAAGACTTGGAAGATAACATATTAAACCCAATAGATGATGGAGCGGTTGTGTGTGTAGCTGATCAACAGGAGATCTTGGAACTCTGAATGAATGTCACATCTTTACATTGTGCTAGATTTCATAATCAATTTCTATTCACATGGCATTCCTTTTGCATGTGTGTTCATCAAATACTGGTTGGTTACCTCCCTTGTTAGTGCTAGAGTCTGTTGTGTGCTTGATGGCATTATCATTTTGTGATTTTTTGTGAGGAAGTGTGACAGTTTGATTTCTGATTCGATACAATTCAGAAACAAACATTACAATTTTGCTTTAATGCAATCAGCTCTTATGATAATATTTTATTTAAATATGGTATCCACATAAACTTTGGGACATTTTACTACAGCTGGACATTTGATGTTCACATTACAATTCTTTGTCACTGGATTTAAATGTGATTTGATCACAGTATTGTTTCCATTAACGACTTTATGTTATTACAAGTTGTACACATTATTAGTAGTGTGAAAAGTATTGCATTCATCCCTGTCATATCAAATATATTAATCATGGGCTTAGAACAAAATCTATTATTTGAAATATTATAACAAAGGCAACCTTTTGTTTGATGCTTTAATTATAACATTAATTGTATTTTAAAATGATCTGCAAGATAATTAGAGGATATTTAATGGTTTCTCGTTTAATGTCATATATATTTCACAAGTATGACAGAATATCTATTTCATGTTTGGGAAGCACAAGAGAAAAATATAGATGTATTGTCTATCGAGGGAAAAAAATGTATATGATTTTCATTTTTATTATATTTTTAAATGAAATACATGTAAAAAAGAAAGCTGACCCTATTCAACCTATGCTTCATTTGCATCCCAACAGGAAAATCTATGAATTTCGATGCATTGACTAGAAAGCACTGTTCTTGTTGGTCAAAAGTACAAAATGATGTCATCATTAGAAAAGTTAATGATGATATTGGGTTGTCAGATTTCTGATGTCATCATTACAATGATGATGAGTTTTAATTTTTTATCGACTTGATGAATTCCTATATTTTGATAGCAAAAATGTAATAAATAGGTATGCAACAAGACATAAAGTGAATACAGAATTCCAATAAATACATCGTTTGATTGCTGTATTATACATATAGTGATAAATCATTTTATCAACATATCTTTCAAGATCAAATGAATATCAAGCATTTTGATTTTGATCATTTGGTGAAATTTCATTTCTGCAGGGAAAAAAGGTTTCAAAAAGGTCCTGATGTACATAAAGTTTTCTCCATCAGAAGGTTAGTTGTTATAGTTCCCAGTGGGTATGCAAACTAGATTGAAATATTGTTTTCTATGTGGTGTTGTAAAATATCAGGGTAAACTCTGTAAGATTAAGAAGTAATATCATTATGGATGTCATTCCTCCCCAGAGCTAAAATGTTCATTTTGATAGTCAGTGAGATTTCATGAATTTGAATTTGATAAAATTTTGTGTTTTCATGTACAATTTATTATTTTTTTAATTTTAAGTATTATGTAAATTTAAGGAAATTTTACGTAAAGAACAGTGTTTTTTTCAGTTTTATTAGTTCTAGTTTTATTGATTTTCTGAGAATTTACTTGTATACATTATTTTATATTAGTTTTGTTATTTAAGATTTCGTTACAAAACTAAAACTGTTAATGAATTTATTTCTGGATCTGACATAATATACTGAATGATAAACAAATGGAACACTTTAGTGTGTGTGAAAGTGCAATTTAACATTATCTGAACAACGAATACATCTAGTGCCCTATAAATACCACTTTTCTTATAGATACAATGTAGTTATCAAAACACTTTATTTTCTATGAGCTGTATATACTGATAGAGAATCTCCATATTTGATCTACTGTCGATTATGATATAAAATTATTAAAGTTTATTGTTGTTTAAAATCCTATTTATTTATATATTTCACTTTTCACTGTTTTTTCCAGGTGTTTATGTATGAAACCAATGTTATGATGATGCTTGGTTTTTTTTTCAGCATTTGTGTCTTCTCTGTACTTTGTGCCTGATTAAAATTCTCTGTAATTTGTGCCCAATTCAAATAAGAATCGCTATATATACTATGATTGCTTCTCTTAGAATGCAGAGCACTTGTGTAATAATTTTGCTTTCCACATTAGAAGTGTTGTTTGTTTTGTATTGTGTCTGACCATTCCTGGTTGCTTCAGCACCACCAACCTAGGTGTTTTATAAGGGCTAAAATATAAGTGCCTTACATACCTCTTTAATATTAGGATAATGCTTTTCAGTTGTGTAATTAAAAAAATTAATCGGAAACAAAATAGAAATGATTAAAAGTAATGAACAAAGTGCTGGCAATGTGTCTTAATACTAGTGATCTTGTAAATTGTGAAGAAATTCAAAAGAATGTTAATTGAATAAATTTTTTTAAGGATCTTTTTGTGGTGTTGTTACTCAGTAACAAAGGGGATGTTATTGGTCCAGAGTTAGTACTTTTGATAAGATTTTATCAAGTTTTAATGGATTAAGATAACTAGATTACTTACAAATTATGTCCTATATTTGTTGGAAAAAAAAGAGAGAAAAAATTAAAATCCACCTGCACAGATGAAGGTAATATGAACAATACCTTTGCACATGTGAAGATAACTGGACCAAAATCCCTCTGCACAGATAAAGGGAGTTTGACCAAAATCCCTCTGCACAGATAAAGGGAGTTTGACCAAAATCCCTCTGCACAGATAAAGGGAATTTGGAAATGGTCTGAAGTATCTGAGGATGCGAGTAAATCGTTACAATCCAGTTAAGAAAGGGAAGTTTTTACAAAATGAGCTGTGAAGCTTTACTTACTGATACCGACTTGCAGAAGTGTAGTCCTCCTGGGCCAAGCACAGAAAATAAAGGTAAATCTTTTAAAATCCTTAATGTAGTCCAGAGAAGTTAACAGTTTTAAGAAAGACTGAATGAGACGAGGGAAAATATGCTATATAAATGAAAAATGGACCCTTTTCGTACCAAGAGGCAGATCCGAGAAAACATGGAAACATTTACCCTGGTATTTGATCGCTTAAACTTTTGTTTTCAACCAGTATTAAATTCTTCTGAAACACCAGATATATCTCAGCATTACTATTTCTTTAGCCCATTTTTTGTTTTCAGCCTCTTCAAAAAGACAAAATAGACAAAAGTTAAAACTGTGCGAAAATTTCCCTTTATACATTATGGAGCAACATTTGCAATATTACAGAGAATCATTTGCCATGACTGGGGGAATACCAACTGAGCTATGTAGGTCATCTAGATGGATAAATGTCCAGTGTACATGGTGTACTGTTTACACTTCAATTAACAGTGGTGAAACTGGTATTAAAACCATAGAATGAACACTTTCAGCATCAAATTTTCAGTCAATTTTAATGAAAGTTGTTCAGATAAAACAGTCTGCACATGCTCAGTGGCACGCAACAACCGGTTTTGTTTGTGCATTCAGTAATTTTTCCAAAATGACCAAGATAGCACCATGTATACATATTTACATGCAGTTACAATAAGAGGTAAGAGATGCTCATCCTGGATTCACAGTTCTGAATTAAGCAATGTTATGGACGTCAAGGCTGTAATGCAACATTCAATGATATCTTTCCACTGTGATAAAACAAAAAACAAGAGACAAATGTACAATACTCAGTTTTTTATTATTTTATCCTTGAGATTTCCACAGAAGACACATAACCTAACTGCACACAAGGCTGGAGAGTATTTTGCCAGACAATTTGTCCTGCTATGAGGGGAATGTTGATGTTTCCAGTACAACAACCAGTGTTTTAACCCTTGCACCAAATACACAAAATCTATTGTACCTGACACGACCATGCAGCTATCGTGTCAGTATTAAACTAGAGCCAAGCAGCAGCAAATCAATCTGTTCAATGGAACTTAATGTTCAAAAAGAATAGATGGCACATGATCACGATTAAAAATTTGCCTAGTTTTCATATAGATTTTTGGAAAATTAGGAATGTCTACCCATTGTTAAAAATGTTAACAAAATCTGATAGAAATAAGTATTCTGGTAAAATTATGCTCTCAACCATGTTCTGTGCAGAATTATGCCCCTTTACCAACTGTATTTCAACACATTGCTGGTTGGGTGGGTTTTACTAACACTAAAAACATAAATGCATTATCCAATAGTAGCAAACTGCTCACAATATTAAAACATGGTAGACTTAGCACATCAATCAGATCATTATAGGTAGTACAGGAAAACATCACCACAATATGGGGTCCACTATGTACATACAACCAATCCTGTGGCCATATGGATGACTTGAATGGAGTATTAGTGCTGGAATACTTCCTCTAATACATCGATCCAAGTCATCTCAAGTTTTGTATGCGGACTACACACAGGTAAAAAATGTGTGATCAAATTTCACAAATATCTACATTGTTTCATTCAATAATTTCACAAAGTTTGACCACACAGAGCTAATAGATTAAAAAGGAAAGGGGAATACCATATACAATTCTAGATTTTGTGTGAAGTGTCACCGAGACAATTCATTTAACTTTTGTTCATTTGAAGAATTTTTCTCTTTCGTAAGAAATCATTTGTACTTCATATTAATATTGTATATTGTCATGTATCCAGGATTTCCTGGTCCATTGATAGCAGTAAGGCAAGGCATAAACACTGTCAGGGCAGACTATAGCACTAGGTAATCACTGTCTGCTAACTACTGAAGAGGAAAGAGGTAACAATATGGCAGGTTATATATCAACTACTTTATGGCTTTGAGTGGAGAAAGGTACAATATGTGGCCTTTTTCAGGACTTTATAAGCTGCACTTGAAATTTTTATTTTTTTTTAATGTATGTATAAATGGTCTGGCAGATAAATGTGATGATTAGGGGCCCAGCCCTCTGCCTGTGGGTGGACCATGTTCACCCTTGCCTGAGGGTGGACCATGTCCCTCACTGAATCCCCTGCCATTTCGTACATCGCCCATATTCCCACCCATATGCCCCCTGCCTTCATTACATCTCTGCATAGATTTCTACAAATACCAATAACTGCTTGTCTACACAACTTGGCAAGCATCAATGCAGTACTTGTATCAGAAATAAAATATCATAAATGGACTTGTCTATTTCATTTTGCATATTTTTCCTACAAAACCTTAAGTAATCAATTTCAAACCAATACAATTTGACAATACAGAATATTAAAATGTGTTCCTATAATACAGCAAAGACGAAATGGCCCCAAGAAAATGTTTGCTTGATATTTTGTATCAGAAATCAAATAAGTTCGCTGCATCCATTTTCATTAGAAATTATGATAGACTATTTTCAACTCAAAGACACTTGCATGCACTAGGATAAGTTATAATGCATAACATATTTCCCACTCAATAATATAATCAATTGCATTATCTCAATAGAAAATCTTAGTCTTTCAAGGTTTCATACAAAAGTTTCTCTTTATTTTCTGAGCAAAAAAATTTTTTGAAAAGAATCTTGTATTGTAACAGTAATATTCAAAAGCAAAACTAAAAGAAATCATTTCCTCAAAGTTTACACATGCCAACATCAGGGGTGTGTACATCTGTGTTTTACTGGCCAGACTATGATATATCTAAAGTGAACCACACACAAAACTGGACCAACTGGTCAATAGGTCATCACCATATCACTGTTGTTACTATAGTGACATATTAACAAAACTTAATTGTAACTTTCTGATGTTACCATAGTAACAAAAATGACATAGATATAGTAACAAATGCTGTCATTATTTCTATCATAAAAAAAGATGAGATTGAAACTGAAGTAACAAATATTGAAATTGGTGATTTAGTATCAAAATCTTACCTTGTAACTATAGTAACAATGAGACGGAAACTATAGTAACAAAAGTAGGTATTGATGTTTTAGTATCAAATATTGTAACTAGAGTCATAATTACATTAGAGCAGTATCAAATGACATAAGGAACTGTTATCTCCTGAGAGTTAGAGAATTACAGGAATTTTACTTTAGCTTCAAAGTATTGTTAAACTAATATGTGTTTATATTCAATGTCAATCATATCAATATTGTCTGTGTCATCAATAGTGTCAGTATGTGACACCAAAGGAATAGTGTTGGTATGTGACACCAAAGATGTACATGACAATGTCTGTGACATCAATAGTGTTAATATGTGACACCCCAGATGTACATGACATTTCTGTGACATCAATAGTGTCAGTTTGCTACATCACAGATAGATATGATAATGGTTGATACATTTAGAGTATAACTGAATCCATTACCCGACATATAGCTGCCAGCTGACACTGTGTGCCAGGCCTTCCATACAAAGTTTTCTAATCTGTATTGAATAAACCAAGAATCCATTTAAATCTTATTCAATTCATTCTTCTATGAAAAAAAAAAAAGAAAAAAATGGATAGGCCTGATAATTACACCATGTAAATTTGCCATTTCTTATCTAGTTGTATGAAAATAGATTTGGAACGACTGTGTTAAGACTTTGGGACCATACTGCCTGGATGTGTGTATTATGCTTCTTCCCTTGTCATGATACAGAAGTTGACCATACACACTGATATGGCAAAATAAATAGCTAACAATAAATAATGCACACGAATATTTCACACATGAATTGTCTCCCCTATTTTTTGTTCTTCAAATGGGTTGTGCACCATGCTTGCATTTTATTAAAAAATTGTATATATAAAAAATTCATTCACATAATTGTAGTTTTCATGATATGACAGTGTTAAAAATGGTTGGAAAACCCTCATGTACAATAAAAAATAACAGTAAAAATTTGAAACTCTGTCATAATCAACATTAAATATACTCTCAAGATATTTTCTACAAAGGTACAATGATTTCTAACACAAAAAAGAAAAAAATTACAAAAAAGGGAAAAGAAAACCATGGTGACATGAGTATGAACTGATGAAGGTCAATGTCTCCTTGGTTGATGAGGTGAGAGTAGCTGTGCCAGGCACTATCTGTTTTTAACAGGTGTGTTAGCTGTACTGGCTTGACGTGAGCTTTCCGACCGCGGGACTGGCATCTCGTACTCCACCAGGAGGGGAAAGTGATCTGAGGGCACATGAGGGTGAGGGCAGCCAACAACCTTGTTCTGTTGGAACCAATCTGCATCCAGGGGGCCAAGCAGACCGAGCAAGTTTAAGTGGTCACGTGAATAAAAGATGTAATCGATGATACCTTTAAAGTCAAATCTGTAAAGAAACACAAAACAAGGCTCAAAATTGGAAAAATATTCATCAAAATATGGAAGATTGGAAAAAGTTTATCTTTTTAAAATAATATCATAGATTCATTCATAAGTGTTTAGTGAAATTCAAACAAATTGCTTGAAAAGTTATAGGAATCAAAGAGTATCTTTTATCAAAGAAGAAAATGGTAAAAGCTTACGTGTAATTGGTGAAAGGCATGATATCATTGTCGTAGGCACGACCAAGACGGAAATCATGAAGCAGGAAATCTTTCTCTGTGGAGACATTGATGCGTTGTAGACAGTCATCATATCCTCTCTCCTTAAAATCTATGTGATTTCTAGATACTTTTCCTGAGTTGAGAAACTCCAAAACACCTGAAATGGATAAAAAAAACCCTCGAAATTATCTCTAAGATCAATATATTACACAAACAAATACAGATTAATATACAGAATTTCAGTGGATAAAATAGAATAGATTCCTTAACTGTAAATAATGATCTGTCCATATCCTTTTTATTCTGCTTTTATGCTGTATTATAACACCAAAAAAAGACATATCTAGAGCTTTTAACAAAAGCTGAATGTTAATACTTCCTTGATGCATAACACCTACAGATTTTCTGCCAAATGGATACACCAAATGATGTTACCCTGCAGGGATGCTGCTGCCATTTATCATCAAGCTGACATATGGCATTAAGCCAGCCATTTCTAACATGTACGTATAGCTGACAAATCTACCCATTACACTGCAATCACACATTACTGAAATGTCTCTTTACATTAAACCTGAACATGGTTGGATTTTTTTACAGTATTTATATAAGCTAAATGGAACTATATCTCTCTGTGGATAGGACCAGGCTGGTAAATAGGACTTGTTACCAATCTTGTCTATTTAATGTATAGGACTATCCTGGTAGGTAGAACTTGCTAATAATCATGTCAATCTAGGGTATAAGAGGACTATGGTGTTGATAAGTGTATAGAACTAGGTTTGTAAGTAGGACTTATTACAAGCCCTGTCTCTCTTGTGTATAGGTTTTGGTTGGTAGGTAGGACATACAACAGGCCTGTCTCCCTATATATAGGACATGACTAGTAGGTGGAGCCTACTATAAGTCTTGTCTCCCTAGTGTATAGGATTAGGCTTGTAGGTAGGACTTGATACAGGCCCTTTTTCTCTCTTGAATTGAGAACTGATCTGCAACAGAAAAAGGGAATTTGAAGAAGTATGTTTTGGAAAAATGTGTCCATACCTGAGTCTGGGAGGGAGTTTAAATCGCCACATAGTATGAGCGGTATGGAGTTTATGTCTGGGGTAGAGGAACCTGGCCGGAAGCTGCGAATACTTTCTTCGATGATATGCTTGAGTTCCCACATGAGCATCATGGTCTGTATGAGCTTGACATCACAAAACTCTGGGTCCCAGTGAATGTGGGCAGTTGCCACCATTATTTGCTGACGGACAAAGTTCTCTGCTGGTGCACCTATAACATAAACAATATGGGATAACCACACAACAACTGATTCAGGATTCTTTACATTTAGAAATTAATGTTAACAAGCTAACTAGAATAACAGTATTTACTATACATTAATTCCTTTGATTTGTATAAAGAAAATCCTTTTCCTTGGCCAGAAATATTTCCATTTATAATATCCACAATGGAAGTCCAATTTCTAAAGAAGTCAAGATATTTCAAACTACAATACGTGTGTCAGTTGTCCAATGCAACCCCTAGGAACCCACCATTTTCAAATACCCCCTCCTTGGTTTCCAGCATGGCTGCCAGTCCAATATTGTCCTTCGTCATCACCCTATTAAGCATATCATCTGAGCCCTCGGCATTGGCCATGGCTACCTGATTAAACTCAACTAGATGTTCCTTCAATAAGGAGAATCTGAAAAGACAAAGAAAGCCTTTATTACAGTTGCTACAGAGGTGAGTTCATATTATGAAAATTTAACAGAAACACACTATAACATTGTACATTCCCTACATCAATGTTTGTATTCTCTGACTCCACATAACATCACCAGAATAAAATTACCTACTGTTAACATAATCCACTGGGGATGTTTATAAACAATTTATCAGGACAACAACATAGGCAATGTCTAAATCTGTTGTAATAGTGCCCTAATTTACTCAAATAACATTCAACAGTCATTGTCACTGAAACACTATCTTCATTCACTTATGTGGTTACAACATTCCACAATCTAATACCTATAAACAAGCAAGAATTTAATACAGCAAATGTTGCCATCTCCTTGGTAAATCAATAGCAAGATTTTTAAGTTGAATTGTTGGCTTAATTTTTAATTATTAAATATACAAAGAAACATATTTCCACATACAACATGTAGATTCACCCTCAATATTGATTTCTTTAAGCTATTTCCTGCCAAACCAATAAACCTATTTCCTTACAAAATTTTGCTGAAATACTTTATCCCCAAATTTATTTGACAGTAACTAAAACTGACTCCAGATGCTCAACTGATTATATAAACACAACTTAGAACATAAACATTAAGATGATCCAAATTGAATGAAAATGATGCCAAATCATAGACCTATGAAGTTGGGTAAAATTGGGATTTAGCAAGCCAATTCCAATGAACTACCTTAATACCTACTTTGATGTTCTATAGAATATTGCACAACCATCCACATATTTCCTTTCTGATTCTGTCATGGTTCTTGCTCGAGACTTAGCAGAGAAAATGCCATCGTAACCATCTCTCTTTAGCTCAGGTAGGAAGAAATTGTAGAACTGGTCTGTTTCTACCTCCTGAAATTATACAATTTGAAGAAAACAAATTAATTTTACGAAAGATATTTCTGCCAGAAATTTTGATGATGTCCTTGGTGATTAAACCTGATGTTGGAGTATCTGCATGAAAAAAGGTCATTTCGCATTCTCTAACACAAAGGGAATACAGTTTATATATACACAACAGGAACTAGATCAGGAAAGTAGGGGATTCATTGTATAATATGCAAATATACCATAGAAAATGTAGTGAATGTTTGAATAGTGAGAGAAAGCCTGTATTTTAAGTTTATATATTCTACCACAATAAAGTAGATTTAGAAAAGAAAGTCTTAAGTAAATACAGAATTTATTTATTATTATAAATTTGTTATACATAAGTTACAGATTATCTACATACAATAGTAAATTACATACATGGTGTTATTATTTTAATCAATTGTTTACTAACTGATCACAACTGTGAAGAAACATGACAACAGATGAAGTGTTAATGCTGCTGCAAACAAACATTAGCAGCTTTAGACTAAGAGATATTAATGTTCGGATAATGTTCTGACAGGTGTGTACCACAAAATAATCACTGCTACCTGTACAGGTACAGTACACTAGGCATTCTGAGCTATATCTCAGTGATAATCTAGGCCGGTTATTGATCTCTCCTAGCTGTAAGGAGTCAATCTCCTTACTGACCATACATATTCAACAGATCATTATAAGATATTTCAGCTTATAGAGCTGTCTACCTAATGACATAGGAGTAATTCTTAAACACCTGACAATAAAGATCCTTGATAAGAAATGGATCTACCTACATAATAGCCTAGCAACTGACAGAACATATAACAAATCTAAGTGTTCATTGTGTAGTAAAATATCGCTTTTCAATCACACTACAACTCTGTATACAGATACTTAAAACCGTCCTTATATAGATCACCTGAAACGTGTTATAGGGTGTGACCCATATTTAGATGATTTCAACATAACCTACATACTGATACACTCTGCTGTTCTCTTAACACCACCAAACATTACTGCTGTGATTGTGTGTCATCACACTAATATACTGAATGTCTTGCTTATACCTAATTGCAGGTTTTAGATTTGTCTATGTGCTACAGACATAGAAACAGTCTACAATATTTGTTCTAAACAGTTATATTTTTTCTCCTCGCTAGATACTTCTACAGACCTGTGTTCTAGGCTATGTCCTCTGTCTACAGACCTGTGTTCTAGGCTATGTCCTCTGTCTACAGACCTGTGTTCTAGGCTATGTCCCCTGTCTACAGACCTGTGTTCTAGGCTATGTCCTCTGTCTACAGAGCTGTGTTCTAGGCTATGTCCTGTCTACAGACCTGTGTTCTAGGCTATGTCCTCTGTCCAGACCTGTGTTCTAGGCTTTGTCCTCTGTCTACAGACCTGTGTTCTAGGCTATGTCCCCTGTCTACAGACCTGTGTTCTAGGCTATGTCCCCTGTCTACAGACCCGTGTTCTAGGCTATGTCCTCTGTCTACAGACCCGTGTTCTAGGCTATGTCCTCTGTTTACAGACCTGTGTTCTAGGCTATGTCCTCTGTCTACAGACCCGTGTTCAAGGCTATGTCCCCTGTCTTGAGAACTGTGTTCTAGGCTATGTCCTCTGTCTACAGACCCGTGTTCCTGGTTATGTCCCCTGTCTACAGACCCGTGTTCTAGGCTATGTCCCCTGTCTTGAGACCTGTGTTCTAGGCTATGTCACCTGTCTAGAGACCTGTGTTCTAGGCTATGTCCCCTGTCTAGAGACTTGTGTTTTAAACTGTCCTTGACTATAGTCTTTTGTTCAAATCTCTGTCCAATGTCTGTTCCAGGCTCTATTCCTATTCTTTTAAATAATTTACATAATTTTAACCTACATAAAGTATGTCATTGTCGTTCATTCCTCTTTATATTGATGTTGCTGTACATACATCAATAAGTGGACCATCAACCCTTACTAGTGCACAAGACAATTATTGACTGATATTCATTTCAACCAGCTACAGGATAGTGACCTACATTTTTCTGTCAGCCTCTGAAGCAGACACATTTCTCTCTGCAGTAAGCAAGCCTGTGTATTGACTGGCATTACTAAGACTAACAGGACTTCAATGAATATTTGTCTCTTAATTTATTACCTAGGAAATCTGACACAACATATCACAAAGTCAAGCTTATAGATGGAATCAATTCAGAGCCACCCCTCACCAACCCACCTCTTCTTTTATTGTATTTCATGGATTTTGTGTGATGTGACTTGAGTACTAATAAGTCACAACAGAACACAGAATTGTGACCATCCATGTAGTGTCTGGATTGAGTCAGTGCTAACTGTTACCCCTCTTCCCAATTTAACTGTTACATCTGCATTACGATGTTCCCACTGGTGTCAAAAGTTGATAAATTGCGATCTAAGTCATCACTCATGAGTCAAACAGTGTAAAACTAAACAAGAAAGAATGAGTAAATGTAGGGTTTACTGAAGACATAGATAGACAGGAACAGTGATAACCTCTGTCATTGGAGGATGTTTATATGGGTACTTACAGCAAAATAAATCAACAGTATATCTACAATTACTGTCTAAACAACTAAATCTAGGTTGTAGAGACAAAGAACTGGTACCAGCTACCAATATCTATTTTAATTATCATTCCAACTTTTTCTTCTATTTGCATGGATTTTCAATTATCAGCCATGTTTTTTGTTTTATCTTTACATGCATCAACTATTTAATTAGTCAATGTTGAACGACATTGCGAAAAACTAGTCAATGTTTCAGGACATTGTGAAAAACTAGTCAATGTTTCAGGACATTGTGAAAACTAAGAATAGCACAAGGTGTTAGTAGATAATACCAGCCATTAGTTTGTAACAAAATATGTTGGTAAATACACAAAGTATTGGTAAATAACATTTGCAATTGGTAATTAACACTAGGTATTGGTAAGTAAGTAAGTTATTGGTAAATAACAATCAGTATTAGTAAATAACACAAGAAAACAGTACATAATACAAAAACAAAGTGTTTTATTCTAGGTTGGTTACAGATCATTATTGATACAACAAGGCATCAGGTGTTGAATTGAATCCCCGGGGATTATATAGCTTAAATGATGAACCAGACACATGAAACAATCACACATATTATCATACACATGAGTAAATATAGCTTAGCAGGAACAGTAAACAAACGTAGTGTAGCAAACAAGACTCACCAAGTAGACAAAACAAAAAATTAGAAGTGGAACGTGTGAAGTAGCAAGTGGAAGAAGGAAATAGAAAATTAATAACGAAATAATGTAAACACATGATCCTGCTAGCATAATGCTGTTTTCATGATCAGGCTTAAATTCTCAGTCACATGATTATAGCTTTACAGCAATTTCATGCCGTAATTTCTTGCAGACAATGCAAAGACTTTTGTTCCTCAATGATAACCTGGCAACTTTGCTAACAGCACTATATGCAGTGACCTTCAATGCAAGCAGTTAATCCAAAAACATTCATTGCCAGATGATAATCCAGTAACCTTCACTCCCAGTTGATAATCCAGTGGTCTCAATTCAAAAGTGTTCCAAATTGACTCCAAAATGATAAAAACTGTTACTGTACAGCTGGTATGTGATGAATGGTTAGAGGAACAAGAAGATAAATGCAATTACTCGATAGTGGCACCCTGGATAAGCAGGGACTGTGGAGTGGGACATTAGGTTAGTGGTCACTTCTACATAGTAAGCTATGTAGTCACTAGATAGAGGGACAATTGGGTTAGTGGTCAATAGAGTGGACAAGTAGATAGGTCATCACTAGATAGCTGGAAATGGATTAGTGGTCACTGAATAGTGTGACAACTTGATTAGTGGTCAGTAGAGAGTGGTACAACTGGATCAGTGGTAACTAGATGGCGAGACTGGATCAATGATCACTGGATAGTGGGATAATTGGATCATTAGTCACTGGATGGTGTGACAACTGGTTCTGTGGTCACTAGACAATTGGACAACTGGGTCATTAGTCACTAGATGGTGGGACAACTGGTTCTGTGGTCACTAGATGGTGGGACAACTGGTTCTGTGATCACTAGATGGTGGGACAACTGGTTCTGTGATCACTAGATGGTGGGACAACTGGTTCTGTGGTCACTAGATGGTGGGACAACTGGTTGTGTGGTCACTAGACAATTGGACAACTGGATCATTAGTCACTAGATGGTGGGACAACTGGTTGTGTGGTCACTGGATGCTGGGATAACTGGTTCTGTGGTCACTGGACAGTGAGACAACTGGATCATTAGTCACTGGATGCTGTGACAACTGGTTGTGTGGTCACTAGACAATTGGACAACTGGATCATTAGTCACTAGATGGTGTGACAACTGGTTGTGTGGTCACTGGACAGTGAGACAACTGGATCATTAGTCACTGAATGGTGTGACAACTGGTTGTGTGGTCACTGGACTGAAGGAAACCTGGTTCTGTGGTCACTGGACAGTGAGACAACTGGATCATTAGTCACTGGATGGTGTGACAACTGGTTGTGTGGTCACTGGACAGTGAGACAACTGGATCATTAGTCACTGAATGGTGTGACAACTGGTTGTGTGGTCACTGGACAGTGAGACAACTGGATCATTAGTCACTGAATGGTGTGACAACTGGTTGTGTGGTCACTGGACAGTGAGACAACTGGACTAGTAGTAGCACAATTGTCTCAGTAGTGTAATAACTGAGTTAGCAGTGATTTTAATGATCAGGTTCAGTTGTTTGGTAAACTGCAGTATATTTCAAGATGTGTTAGGTTATGGTATTTATCTAGATCTTGTGCATAAGCAAAGTGATAAAGGTACAAGGCAGATGAAGAACCCTGGGGAGTCTGATATAAAGGGACTCACCTGTAGACAGATGATGTCTGCTGCACAATGTTTGATCTCTTCCATGATGCCCTTCTTCCTGTACTCCCAGTTTAGTGCCCATGAGGGACAATACCCGTACAGCTGTCTTGTGCAATACTTATCACATAATACATTGTAGCACATCACAGTGAAGATGGCTGAAAATGAAACATAAACAATATTTTAGTTTTTATAACAATTATATTGCAAATAAAATCTGTTGACCTTGAACAGTTTCACACACTGCCTTGTGTTGTTCATGTTGTCTTCAACAAGGAAGACATGAAATCATGGACACGGATATGTACATAAAGATTTATATAAGACATATATAGGTAATAATATGTGCCCTGTGATTGGTAATGGGTGGCATAAAGAAATTTATTAATTAATTGATATACCATGTATATAGGCAAAGTATGAAGGAACTCATGTGGAACTAACCAGAACAAACATTTCTATTGTTTTATCTAGCCATGTCAACAAAGGCTTACAGGCACATGTTCTAAGTGTTTCACTGACCTCATCAAATGTTAAAGGGACAAAAGTGCTGGAGATGTGCAGTCAGTGCAAAAAAGGCCAAAGGTCAAGTGATTTTACTGACGATTCAGCAATAAACAACAGCACAACACTGTGAGCTGAATATTAATCATTATTGAGATCTTGTGTCAACAGGCCAGGTACACAATAGAATCAGTAAACACAGCAGTTATCAACATATTTTTATTACAGCTAAAGGACTTTTGATGTCTATGCCAAAATGAACTACAATATACTGGATGGTGTTAGTCGGCATTTAAAACTGTTTACAGTTTGAATCCAGAACTGTTAAAATTAAAACAGGTGCTTTTTGACATATGATGTTTTGGCAAGTACAACACACAATGGAAGTGTAAAGATATCATTTTCTCTCATATCAAGTATGAGAGATATCAATACCTCACACCTTTAGACAAAGTTTCATATATTTTGTATAAAGATACATAGTAGATATTAAATTCAATTTTAAAAAACCAGAAACAAGAATGGTTAATAGTCCAGCATTTTCATAATCTTACTGATGCACAGCAATTGTGTGAAAATTGCTAAAATATCCCCTGATCTTACGTTTGTTCACATTTCAATATTTTTCATAAGCTGAACACTAAGTACTTTAAAATGCAAGCTGATTAATTTCTAATGTCATCACCTCAATGGCCAGAACATACAACAGAAATCTCAAGCATTATCTAAATCTGTGCAAAGCCATGCATCAAAGTAAGATTTAGGAACTTTTTTAATTTAGTTTGTTTTCATACATGTACATAGATTTCTTGTCATGGGATGCAAGTATAGTATTTTATATACATAGGCATGATTTGATTTCTCGTTTCAATCTTACTTCTGCAACAAGTGACATTACTAACATGTATGTGTTCCTGTTAAATTTCTTCTATAATGTTATGTTATTCTGTAATTTTCGATGCAGTCACAGAACTAGTGAAAATTATCTGTATGACGACAATGAGGGACAAGTAACTGGGTACATCTGTGCTACAGTATAACATATACTGGGTTTTTAGCCATCTTACTACCACTAAGTATCACAGTAAATAAGTACCTCCTACAGTAGTGTCAACTGTCAGTATTCAAAAACCTATAGGTAGGATTCTTGAGATATAAGATGTAATACAGATGTGATGTGTAATCAGTAGAGAGATCACATTGTCATCTAATCCTAACATTAACCCACCATGTATCCTCTAGTCATAAAACACCACATACAGATATTAGACCTACGACTTAATTCATGTCTGCTCCTATAGAAAACTTTTACTCATCTGCTAGGTCTACCTTCTAAGCTTACACATAAAGAAACAAGATTTCAATCGCGGACCAAGATATTAATTAGCTTGCCTATGGATGGTTTACAATGAAATCCTAATATCTGTATAAAATCCTTTACTTTCTATTTATTGTCTAACTCTAGTAATCTATTTTTCTTCTAAAACCAATCAAATTGTTCCTGATCTGATGAAAGACAAATAATACCAAGAGACATGGTTTCATTAGTCTCCGGGTTTGTAGAAATTGTAAAGTATACAGTCCACAATGATTAATTGCAAATTTTAATTTGTTCTGAGAAAAAGAGAATTTGTGACATCATGAAGTAACATGAAATAAATATGAAATCAGAACCAATTTCTAACATTGTGTAAAAGAAAATAACCCTTTACTTCATGGCACTTTCTTTGAACTTCACGTCCCTGAATTACGCCCATGTCATTAAATCCTAATACAATATAAGTGTTTGACAAAAGAATGTCATATTTCTGTACTGATTACCACAGAAATCAGCGAGAGTGCATTGTGTTGAATGTGACCTCATATGATTTGTACAGTTACAGTGTATGAAAATCCTACTTGGTAACACCTGGCAGGCTCTGCACTCAAACACCCCATGTTCTATCCCTCCTACAGCCCAACCTTCAACCTCATTCTGACACACATAAATATGATCTCACCATTTCCAGCATCAATTAACACAGGCACATAAAATCCAGTAAACACAGAGAACACAGGAATGTTATTTGATCAGATAAAGTTAGTGAGCCTGTTCCTCATTATATTTGTGTTACGACTGAAAATTCCTGAAATTCTCAAAATGTGTATGTATGTTACAACTCCATTGTTGTGTCTTGTGATTTACATCCATGACCATCTGTCAACAGATCTTTTTGTTTGTGATTTCATATTTTAGACATTTTTTCAAATATTTTATGTCCAATTATGAAATAGTTTATTCACAAAAAATTAGACTAAAGCCAAGGAAAGGTCCCATCTTAAAGCTATCGCACAGAAGGCTTGATATGCCAGCGCAGCTAGAAAAGTAGCACTGCATGGTCCTGACCTAATAAGGATAATTTTGTACCAAGCTAGGATTACATCCGTCTTGTGAAAAATTAAAAAATGTCTCAGTCAATCAGAAACCACAGTGGCCATTTTGGATTTTCTGATCCATGCAAAAATTAGTATTTGTGAAGGACCTCATAATGATAATTTGTATCAAGTTAGAAGTCAATATCACCAGCTATTCTCAAGAACTTGAAAATGTCTCATCCAATCAGAAGCCATTGTGATATTTGATTTTCCGATCCACACCAAAACCAACAACACTTATGGGGGATGCCATGATGACCCTTTATACCAGCGTGCGTTCAAAGTCCCGTAACTCTTTTAGATATGAACAAATTCCTATGCTTATCAAATCAATGTGATGTCTCTTGTATATAAACCCATATACCAAATTCGATAAAGATCCAACTGCAAATATGCAGTGTGGAAAGTAATAAATAAAATAGTATATATTTGGCATTCTAAGTCCCATAACTCTTGTAAATATCAATGTGCTGTCTCCTGTACATAAACCCACATACCAAATTCGGTAAAGATCCAACTGCAAATATGCAGTGTGGAAAGTAATTAATGAAATAGTATATATTTGGCATTCAAAGTCCAATAACTCTTGTAAATATCAATGTGCTGTCTCCTGTACATAAACCCACATACCAAATTTGGGGAAGATCTGACTGGAAATACGCAGTGTGGAAAGTAATAAAATGGTATATTTTTGGCATTCAAAGTCTCATAAATCTTGCAAATATTGACAGCTTTCACTCATGTAAGTTCCCAGGAATATAACATACCAAATTCAAAGAGAATCTGACAACAAACACACAAGTTATAGTGCAGAAAGCAAAAACAGACAACAAAAGATGGACGGACAGACTGACAATCTGACAGACCACTTGATTACTAAACGGCACCCGCATCTGATTCGGGGCCCTAAAAATAGGAAAAATTAAACTCCTGTCTGAAATGTTTTGATATCTCTTATCCCTAGGTCAGCTAGATTCGCCTTTCTATCATGTAGCCTGAGGCCTATAGCTACAAGTTCATATATATATATCAAATGTGGTGCGCCATGTACATAAAGCTACTGATATGGGCCTGTGTGATGAGAGTGTGTGTGTTCCTGACTGCCTCATCATGTGGAACTGCATAATGAGCATGCCTCTAGCCATCTATCCTGGCCAGACATAGTGGTAATGACCATCATACCGGGAATGTATGAGTAAACATTCCAATGCTAAAAAACAGGATCTTCTTCTTTCTGAAAACCACCACCCCTTATCAAGTTCTATTTAAAACCCTTAAAAGTGTCACCTGGGCTAAGACAAGATTTCACATCTCAAAATAAAAATCCTTGATCAGCACATTAAGTTTTATAGCGATAATAGTCATGTTTTTTCCCCTACAGTAATACTAAGTGAAGATGAGGAACTTGCAGTACATCCTCACAGCTGCATAATTATTTATATTCAGAAATAGGGCCACTGTCTGGTATGTTAATAGTCCTGCCAGCTTAATTTTTTTCAGAGACATATTGCTATACTTTTTTTTACCTGTCTTTTCTCTTTGATCTTTTCACTAGACATAGTTTTACATATGATACCCTACATAATTTTTACCTTTCATGTTTTTTCCAGACAAAATTAATAGCTGTTGTCCTCTGAACTGTGATCTAATATGAGAATTTGTGTGAACTGAACTCAATGTCAACAAGCTTAATATATATGTTTCACGATCATACTTAGGTGGTGTAATGAAAATATGTAATTTTTTGTTGCCAAAAGGGTTATGTACACATTATTAATTGAATGTGAAATATATTGCAAAATTAAGATTGACAACTGCACAAAAAGTTATATATGAATTCAATGATTTTGAAAGTTTTTGTAAGTAATTCTTTAATTGACACTTGTGTTTTAGTGACAGGCTCCCTACCAATGACTCCCAGCAGGATTAACTATTGAATGTACATACAGAGGTGACCATGTGTTACAATTTGTTTATGCCTACAATTTGATTTTATGAAATCTTTGCATCAGACTATCTAATAAGTTTCATCTGCTCTCAATTAAGCCAGCACATCCTGTTCATGAACCCTTCTGCACCTTAAAATATCAACACTAATATCTCATATATATGTCTATATCACAGGAAATACCCCGGTAATGTATCTCTGACCGCAGCAGTTCAGTACAGATCATTCTGATAACACAATACAGTATCATTTACATTAAGGTAGGGATGATCCTACCATAATAAAGTGAAATTACAATAATGAGTCACAATGATACAGACTGTTGGAAATCATTAGATAAACTATCTATGTGACTAACTTAATGTGAGCAAGTGTACATGGCCTTGACTTAGAGGTACTGTTATACATGTCATAAGACAATGGCATTCATATATTCCTGACCTTGACCATCTGTACACCTGGTATACAGTGGTATGTGTTTATTCCTGACCTTGACCTAGAGGAACTAATATTCTTGACCTTGACCTTTTGTACACTTGATAGACATGGTATTTGTACATTCTTAGAGAAGCTGCTCTTTAGCTGATATAAATTAGTGTTTGACATTTCTGTATAGCTGTTTTTTATGAAAAAGGTGACTCTGAAATACTTTTCAAATTGTTTAGTAACTGTTTTCTAATTTAATCTTAAAACAAGGTTTTCCAAAGTGTTAAAGAGAAAGGTGATAACAAAGGACAGCGTTAAAATAGTTGTCAGGTAAATGATGGGTGGTACAAATTTAGGAACCATACTCCATGTGTAACAATTTATCATGTCAGTTTTTGTACCTCTGCTCACAACTGAAAGTAAAAGGTAGTGTAGATAATAACTAGTATTAGGTGCATTCAGCTGCAGCCATGTAGGCCTGTCAACACTTGATACATCACAGCTTTAAAACACTTCTAACATTTTTTTTATATATATACCTATGTTTCCCTTAGATTTGTCTTATTTTGATTTTTACCTTTGAAGTACAAAGTCTGCAAAACACTCACAAAAGTTGTAATCCATTTCAAAAGTTTAAAATATACATATAAATATACATTCTCTCACCTGTTGGTCTGTTCCTTTCAGAATTGGCTAACCATACCCACTGTCTGCTGGGAGGCTGAGTGGAATTGACTGAAAAGAGAATATCAATGCAATTTATAAAATACATATACCATGTGCCCTGTCCCTTTGATAAGTGCAGTACCCTAGTACACACAACTTCATCTGAGTTAATTACCCAACCCCTTAACTCCAAAACCTGATTATATAAATATCAAATTATCCAACCCCTCCACTTCATAGACTGACCATATCAATATTAAATTACCCAACCCCTCCACTTCATAGACTGACCATATCAATATTAAATTACCCAACCCCTCCACTTCATAGACTGACCATATCAATATTAAATTACCCAACCCCTCCACTTCATAGACTGACCATATCAATATTAAATTACCCAACCCCTCCACTTCATAGACTGACCATATCAATATTAAATTACCCAACCCCTCCACTTCATAGACTGACCATATCAATATTAAATTACCCAACACCTCCACTTCATAGACTGACCATATCAATATTAAATTACCTAACCCCTCAACTCCATAGACTGATGACTTAAATGTTTAATTACCCAACCCTTAACTCCATTGACTGACCACATACGTATGAAATTACCCAACCCCTTAACTTAATGGATTGACCACATAAAGATGAATGACACAACCCCATAACTCTCTGGACTGACCACCTAATTTATCAAACCTTATTAAACAGAACCTATGTAGAGGGAAGGAACATGTTACAAATTCCTCTACTTTACATTTTGTACTTTTCAAAATTACAACAGATCTTAGAAAATTTTAAAACATGGATATAACATCAAAAAAGTTTGCAAAACACTGCCATTATGAACACAATCCATTACTAAAAAAGCCAGATTTTACAGACAAAGCCAAAAAACAAGCCGATGGGATGAATCTTAAATAGCATGGTATCTAACGTTTTAAAGAAGTTTTAAACTGTTGCTTACAGGTAGAAATGTGATAAAAAAGCACATTAGGAAACAGCTATACTGTACATTTTATCATTAAGCATGAATGTCATGAAATGCTTTTGAAAAAGATATTTTACTCAATTAACAACCACTATCTACACAGGATATTTATGTTCAAAAATTGTTAAAGAAAATATGCCATAATCGAGCATGAGGATGTGAACAACAAAGAATATGACTGAGTTGAATGTACGGCATGCATGACAAGTAATTTGACAAGCTGTAAATAATATGGAGCTTTGACCTATCTCTATGTACATATGTATGTAAATCATACAATTCTGTCAAAACTAACAATAAAATAACAAAAAAAAAATAACTTTTAAGAATAAATTGAATTTGATCAGAAGAAATATTAGGATTCAGAATCCACTGAACCCTGACCCTTTGTTTCATGAAGAACAAAAGAACTTCTGAACAATGCAGTTGTTTATGGAATAAAGGAAGTTGTTTATGGAATAAAGGAGGAATCTGAACAGGTCTCTACGTGCCTGTGCATCGATAATGCCTTAGAGGCGGGTAGAAGTCAGTCATGTGATACATATATAGGCTTACAGTAGTACACTGGCTTAATTGTATGTCCTGATCATTTACAGAGAAAAAACCCCAGCAAAGATGGATTAAAAACATTTCAAAGAGTCAGTTACATAATTGTTAACGATTTCCATTTAAGCCTACCTACTTTTGCAGGTCAAGACATTGTGTTAGTTAGGTACACAGTCTTTGATTGGCAACCCTCCCCCCCCCCTCCCCCCAACTTAAAACTCTACAACACATGTTTATGCATGCCTCAGATTACAGAAAAAGAACCATTGAAGCATGTAACCAAAGCCACGTACACTAATTGATTATCCATTGCTATTTAATCAACAAACCTCATTATCAAGCCCTAGAAACGTCAATTCATTAAATACATACTGTCTACAACACTGCTGAATCTGTACGACTTCTAGTTTTTGTACAGATTCTTACTGCATTTTAATATCTGTGTTGAATATTAAAGGGCTTGCCAATGCCAGCATGAATTAAGTGTAGTTTTTATATATATAAATAGACCCACAGTGATTCAACACTTTTCGAAGGGAAAGTAGTTAGAAAGTCATGGGAAAAATACTGGAAAAGGTGACACTGATATGGACAATCACATAATAATAAGTTAGTTTTGCAAGTCCACACTGGTAGACCTTGTGCTTTAAAATACCATTCTTTCTCTGACAGATATTGAATGGTGTACTCTTATTGATAAGACAAGACATCCGAAGACCACTAAATTTTCTTATTACTGTAGAATTTTCTGTGAAAGCAGTTGAGTTCTATCTTGAAAAAATAAACAGAGAGTGACCTTATGACTGGATACTATTACATCATTTTGATATTTTGATGTAAATAGACGTGTTGGAATGAATACCAGCAACCAAGGAAAAGTTAAGAACTTTTGAGTGTAATTATATCTATAATTTGCTTTATAGGAGGTATACTCATCATTCACAAAATAAAAGAAATTGAATATCTGCCTGCTGACTTTTTTTCTTAAATTTTTTTTCTGAAATTACAATTAAAATTCCTAAAATTAAAAGGTCATTAATCTGGGAAAAAACACCATAACCAAATCAGAACTTGAAATGCATAATATTATCATACAACTGTATATGTTAGAAAGTAAATGAGTGGAAACACAGCTCTGACAGAATGACAAAACCATAAAATGGCAGGAGCATAAAACATTTAAGAAAATTTTCTTTGTCCTTGTAACATTTAAGTTGAAGGTTAAGTATACCAGTAAATCCAGTAAAATAAATTTCAACAGGACATGGTTCAAAAGGAAGTTGAACATGTAGTGGTAATACCCTAAAACAGGACGTAAAAGTTTGGAAAGTTGATACGTTAAGAAGGAAACCGTGTAAGTCTGATAGTATGAGGCATTACTGGAGTTAATATTGATTGGGGATAACAATGTATTTGCTGGGTGTTCCTGCTGCTTAAATACAGTGTTCCATCACTCCAGTATCTGTAAGGAAAGCCACATACCCTAGATCAATACCAAACATTCTCATGCACACTATCACTGATGCCAGGGCCTGCATGTGTGCCTAAGGAACAACATATTACCACATCACAAACATCAGGGCCTACATGTGTACCCCAAGAACAATATATTACCACAAGTCTAGCTCCAGGGTCTAATCACACTATCACAAACACCAAGGCCTACATGTGTACCTCAGGAACAATATAATATAACAAAAAGTCTAGCTCCTGGGTCCAAGTACATTGTCATTGGGCCATACTTGTACGCTAGTTCAAGTTAAAGCACCACTGCCTGAAAACAAAATCTCATCACAGGTCCTATTTATCCAACAGTAATACCATACCTGGTTATATGTTAACCTGGGTTCTGAATTACTGTAGAATTATCACAGAATGATTTCATTGTCTTCCAGCTAATAAGCCAATCTCTAACTCAATCATTCCTTTTTTGGTCCCCCTAAGCTTGTTGCAGCGAAAAAAAAAACACAAGATGACATGTGTCAATATAGCTTGTTTTTGGATGGCTAAAAATTTTCACAAAAACACCAAATGTTAAACATGAAAACAATGTTTTTTTCCACAACTTTATTTTCCTCCATTAGTTTTTACTTTTAAAGTTTTCTATTTTCCTTAATTAATTCCATTATTGAAAAAACTGACTCAAAATATCATAGTATTTTGAAATATCATTCAATCTGCATTCTGCCGAATCCTCCCATGAGTCCAAGCCTGCAAATTTCAGGCACTTGAAGGTGTCAGTGAGGGGACAAAACATTAACCTGAATTTTACAAGCCTAAAGAGGGGTGTGTCTGAAGTAAAGCACTAAGGCCATAGCCCTACTAAAGGTTCCCAGTCCCCATATTACTGCTGTGATAATATCAACCTGTAACCAAATCATTCCATCACATTTTCTCTCTTCAATCGACACCAACCTTCATCATTCTATTAACTTAGTCACATCCTTGGGCCTCCACCAAGCACAGATTGCAATCTTCCTATTATCAGGAGTCATAAACCAGGACCTCCACCCCTGGTCAAATACAGGCCTTTGGGTATTGACAAAGCACAGAACCCCACCTTCCTTTTATCAGAGGTCAGACCCCAGGGCCTTCGCCTAGCAAACGTTCCAAACTTCACATGATTAGATATCAGTGATCATGATCAAAGCCTCCAACTAGCAAAGGACCCCACCTTCCCATTATCTGAAGTCATACCAGGTACTCCAGGACCTCTACCTAAATGGTGGCACCAGGTCTCCTCCTAGCCAGAATTATATTCAACTTAAAAGAATACAAGTGAGAATTCTGGCATCAGGGCCCTTAAATAGTAGAGGTCCCTAACTTTAAATTATCAGTAGTCAGACACCAGGATCTCTACCTAGCAAAGGTTCACAACATCAGATCTCACAATCAAGGCTTCCAGATAGTACATGTCTCCAGCAAGGCCTCCAACTAGCAAAGGACCACACCTAGCTGACATCAGGGCTCCCACCTAGTACAGGTACCTAACTTCACATCATCAGTAGTTAGACCCCAAGGCCTCCAACTAGCAAAGGACCACACCTAGCTGACATCAGGGCTCCCACCTAGTACAGGTACCTAACTTCACATCATCAGTAGTTAGACCCCAAGGCCTCCACCTAGCAAAGGTCCCAAACTTTACACTATCAAAAACCAAATCTCAAACCCTCCACCTTGCACACAGGTCCCCACCTTTACATGATCAGAAGTTGGAATTTCAGGCCTCCAACGAAGAGAGACCCCCACCTTCATGTCATCAGAAGTCAGACGTCAAGGCCTCTACCTATCACAGATCCTCATAATCACACTATTCATATACAGCACCATGGCCGCCACATGCATCCATAATACATGTTTAACCTGTGTACACTACATTCAGGGCCTTCACCCTAGCACTAGGCCAAATATTTCAAATTCCATCCTTTTATTATTATTCATCACATATACACTGAACTCTGTGTTCCAATGAGAATTCAGAATACATTGAGTTCTATATGTTTGGAAGGAAGTCAAAATACTTGAGTAGAAACTGAACATCCATCAGCTGGTAGCTATACAAATATAGTCACCACTGTAGATTCACCTATACTTAAGATTACACACAAACTTGCCATCATTCATTCATCCGACCTAATGGATGATGGTCTATTGTTATTTATCATGGAATAATACAATTACCAAAACAAACACTGTCAAGTTATCATAGACTACACAAAAACAGTCTGGTCAATATATCTATGAGTAACAGATGCAGTGGTGTAATATACACGCTGGTGCTGTTATTGAGGAATCTGTCTGGAGGTCGAAACATATGGGCCAATAATGACACTTCTTTGTATCTATCTGAATATACAATATGTTACACTTGGTCCAGTTATACAGATGCATCACAACAACTACATAATCCAAATTGATAGGCTTAGATGTCATCACTACCACATGTTTGATCATCACTTATCTAAGTAACATTCACGTCAATCTCCAGCAGATATTGTACCTGGTACTTCCTTTTGGAATATCCACTACAGAAGTACATAAGCCCTTCATATCTGAACTCGACCCCCTTAAAATTCATCTGGTTTTTTCACTTTATACTCTGTTACGATTTCAACCTATTATACTTAGGGGAAACCTCTTTAAATAGACTTGTTTTGGTCTAACTTGGCAAGGATAAGCTTTCACAGTTAGGGTGGTTCTTTATTCATAGTGACACATATATCACTGTTACAAAATCATTGTACCAGAACTGAATACTATTTCATAGCATTAATGGCCTGTTATCAATCTAAAAATTCCAACACAGAAAACGAGTAGTTTAGGACAATATATAGATATGACATGAACTCTTCTGCCAAAATAAACTGAGTGGTGTAACAGCAACTTACAAAGAGTTATGATTTTAGTTTAGGACTATAGGTTCAGTGACCTGGTTTCTGAATTAAATAGTATAGCAGGCTTTAATTGTGTCACCATGAAGCTCTTTCAACCATTTCAGTTCAAATGTTTCAACTGATCAACCCTGAAGAAAACAAAGATAGGGTACAAGGCAGACCTGAGGAAATTCAACCTTTGTAGATTGAAGTCAGTCACACCTGACTGAAACTAATGCTTATGCTTGAAATAATGATAACAGTTTATCATATTTCTAAAATTACTCACAGAATTATATAAAATGATGTACACCTGAGAGACATTTATAATAAGTGTATACACTTACAGTGTATCAAGGGATTTCCTTGTTTATAAGGTTTTATCCTTAACATTAAGGTTATATTGTCCTTACATAATGGCAGCAATCTTTATTAACATAAAGGACACTCAGTCTGTCTTCAGAATAGAACTCAAAACCTCTTATGAATAAGGAAGAGCTTTAAAAACATTTGATGGTGATCTTATATCCTACATATATCCCACACAAATTTTAAGCATTTTATATTCGTATTTAATTAAAATCCAAATTCCCATTCTGTATAATTGTACATTAAGTTTCCCATGACCATATTTGCTGACTTGATCTGGATTCCCATTCAATATCATTATACATTAAGTTTCCCATGACCATTTCTGCTGACTTGATCTGACAAGCACATGTCAGAGATTGTTTATATACTTACAAGATCTAAGTTGATTTGGGGGTATCATCTGTGTCTTTGGGACATTGGTTGTGTTCACAGGATGGTTGTAGATTGAGGAAGTGAGACTGTATACTGGAGGGTACATGTACGGCCAGTACCAGTGTGGCACCAACATATTAGACAGTTCTGTCATTGATTCAGAAGGGCGGTCACCCAAAAGACCTGGCTGCTGCATAAAGTCAGGTACGGAATGATTTCTGGAAATTGCATAGCTATTGTCAGCACTGTGTAGCTGACCTATAATGCTTGATGAGTCGTTGGTATCCATCAACCAACTATGATCGTAGTACACAGTAAATGTTACATCAGTTCCTGTCAAATCAATGTACACACTATCAGGGAAGAGGTCTTCACTGGATTTACCTCCCTTTCCAGCGATATCAATATCCAGCAGTTGTCTTTCCCTGTCTGATCTTTGGTAATTGTTCTTTGGATTTCTAGATTTGAATGGTTGAGCATTTTTGGATAATTTAGACTGGACAGGTGGGATGGTAGGTAAGGCCTTTGAGGAATCATCGACGGCAGAGGAGGCTTCAGAAGAATCGGTTAATGATATCACAGATACCTCTTCTGCTTCCGAGTCTTGAGTAGAAGTGGGCACAGTGTAGGACGTAGAACTTGGTTCCTCATTCTCCTGACTCTTGTGGAATTCAAAGGCATTATCGCCATGGTTATAGTAATACTGACTATTATATAAATCAGAGAGACACTGGGGACACTCTGAAGGCGGGCAATCGATCCGTACTAGGGGACAACCTGTTGTAAAAAGAGCCAATTTCTCCAACTCATCTTTCGACATTCTGGAATTCTCTGAATTTTCATATGAAACAGACTGATCCGAGTCTGACTGGATTTCAGAACTAGAGATAGTAGATCCATTTTCGCTCTCAGTATCTTCTGTTGTGACAGATCCTTTCTCACTACTATTCAAGTCGTTGCATATGACATCAATATTTTCACATTCAATGATGCTTCTGGGCCGAGAGCTGTCCTTTGTGTCAGTTACATAGTTTGCATTATTGAGAACATAATTAGCCACAAGTTTCGAATTTCTGTTTTGGGCACTATGTGTAAAATTTGTAAATCTGTCTTTCTTATGGGATTTCTCTATTACAGAGATTAAGGCACTTAGATGTTTGACATCATTCTTTCGTTTGAGATGTTTGATGTTGGTGGTAATGTCATCTCTACCCTGAGAACTATCCCCTTCGTTGTCTACAGATACCTCAACATCCTTACATTTGAATTCTGTGTCTGCCAGAGAGCGCTGTTTCTGTCTCAGAGCTGCCTTTAGCGAATCCTTTAACTGGATGACAATTGGGGTATTGGCTTTTGTCGGCTTCTGGCGAGATTTCTGTTTCCATTTTGGACTGTTTCTTGATCGTTCTTTTTGGCACTTTTTACATGCAGGGGGAGTCATTGTCATAGGACTTTTCCACAAATTTTTGACATAGGTGGACTCTACAGGATCAACAGCATCCATAATACTGACCACTTCCCGCTTGACCACAGCCATTTCAGCCATTTATGTTTAAAGTTATTATACTGACCTTAGCACCACATCCTGTTACGACTACGTCCTCTTTGTTATGACAGGATGTGTCCTATTAACGACCGTTTACTAGTTACCTGTGTATCACTAGACAAAGACTTCTAGGTAAAAAAGCATCCCAACACCTCCACAATTACAGCCACAAGGTCTTACTCACACAGTAGTCTGTTTATACATCAATTACTACACAAACACACTAATACTGAAGCAGTGATTTCATATAGAGTCCAAAAGTCCAGGTAATAATCACACCAATAACTGTCTCGAGGTAAAACCAATAGTAAAAACTAGACAAAGAGCCGATCCTCACATGGCATACAAGTTGTTCATTGACACAGATCTCTCTCCACCCGAGACTTGTGCAATTCGTAATGTCTCCTTATAAAGCTTGTGTGCTGTATATCCCTATCATACCATAGAAATGAACTCAATAATGTGGAAATGAGATCAACATTAGAATTTGATTTAACTGCGACAATTTCCTGGTCTTTGTTCAGCTAATGACATGTGCTTCGGTATACAGAGTCCAGTGGACAGGAGGCCATTGGCCCAGTAAATATTTAGTCAGTAAACTTGATCTGAGGAACAGTCAGCAAGCTTAAGTGCTATTTATAAAGATGTCATTCCAAATGTTACATCACCACCTCATTACACGTATATTTGTTGATGATATCACTGATTACTTATGTATTACAAACATCCTTCCAGCCATTTTCTCTGACACCATTACAAATCACATCACATATAGTCCATATCTCAATCGCATCAACTGAAGATTTTTGTTTAGAAACAAACTGGTATATGGTAGGGTTGAGTGAGGTGAGGTGTCTACCGTGTTCCCCAAGGGCTGTATCACACTGGGGTTACAACACCTAGGTAAGGTATACACAGTACTATTAGTGTTGTACACACATGTAGCTCCAGTCCTGTTGGTGGTGTGGTTCACGCATGTCTGTGTTCAGTGGCGGGTATATATCCATTCAAGTTCAGTAATCTGTGTATGATTAATTTACCAATCCTGCAATAAAGTCCTGTGCTCTGATCTTTGAACTAACAAAGCAAATCACAGTGTCTTTCAGTTGAACAGGTCACAATTGTGTTGTAGTTTAACAAAGACTTACAGTCTGGTTATTTAAATTTTTTGTTTTTCAAAAGTCTGTTTGACACCTAGACTTATATCACCAGTTACTACTTCATAAGTCAGTGTCCTTATTCACCCGCACACGGTTCTTTCCTTTTTGAGGACCATGTGCTTTTACTGGCCGTTCGTACACGCTGATTACTTTTATGAATGGCTGTGAGTAGGAGTTGTAGTAGTGTTATCTTATCGGGTAAGATTCCTGACCTTGTACCTGATGACAACACCGGCCTCTGTACTCTCCCACATTCACAAGAATTAAACCCCATTGAGGGGCTAGGCAAAGGGAGGGGCCATGGATGAGTAACACATCACTGCAGATCTATATGAAATCCTGTTACATTCCTCAACCACATAGTGTAAAGACATTAAGCAGTTGTGACGTGTAATGCTGAGGTGAACTATTACGTGTACTCCACATACCAACCTTGTTTTTCTTTTCCTTAGTAATCCCTTTGTTTGTGTTTTGTCTGTTGACCATGATAAAATATATGTTATTCTCAGGAAAGCTGAGTTACGAGAAAGAAGTCACGGTATAGATATATGCAGGTAGAGATGCTCATTAATCAGTGATTATGATGTGTATATACACAGGTAAAGCAGCTCCTTCATTAATCAGTCATTATGATGTGTAGCAGACCAACATGTGCTGCCCATTACTGTATGTACATGTGTGTCCCTGTCTCACCTCTACAGTTTAACATCCTCCCCTGCACTCCAGGGCCCTAGCTAGGTTGATAGTGTCCATTCATCAGTTGATGCAAGCATGGCCCTGAAGATGTATCTACCTTTGACCACAAATAACCAAAGGAGGTGTAAGTGTCCTCTCGGTAGACCCTACAACTTGAGTCTTGTTGGCTATGTACTCCAGTGTGTACATCCATTAACCTGACCTATTCTGTTGGTCAGCCAGTGCCATTGACCATTGGATGATGTGTTCTGGATAATATGCCCCCAGCTGCCTCCCCAAAACAAGTCCTCAGGGCCTCACTAACACATATTCCATGATGGTTCCCTCTTGTCTTACAACTAGCTCATCATCTCTCTCCAGTGCAAGGGAAATCACCTCAACTTCATGACATCACAAATGCTAATCAACATCTCCAGCATCCATGGCTAGTCACATGACCGACACCATTGCCAAAGAATAGCTCTGGTGTTCCATGGGTTTCTCCATCAATAGTGAATGGCCACACACCACAACCAATAATACAGCCTTTATCACTCTCATAACATAGTGAATTGATCAAATCTCAGGTGTAGTCAATCGTTCAAGAAATAAACCTTGACTTCAACTGATACAGTGTAATATACTCGGAATAAAGATAGCTCAATTTAATCCTAATTCTGTTTCGATTGATCTTGCTTCAAATAACATTTTTCTGCATTTATATTTGATCATGTCAATTTTAAACATTACACACATTTCAATGCTACATATATAAAACAATATTTGCATAGGACTTCATCTTTCTGGGGAACCTTGTAGAGTCGGTACCATTAGGTGTATATAGTAGACCAAGAAATCAATACCTACGTAGCTCCAACAATATCAAAATGTCATTACACGATTGATATTGCACAAAACATTTGTAAAACTCTCCTTATCTGGACCGAGGGAAAGCCACAACTGACACTGCCCTACATTGGGGTTTGTTCCCATTAGCCTGCACAACCAATATATAGAAGCATCTAATGGTGATTTTTTTACACAGCATGATCCCATCAGATGCATAGCCATTTCATTTCAACACATGAGCTTCAGCTGGTTATATTAACCCTCAGATATAACTGACAAGAATTTGAGATTCTGTTTATCATACCAACAGCTTGCTGCATATTTTGAGATTATCTATACTTCAAAAATAAAAGCATAACCAAGTTGTGAGTGATGATATTCTACAAACATTTTATCACAGAACACAGGAATAAAAAGGCTTGCACTTCAGACTGATAACTGAAGATTAGATAAAATCATGTAGAAAAACTTCTATACACACACACATATATATATATATATATCTAAATATAATCTCTAACAATTATCACAAACAATATCTGTAAATAAGGAACATATGGTCTATATTTGCAATATTCTATATTCAACTGTATTGTTTGACAGAATCTGTGGCATATATTTCATATTTCACATCTAACTGTATTTGCTGACAGAAAATGTGGTGAATATTTGTTATTTTACATATTTCTGTATTGTCTGACAGAATGTGTGGTGTATATTTGCAATATTCTATATTCAACTGTATTGTTTGACAAAATCTGTGGCATATATTTCATATTTCACATCTAACTGTATTTGCTGACAGAAAATGTGGTGAATATTTGTTATTTTACATATTTCTGTATTGTCTGACAGAATGTGTGGTCTATATTTGCAATATTCTATATTCAACTGTATTGTTTGACAGAATCTGTGGCATATATTTCATATTTCACATCTAACTGTATTTGCTGACAGAAAATGTGGTGAATATTTGTTATTTTACATATTTCTGTATTGTCTGACAGAATGTGTGGTGTATATTTGCAATATTCTATATTCAACTGTATTGTTTGACAGAATCTGTGGCATGTATTTGATATTTCACATCTAATTGTATTTTCTGACAGCAAATGTGGTGAATATTTGTTATTTTACATATTTCTGTATTGTCTGACAGAATGTGTGGTGTATATTTGTAATTCTATATCTAATTGTATTGTTTGACAGAATCTGTGGCATGTATTTGATATTTCACATCTAACTGTATTTTCTGACAGAAAATGTGGTTTATATTTGTAATTCTATATCTAACTGTATTGTCTGACAGAATGTGTGGTGTATATTTGTTATTACATATCTACCCGTATCGTCTGATAGAATGTGAGGTGTATATCTTTAATTCTATATCTAAATAACATTTATTAGGTCATATTTCTTTATAATACACCAATTTTACGGTTACATTTCTATGTTTTTAAATTTTTCTTCAATTTTTTCCTACAGATATATGTAACTAAACCAAATATGTTGAATATTGAATTATACACTAAAAAAAAAAAATCAAATTCCAATGTGTTATACACACACTTATTTTTGAACTGAATGAAATAGTGATGATGAGGAAAGTAAAACATAACCATTCTGCTTTATAACCCAAGAGGACCAACTACCAAATCTCTGGGGTTAATTTTTTATAAAAAAAGGGATATATTAATTTCAAAAGCAAACGAAAATAAAGAATTACTCAAAGCGTTTGTCCCAGATCCAGCATTTTAGAGATGGGCCTATATCTCTATAACAATTCACTGTGTTCAGATTGTGTATTTTAATTGAAAAAGAATAGCCATACACTGCTGTACATATTTTCATTCCATTTTTGTTAAAATAACAAATCTGAAATAAAAGGGATAGCCAATGGCGCACCTGGATATATTTGGTTTGAAATGCATAGATCAAAGCACCAATACATAAAATATATACATATACATGTATGCTGATCAAGTGCTTTTATCTGGAAAATTAGCATACTAAGTGATTTAGCGAAGTCAACATTTCATCACAGAACTATCTAATATATTGATTTTTTTCCTCAAAAATATTCTACAACTAAATTAAAAGTGAAAATTATAGTAAATGCTACTAAAAGGTCAGCAAAATGACACAAGATGTCTAACAGCCATACTGATAAAGGCAGTATATACATATGTATTGACGAGAAAAGCACTCGTTGTAACATGTCACAGACCTTTTGCGTCTAAGTTCTGTCAGTGATGGCCTACTAAAATATCAGATCAGTACCATGGTTCATTACTACATAATATTGGTGACCTTTTTAGTATATATATAGAATTGCTATAGCAGGGATATCATCTTTCTGAGAACTACCACTTCTCTACTAAAAACTTCCGGCTTTATAAAGTTTCAGGCGTGCTCATACATTTATCTATAACGGTTGACTGCTTATCAAGTAAACAACACCTAGTTTCTTTTAAAAAGAAAATGAACTGGTTTATGCAGAGTTGAGCATTTGCATGTAGAGATAAATACCATAATAAAACAGGAATATCAGTGAACAGTGGACACTAAATTTTAATTTAAAGAGCAATAATTTATGCACTGCACATTCTCTTATTATGGCCATTCAGCATGTTAAATCATCCTAGCTTAAATCAGAGTAAAGTTATGCTCTGGACACAGAATTTTAACAAATGGCATAACTATTGTTGTAGGCCTAGAATTTTGGAAGACCGCATAAGGTCTTTATTATGATGAATATCATTATCTTAGTTCAAATGACAGCAAAGTCATGCTCTGAAAATTCAAACAGAGGTCAACAACTCTGAAAATAAGGGTTTGTTGATCTTGAATTTTGGTAAAATGAACATTGAATTAGTATGACGTCAAGATTCATGATCCTTGCTAAACCATGAGCAAAGTTGCAGGACAAGAAAGGATGGATGGGAAGATGGATGGACAGACAAGGCGGCTACTCCACGCTTCCCCACAAAAAAAATTTGGGGAGTGTAAAAACAAAATGACAAAACACAATGTACAAAATGTATTCTTTTTGTCATATGCTCTTTGGTCTTCACTAGTAAATATGAAAATCAAAACAGATTTGTATAAATTATAGAGTACTCCTACAGTGATACACAGGTCAGATACTCAATCAACCCTACAACCCCTGACAACCTGCCCCTGGAGGCCTGAGTCCGCTTCAGGAAGTATATATACACCCTTCAATAAATTTGGTCGCTACCAATCCACGGTTAACAACCTTCCCAGACAGATCAGGTCAAGCTTCAATGATTACATTCTAATTGGCCACCTGATCAGATATTACTATGAATTCTGATACCTAAAACCTGGCATTTTATAAATATGTTGCCTCATGTTCAGTATTTTGTGAGTAATCATAATCAGAATTAAATCTGCCTATAATATGATGTTTTCAATATTAGTCAGATTTACAAATCTATCCTTCACATTATCTTAATCAGACTTACGCATACCCGCTTTATTATGTGTGTGATAACAATAATATTTACACATACAATCTTTATTATGAGTGTTGAGGTAATCAGACTTACATATACCCTCTTTATTATGTGTGTAATTGTAATCAGACATATGCCCTCTGTATCATGTGTGTAATTGTAATCAGACTTACACATACCCTCTGTATCATGTGTGTAATTGTAATCAGACTTACACAAACACTCTTCATTATGTGTGTAATTGTAATCAGACTTACACATACCCTCTCTATCATGTGTGTAATCGTAATCAGACTTACACATACCCTCTCTATCATGTGTGTAATTGTAATCAGACATATGCCCTCTCTATCATGTGTGTAATCGTAATCTGACTTACACATACCTTCTCTATCATGTGTGTAATCGTAATCAGACTTACACATACACTCTTTATCATGTGTGTAATCGTAATCAGACTTACACATACACTCTTTATCATGTGTGTAATCGTAATCAGACCTTCACATACCCTCTCTATCATGTGTGTAATCGTAATCAGACTTACACATACCCTCTCTATCATGTGTGTAATCGTAATCAGACTTACACATACCCTCTCTATCATGTGTGTAATCGTAATCAGACTTACACATACCCTCTCTATCATGTGTGTAATCGTAATCAGACTTACACATACACTCTGTATCATGTGTGTAATCGTAATCAGACTTACACATACCCTCTCTATCATGTGTGTAATCGTAATCAGACTTACACATACACTCTGTATTATGTGTGTAATTGTAATCAGACATATGCCCTCTCTATCATGTGTGTAATTGTAATCAGACATCCACATACCCTCTTTATCATGTGTGTAATCGTAATCTGACTTACACATACCTTCTCTATCATGTGTGTAATTGTAATCAGACTTACACATACCCTCTTTATCATGTGTGTAATCGTAATCAGACTTACACATACACTCTGTATTATGTGTGTAATCGTAATCAGACTTACACATACCTTCTCTATCATGTGTGTAATTGTAATCAGACTTACACATACCCTCTTTATCATGTGTGTAATCGTAATCAGACTTACACATACACTCTGTATTATGTGTGTAATCGTAATCAGACTTACACATACACTCTTTATCATGTGTGTAATCGTAATCAGACTTACACATACACTCTGTATCATGTGTGTAATCGTAATCAGACTTACACATACCCTCTTTATTATGTGTGTAATCGTAATCAGACTTACACATACACTCTGTATTATGTGTGTAATCGTAATCAGACTTACACATACACTCTGTATTATGTGTGTAATTGTAATCAGACTTACATATATCCTGTACTTTTTGTCTGTAATTGCAATCAGAATTATGGCATAATAATACAAAACACACGCAAAGGACAATTTAAAAAAAAACTGTCACTTTTAACTTAAGATATTTTGTCATAATCAGGTGCAATTAATTAATGCTAAGACTAGAACACAACAGCATCCAACATGGATGCAGCTTGTTAAGACACATTATACAACAATGTTTTGATTATAAGCCAATGTAAATAAGGACACAAGTCTACATAACGAGATGTTTTTAAGTAGACAGGTATGGTGTATAGGTGAATCTATCACTAGACATAGAGTAGTGTATTCATATATCAGTTTAAAAGTTGACAGGTACAATGTTTTCTGCATATCTATAAGTTTAACTTGACTTTTTTTATAATCAAACCTGGTATGTTGACTGATTTCTGTTTAGTGACCTACCAAACAGGAAAGACTTTCACATTAATCATTAGTTAAATCAAATTAGCATGTAGCTTATGAACATTATTATACTTGATAAATTATATTCTAACTTCAAAAAACTTTGTGAATAAATTAAACTGATACATGTATCTATTCATTTAATGAATTAATGCATTCAAAGGTAATTATATGTTTAATAAAATGATGTTGGTTTATCAAAAGTACTGTCAATGACATATATTCACATTCAATGACTAAAAATTAACAATTTTAAAGAAAATGTTAGCCTTCATCTGTATAGGTTACACTTCCAACCTCTATATAATTAGGATCCCCCTCTCCCAACTTTTTGCCTTAAAGACTTAAAACTACCTTTGGTAAACACATTCAAGTTTCCAGAATTTGTGGAACTATAGGCAGACCATTGGACTGATTGTTTATACAAATGTGTACCTTCACCAACCCTTGAGACCAGCTGGTCCTTTTGCCTGTATGGAAAGAAATGCCAACAAGTCACCTGAGTTATGTGGGTGCTTGCATGCGCAACTGTGATTGTGACTTTGACAAAATTTATGTCTCTAGAAGAGTATAATGATGAAGTAATTTTGATGATAAGGCAGTGAAATAGGTAACCCTAAAACCTTATCATCCTTAAGATAAGGTAGCTTATTTTCAATTAAGCAGGTTAAGATATCAATGATTAAAGAACAACACAGAGAGTACAATTGTCTTCAGCTTCAGAGAACTATGTATAGAAATATGTTTAATAATTAGAAATTCTATACTTCCCCATTTCATGACAGGCTCTGCATATGTTGCGATTATGGGTAAGAGCATAATAAATTACAATCCTCATTTTTAACCAAAAGACTTCCCATGATGCACTCAAGACTGATTATCAGATACCAAAGGCCAGTAAAGAAAATTGTCAAAAATATTTATCATTAGATTACACATTAGGCAGTAGATTGTTTTACAGGTGTTAAATGGCACTTTTGTGGAACTGTCTAGAGAATAAAATGAAATCAAGGTGAGAGTCCTTCAGTTAAGGATTGATCATTACTTGTTACGTACTATATATGGACTTAATTGGTACAATGAAATCAAAGTCATGGTGAAGGAACTAACATTCAAGGAAGTTAAACTATGATATTGAGGTATTTGCCATTTAGAGAAAAACAATTTCAAGTACACAATTTTTCATAAAATTCATGTTGTTTGTTGAAAATCTGAGTATGATCTTACTTGAAAAACAAGAATCAAGTATCATTTTTTAAACAAAATTTGAACTCTGCACGATAGAACACTTAAAGTGTCAACCACAACTGTTCAATAGTCTCTTCCCTTGACAACTTTATGAATTCCTCACATCATATTGCACAATAATGCATAGTTAGGGACGCACTATCTTACAGAACAGACAATGCTACTTGACATTTAAAATCCTGTGCTTAAAAAATGCAAATATATACATGTTTGCATATTTGAAAAGTAAAAACAAAAAACGTTACACTAGCATTTATGTCTGTTCTTCCTGATCATGAGGTACAGGTCAAGCTGCGCTATTATTCTAGGGGCCAGGAATTCTGATAATCCCTATGTTCAGGATATAGAAATGTTGGGAGTTAAAGCAGCCAATAAGATTTTTATATTCCAAAGGCAGTGAAGGCACCAATGATATTGTAAACTACTCAAAACTACAAAGATATAAAACAAGCCACCAATATTATTCTAAACTATTCAAAATTACAAACATATAAACAGTCTTATTTTACTGTCAATTCCATTATTTGAAAAGATATGATTAATCTGCCAAACAAGGAACATGAAACATTTAGCTGTTCAACAAAATTTTATTAAAGATATTGGACTATTTCCAAACATTACGATCTATAACTGTTATAACACTCCAGTGTACATAATTAACTGGTGGTTTGTGGTAACTGAGATGATTAATGACCTGTTTATATCCTGCTGTAATCACATATCCTGAAGTTTATTGACTCCAATCGCCCTTTTGGATTCACACACATGACAATATGTAACAGTTCCTCTTAGCTACATAATTTTTGTAGCATGTTTTCTTGTTTATTCAATAAAGGAATGGCTACAGGGTTAGAAGACGACTTTAAACTGACACATCATCCATACAAATGCCTGGCAGTACGTAATATAGCTAAATAACAATGAAGCTGGTTTTGTGATCTATCTGTGGTAATTACAGACAGATTTAAGATCATAAACAGGAGAGCATTTACTAGAGATATTTCAGTATATATACAGTGAAATTTTAACTAATATAATATATTTACAATGTTTTTTTTGTTGTTGACAGTACATTTAATCACAGACATTGCAATAAAGAAGACATATGATATACACCACTTTCCATTAGTAGTAGTTTTTTTACATGTCCCTGTACAAAACACTACATCATAACTATAAAACTGTACAGAATAGATAGGACTGGTATTAGACAATTCTAGAAATCTATTAAACCATGTTGAGAAAGTAAATATTAAAACATGTAACAAAAATTTCACTGGTATTTGTAAAGTGAATGAAAATGAATCATTGTCACACGATTGGTTGATACGTTCCAAGTGATTATAAATAAACTACCTGTAGTATCACCAGAGTTACTTCCCTTTATATCATATTAACCTGATAATGAAAACATCCTTTAGTAGTTTAACTTATTGAATTATGTAAAACAAAAATACTATAATAATATATATTTCACATATCCTTTACATTGAAATACTAAGATCTCTAAAATTGGTGTTATGATTTGTTCAGAATGATGTCATCATATGTAAATTTATAATTATGTCATCATATCAAGAAACATGTGTAAATCCATGATGTCATCACAAGGGTGACATGTGCAATGTGTTTGACTTGATGTTAAGACTGACTCATACGGAAAGTGATCTTAACATATTTTCTGAAAAAGGCTTCAGGGCAATTGTATCTTCAACATGTCAGTTAAACTGTGTAGTAATGGTCTCAAATCTCACTTGCAATTTCTGAACACCTTGAGGCAAAGGTGTTAATAGATGTTAGGGCTGTCCAAAGAGTTGTTATAAGCAGGTTGTGCCAGGTGCTCCTAGAAATATTAAGGTTGTGCCAGGTGCTCCTAGAAATATTAAGGTTGTACCAGGTGCTCCTAGAAATATTCATGTTCTCCTGTCAAGCATTGTGCTTGAATTACAATGCAAGATTACAAAACAGTAATTTTGTTTAAAGACTTAACATTTAGTTGACTCCAGGACCTATTATCTTATGTGTTGATTAGATCTAGTAAGCTCTTCATTTCTGTACACTACATTATATATACCTGGCATATGCATATATCATAGCTGTAACCCTTGTCCTTTTTGAGGAATTTTTTGTTTGAAAGTGTTCATCACATTTTGCTGTCATGTGATCATGAATGTGTCAGATACAATTTATTTTGTTCACTTCCGCAGCATATCTTCACTGACAATAGAAAATAACTCAAGAATGCAATTTTCAGAAGTTAATCATAAACAGCAAAACTGTTGGGTTCAAGTATCACCCCTCTAGGATTAGTTTTTGCTTTGTAGATACACAGTATTTGGAGTAAAGACAAACTTCAGTGACTGTAATATAACACATGGTCTGTATGCATTACCACACAACTTCATCATGTGATATGAGAGGTGCTCCAGCTAGTAAGACACATTGCAAAATTATCATACAATGGAATGATTTTCACAACTGCCACATTTTATCACCGCTATATGCAAGGGACATAACTCTATACTACATTAGCACATATTTGAAATATAACACATCTGCCATAAAGCTACACCATTACAAAGTTATACTAGTTTGAGATTTTATGCTGGGTTCTGTCCTTAAATGACCATAGCTGTTGATAGGATGTTTGACAATGAAACCAAACCTTATCATCTAATAGAACAATAATGAAGGGTTTTTCTCTTTCACCATCCCTCAAAATAGTACCTAGCCTATGTAAAAGTTACCTTTGAAGTTTTGCATTACATATATTCATTTACCCAACTGGATTGTTTTCAAGTTTATTGCCCCTTGAACCACCAAGGCTACTTTACAGTGAAGTTTCCTTGTAGAAGCTAATGGCTACCAATAATGAACAACATACAAGAGGGCTATTATGCCATCCTGAGCAGCTGGCGGAAGTGTCTTGCCAAAGGACAACCATGTTGGACCTTAATATTCCACTGACCACCTTTCTGTTGTTTCAAACCACAAACCTTAATCTTCTCCAGAGGTTGTATAGCTAGGCCAATGCACTACCAGCTGAGCTATCAGGGCCCCAGCCAAGGTCTATTCCGTGGAAAGGTTTGTTTTGAGTGATGTGACAGGCTTATGTCTACCCTAAGGGTTGTTTGACAAAGTGTAAACAAAATGTAGATAATGCCATTGAGGCTATTTTTATTCCATAATTAGATTATTCTTGTTTTTATCAAAATTTTGAAGATAACGGCCTGTACATTTTATTTCAGCAATCATAAAATGACCCAAAATTTCCACAATTTATTTTATTTATAAAAGATAAATGATTTTCATAAATTTACTCTTTTCTCATAAACTGTAAGAAGTAGACTTTATATTTAAGAAAGCATCCTTTATAGTTCAACAGTTTTACACTTCGAACTTTTACATCACATATACAAGAGATTTACGAGGGATCTTGGTGCCCACCATTGTTTGGTCTTTACGAGGGATCTTGGTGCCCACCATTGTTTGGTCCATACGAGGGATCTTGGTACCCACCATTGTTTGATCTTAACGAGGGATCTTGGTGCCCACCATTGTTTGGTCTTTATGAAGGATCATGGTGTCCACCATTGTTTGGTCTTTACGAGGGATCTTGGTGCCCACCATTGTTTGATCTTAACGAGGGATCATGGTGCCCACCATTGTTTGGTCTTTATGAAGGATCTTGGTCCCAACCATTGTTTGGTCTTTACGAGGGATCTTGGTGCCCACCATTGTTTGGTCCATACGAGGGATCTTGGTACCCACCATTGTTTGATCTTAACGAGGGATCTTGGTGCCCACCATTGTTTGGTCTTTATGAAGGATCATGGTGTCCACCATTGTTTGGTCTTTACGAGGGATCTTGGTGCCCACCATTGTTTGATCTTAACGAGGGATCTTGGTGCCCACCATTGTTTGGTCTTTATGAAGGATCTTGGTCCCAACCATTGTTTGGTCTTTACGAGGGATCTTGGTGCCTACCAATGTTTGGTTTTTACGAGGGATCTTGGTGCCCACCATTGTTTGGTCTTTATGAAGGATCTTGGTGCCCACCATTGTTTGGTCTTTACATGTTCCTTAAAAGTTTTTTTTTATCTTCTTTTTAATGCTTTCCACAGTTTTTGCTTTTAACCACATGCATTTTGAAAATTCTTCTAAAAAATAGCAATAATAATCTTTAACTGCCAAACCCAAGATGGTTGGCTATCAGCTGTTTTATCTTTATGATCAGTCCTAAAATAAAACATGCACAATTAGAGACCAAGGGAAACTACATATTAAATTGGAAAAAGATAATTATGTTCTTCCAACTTATATTCATCACTCTTGTTGGTCCAGATGGAAGCATGCAAGGTGTCTTACTGTGGGAGGAAACCGGAGTACCCGGGGAAAACCCACATGGTCGGGCAAGTGACCCCATACCTTTTCACATCCATCCCAGGAATCGAACATTGGATTGCTAGCTGAAAGGCGAGTGCATTATCATGGCACCACCTGACCACCCCAGAAAGATCCATCCAGTGTTTTTCAAGAAATAGAGATTGAATAGCTCAAGCTATAAATATATAACTGCACATATCATAATTCTTTATCCTTTTTGCATCCAGTACTTCTGCAGAAATAGCAATAACAATCTTCCATTGTCAAAATTCAACATAACCATTTGTCAGCAATTTTGTTTTTCTGAACTGTTCCAAAATCAAACAAGCACAACTAAGAAACTTTCATATGAAATATGAGAAAACACAGCCAGTGCTTCTCAAGTATTGGTGATAACAACATTTCATTGTCAAAAGATGGATGCCTGTCAGCTATCATAGTTTTTTCCTGTTCAGTTCCAAAATCAAAGAGACACAACTAGGGACCAATATGACCCTTACATATGAAATCGGAGAAAGATCCATCCAAAAATTAAGAGTGAATAGTCCAACATCTGATAATGGTGGGCTATAAATATATAACAACAAACTTTGAAAAAAAGTTCAATCTATCTTATTAACCCTGACTATAAATGATTTTGTTCACTGTGTAACATCATAGTGTTAACAACTTTTCTCAACAGTTTATATTTCTAAATCAGTCATTTCATTCAAAATTGCATCTAGGGTGGTACAGAATACACCAGGATTCCTTTCTTTGCACTGTACTATTTTCAGTAGTTGCCCCCTTAATGTCTCCGAAAGGTTTAATGTATTAGGATGGTTCTGTAGATAGTGACCATTGTACAAACAATAACTTCCATATTGACAGTTACACACAAAAGGTGGACACTGATATCCAAACCTATAAATTTGGTAATTATCATCAAAGTAATTGACTGAACAGTAAACAGTTGGCTGAGGTCAGGAAAAGGACATTAATATTCTTGTGTTCAGCAAATTGCAGTCATATCATTCAAATACCTATATATCTATGTACCCAACCTATACATTTATTCAGGTAGGGAACTTCATTAAGTGTGACTATAATCTTAATGGGCAAGGTAAGGTACTTGAACATCCATCTGGTAGAGAGAGTTAAGTTTTTAAGGTACTTGGACATCCATCTGGACAAGCAAAGGTCAGCTCTTAGGGTACCTGGACATCCATCTGGGAGGGGAAAGGTCAGTTCTTATGGTATCTGGTCAACCACCAGGAAGTCGGGAAGGGGAAAGATCAGCTGTTGGGGTACCTGGACATCCAGGTGGGAAAAGGTTAGTTCTCATATGACCTGGACATCCATGCGAGTGGGGAAAAGTGAGTTCACAGGACACCTTGACAATTATATGGGTGGGGAAAGGCTTATTCACAAAGTACCAGGGATTCTCTCTGGGTGGGGAAAGGGGAGTTCAAAGGATACATGGATACTTATATGGACAAAAAAAATGAGTTCACAGAGTATCTAGACTTTCATGTTGGTGGGAAGTGAGTCCAGAGAACACATGGACATCTATGTGGCAGAGAAGCAAGTTTGCAGGGTACCTGGATATCCATGTGGCCAGGGAAACCAAGTTTAAAGGGCACTTGGACATCAATCTGGGCAGGCCTTCAGCAAGGCCTAGTACATAGGCTACTTAAACATCTATGTGACTGGGGAAAATGAGTTCATAGGCTATAGTTCAACTTTATCAATACTCCATATTTATATAGGAAGTTCATTTGGCAGGCAAGAGTAGACATAAGTATATTCTAAACATGCATTTTGGACTTCCTCCTGGACAAGGAATGGGTGCCTACAAAGTGTGGTTAAGATCATCGAATTTGACAAAGAAAGATTATAGATAAAATACAACTAAGTATTAGTAAGGAAGTAAATACACTGAAATTTACTAGTACAATTATGGTTAGCAATCTTTAAGAAATCAGAATGTTAACCAAGAAAGACAAGTGAGATTGTAACAGATGACGACAATCAGGAAGAACATGTGAATGAGAAGGAAGTCCATGCTGATGAGAACAATTGATCACATTGTTATCTGAGACAGACACTTGGATATTCATACAGGAGGGCTCCTATATGTATGAAGACCAAAAGAGGACCAGCTCAATAATCGGGTTGTAGGTGTAAGGACAAATTATAGAATATCTATAAGATGCACACACAAAGAGATGACCAGAAATCCAAAAAGTGAGATATCAGGGTCTACATTAGTTCTTCAGATGAGAAAACAGAAACTTAATGTATCAGTCAGGAAAATCAACAAATCAATTTGAAATAGAACTTCAAGACTATTGTGCTATTTAATATTGGCAGTAACAGCAAAACAAACAGAAAGTTAATAAATGATGAGCCAATATGTCAGGTCAACCAACAAATCCTACTTTAAGCTACATTATTATGGAAAGTCAATAATAGACGAGATGACAAGACAACCTACAAGTTCCTACTGGTAGGATAACATAATTAAAAGTTAATAGTAGACCTTATTGTCAGGACAACTTACACATTCTTACTAGCAGAATAGTTGAATCGAAAGTCAATAGTGGGCCTTGTTATCATGTTCCTACTGGTAGAGACAGGGGTATAAGTAGTTCATATTTATGTAAATGATTTTTTAAGGATAACAAGTAAGTTCATTTGGGCAAAAAAAAAAAAAGTTTCATAATTTTTCTTAAGCAAGTACATAAGAACAGGTATAGTTATCAATAAAGAAGATTGTTTCTGCTGGAACATAAGGAAAATCGGTGCAAAAGTTTATAAAGGCTGGCAAACCCAGGCAATGAGAAAGTCCATATTTATGGGTGGGGACTGAAGGAGTAACAGCATGCCAATTTATGGATTGGGACTATAGGAGTACCAGGCGTGACAGCATGTATATATGGGTGGGGACTGTAGGAGTAACAGCATGCCCATATATGATTGGGGAGTCCTGGGGTACCAGGAGAGACGGTATATCCATATAGGTGGGGATTGTAGGAGTACCAGAAGTGTCCACATGGGTAGGGACAGTAGGAGTAATAGCATACCCATAGGAAGTATATACTGCTGGGAACCTCTGAACAACCAGAAAGTTGACCATATGGGTTGATGAGGAGGACGGTTTGGGACCTCTGTCAACTAGCATGTCCAAATGGGAGAAAATCTTACCATAAATAGACCCAACCATGAATATGAAGTCCATTTGGATGAACCTCAACCATGACCAGCAAGTCGATATGATTTGGGACATATATTTACTGGGATATGACTTGGGCCACTTGGGGCTAAAGGACTATTTACTAAATTGACAGTTATGAAAAGATGTTGGATACTTACAGTTTGAGCCAGTGACTGGAAGGAACATGGAAGGAAGAAAAATGATGATGTCATGAAGATGTTAAGGGCCAGGAAAAATATTACAGGCATAAAAACAATTCATATAATATACGATCTTTTTAGTAAAAAGGTAAAGATAATAATACAAAATAATGAGAAAGCTTTAAACACCTACACTGCCTGTATATAAATATATGTACATACTTTCTTTTGAAATATATTGCATCAAAACATAAAATATGCTTGATAAATAAAGTTTTATTGGGACAGATCAAAAAGAAATTTGTGCTCTTTTTAACCAAATGAATTATATACCCTATCAACACTGTAAAGGTTATTTCCAATGGCTTCAAGCTTAAGTTTTTGCTGTTTTTCTGGAGTGCAGCCAAATCTTGAAAAAATAATCATGATAAAAGAAAAAAGAAAAAAAATCTCCCCCCCTCCTTAAATCCTTTAAAACAGCAAAAATTCAAAATACGGCAATAGAAACAACCTTTACAATTCATTATATATGTTGCCTATTAATTTTATGCGCAAACATGCTCAACAATGATTTTTTGCTAATACAAAGAAAATATAAAATCACTGCATAGACTTGGCTAGCTCCATTACAGATGTGATAGGCACATGCAGGATTTGCTTGTAACTTATAAACACAAAACAAATTCTGATGGAAATTGAAAGTATTTGTAGGAGAATGCATTACAAGCTTTGTGAACACTGGAGGCCACACACTTACTATTGCCTGACAGAAATAAGTATTAATACTTACCTACAAGATGATCCAACATGTAACTAAGCAATTTCTGAGTTCCATTTGGGGAGTTGTATAGATTCATTATTTCTTGTGACAAGGGATTGCCTTTTAAACCTAAATAAATAAACAGAAACTAGAAATGTTTGTGCAAAACTGATTTAGCCATAGCCACTGTTAATGAAAGCATTAACAAAAAAAATGTCATTAGAATAGTTTTTTAACTAAATTTTCAACTGGATATATTTGGATGGAAAAAAACTAATGAAATTAAATATTTTACTTGCAGAATGGGTCAAAAATATGGCAAAATGGATTTTTAAAAAAAGTATGTAACAGATTGTTAGATAAAGAATGTTGTAATAAGCATAAGAAATTTACAATCCAATGGGACATATGCTCTTCAGGTCTGATAGGTACCAATAAATATTCTGAGAGTTTCCATTTATTTTTCAAAGTTCTGTTTTCTGGATCACATTGAAATTGGCTATAAAAGATTGTCATACTGTCATATACAACAGCAGTTCTATTGTTATATATATAATCTTATATGACTTTCCATTTTATATGCAATTTATGAAAAGAAACTAAGAATTTCTTATTTCAAAGAGTCTCTGGTTAACTAAACCAAAAAAAATTGAGACAAAATTTCATACCTAGTAAACCACATATGAAACCGAGACAAACTTAATATACTTTTTATTACTTCGTCATTTATCTTAGCATTTATAGTATAAAATGTTCTTATCCATGTCAAACTTCTGATTTCTAAGTGATGTCTCTGTGTAATCTGTGAGGATGTCATGTCATTTCATTACCTAAACCTGATGTCATAAAAAGCCATATTTCCCCGATACATGGGTTTATATGTTTTGATTCTGTCAAACATTGAGAGCACATACCTATGGCTATCAAATGTTTTAAAGCAATCAATGAAAATTAATTTGAAAGGACATGTACAATTTGATGATTATTCCAATAATCAATGGAAGTATTACTTTGAGCAGTGACATGGACACTTCAGACTTTCAACATGCAATTCCTTACCTAATGTCTGAAGATTGAAAAGTTTTCCAAGTTCATAAGGAAGAACTCTCAAACAATTGTGATTGAGTAGTAGTTCTCGCAAATGAGCAAGGTCGCCAAGCTCAGAGGGCAAGCTTCGAAGCTTATTGGACGAAAGGTCAAGATAGGTGAGCTGCGTTAGTTTGTTTATATCGGGAGGGATTCTGGACAAGTTGTTGGCGTTGAGATATAGAGATGTTAAATGCTGCAAGTTCCATAAGTCAGGTGCCAAATTTCTTACAGCACCTGAAAAAGAAGGCATTCACCCTGTAATCCATGTACACTTCAAGTCCCTGTAATATATGTATAGACAAATAGATATGTTTATTTCGTCCATAAAATTACATAGATTATATATATATATACATACATATATAGTGTTTCATATTGAATTTCAGAAGAATGATTACTGTCATATGCAATAACAGTAATTTGAGGTGTTACTTCCCTTTCTTTAACACTATTACAAGTACTTACAAAAAGGAAATATATGCTTCCTTGTATATTCTAGATAGCAGATGCAACAAGAAAGATATTTAACTCAATTTATGCAAGTTAACAACAGTCATGACATTTAAATCGAGACAGAAAAAAAAGAATCTTCCTTGAACAAAGCCTGATTGTACATGTAATTTTATAGGATGGAACCTGTAACAAACTGTGTTGTCAATAAAAGCCAGTTGCCAGTAAAAGTAGCCTAACTCTGAACCAGTTTTATTTGTGAAAATTATGTCAAATGATACTTTAACAAATTGTTATTTAGCTATTTAGTTAGCTATGTTTTAATGGCCAACCACTTGTTTCAAATTTAATTGAGAACACTGCTGTGAGTCATCTTACCTACTGATCAATCCACCACATACCTGTTATTTCCAACTCATACCATGACGACTTTTTGCCTGCTGCTAGGTCTTCAGCTGACATAAAGGTGTGAGCACGTCTGGGATTAGGTGAAGCATATTTCTCATACTTGTTATCTTTCGGCATGATGAAAAGTTCTGTTAAAGGAAGAAAGGGTAAAATAAAGTTCACTATCACATTTTAAGTAAATATTGTGAACTATATATCCATGTATGTTGAGCACCGTTCCAGTTTATCAGGTGCTGATCCTTATTCTTGATTCTGGTTATCAGCATGTATGTGGCAAACCTATTTACGCTTTCAAATCTGTAATACTCCATATCTGATAAACAGAAAATGCATTTAACTATATCTACAATACATTAAGTATTTAATTGTTAAAGTGTTAAAATATCTCTCCTCTCCAGTCCCTCTACTGCCCATTTTAATGACCAAAAACAACTTAACTTAAATATCTCGCTTCTCCAAGTTAAGGTATGCCTCTTAAAAATGAAACTTAATACTTCTGTACAGTCCATGAAAATTCTGACACATTTCTCTGGAGTTGATGGTGATATATAATAATCAGTGGTCTTTTATTGGTTAACCTTATACATTGTTAAAGCTTTACATTTTAAACAAGAGAACCATTTTTGTATCACTGTATACACTGTAACCATTTTAGAATTATTGAATGCACTGTAACCATTTTAATATCATTGTATAATGTAACCATTTTTGTATTGCAGGAGTTTGTTACCTACATGATACCTACTTTCATTTTACTATAACGAGATTGATGTTAATCCAAAATTATATTGTAGGCTTAGCCTGAAGTGTGACAGTACTCTCATAGACTTAGCTCGTTGTCCTGTTCTGTTCATTATATAATACGTGTATATAAAATAAACGATTCAGATATAAATTATATTATAACCTTAGACAATGAGTAACCAATCCCTGCTACATTAGGACAATAATTTTGACTGTTCCTCATGTACCAATGATACAAATATAAATCATTATTCAACACAATTGGCATCCATATATAAATATACATCAAACATATTGTGATCAGGTATTTATATAACTTTTACTCTACAGAATTGACACCAGAATGGTGAGTTACATATTATACACCAACAGATCTCAGTGCAAAAGGCAATGACCAGAGGTCATAAATCAAGGTTTGATGGCTAGAATATCAATACTCCAGCATCAATCTCTTTGTAAAATGGACATCGTCACATTTGGTTTAGTCCACATTTAAAAATCTAGTAACTATAATTTGATATTGAGTTATTTTGGCTATTGAGTTGAAACTGAACATTTCTTAATCTAGTTTGTTGTCAGTACTTTTAACATTATATAATCAATTATTTGGGCAAATTTCTTTTAATTGCAAATTAAATATGTTTTTTAATTTGCAGAAAGTACATGAAAGGTTGTACATTTGGTATTTTGTATCGTGTATCTAACGATATTTAGAATTTTCAGGGACATAAAATAGGTGACACTTTCACATGACACCTAGCACTATTCATCAATGACGATGAGTTATCTTGTATATATCTATGACAAATCCATATGTAATGATATTTGTGATTTTAAACCAGATAGTTTTTAATAAGAAGCATAGAAAACAGCTAGACACATATACAGAATAAGTATATACAGTAAAATATCTCTTAATCATTGTTTTGGGTATAGTGGTACATAAGGAAGCGTTACCTTCACAGAATCTTATTGTAAAAATATGAAAGAAAATTGACTATTTTTTCTCATTTCCCCATGTATAGATCAGGATCTGTGCATCGAAAATGGTTTTTATAGATGTAAAAAATATTCATGACATCACACAACATGGAAGCAACACAAATATTTTCAATTATACTCTACCGGTATAAATACTCATTTGTTTTAAATGATATTGCTTTTTGAATTATTAGATGTATAACAATTCAATAATGCTAGGTGACCCAATAAAATTACAGCTAAGCCCCAAAATGAAAGTGCCAACATGATTTATCTAAGATATGGTTGCAACATCCACTCAGCACTGTTAAATATTTTAACCCAATTATTTCATGAACAAAATAACTCGCGAAAAAAATCATGCGATGGCAACGTTTAACTTGCGATCATGTATCGCAAAAACACTCATAAATGAGCCACTTTTATATAACATACTTGCTTGTGTGGTTTTATTAGGTTATTCTTAATATACTTAACTCTTTTATCAACATTAGAGTTACTTTCTCTATGTGAGCACTGTTTTGATTCATGCAATACTTAACAGCTGATGTTTTAAGAGGCGATATAACTTCTTTAATACCAACTAGCTGTTAATACAGTGTCATTGCATCATGAAAATAAATAAAGCAAAGCATATGCAACATCTTCAGTGGAGTACCTTCATCGATAGCTTTCCGCAAACAGCTAAATAGCCCTCTTGCCTCTTTGACAGGTTTTCAAAGTCTGCCAAAAGAAAATCAACATGGCGTCCAACACCGAGTGTATATGAAACAGTTGATTTGATTGGCTATATGAAAATTTATTTTTTTCTGAATTTATTTATTACTGTTATATTTCTATATGTTATTAGAACGAACATGTTAGTTATAAAATATAGTTATTCATTTTTAAATGAAATGCATAACCAAAATGTTTTACTAATTCAGACCAACTCGTGAATTAACGTAACGCACCATTTCCAACATGGCGGCGCCTATGCGTAAACATGGGGCAGGTACTTGTCAAAACAAAAAAACATTGATTATGCCTATACCACGCATCTTATCATAAATCTCACTATGATATGTTGCAAGTGTCGTTGATTGAATGATACTTGTAAAAAATGTCATGCAGCTTTGCCCCAATTAACTGATTACACAAGTTAAATTCTACATATTTCTTAAGTAAATTTCAAGGACTCCTTTGCATGAAAATGTATTAAATTTGTTAGTAGAATCTTGACGAATAAAGAAGTCGTCCGTAAAAATTTTCGATGACAACAGGCGTCATTGGTTACGCTTGAATTCATAAACTGGCTGAATACTTATGAAAATTCGGTTGCAGAGTAAGGTCATTTTTATCAGATCGGAATGGAGGGGGGAGGGGTGTAGTTTTTGCTTATGAGTTATCAATAAGATACTAAAATTAAAATTCAGGATCATTTCAAATAGAAACATAAAGTTCTTTTAACAAATTGCAACCGGAAAGGGTGTCATCCTTTTACCATGACACGGTCAATAAGACACTACATTTGCATAAGGAATATTAATTTCTGTTGTCTAGCTTTGTGCTAAAATGACAATTTATATCATTGACTTTTTTCTCCATTGACTACAGTGTATAGCTATTGAGGACATTTAGTGCAAGTATCATATGTGAGCGTGAATTTACCTATTTAAGCCATATTATAAGCATTGGAGGTGGATGAGATTGTTAAAAAAAGGAAGACAAATGAGTTACACCTTTTTTTGTTCAAAAGGTTAACATTGCATTTGTTATTGGACCATGTCAATAATACAACATCTTTTTTTGTTGTTGAAATGTTTAAAAGAACATTTTGTGTTTCTATGTCACATGTCCCTGCATTTGAATAACATATTGATTATTCATAGCAGTAACTACCCTTCAAATGCAGGACTATTGCCTGTATGTGGAGTGGTGCCAAACCTGTAACAGAGGATATTTATTCTATAAACTCTATCACATTGGTGTAAGAGAAGTCATGAAATGTGTTTAAAAAAAAAAAACCAAACGGAAAGTGGCATGTTGAAAATAAGACTTAAAACATGTACACGTTAATAAACCACATTTGCAAACAAAAATATTGATATATGGTCTAATATGTCTGTGTTTGTATGACATATTGTGTGTCGCCTGAAGATAGTCAATACACAGCTTCAAAAAAGTTTGCAAAAATTATCTGCCATTATTTGTCTTTTTGATTCTTTTATGTTTACATATTTACATAATGGGCTTAATTTTACAATGTGTTTGTATATGTACTGTTTAGTAATATTTGCAATGGATTTGATTTTGCTATATTTATGGTCATTAAAGATAGTGTGAAATGAAATAAGCGACAAATATTTAACATCAATAAAAGTATAAGGAAATCTGTGTTATATGACTGTATATATGTATACCTATGAATAGACATAATGCAAACTTTTATGAGTATTAGTTTCAAGCAATTAAACAATTATACAGTATCCTGTTTGATGTTATTTCAAGCATATGATGTATAAATAACTAATGTAGACTTGTGACAGATATTATTTGTATGTTGCAGTGTTACGCAGACTGTATGTAGCACTAACTCAGGCCTTGAGCCTGGAAAGCCGGGCAACCACAGGGGTCTTTCACTGCCAAATAAGAAATGCTAGCACCAAAAAAAAGGACAAAGAGAAGACCAAGAAAGCCAAGAAAAGGTATCTCTTTATTACAGTATAAATGTAGTTATCTTAGCTTATGACAGAACCTTTTTAGACATGATGGCTTCATATTGATTGTCTGCACATTAAGAACAAGTATTTCTTATCAAAATTCTAATAGTAAGGGTTGTTAGCTATGTTAGAGTTGGATGTGGTCAATAACTCCCTATACTTCAATAAGATGTTTTTTTTTTCTACCAAATGTCAAAATGTCTGCCCCAACTTGGCCAGATGTTCTCAAATCCTTTTTACAAGAATCAAACCAAATCAAATATAAATAAACAGACAAGAAAAATCTCTAGTAAGAGAAATTTCCGAAGAACCAATATCCTGCTAATTTCATAAGTATGTAGTTTCATCTTCTAGGCTTCAGGAGGATATCTAGTGGTATACTGAGGTCTCTGAAAAGTAGTAAATAGTTCAAAAATAAGAGAAGGGCATCAACTTCTGAAGCCAGGTATGTCAATACTGTAATCTGCTGTCTTCTGCTGGTTGTCAACAGTAGAATACAGAATTGGCATACTAAGCTTCAGGAGTTGGTGCTTAATCAAATGTAGTTAATGCTTGTGTCAATCAGAAAAGGAAAACAAATGGATGACAGTATTGATCTCTAATTAATGGAGATATAAAGTATTTTACATTGTCATTATGATTAGATACAAAGAGACATTGAGAGGGTTATTGAAAATCAAATTTGAATTGTAAAATGTTGTAAAAGTCACCAAGCTGTTGTAATTTGGATGAGGATATCAAATATGCAGAAATTACATATGTATCATTAGGTTATAGACTTTTTTTCAATATTTATATCATCTTTTGAATCCGAAGTTATTGGTTAGTTTAAGTGTAACTCGTTTATACTTCACAGAATTTTCACAGCTCCTGAGATGGAGTATATTACCAGTCCATTGCTGAGCACACACCTTGGAAAGGTGCCCACTGATAATGTATGGTTCATGTCCGATTACCCAGAACCCTATTTCACATTAGAGGAAGCTCTTCAGAGACATCAACTGATGGCACAACCCAGCATTTATAACTATTCAGATAGCTACGTGTACGCTAACGTTGCTCTCAACAGCTGGACAAAACGAGAGGTATTAATTCGTTCTTCTGTGATACATTATAGATCATTATACAAATAGCTATAACACAAATAGGTATGTGTCCCTATATATTTCTCAGGATGGAATCGCTCCGTCCATATTTCTGGTATTCATCATTTTTAATGACATATTTAAAATAATATATATTTATCCAAAGCATAACACAAAAAAACTATAAGATTTATCAACATAAAACTTCTTAGGTAGATAGATCTTAACAAAAAGAGATGTAGTACACTTTAAATGCTGATAACCAGAATTCTGTAGTGGTAACTAAGTTCTATGATAACCAGAATTCTGTAGTGGTAACTAAGTTCTATGATAACCAGAATTCTGTAGTGGTAACTAAGTTCTATGATAACCAGAATTCTGTAGTGGTAACTAAGTTCTATGATAACCAGAATTCTGTAGTGGTAACTAAGTTCTATGATAACCAGAATTCTGTAGTGGTAACTAAGTTCTATGATAACCAGAATTCTGTAGTGGTAACTAAGTTCTATGATAACCAGAATTCTGTAGTGGTAACTAAGTTCTATGATAACCAGAATTCTGTAGTGGTAACTAAGTTCTCTGATAACCAGAATTATGTAGTGGTAACTAAGTTCTATGATAACCAGAATTCTGTAGTGGTAACTAAGTTCTATGATAACCAGAATTCTGTAGTGGTAACTAAGTTCTATGATAACCAGAATTCTGTAGTGGTAACTAAGTTCTATGATAACCAGAATTCTGTAGTGGTAACTAAGTTCTATGATAACCAGAATTCTGTAGTGGTAACTAAGTTCTATGATAACCAGAATTCTATAGTGGTAACTAAGTTCTATGATAACCAGAATTCTGTAGTGGTAACTAAGTTCTATGATAACCAGAATTTTGTAGTGGTAACTAAGTTCTATGATAACCAGAATTCTGTAGTGGTTTCCATTTCCTGTTAGATTTATGAAAGTCATTATTTTCATTTTACCTTGCCAGAATATTAAATCAGTAAAATAAAAAATTTTTATTTCTCATGTCATAAATCTTGTATGAGTAAAATGTCTCGTAAAATTCTCTATATCTGTAGCATATTGTTTTACAGGGGTTCTTTATATCAATGTATAAGTCAGCAATGGTCCCTCATCCTTTTGATCCACCTGTGAAAGTAAGATGTGCTGTTTTGACAAAGGTTTGTATCATAACTGATAGAGTATGCAGGAAATTACACTCTCAGAAAGTATACAGCAAATTACACTCTCATAGAGTATGCAACAAATTAAACTCACAAATTTTATAGTGAAATACACTCTCACAAAGCAGAGCATGTTATTCTCTTAGAAAACATACAGCAAATACCACTCTCACAAAATATATGTAAATTTTACTCTCACAAAATGTATGTAAATTTTACTCTCAATAAGTAAACAGAAAATTTCACTTTCAGAAAATACACAATGCAGTTACACCATTACAATGTATACAGCAGATTACACTCACAAGGTCTAAATTTATTACAAACCACACTTTCACATAGTACATAGCAAATTATGCTCTCAAAAAATACTCAGAAAAGTTATACTCTCACAAAATGGTCATCTGCTTTATTGCACATAAGTTCAGCTGGAACTGCACAGGAGTTTGTATAATTTGCGTTGCCTTGTCTATTTTTGGATGATTTTCAACATTTACTTTAAAAAATATATATTTTTACCCAAATCACTATGGATGAGATGCGATAGGCCTCCCAGATTATGTTCATTGCGGTAACCACCAACTACTTCAAAGAGACCACTCCTCAAATTGACCCTGGCTGTTGATGGGCAATAAACCCAGCAAAAACCAAATAACTCTTTTATGATATAATATCTGTTGATTTGATAAAAGTCATTTTAACACGATGCTATGATATAATATCTGTTGATTTGATAAAAGTCGTTTTAACACGATGCTATGATATAATATCTGTTGATTTGATAAAAGTCATTTTAACACGATGCTGACTTGGTCAGCAACTTAAGAAGTGCATGATCATTTTGCTTGTAACACCTCTATATCTCAAATTTCTCTGGTATTTTGAACATGATTTATTCTTAGTTATTCTGAAGATTTGGTGATAGTTTATTTCCAGCTCTGTCAACGAGAGAGCAGAAATCTAATAGTGGAAGTTATATAACTCTAAGGTGTTTTTTCTCTTGTCTTCAATTTACATTGAGGTATAAGCTTGTACAGTTTTAATTGCTTGTACATGTATATCTACTCCATTTTAGTACAATTAAAAGTTTTCTGTGTTTTGCAGCAAAAGGATAATGTAGTGAAGGCTTTTTGGAGCTAAATATTCAACATTTACTTTAGCCCAAAAATATATATTATTACCCAAATCACTACTTAGGATGAGAACACAGGCCTCCCAGATGATATATTGCGGTAACCACCAACTACTAGAAAGAGACCACTCCTCAAATATATGGCTGTTGATGGGCAATAAACCCAGCAAAAACCAAATAACTCTTTTATGATATAATATCTGTTGATTTGATAAAAGTCATTTTAACACGATGCTATGATATAATATCTGTTGATTTGATAAAAGTCATTTTAACACGATGCTGACTTGGTCAGCAACTTAAGAAGTGCATGATCATTTTGCTTGTAACACCTCTATATCTCAAATTTCTCTAGTATTTTGAACATGATTTATTCTTAGTTATTCTGAAGATTTGGTGATAGTTTATTTCCAGCTCTGTCACGAGAGAGCAGACAATCTAATAGCCCAGGTAAATATATATATAACCCAAGGTGGCTCTCCAGCCCTTCAATTTACATTAGTATAAGTTTGCCCAGTTTTAAATATATATGTTATAACCCATTTTAGTACTCTAAAAGCCCTGTGTGCAGCAAAAGGATAATGTAGTGAAGGCTTTACAGTCTGGAGCTAAATATGCAGGAGGAACAGACCTTCTAGCCCAGGTAAATATATATGTTATAACCCAATAGGCTCTCCAGCCCTGTCTTAGGTTTACCTAGAACACAGATCTTCAAGCCCAGGTAAATATATATGTTATAACCCAATAGGCTCTCCAGCCCTGTCACAGGTGTACCTAGAACACAGACCTTCTAGCCCAGGTAAATATATATGTTATAACCCAATAGGCTCTCCAGCCCTGTCACAGGTGTACCTAGAACACAGACCTTCTAGCCCAGGTAAATATATATGTTATAACCCAATAGACTCTCCAGCCCTGTCACAGGTGTACCTAGAACACAGACCTTCTAGCCCAGGTAAATATATATGTTATAACCCAATAGGCTCTCCAGCCCTGTCACAGGTGTACCTAGAACACAGACCTTCTAGCCCAGGTAAATATATATGTTATAACCCAATAGGCTCTCCAGCCCTGTCACAGGTGTACCTAGAACACAGACCTTCTAGCCCAGGTAAATATATATGTTATAACCCAATAGACTCTCCAGCCCTGTCACAGGTGTACCTAGAACACAGACCTTCTAGCCCAGGTAAATATATATGTTATAACCCAATAGGCTCTCCAGCCCTGTCACAGGTGTACCTAGAACACAGACCTTCTAGCCCAGGTAAATATATATGTTATAACCCAATAGGCTCTCCAGCCCTGTCACAGGTGTACCTAGAACACAGACCTTCTAGCCCAGGTAAATATATATGTTATAACCCAATAGGCTCTCCAGCCCTGTCACAGGTGTACCTAGAACACAGACCTTCTAGCCCAGGTAAATATATATGTTATAACCCAATAGGCTCTCCAGCCCTGTCACAGGTGTACCTAGAACACAGACCTTCTAGCCCAGGTAAATATATATGTTATAACCCAATAGGCTCTCCAGCCCTGTCACAGGTGTACCTAGAACACAGACCTTCTAGCCCAGGTAAATATATATGTTATAACCCAATAGACTCTCCAGCCCTGTCACAGGTGTACCTAGAACACAGACCTTCTAGCCCAGGTAAATATATATGTTATAACCCAATAGACTCTCCAGCCCTGTCACAGGTGTACCTAGAACACAGACCTTCTAGCCCAGGTAAATATATATGTTATAACCCAATAGGCTCTCCAGCCCTGTCACAGGTGTACCTAGAACACAGACCTTCTAGCCCAGGTAAATATATATGTTATAACCCAATAGTCCTCTCCTAGAACCCTGTCAGCCCAGGTAAATATATATGTTATAACCTGATAGGAACACAGAACCCAGACCTTCTAGCCCAGGTAAATATATATGTTATAACCTGATAGGATGTCCTTACATGTACCTAGAACCAATACCTTCTAGCCCAGATAGATATATATGTTATAACCTGATAGGATGTCCTTACATGTACCTAGAACCCAGACCTTCTAGCCCAGATAGATATATATGTTATAACCTGATAGGATGTCCTTACATGTACCTAGAACACAGATCTTCTATCCCAGGTAAATATATATGTTATAACCTGATAGGATGTCCTTACATGTACCTAGAACCCAGACCTTTTAGCTTAGATAAATATATTTTCTTATTTTTGAGGTATCTCTGTTTTACAGATTGATATATTTGAAGAGTTGCTGTTAATCTGTACAAAGAGTATCCCAGATTTCTTTTGCCCTGGTATAAAAAATGTTCATTTTCACCCTAAAATACACGAACAAATATTTCAATTTGACATCAAACTTAAATCCAATTTATATTCTCATTCTAAAACTGTTTTTGTTTTCAGTAGATGTTATTACAATGTTACTACTGTAGATACATAATGTTAAATTGTTCTAGCAGGTCAAAGTATATCTGGGCATCAGTTCTGATGGTTAATTAGATAAGTTTTCATCTTTGTTTTTTAGATGCAGACAGATCAAGTATCAATTTATGAGTTGGATCATGTGATAGCAACTCCGGACATGATGAAGCAATTAAAATCTTTGCGCCCTCTATTCGGAGATTTATTTCCAAATGAAAAAAAAGGTATGAAGCAAGTTTAAAATAAAGCTGTTTGTTGCTCAATTATAATATACATGTAAATAAACTTTCACAGTTTTATTAATTCTTTATTTTGAAGTATCTTTGTTTTACAGTTTCACTAGCTCTTATTATTGAGGTTATTTTACAGTTTAAGCAGTTCTTATTTTTGTGTTTTCTCTGTTTTACAGTTTTGTTAAATTTTTTTTGAGGTATCGCTGTTTTCCTGCTTTAGTAATTCCTATTTTTGAGGTATCTCTGTTTCACTGTTTTAGTAATTTTTATCACAGCACTGTGATTGACTTATGTGTTAACATATTATGTATTGTACACTTAATGGAACACAGCTATTATTTTCTACCTTAGATTGACACTTTAAATTCCATACAAATATTTTTCTTCATTTTTCATAGCACTTTTATAATTTGTTTCATTACGTAGCTCATTACGAATTCAGATCTGAATTGGTAGGGTCTGGATTATTATGGCCAATTGTTGTTATAGGTGAGAGTTCAATATATGGCGAGTTCTTCATCATAAAGGGACTGTGATAGCTCAGTTGGTCAGAGCATTGGTGAGATTTCAATATATGGCGAGTTCTTCATCATAAAGGGACTGTGATAGCTCAGTTGGTCAGAGCATTGGTGAGATTTCAATATATGGCGAGTTCTTCATCATAAAGGGACTGTGATAGCTCAGTTGGTGAGAGCATTGGTGAGAGTTCAATATATGGCGAGTTCTTTATTATAAAGGGACTGTGATAGCTCAGTTGGTGAGAGCATTGGTGAGAGTTCAATATATGGCAAGTTCTTTATTATGAAGGGACTGTGATAGCTCAGTTGGTGAGAGCATTGGTGAGATTTCAATATATGGTGAGTTCTTTATTATAAAGGGACTGTGATAGCTCAGTTGGTGAGAGCATTGGTGAGATTTCAATATATGGCGAGTTCTTTATTATGAAGGGACTGTGATAGCTCAGTTGGTGAGAGCATTGGTGAGAGTTCAATATATGGCAAGTTCTTTATTATGAAGGGACTGTGATAGCTCAGTTGGTGAGAGCATTGGTGAGATTTCAATATATGGTGAGTTCTTTATTATAAAGGGACTGTGATAGCTCAGTTGGTGAGAGCATTGGTGAGATTTCAATATATGGCGAGTTCTTTATTATAAAGGGACTGTGATAGCTCAGTTGGTGAGAGCATTGGTGAGAGTTCAATATATGGCAAGTTCTTTATTATGAAGGGACTGTGATAGCTCAGTTGGTGAGAGCATTGGTGAGATTTCAATATATGGTGAGTTCTTTATTATAAAGGGACTGTGATAGCTCAGTTGGTGAGAGCATTGGTGAGATTTCAATATATGGCGAGTTCTTTATTATAAAGGGACTGTGATAGCTCAGTTGGTGAGAGCATTGGTGAGAGTTCAATATATGGCAAGTTCTTTATTATAAAGGGACTGTGATAGCTCAGTTGGTGAGAGCATTGGTGAGAGTTCAATATATGGCGAGTTCTTTATTATAAAGGGACTGTGATAGCTCAGTTGGTGAGAGCATTGGTGAGAGTTCAATATATGGCGAGTTCTTTATTATAAAGGGACTGTGATAGCTCAGTTGGTGAGAGCATTGGTGAGATTTCAATATATGGCGAGTTCTTTATTATAAAGGGACTGTGATAGCTCAGTTGGTGAGAGCATTGGTGGTAGGTAAACTCCGGTGAATATCTGAGGGTTTGGTTCTGTCCCTGATTACTTATGTTTCTCAGAAGGCTGAGGAAATGTCTGGTCCGTGCTTATGTGGTCATTTCCATGGGTAAGACTTCTCAGCCTTATTACTCTTGATGGCTTGTGACAGGCCTCTCGTATGTTGTTCATTGAGGAAGTCACCAGCTACAACAAGGAGACTCTGACCCTGGCTATTCATTGGAGCAATAAATCCAACAAATAAAACACTGTAAATACGAAAGACACTTGTTATAACTGATAGTTCAATATAAGGCTAATAGGTTCTTCACAATAAGCATTGGAATGAGGAAATCTTCTCATTTTTGCCAAACCTGGTAGTACATTATTAGCATTTTCAGTCATGCACTACAACCATGTTATACAGTGTATGTACTAAGTGTCACCATGTGCAATACCAATGTTGTAACATGTTCCACAATCATCTTGGTAATAAAAATTTTAAAGTTTAAATTGTCAGTTTTTTCATGAATATGAATCAGAGATGAAAAGTTCATAGTATCATAGTGTTTTCTATGTACCTTATTTGCTACAAAATTAACACCATCTACTTTTCAAAAAATTAAATGACATTAAAAAATTTCAAATTTTTTATATGTCATTGCTGAAAGGGTCATGAAACATGAAGTTATTGCCCTTGTTTGATAAATTCCATATTATATAGACTTATCATGAAGGTGAAATACTGGGTAGATATTAAGATTGTGTATTTTACAGGCACTCCATGTGTAGGCTCTCCATGAGTAGGCCTTCCATTTGCAATTTGTTTAACTTTCTCCCCTACAGGTAGTATGGGAGAAGACATTTCATCTATGTTAGAAAATTTCCTCGGTGGGATAATTATGAAATCACAGCCAACTAAGACAAAGGGACTTGCAAACATTCGATTTCCAATTGGAAAGGTAAGTTCCTAATTAAACACAATAATATCCTGTGAATTATGGCCGTAAAGTCTTATAAAGAATGATACAGGAAAATGTAATTTTTACGCAAGAATAAATTTTTTATCATCTTCAGTGTCAATATACTACCAGTATTTAAAATTTCTCTTTCTTTTAAAGAGAATAAAAAACATGTTGAACTAGTAATAGTTTTGGTTTTGAAATGAAAAATAAATTGTTTTTGAACTTCATTGTAAAAAATATAATGAGAATATGATTACTGACATGTACTTTCTTCAGTGTAAACTCCTTGAGCCTTCAGTTCTTTGTGTTAATTTGTTACATATCTATATGTACATAAATAAAACAATAGTATTAAGGTTCAGTCCTTAAATCTGAATCTTATTTGAAGTGTATGCTGACTACATGTGATCCACTAAATATGGTTTAAAATTACAAAGAGGCCCAGGATATTGATGTTGGGTATGTGGCATGCTGGAATGAATGACCTTCAAACTTCAAGGTTACAGTCAAATGTGTTAAAATCTTAAAACAATTTCTTCTTAACAACCAGGAAGCTGGGGGTAGTATTATTGGGACTGTATCATACTGGAATGAACGGCTACCAAATTTGTTCAAATGAATGACCTTGACCCACTTTCAAGATTACAAGGATCAAATGTGTTAAAAGTCTTAAAACATCTTAACTATTTATCTTCATGGCCTATCAAGGAGTTCATCATTATGGAATGTGCAAACACAATTAAATGACAAGTGAATATTGCAAGCCAATTAGGCCTTTTATTTTGCTATACATGTTATTGTTTGGAGCTATTTAAAATAAGCTACCACTAAGTACTGTTGACCTATGTAATGCAGTTTACTTGATATGATATTCGATGGATTATTTTTTCAGATAAATATGACACAAGCACAGTTAAGTGAAAATTTGGAGGCATTAAAACTGGAAGTACATAAGGCTCGCCCATCAAAGGTAACAGGTAAGTATTCTTCTATAGATCGTTAGAGTTGATCATTTTGTGATGATATCATGTACCATACAATGTACAAACTAAGCTATATTTTGAATCATGCTGTTTATTGAAATTAGTTAAAGTCTTTTTAGCTAACCATCATTACTTGATGTGCTTTTCAAGGGTCTTTTTTGTTCAAGGTCCATCCATCTTGTAAAACTTGTTGCGATAATAGACCTTCTTGAAACTTTATGGAAGTCATAATTAGCTCACCTACCCAAAGGTCAACTTAGGTTATGCCATCCATCTGGTGTTCACCTTTTCCTTTGAACAACTCCTTTTCAATAACCAAAACTTCAGGCTACTGATACTATGCCAGTATCATGCTGGCATAAAGGGCTAGACAGTTTGTTCAAATGGATAATGTTAACCAACTTTCAAGGTTAGATGTCAAATTTGTTAAAAACTTTAAATGACTTCTTCTCAAAAACCAAAAGACTATGGGTAATTATGTTGGACCTGTAGCATGCTGGATTTAAGGGCTACCAAGTTTGTTCAGATGATTGACCTTGACACACTTGCAAGGCCACAGGAGTAATTAAAATTTTGAAAACTTATTTTTAATAACCAAGAAGCCCAAGGTTATGATATTAGACCAGTTTTATGCTGATATAGGGCTACACACGTACATATGTTTAACCTTTACCACTTTCAGTGTCTCAGAGGTAAAATTTTCAGAGAAGTGAAAGCTTCCTTCTACAGTAACCAATAAATACAATTCATGAGGACTAGCACTATAGACTTTGAAATTTGCCAGAATTTAATTGATTGAACAAATAAACATGTATGTGATGCAGGCCTTTTTGGCCTCTTGCTATGATCTTGGTTATGTATCACTCATTTTGAGCTTGATAACATATGACCATTAGATTTTGAAGATTAAAAGTTTGTTACAGCTACTCCTCAAGAATTACTACGTTAGTGACTAGAAATGATCTTACCAGGTTACTGGGTATTCAAGAAATGTTGACAATAAGATCCCTCTGATATATCCTATATGTAGTCCAAAATTTACATTGTACATGTTTATCCATACCTTAGCATTTCCTCAACCCCATTTAGTTCCTTTTCATTTCTAAGAGACATTCTCTTTCATTCTCCAGGTAAGTACATTCTGCAGTTGGAGATAGAAGTGCCTCCGTCTCCATCGACATTCAAGCTGGATCCACAACTATACGACGTCAGTGAACCAATAAAGAAACAATGAGGAGAGACTATGATATTGCTCAGAACATGAGCTCTGTATTAAGTCATTGAGATGTTGCAAAATAAAGTGTTAATTATGTCCAGATTTAGTCAAGGAGTTATTTCTGTGTATCAGCCATTTTATGTAGAATATAGCTTTATCCATCTCTGGATGGAAGCGCAGAGGGGTCCTACTATTGGAGGAAGCTGGAATACCTTGCATTAAACACAGCATTTCCACTGCACCACCTGACACAGAGTGCAAAATACTAGTTGTGTCCAACATCCTTCACAATTTTGCTGGTATGATTCAGTTTTCAACTATTTATATGTGGAGGGGAAAATTCGAACACAAACTCTTGTAGGATCTGACATTAGTCATTAATATGTTTTTCTGTGTAGTTTTCCCTTTGTACATGGATTTTCTGTCTGTCTTGGTTTACAAATTTACTTTTAGTTCAACCTTACACAAACAAATGAAAATATGTACAAATTGAGAAAGCCAATGATATATAATGATGAGAAAGATTACACAAAACAAAGCATATCTCAACATATGTTTATTTTTTCATATTCATAGTTTAAAAGGTACAAAGACATACTTTGTTGTAAGGAACAGATCACAAATTTCTGTTCTTATTCTTAGTACTTCATCTGATGAATATTAACTTAAGCCAAATAATTTATCAGCAACGTATTAAGTATAAAAGAAAATGTACTCGGAGCTGAATAAATATGATGTTTGTGAGACTATTGGCATAAAATAAACATCACAGGTTATATGTAGAGTAGAAAAATGTGGAAAAAGACCGCAAGAAACATAAGGTGTAAAAAAACAATACAACAGATGTGCAACTTATAAGGGGGAACAGCACTAAAATCCTCAAGTTCATTTCAAACTGATCCAATACTCTTGTGCAATTAGAATTCTTCAGTGAGACAACATGGTAAATTGAAGGATTACATCCCACAAGAACATTGGTCTGCATGGAATGGAATGATGTAAGTTTGTTATAAATCTTGTTGAAAAAATGGCAATAGAATACTTCCATATACTGGCCTTGTGGTTTCAGTTTATTTTTTTTCCCCCTCAACATGAGTTGATGAGGAAATTCCAAATTTGTTTTTGTTTGACTTATATTCAGCATACATGCTACAATGCATGAATTCAACGCATAATACATCTTCACACCATATCTCTATGCACCACAACACTGGACCCTTGTTAAATGTCTTGAGACAATGTACTACCATGGATAAAAACAAAGGAACTTGGATATAAAGATTACAATCCCTTGGATAAGGAATTTGGCAGTTATCTGACTAAACAAGAATCAACATATAACATCCTAACTAATTCAAGCATTTTCTCACTTCAATACCCAACTTAAATACTAATATCAAGGTATATACTAGTAACAGATCAAATACCTTTTTAACAGATCATACAGTGACAACATAAGGATTATAACAGCAGTTTCTACAGATCTCAATTACAGTATATCATACAAACAAGTGATCTCTCAAACATCGTAACTTCAAATACCCAGTTTTAGGTTTTCAGAAAAAATCAGAAGTCTACAGCTACAATAGCAATTAATTCAGTTTAATATTTAATCATCAATGGCATGCTTACAAATGTGTTTTTCATGGAGAGAGAATGTAATGTCCAAATTTTCAACCAAAAAGATAAGTAAAGTGCAATATTAAAGGCAGCAAAAAAAGATGAAGTTAAATGCAGGTTAGAATTAATTCTTTTTTTAAGGAATCATGTTCATGTTAATAAACAATTTCATGAGGTAAATGTTTTCGTAAGTGAAACTTTTCATATTTTAAAGATAAATACTGTATGTTGCATCATCTACTATCGCCAATACTTAATTTCCTACAACATGTATTTCTTTTCTAAGTCCTGGTAGTGTATCACAAGATATAACAGGATGAAAAATAACACTTGTCCCAGAGTAACTCTATGTAAATGTGAGGCCAGCCTCTTCATATACTTTGAAGATTTTCTCAATGGCGGTGATAAACGCAGCTGTACGTAAATCCAGGCCGAGGTTGTACTTCATTGCTGTTCTCATTATGTTCTGTAAAAACAGATAAATATAGTGTTAGTCTATTCAACAATAAACACATCAGTACAGGCCCTACCTTAGTCAACTTGAGTCTACTTAAGTGTCATCTAGATACACAGAAATGTGAAGTCCTACTTGGGTTCTATTCTTCAGAGAGCATTATTCTAGTGTAAACAATAGAGAATGTTTTAGTAGTTATGAGAGATAGATGACAGCTGTCGCACTATCATAAACATGTCAGATGTGTATCTGATAATGAAAATAAAATCATGGATCCAATTTTTCATACCAGTGATAAACCCTGCAACACTTTTTGTTTAAATCCACACTTACAGCATACAATTCTATCCTTTAGCATAATTACATTTCATGAATTTATAAAACATGTGTAAGCTTTACCTATATTAGCTATTTCAAAGAATACACATGTAACTTTCTGAAATTTTATGTAATCTCTGATATCAATATTTTATATTTGTCATATTTATTTCCACTTTTATTTCATGCACTTATTATATGTTTCTTAATGATGCTGTAAATATCGTATATTTTATATTTGATCACAAGTGAGAAGATTCATTGACTCAATGTGTAATCGAAAAAAAACAACTATCATTATCACTATTATTTTTATAATGCAGTATATAGCAACAGCTTTAATATCAAAACTGGTTTTCACATTAGTCAGAACTGTACTCTGTGGTATATTCACTACTGGACTTACTCTTGCTGATCTCTCCATAGTGTACTCCAAGCCAGAGTGTACAATGTCTTTTTCAGAAGCACCCTGAAAAAATGAAGTCTCAATATTTTTATTGTGAATTGACATTGCCTCTGGGCATATCACAAGTTCCAGTCAGTGGCATATCATCTCATATATCTGCATGCAAGAGTTGCATCCCTTCAAATCAATTGTCAGGAAACAGCTACGTTATCAGAAACCAAAGCTGAAGTAACCAGTTACATAGCCATTAACATGAAATTGTATATAGGACAATTACACTTTCACTTAGCTATCCATTTAAGTGTACTACAAAGTAAACACATCCTGGATCTATCATGATTTACCTATGCATTTCAAAAGTTAGCACATCTGAGACCTGTCATTTTACTCATGTTTTTGTCTGAAGGTAGAAATGCTTAGAGTTGTTTTAGCAATCTGTTCAGACAACAGTTTAATACATGCTGCTAAATCTGTTATATTTTCGATATGTTTTCAACTGAAATTTTATATGTTTTCAACTGAAATTTTATATTTTCTAACAACACAGTTTATAACATTACACAGAAGGATGACATGTTCCAAATAGACGGTTCAAAGTTACATTAGTATACTATTGTCAACAATATATCATAAATTTGATTGGTAATATATTAAAATCCTTTCAACATGTAACTCATGAAATAACCAATTACAAACCACTGTGATATTTTTTAATGTTTGTTGGGAATTGGGAACTCTCAAAATAAAATAGAGTAACACAAATTCAGTTTTTACCATTCAAACTGGACAACTTACATGAATTCTCTTCTCAAATTCTTCAGAAGCATTGATAGGAATTGAACCTCCAACTTTCCCAAATTTCCTTTCCAGAGAATTCTGGACACTTTCTGTTGAAGAAAAAGGATGCCAAATGATTAAATAAAAGCGAAAATTAAAAATGTTTACCTGTAGATAAATAAATGAAGTATTTTAATTGAAACACAGATGGATCAGGCTTAGCTAGAGCCTTGCTTGACTTAGAAACAACTGGGATCACTTATGATGTCAGAATCTGTGTAAAAAGGTGTACCATAAGTATCATTTACAGACAAAAATGAGATCAACAGAACAGTTGTGTGCATAATCTGTGAGTCTTCAGCAAAACGGAGAATATATGGTGGCCATCTTGAAATAAGGATGACACCAGCTTAGTATCCACCGAGCACATTTAGTATGAACAACAATTCTACAGGAGCAGAGGTGTTGCCATTGAGAGATAATGAAAAGACTGATTCCTTCATGTATTCTTTTCAGAAGTTGCAATGTAACAGTACCAATGCAACAGAAGTTACAGCAATCTTGACTAGGGAAAATCTTGAATTATAGTGTCTCATCTAATTAATATACGATATATACCCACTATGCAACATTTTACTACAAAAAGATGAAAGATCCAACAGAAATGCTAATGCTTATACAATTTGCTTTTCAATCTGCTGTCCTATTTTTAATAAGTGACTGATAGACTACATTTTTATCTGTCATGTTTCTACATGTAACACAGTATACCCAAGTTAAATATTCTAGACTGCTGAAAATCTTTCATGATGGAGAGATGTACAAATTGAACATGCATATCATAAATTACTCTAGGTACCAATGGCTCTGATATAACATGGAAGGTGATTTTCCGTTCCAGTGTCTCTTGTAACTTTACCTAAATCAGAACAAACTTCTTACAACTGTAACTGCTAGTACAAATAAACAACCAAATTTTTTTTATTTAAAATGAGTACTTACGGAGAAGGAAGTAATTTGAATCTTTCTCATACTTGAAGGTAAGTCGTCCATAGCTGACATGGTTGAGATTTTTGAGCCACTCAAAATAGGAAACGGTCACACCTCCGGCATTGATGTATAAATCCTGTGGAGAGATAATACATTTTTAAGAATGGTCATAAAATCCCCAACCTGTAAGAAACTACATACCACACGGAGATACAAATACCTAGTCATTTAGAATGGTGACATATCATACAATCAAATCCATCACAATCCACGCCTTTTTAAAGTTTTCATTTTGAAGAAAACTAACAAGACAGGTTTGATTATTCATTCAATGTTTTGATTCACTTAAGTTTATCATTCATAGGAAGGAGTGAACAGCTTCAGTAAATGTGATTTACAAGAAAAGTAAGACACGTACCGGGATGACCAAAACATTTCTCTCCAGGAAGATCTTGTCTGCTCCCATAGTGGTGGGGCCATTGGCACCCTCAGCTATAATCTACAATAAAAACACAAATTTGTAACTTCTTGGAATTAATGTCCCACAAAGAATCTCCATTAATTCTTAGTAAGGGAGGAAATGAAACATATTTCACATATAACAAACACCTGACAAATGACCAATCTTTAATGTAAATTATTTAGAACGAGAAAAAAAATGATAATAACAAAATACTTTGATCTACAAATTATATGTAAAATTTCCAAATACACTAAAATTCTAAAAGAAAGGCTTTGGTAAATGGAATCATATATTTAATATATATAATTATCAAAATATCAATACAGTGATGTACTTATATCTGTTGATATTTCATATTTCAATTCATATGTTAACAAACACAATGAATGACAACTGCACATATAACATCATTAAGAAGTAAATGATAAATAAAAATTCTTTGTGTTTACCTTAGCCTGTATTTCATGAGCATTTTCACTGGTGAGTTGTTTCTCACTGGCAGCTGGTACCAAAATATCACACTTCTCCAACAGAAGGTTACCTTCATAAACAGAGGCTCCTGGGAAACCTATGATTGTACCATTGTCCTGTAAACAAGAGTCATGGCCCAATTAATGCAATCTTCATCATTGAATTCTCCATTTTTCTGATCACTGTGTTTTTTTTTTTTTAAATAAGTCCCATACCTCTGTAAATATTTTTTTACAGGCATTAGTGTTGAGTTTTTGGTAGTCATTAATTGACCAATGTTTTTAATGGTTCAGTAGGGTGTGACTAACAACTTGACAGGCAGGAGGAAAATGAAGTACATCCTTATGATTTACTTACAATCTTGTAGTCCTCCATGTCTCTGGGACTGATACCATCCCTGTTGTAGATGCTGCCATCTTTCTCTATGATACCAATGCACTTGGCTCCAGCTCTGTGGAGGTATCTCATTGTGTGCAAACCAACATTACCAAGACCCTGAATCATTAAAATATATATCAGCACATCGTAAGATATACACAAACTTTGAAATAATTACAAACCCTTAAAAATCAACTAATCTTGTAATATACACAAACATTGAAGTAATTACAAACCCTTAAAAAAACCTTTAATATATTTACAAATTTTATGGTATTGGCAAATCTTATAACATCAACAAACTCCAAAATCAATTAACCTTAAAATATGAGCAACCCCCTAAGACGTTGAGTGTGTTGACTGAAAGATTTACATAAATTCCAACGATTTACATAACGTAACAAATGAACTTAAAATTAATCTCAATCTGGTGACATACCTGGACAATGAAGGTTTTATCCCCAAAACCAGGAGTAAGGCCAACCATACTCATATAGCTTGCTTCATTCACAAAGTTCTGGATGCCATGGTAAACACCCTGTAAAATAGTATCAATACAAAAGTCACAAAAATAGCTGATTCAAGAACCAAAGATATTCACTGCAGTGCTATATCATAAAACACTTATGACGGCCTTAACCCAATAGATCATCAACAGGTTAGTTTTACAGCCAAGGGACACAAATTTCAGATACAGACATCACAGTCAAATTTTAAAGGTACGAATTTAGTAGTACACTGACCATTATTCAGATATCCAAACAATGCACAATTCCTATTGAAAGTGCAAGGAAATCTCATACTTGATTTAAAAAAAAAATCAAAAAAAATCACCAAAACTTGTAAAGAAATAGAGAAATAGAGTGTTGAATTACTGAGAGATTACAGAAAAGGTTGAAACAGAATTAAGGTACACTATATTTTCACCTAGCCTATCAAATGACAAAGACATACAATACTAATCAGGCCTTGGGCTGGCAAACTACAATCTTTCCAAGTACAAGTTTATGCTTGAAACTTTATCACTACTAAAAAAGAGACTTACCCTGCCTGTGGCAGAGATACGACCATGAATGCCACCTTGTGTGATGGGTTTACCAGTGATGCAGGCATGGGCATTGATATCATTGTATCCTAAAATCAAACAATAAAATCATGTTAAGAGTTATTACAAATAAAACAAAGAAATGACAATCAAAATAATAACATTGATACATTGAAACGGCATTTAAACAACTTATGTATTGTATACCATAATTTTATATCAGTTAAGTTTGATCATTTGATATAAATACACATAGCAAAAACAACATTTGTGAGTAATCTTATTTGAAGTGATTTGAAATTTAGACTCTTTTGTCATAAGCAAACTTTGATAACACATTTGAGTGTGTGCTCTAAAATGGCTATTGGAGAAGTTTATACATGTGTATGTCTATTGTGAACTAAAATGAAAAAGCCAACAAAATGTGTTGTGAAGGTACCTCTTGTGAAGGTTTACATTGGTATACAGACCTATTGTGTAGGAGTACACTGGTATACGGACCTATTGTGTAGGAGTACACTGGCATACAGACCTACTGTTTAGGTGTACCCTGGTATACAGATCTATTGTGTAGGAGTACACTGGTATACAGACCTATTGTGTAGGAGTACAGTGGTATACAGACCTATTGTGTAGGAGTACACTGGCATACAGACCTACTGTGTAGGAATACACTGGTATACAGACCTATTGTGTAGGAGTACAGTGGTATACAGATCTATTGTGTAGGAGTACACTGGTATACAGACCTATTGTGTAGGAGTACACTGGTATACAGATATATTGTGTAGGAGTACACTGGTATACAGACCTATTGTGTAGGAGTACACTGGTATATAGATCTACTGTGTAGGATACACTGGTATACAGACCTATTGTGTAGGAGTACACTGGTATACAGACCTATTGTGTAGGAGTACACTGGTATACAGACCTATTGTGTAGGAGTACACTGGTATACAGACCTATTGTGTTAGCATATGTGTCCGCTATCCAGCTCATCTCCCTCTCTCCTGTACCCATGTCAGGGGCTGGCACATCAATACCTGGTCCTACAAGGAATAAATTTAACTTACATTACCTTTTTGTAATTTCCCATGTTTACATGATATTTGTGAAAATGTCTATGTTTATCAATGCTGATACTGACATACTTAATTTCTTGTTAGCATTTTTATACTTTTTTATTCATAAATAAGCAGTCATTGGTAGTTTTTTTATCCTTCAAAAATGTAAGAGATTGTTAATTTCTATTAATGAATTCTGCTTTAGAGAGCCCATCATACAATCCAGATATCTTGTTTGATATTACTGATCTTAATTAAGAAAAATCCCTCCAGCTAAATCTAGTCAGGAAAAATGACCTTGACAATAGGTCAGTCACTTGTTTTTTGGAAAATTATTATCATTTCACCTTAAACAGAACAATCGTTTCAAAACAAATGAGGTATTGAACTTTTATCGCCTATTCAAGCCAACTTCTCTACTAAAATATCACTGCTCCAAAACTTAGAACTTGATATCTGGTGATCTGATTAGCTATGAAGACTGCAGTTTTCAGTTCAGAATTAATCATAGATTGTAACCTATGAATCCTTTCTTTGCTAGTTCCACTGCCAGACGACGTGTGATCTTTTCCAGTTCCCTTTCTGAGTAGTTTGTGGGGTTGATCTTCACACCAGCCTTGGCCCCTCCAAATGGCACATCCACTACTGCACATTTGTAAGTCATGAGGGATGCAAGAGCACGCACTTCATCCACATCGACAATAGGACTGTAACGGATACCTGTAACAAAGATATCAGAAAATCTTTTAATTGAAATTACCTTAATTCATTATGTACATTTGGGCTGATTATTATAAATGTACTTACTTTTTTTACTCATTATCATTTTTTGGCAAATAAGCCCAGTGTTAAATTCAAGCATAATTAATAACTGTGATATATATAATTTATCCAAAAGTGATAGTCAGAGCAATCATATTTCAGGGTCAAAAGCAACTAACTAAGATGACTTTAAAATATGCACATTCATGATATTTAGAACTTTTCTACAGCATTACATACTCATCTTTCAATCTATACAGACCTTTAGAAATAGACTGAAATACCTTGTAATTAACATGTAACCTATCACCTAATTAATCATGATATCATTAAGTCTTGAAAGCGAGGGATATGTTCTGGGAAAGATGTATACAGTCAATATTGAAATGGGACAAGATGTGTCAAACTATCTTCTCATTTATCTTAATTTTTCTGAGTAATTTTAATTAAAGGAGTGTATATGGTATAAATTGTAGCACAATTTGAAATAATCACTTTGTCTGCAGTTTAAAATAGAGACTAAGAATCATATACATGTATATGTTAATATTTTGATAAAAGGCATTCATACTTTATTCCACCACTGTTACTGATATTTTTTATGTCCATTATCTTTCACTGTTGATGTTTTTGAGTAAGAGTTAGGACCATTTGAAAATAAAATGAAATTTTTGTAATAAAATTTTTATGGAATATCTATAGATATGAGGGCTACTTAAAAAATTTGAAAATTTGCCAATGTTTCATGCTATTTTTTACTGACAGCACAATTATTTGAAATATATTATATGATATGATAATAATAACAAGTGTATCACTGAGAAATTGGTAATTTTGCCTATCAGTTTCAAGTCTGTTTCCAAGGCAACACGAAATATCATAAAAAATTATAACACCTTCATAGCGAAAAGCACTACCACAATGCTAGTTTAATAGTTGAATAGAGTTTCAAATTTCGTTACAATATTGTGTCAATGATACACATGATGTTAATGTTCCATCAAATCCATCAATTTAGGGACATCATAATAAACTGTACTGTAATTGAAACATTCTCTCTAACTTATCAATGTACTAAACCCTCTATCACTTATACATAAATACAACATTTCCCCAAATACCGGATCTCATAAGATCAAATAGAAAGAACTATCATGTTAACAATGTGAAGTGATATGTACCTAGTTATACTTCATTTTGTGACATATCAATACTTTATGCATGGGACTGATCTCTGATACACATACTTTAGCTGGGCATTTCTCCCTTTAGCTGGGCATTTCTCCTAAACAGGAACTGATGACATGACAAAATAAAGAGTCTTACTATTTCATAAGGCAAGGTGAATACTAGATGCAATATATCACTTGAGAGAACTTCCCTTTAGCTCAATCTAGTATTTTACCAGGATTACATATCCAGGAAACAACTCATCCCTGAGTTTCCAGGGATTATAGTGATGCTTGTGAAAGTTACATTCAGTATTATTAATGAGTCCCATCATTGACAACAATGTAACCAGTCATTATTTATTTCAATACCTCCACTAGGATTCGAACCTTGGACCCCTGCCTTACTAGTGTGTCCCTCAACTGATTGAGTTCTCTCTAGTCATGCTGTATATTGTGGCTTGTATTTACCAAGGTTACAAACTTCCCCATCAGAAAATTACTCGTCCTTGAGTTTCCAGAGATGCTTTTGAAAGCATTGCTAAGTATTATCCCCTAAATGGGCAATAATGTTACAGAGGTCATTATTTTAACGCCTCCACTAGCACTCTAACTCGTAACCGCTGGTTTACTAGACTGACACTCAACCATCAAACTAAAGAAAAGTTCTCTCTTGCCGAGCAGTATTTTGCAGCTAGCATTTTACCAGGGTTACAAAAGTATGCATTGAATTTTCATCTCATCTAATAACACCAGAATCCTTATTTTTTTATTTAAATAAATCATGTTTTACCACATGTGAAATGGTAACTTCTACAGGAATAATTTCATTTATTATTTCATGGTTACTTACAAAATCGATATTGCAACAAAAAACTATCATTAAAAATAAATCTTTAAATTGATAATTTTACATATATGTGTGTTAATTTGAAGTTGACATCACACCCATAATTGGCTACAATTACTCTTGTAAGGATTTAAAGTATACTTCCCATACCTCTCTTCTTTTGATTTTGTAGAGATTCTATCGTTTGGGTTTCAATTTTAATTTCACAGAATTTTATCAGTTTCTAGTCTGCCAAGAAAATTCTGTTGATCTAATAAAATGAAGTTTGAAATTTTAAAAGGCAGTTATCAGGTATCTATTCCATTTTCATAAATCCAATTTAATCTAGTTTAATTTCAATTCAATTAAACTTACTGCTATATAAAGGAACTAAACTTTTTCTGGTATAACAGGTTACTTGATGGATGTTTATTTTTATTCTCTTGGAACATTTTCTTTTGAGGAAGTCTCAAGCTTTGCTAGCTTTGTCTGTAACATGATTTATGTTGATTGCAAACCCCAATTACAGTAAAACAGGGGCGTAAAACTCCACTTGCCTGATGCCCAGGACAGTCAGTTATTTAAAGTGCAAAATATTATAGACAGATAATAATGAATGGTATCCCTGATGCAGAATCAAGGAGGGTGATGAAGAGTTCACTCACAATTGAACATCTGACTTTTTGTTCTATATAAGACAATGGGTCTCTATGCAACAAAGAATATAACAGGCTAGCATAGTGTAGCATAGTATAGTGACACAAGATGGTAAAAAGATTATAGAAAAAAAAGGAAGCACGATGATAAGAAATATTGTAGTTGATTCGAGTATGCTTTGTTTCTCACTAAAGGCAGTCATCTGAATACCTCGCAGCAGGCAAGTACTAACCAGGGACAGAAGCGGACACAGGCTCTCACACATTTATGACCAAGAGTTAATTAATTAATGTGTAGCCAATCATGCAACATGTTTAAAACATTGTTCTTTCCCCTTCAAACTTCTCCATTCTAGGTTATTTTTAGTTTCATTAATTCACAAGCAGGGAGAGCCTCCATTTAAGTTGTTTTCGCTGAGCATTCATCACTTCCAATAATACTCTTGTTCAGGCAGTCTGTAGTCCAATTTTATTATTGTCTTGGTCATGTTCAACTACAATATATACAGTGACCAAGGAAAAATGAAATTGTTGATACCTACTGTAATCAGAACTCCAGACTAATGTGTGTCAAAAGTGATGACAACAGAGGTGGAGATCGTCAAATTGTTAAAAGAAGGAGCTCAGTACACCTTTATTGATGATACTAGAGTAGATTGTAACTGAGGATCTGATGAAAGGCAAACCTGTGTTGATCTTCAGACTAATGTTTAGGAAGTCAAGATCACTGACTAGCCAGTGCTGTTACGGTTCATGTTCACTATCATTTGAAAAGAAATTACACAAATTACTCTGGAAAGCATACATCGTGCCTGCCATGTCTTGTTCAGTGACGTATCCACTAGCTACTACAAGGAGATTCTGTCTCAAAATGAGTGTCTGTTCATGGGGCGACAACCCAGCAAACAAAAGCGTGGCAAGTGACCTGCCCTTGACATTGTTGCCAATATTAAGGTGAACAACTAACTTGCATGCTTTGTTGAAACGACAAGGAGAAACTTCTTATTTGGTATTATGATGAGAAAATCTTAAAATCGTGTTACTACTAACCTCCTTTGCACGGTGTTCGATGCTGACTGTGTTGTGCTCGCCACGCTTCAATGATTTCAAACTCCCCGTTGTCACGACGAATAGGGAAAGTTAATTCAATCATATGATTACATGGTTTGATCATTTTCAGTATACCCCTCACTTTCTCCCTTTTTTCGTCCATTGTTAGTCTTCCCTTCATTGTATCGGCTAATTTATCTTCAACCAAGTCAGATGCTTTGTCGAAAAATTTGTCGACAGTCTGAGAGAATGATAGTTCGTCCAAAACAGCATATTCATTTGAGTATGGTCTACTAACGGTCACTCCAGCGATTCTGCTTGCGCTTCCATTACTTAATCTAGGTAATGTCCTGCAAACCTCGCTAGTCAAACGTCGATACATGATTCCTGTATCGAAAAATTAACAGCCAAAATTTTCTTCCTCGAATGTCCTTGTGACACGGTTCTGCTCACCTTATAACAGTCGGTTGTAACAACGCTTTTCATTGGTCAAGTGAAATGGATATGTGGAAGGTGTGTCGTCTATGAACCAATCAAATAGTGCGCATTTCTACATCCTGACTCGCCCACTCCTTGAGTCCATGTGATTACTTTGACGTAGGTTAATAAAATATGTTCTCATCCATCTTGTAAGATTCCCGTTGAAACAGCTATTTTTTTCGATCGGTGTAAGGCTTATATGCCTACTAAAACAGTATACTTTTTTCAAATAATTAGAAATCCATTCGAAAGTGGATGACACCAAGCTTTCATTTAAAAATATTGAAACACTGCATTACAATAGTAGCCTCACTCTCTCTCTCTCTCTAAAACCTCTTTCAATGTTTAGATGTTGTTACTAAAATAACCTAGAGTGTTATCATCGGCATAAGTATAAAGTGTTGTTAAATCTTTTATTTATAAAAGAAAAAAGTTAAAGGGACATGAGAATCGCCCGGATCCACCAGGTGCCCCTTTACAGGATTCTTTCAAATATTTTGGAGATACTACAATAAGTATGTTGACTGTACAATATACCTTCTACAGGTCTGTGGTTTTCTTCTTTTGAAGTTTCGATAAAACCTTGGTGATACAAAAAGAGGGGAAAAAACTAACAGGAGAAAGAATATGGTTCTCGATATTAATGACTCTCTCATAATCATCAGAATTCACCTTTTTATCTTTTGACCAATGTTGTCAGTCACAGTGCTAAAGTGAGAGTTCCTATCGATCAGTCAATACGGTTATTATCACGCACTGATCTTTTAGATAAAATGGTTTGATAGAGGCCATCAGTCTTTTGATTTAGGACCGTCTCTACACACGACTCTCTTTAATTCGTTGATTACATTTCTCTGTTTCTTATAGTGTCTCCAAGTTTCTGTAGTTCTATGTTTACAGTATTTCAAAACGCAATAAAGCGAAATTTAAGCATTCTATTTCCGCTTTTTCGCGTATTTCTTACAGCATGAATAAGTGAAAAAGCGAATAAGTGCGGACGAAAATGCGAAAAAGCGACATAGCTGATACTTCGCTTTTTGCGTTTCATTTCGGCGCTTTTTCGCTGTTTTGCGTTTTGAACTGCGAAAAAGCGAAAATGGCACTAATCAAACACCATACTTGGGACATATGGCAAAAATGGAGGTTGCATGGCGGCACCTTGTGGATAAGATGAGAAGACAAACTTGATCCTTTTATGCACATCAAACATTGCATGGCTTTGAAGTTGGTTGTCGCGCCTTTGTAATATTCAAAGGAACGTTTCAATCTGTGACTGATCAGTTCATGTTCAGATATGATATAATAACGTTCTATTTATACAGTTGGCTTGCCTCCTTTAGCTCTGTAAATATATTCACGCAATGAGGCTGTTGTTTCCGTTTTAGTCCGATCTTTCCTTCTCTGGAGTGTGTTGTGAAATTACTTATAACGCCAGGAAGATGAAATCGTGAAAATGAACGAACTTTAATGACTTTTAGTTATATGGGAATTCAAATTTGTTACAAAAGAACGAAATTCACCAACCACGTCCATCGAACATACTCATCAGAATTTTGAAAATAAGGGAAATGACAGAAGCTAATTGCATCCATCTTTAACTATTTATATCCCAACAACTGAAAGGGAACGCTGCCCACCAAGCTGCATGATGAGCGGTATGGTTCGATTTCTCTAGTTTAAATTTCCCGGAGTGTCGCGCATTTGATTCAATATCCAAGATCTTATTCTCAATAACATGATTTTCGTGAAAAAAGTCGACAACTGACGGATAAACTCACAAAACTGGGTTTCGACGGATAAACATTGCGAAGTCAAACTTACAATTGTCACCATTTTGTACTTTGAAAATAACCAAATACATTTCCTGGTGTTATATGGAATTAGATGTGTTCCATGAATGAGATTATGACTGGTGATTTCGTTGAGTACATTACCAAACAATCAAAAATACTTGGATTGGTAAATATTTAACGATACATAGCAGCTATTTTCATGAAACAAAAGAAACTCGTCCTTCCGAAACCCCTGGTCTCATTCTCATTGTACTGCATAGAGAATCCCCAATGTGATAAAACTTCCTTACGCTCATATTTTGCCATCATTTAATCGATTTTCAATTTTAATTAAGATTTTGCTCTTTTTAACATGTCGGTATTTATTATTATCATTAATTCTTTTTCTAGAAATAACAATAGAAGAATTTGACCTACGTAACCGTTGATTTTGTAGGTCAAATTGTTTGACCCTTAACGGGTTGATTATGATTTATGTAACTACTTGTAACGTTGAAAAAGACGACATATTTCTGATTATCTCCGGAAATTTTTACTGTGAATTTTTCACCATCATTTCATCATTCATGACCGTGTAGTCACCGAAATATCACACTCTAATCTGCTACTGGTTGTGTTATAAAAACTCTTATTCTATTGACATTACCAACATTACGAAAATGTTGTAAAATATTACGTATTTTGTTAAGTTTATCAATTTCTGTACAGTTGGATGACAAATTTAGCTGTGCTAGTTGAAATTAATGTGAAACATTGGCTACACATTTATCGCATATTATACCTGACATAAACTTAAACATAAACTATGTCTTAGTTAGTAAACCAGTTATATTATGCTTACTAGTAAATGTATTTAAGATACATCGGAATGTTTGATATCAAGGATTAATAGATCATGTTAATCATAGTTGTTGGGACAGGAGAATTTTAAACAATAGTGTAGACTAGAACCACGGCTCAACAAATACTACATTATACTTATTACTTCGAACAAGCGTGCTCAAAAATCCCCAGGTCGAGTGCACCTTCTTAGGATCTCAATGAGAGTAGAAGAATTCGCAAAACTGCAACTCACGAGACTTGCTGAATGCTTAGCAACTTGGAATCATTCTTAGAAGTGTGAGATCCCACGTCTTGGGTGAGTGGAAAGAGTAATTCATGTTATCGTTGAAGTAAAGCTGATCCGTTGTTGGCTCAAGGTCCTCTGTATCATAATGGGAATTTCCAGACCCTACATAAGGATAAGAATATCTACCGGGAAAAATTAGTAAAACTATAAAGACAAGAAGCAGTATTTCGTATTTGTCTGATTGGCACACGTAAGTTTTAATGTCGCATAATTTGAAAAGAAAAGCCAAACAATGAACTGATAAAACGCTTGATTATTTCCTGATATCCGTGACATTATATTCATCTTCAGCAATCACATGATGTTAAATCATCTATTTGCGGTATCCTGCTGTCTTCCAACACGACGGGCGATATTCTGCACTGGAAGTTAAGTTGAACAATTTCCGGGTCTTATGCTATATACACATATCTATTCGTTCATTTGATCGAAAGTTTTCAGTTACAGGACTTTCACCTCCTTGATTGTCTTTCCGCATCGTCTGGAGGAAATGTATCTCATCTCTCTATTGAATATACATTATTTATTCATTTACATAAATATACATAAACAGCATCCGTAGTCGTTTTTATTCATAAGTAGAACAGTTTTCTAAATACGTTTTTCTTTACACATGTAATAAATCAGATGTACATAGAAATAACAAAAAATATCTACATATTTACAAAATCTTAATTCAAACTCAACATCGATATAACGAAGGATAAATAGAAACAACGGAAATAGAATGTCAGCATCAGACTGCACGAGGAGATTATTAACAAGGTTCCTGTCGTAGGACTGCTTACTCTCTATACATCAGGCGACTACATGTTTTCTCCATTGCCTCCTACTCGCCCTACAATATTCAACGTCAATCCAGTCTCCTTTATTGCTGTCTCTACAGTTCCCCATGCTTCCTTCAGTTTACCAGGTTATCTCTTTCTATGTGGTGCCCACTTTATCCAATACCACATTGTATCTTTCTCCAGACTCAGCACATGTCTCAGATATCGCCACCTTCTGTGCTTTATCTTCAGATTGATGTCTCCTATCCCTGTCCTCGCGGCTAAATATGACCTTCCGATCCTGCCATCCACTCCAAGAACCCTACTCAAACATCTTCTTTTAAACCCTCCCAGCTTGCTCTGTCACCTTGTTGTTTTTCCATTTTCCACTATGTAGATGTAGAGCAGCATAGATCATGCATTCTTGTATAACTTAAGCTTTGTCTTTCTTGAGGGTTTCCTTGATTCCAAGTTGTTACTCGGTATCTTAAATGCTGTCGACGCTTTATCTGTTCCAATGTTGACCCCCATCACTTCATAAAATATGAACGAAAGAAAGTACAAGAATGATAAGACCAGGTATTCCGGAAGAATAAGTAAATGTCTTCCGATTCATCGATAATCAAAAAGTGAACCAGAGATCTTCCATATACACATTATGATTAGTTTAGATATTTGATAAGACTACAGAGTCATGGAAAATATTTATCTTGGTATCTAAATGGCCTAGTGCCTTTGTGGAGACTGGAGATACGAGAACTACATGTATGTAAACATTGCGCAAAGTGATTATCGATGTGACTATGATTTCACTTTATAATTATTTTTTTATTCTTTTTCTCTGATCACTTTGAATCATCTGTAAGTGGCACATGATGGCAAGTTTATAGCCCTGATGTCATTTGTATATACTTAGACTCAGAAAGATCACGTGATACGTTATCTTGATATATTTCAAAACTTTATGTCATTGTAAAAGAATTACCTTACGACAAAAAAACTTTTGGAACAAATCTACCTTATCTCTGTGAACTGAACACATGTTTTTTACAGTGGCTTTCGTTTAAAGACCCGGATAGTGAATAATTCATTCAGTTATTTTCAGGTGAAACGGACACTTTTTCTCCACAATGCTGGTGTTAGTTCTGCTGTGTTGCGTTCCTTTAGCCCTAGCTGAACCTTTAACGGCAGGATGCTGCTTCCCCAGACAGTGGACAGCGGTAGTAATGGAGAACGGAGGGAAAATACTGCCAACAGGTGGACGGGAAATTGATGTAGGTATACCGACTCAAATTTAAGTCCTTTATTAAAACTAAAATGATTCTTTCCTATATATTTATTAAAGGTTGTACACGAACTAAGAAGCGGCACTAATAGTCAAACACCACAGAAGATCTGCACAAACATGGAGGTAGGTCCGGGCAAATATCAACTTAGGTCCAGGCAATCATCAAAATAGATCTTGACGAATATAATGGTAGGTCCGGGCAAATATCAGGGTAGGCCCAGACAAATATCAACGTAGATTCAGACAAATATCAGGATAGGTCCAGACAAATATCAGGGTAGGTCCAGACAAATATCATGGTGGGTCCAGACAAATATCAGGGTAGATCCAGACAAATATCAAGGTAGGTCCAGACAAATATCAACGCAGGTCCAGACAAATATCAGGGTAGGTCCAGGCAAATATCAACGTAGGTTTAGGCAAATATCAGGGTAGGTCCAGGCAAATATCAACGTAGGTTTAGGCAAATATCCGGGTAGGTCCAGAAAAATATCCGGGTAGGTCCAGACAAATATCAACATTCACCAATTGTTTTGCAATTCATCCTCATTCAATCATATAAAGACATAAATAACAAAAAATAGGTCTGGGGTGGGGAAATTTATATGATTACTTGTCAGTATTTGTCATTAATTATATTATTCCATATCTATTACGACCCTATCCTGATTTTTATGTGCGTATTCATGTTAATTACTAGTACTTGTATGGTTTGATTCAATTATGTGCACCAAACCGGCTTTTGATACACAATTAATTGTACATTCCGAGTTTAAACTTCATTTTTTTCTGGTATGATATAATGGAAACTTCTTTGTTCTAAATATTTTTTTTTAAAAATCAGTAATCTTTTTACTTCCATGTAACATTACAAACCATTGTGTAATCTTTCAATAGTATGTGGATTTTGAAGAACACCAAAAAGCTTTTCCCAAAACATATTTTTTTCTATCAGAACATCTGATTTTCCATTCTGTACACCACCATACCTCATTTTAAAATGAAGTAACGTCTTCATTCTCTTGTTATGAGAACCTTCTTCTTCTCTTCTTCAAGAAAGGTGAACGGCGGTATAAATATATGGTTGTGAATTATACTTAAGCGTATTTCGTAAAATAAAAGAAGAGAAATACGGACGACGAAATCATACAATTAATCGGGTTTTTTGGTTGACAACATCTTCGTCGAGTGGTAAGATCTTTCAACAGACTATTGGCATACCCCTCTGGTGGCTGTTTTGGTTTTGTTTTTACATGAGGATGGATGTATTAAAGAGCTTATCAAAACAGGTCACAAAGACCTTGCAAAGTCGTTTAATTTCGCCTTCAGATATATTGATGGCGTCTTGTCTTTAGGTAACAAAAAAAATTATCGACTTCGTCCATCGCATATATCTACAAGAGCTGGAAATCAAAGATACGACAGACTCTTCTACATCAGCTGCTTATCTCGACCTTTCCTACAACGAAACCAACATGGACAGCATTCCATCAAGCAGTATGGTAAACGTGATGATTTAATTTTCAATATTGTGAATTTTCCATTTCTGGAAAGCAATATCCTGCATCTCCAACCTACGATATGACATGTAACAGTTGATTCGATATTCAAGGGTTTGTTCCCATTATCACCATTTTCGTACAAGAAGTCGTCAACAGACCGACAAACTCGGAATACAAGGGTTCAAAAGATGCAGGGTGATGGAAATTATGGGAAAGTTTTATGGTCGCCATAGTGATCTCCTTGAGAAATATTATATTTCTTTGTGCGACATAAAGCTGGACGTATTTGATTCTCGTTACTTTGCTGGTTCCGTTGTTGTATACATTGGTGTCATTTGAGACGTGCACTTGGATTAACCTAGGTTTACATTGTGGGTGTCGTCGATGAAGCAGAAGACACTTTCTCTTCCGGAACACCTGGTCTTATACTCCTTGCACTTATTCAGGAGTCTCCGTGTAAATCTGTCTTTTGTTTATATTTTGCCTTACTTTTATGGAATTAGAATTTGATTTGTGATTATGTTGCCATGTTGGCATTTTCTTGGTGTGTTTTATTTAAATATTCCTCCCTGTAATCATTTTTTGTAATTTTCTGACTTCAAATTTTCAACAATTTCCAATCAATATCATGTTTAAGCCATGAACTGAATGATGATAGACATTAAAAAGAGGTCTCTCTTCCGTTCATTTCAGTACCTCACACACATGTACGCAGATTTTGACAGAAAGTTGTTGCGGATGGATCAGGAAGGTCTCCGAGGTGACCAGCCCACTAATCAGACAATGTTTTTCGACTACAATGCGGTAAACTTCGAAACATGCACTCTTAACGTTTATATGCTGAAGAGAATTGATATATTCTTATGATTTAATGATTATAAACCAATATCAATCATACCTAGATTTTTACAAGGAGAATGATAGTGTGAGGAATATCTTATAGAGGCAACATAACGATTGGTTGGTGCATATGACACTGCTTTCAGTCGAATGTTACTAAAAACACTGGTTTCAGCGTGTGATTTTGGACTTTTGAAAACTAACTAACGAGAGTGAAAGAAATACTATACACAACCAGAACAAGTTTGTGTTTTACCTGTTTCCACAACACTAAAAAGGTTGTTCCGACGGACCGTTGGCCGGTTCTGTTTATTATCTTCAAAACAATTTATTGAGAGAAGTCCAAACGAAAATCAAATTATTTCAGAAAGAACTTTGAACTTATGATTGCACGTTATACTTTTCGATGTGTCAGCCAATCAAAAGCGTTTCCCGTTTATACCACATTTGGAATGAATGTTTGTTTATACAGCAGTTGTTAATAATAAATTGATGTCATACGGGTTGAATAACTACCACTTGTTACGATAGGAGTTAATATCGCTATCAGACTGATATGATTTTTGAAATGATTGAGAATATGTATATGACACGATGAAACTAATTTGTCTTGAGACGCATGGGGCCATAGTTGGGGTCTTTGTAGGGATGGGAGAAGGGGCGGTATTAGAAAGGAGGTACTTCAGTATTTTTGCTTGTAATTACTTTTGATTTTATCAATATAATTCTGAGTAGATAATTAGAATGTTGAAATATTTTCATTAGTCACATGCTCAACCTGTTATCCTGTGAATTCGCCCATGTGACATTTTTGCATCTGTCACTAGGGTAATATTGTATCCTGGAAAGTGTTTTTCATTGACAGCCTACTATTCTACTTTCATAATTTTGACAATAACGTAACGCCATGAATGAAATATGGGACAACTAAAAATGGCTGCATCCTGTTTGAGATTGTCCTCTGTAAAACCTGTCAAAATGTAGATTTATTATGTGATAAAAATTTGTTTCTCGAAAAGAAACTTCAAAGACGGGTTTCATAAAATCACATATGAATATTTTACTTAATCACGTTAAATGGACGCTGATATTCATATCTTAATGTTAACGTAATCAGAGTAGGAGTCGCATACTGAATATGGACATATGTTATTAGATGGACACTGAAACATAGGCATAAAGGACTCTCTATCTCGGCCTTCTTACCGGTCAAACTATTTTCACAAGACTATGCCAACATTACGCGAATTACGTAATCGAAATATTTTTGTATCGTAAACACATTGACTGCTGGCGAAACCTATTTACTATGAAAGACAATATACATGTCTTTTTCGTGAAAGCCAGCTCCGTCCTCGAAATGTGTAATTGTTTTCGTATATCAACTGAAGAACATGTGTTTTAAAACCTATTTTTTCAGCACAAGCTTTATTATGATGTTTCGGATTACTGCGGGCCCACCAACTTGTCCACTTCCATGCCTGAATTGTGCGTCTCACGTAAGGAAGATTGTTATATCGTAAAAGCATCTGAAGGATACAGAAATATCTAAAATATACACAGATACCCACCAAACCTCCTTATCATATTATACACTTTCTACTGCAGATAACAGCTACCATTATAATGGTAGACATGTTGTTGGGTCCAACGGTGACAACGTCATCACTGACTCGTGGTCGACGACGACGAGTGGAAATGTTACCATGACATTTTACTTGACGGAGGACTGTCATCCCCTGTTCCAGATATACACAGATTTGACCTCTGAGTGTAAGTATCCAGTGCCGGTATCGGTGGATGTTTTTAAAATTCGAAATTAATCAGACTATTCAAATTATGTTCCCCATGGTGTGCAATAGTAGTTTTCTTCAGTTTTGTACAAGTGGATATCGGGGTATCCTTCCTCTTTATTTCTGTGTCGCCTGCAGAGCTGTGGTCGGCGTCGGCGGCGTCGTCGTCCCTACGAAAGTTTTCCGGACTTTTTTCGGTCATGCTTTGAGTTATCAAAATGAAATTTGTTAAGTTCGATTCCCGGCTGTCTGTGACCCTTTCAATTTCCTGGGAATATTGTTTTCCGGACTTTTTTGGCTTATGCTTTGAGTTATCGAAATGAAATTTGGTATATGCCTTCTTATTGCAAGGGTTCATATTAAGTTTGATTCCTGACTGTCTGTGACCCTTCTTGACCGAGTTATGCCCCTTTGAACTTGGAAAATTTCTCAGGAATATTGCTTTGCGCAGTTTTCCCTTTATGCTTCAAGTTGTAGAAATGAAATTTGGTATTACAACTTTTTGGTTGATCGTTGCACATCCAGTTCAATTTCTGGGTGACCGTGTTCCGAGGATCTCTTGTTTGTATCATAAGAATCAAACACAGCACAATTAAAGAAGATGCTTTCACAGATATTGCGGTATTATTTTTTAATATATTTTGAGAAAATTCTCCTTATCGACTGAGATCATTGTATTATCGCATTATATACTACATGAAGAGAGCAGATGTTTCTCCTTGCTCAATTTTTATTTCATCTCTATACTGTATTCACATGTTAACATGTTTATTTGTCTCCAAATATAAAATAAAGCTGCCAGGAAGATAGACCGATTTATCAAATGCTTATTTGTCTACAAACAGATACAGAGCTGCCAGGAGGAGAAACCGATTCTTCCCACACTTATTTGTCTCCAAAGAAATACAACTGACAGGAAGATAGACCGATTCTTCCCACACTTATTTGTCTCCAAATATATACACAGCTGTTAGGAGGATAGACAGATTATCACACGCTTATTTGGTCTCCAAACATTTACACAGCTGTCATACTCATGAACAGCAAACATGAAGACATCGAGTTAGGAACGCTTCGGTGTTTTCTACCCCTAACACAGCATATGGTAGATACATTTCCTAATACAAATTCATGGTGAAAAATGAAACGACCATCGACCAGTGTTGCGGAATTGGGATACTTTCTGAGAGGACACGGCATAGTACAATAAGTACATAAACATTGTTCTATTCTTTTCGGTAACTTAAGAGGGATTCTCTCTGTTGTAGATCCCTCACAAGCAATTTTGACATATAGCAGTTTCAAGGAAGGCGTTGAGGCAGATAAACTCACGCCGCCTTCAAGATGTCACACCTAAAGGTAATTTCGTTGGAATGCAACATACAACTGAAGGAGAAACATAGATCTACGTACCTATTGGTTGTTCTTCTTAGTATAAGTTTTTATAGTAAACCAAACTTTCTGATTGAATTTGTGACTGTTAATATAAAGGTCATCAATACGGTCTATTGCTCACGGTCTTGGTGAATATCTTCTGTGATGTACCTTGTTAAAGAGGTTAGAATCCGTCTTTAAAACTATTGAGTTGAACTATTCTTGCGATCTGCCTTTTTTGTAGTTGTAATAAAATAATCCATGCTATTTGTATGCAAAATGTTCATTCTAAAGCAAGATAAATAGGCAATTTGAATACCTTATATTTAGATATAAAGGTAAGCTGTCCGTGTGATATCCTCGTGTCATATATAAAAGAACGCTTTCTACATGACCTATCTAACTTGTGTCAGATATAACGGTAAGTGATCTATGTGATGTGTCGAACTCATGCCAGATATAAAAGTAAGTGGTTTATGTGATATATTTACCTGGTGTCTGATATAAAAGTAAGTGGTTTATGTGATATATTTACCTGGTGTCTGATATAAAAGTAAGTGGTTTATGTGATATATTTACCTGGTGTCTGATATAAAAGTAAGTGGTTTATGTGATATATTTACCTGGTGTCTGATATAAAAGTAAGTGGTTTATGTGATATATTTACCTGGTGTCTGATATAAAAGTAAGTGGTTTATGTGATATATTTACCTGGTGTCTGATATAAAAGTAAGTGGTTTATGTGATATATTTACCTGGTGTCTGATATAAAAGTAAGTGGTTTATGTGATGTATCGAACTCATGCCAGATATAAAGGTAAGTGGCTTATGTGATAAATTTACCTGGTGTCGATATCAAGGCAAGTAGCCTCTGTGATATATTTACCTGGTGTCTGTTATAAAGGTAAGTGTCCTCTGTGATATATTTACCTGGTGTCTGATATAAAGGTAAGTGGCTTATGTGATATATTTACCTGGTGTCTGATATAAAAGTAAGTGGTTTATGTGATATATTTACCTGGTGTTTGATATAAAGGTAAGTGGCCTGTTTGAGAGAAAAGTAAGCTATCTATGCTATCGATGCTGTCTATCGAAGTTTCTGATACGCCGATTGTTTTCTATAAAACATTAAGCAAGTGACGAACTATTGAATTGTTTATGATTGTATTTGATGTTCTAACGATTTCTGTTTCAGGTATAGATTGTACCCAGCACTCTCCTTTGGCGTACTTTTACGATCAATTCTACCGAATTACAAACATTGAAAAATATTGTTTCATGGTTTCAGAAATAAACAATGATACAGGAAAATGTTAATTTTTTTCACTGGAATGAAAATTTAATTGTTTACCTACAAACGTAGACTTACACAATATGTCTTTTACCAGTATGAACCTACACAGTATGTCTCTTTACCAGTGTACGCCTACACTGTATGTCTCTTTACCAGTGTACGCCTACACAATATGTCTCTTTACCAGTGTACGCCTACACAGTATGTCTCTTTACCAGTGTACGCCTACACAGTATGTCTCTTTACCAGTGTACGCCTACACAGTATGTCTCTTTACCAGTGTACGCCTACACAGTATTTCTCTTTACTAGTGACACCTACACAGTATGTCTCTTTACCAGTGTACGCCTACACAGTATGTCTCTTTACCAGTGACACCTACACAGTATGTCTCTTTACCAGTGTGCGCCTACACAGTATGTCTCTTTACCAGTGTGCGCCTACACAGTATGTCTCTTTACCAGTGTGCGCCTACACAGTATGTCTCTTTACCAGTGTACGCCTAAACAGTATGTCTCTTTACTAGTGACGCCTACACAGTATGTCTCTTTACCAGTGTAAGCCTACTCAGTGTGTCTCTTTACCAGTGTACAACTACATAGTACGTCTATTTACTAGTTAAGCCTACACAATATGTCTCTTTTCCAATGTAAACCCACACAGTATATCTCTATACCGGCGTAAACACACACAAAAGGAACCTCTTCCAGTGTTAACCACACAGTATATCTCTAAACACACACAAAAGGAACCTCTTCCAGTGTTAACCACACAGTATATCTCTAAACACACACAAAAGGAACCTCTTCCAGTGTTAACCACACAGTATATCTCTAAACACACACAAAAGGAACCTCTTCCAGTGTTAACCACACAGTATATCTCTAAACACACACAAAAGGAACCTCTTCCAGTGTTAACCACACAATATATCTCTAAACACACACAAAAGGAACCTCTTCCAGTGTTAACCACACAGTATATCTCTAAACACACACAAAAGGAACCTCTTCCAGTGTTAACCACACAGTATATCTCTATACCGGCGTAAACACACACAAAAGGAACCTCTTCCAGTGTTAACCACACAGTATATCTCTAAACACACACAAAAGGAACCTCTTCCAGTGTTAACCACACAGTATATCTCTATACCGGCGTAAACACACACAAAAGGAACCTCTTCCAGTGTTAACCACACAGTATATCTCTAAACACACACAAAAGAAACCTCTTCCAGTGTTAACCACACAGTATATCTCTAAACACACACAAAAGGAACCTCTTCCAGAGTTAACCACACAGTATATCTCTATTCCAAACACACACAAAAGGAACCTCTTCCAGTGTTTATATATTTATAACCACACATAATCTCTAAACACACACAAAAGGAACCTCTTCCAGTGTTAACCACACAGTATATCTCTAAACACACACAAAAGGAACCTCTTCCAGTATTAACCACACAGTATATTTAAACACACACAAAAGGAACCTCTTCCAGTGTTAACCACACAGTATATCTCTAAACACACACAAAAGGAACTTCTTCCAGTGCTAACCACACAGTATATAACACACACAAAAGGAATCTTCCAGTGTTAACCACACAGTATATCTCTAAACACACACAAAAGGAAATTCCAGTGTTAACCACACATATATTTATATACACACACAAAGGAACCTCTATTAACCACACAGTATATCTCTAAACACACACAACAGGAACCAAGTATTTCCACATATAATTTTAAAGTGTTAACCATACATATTGAACACACACAATGGCTTCTTCTGGTGCTAAACACAATATAAGTAAACACACACAATCGCCTACTTATCCATAACCATTTATATTTACATACACACAAAATAACATTTCCAGTGTTTACAGTATCAAACATTTACACCTCTTAGTAGTGCATCTAAATGATATAATTTCATGGCCGTTCTGTCCCAATTAATTAACTACGTATAATTTACATCTCTACAGTCCACATAGCATTTACAGCTCTATATTCCACATATAATTTACATCTCTATTCCACATAGAATTTACATCTCTATATACCACTTAGAATTTTCATCTACATACCAAATAGAACCTTCATCTCTATACCACATAGAATTTACAGCTACATACCATATTTAATTTACATATATATACCTCATATGATATACATCATTATATCACATGCTATTTATAGCATCGGAATCCATAATGTCTTGGAGTGATATTTATACATAGAATCTTACATATAGATATTCCGTACATACCATATAGAATTTACATATATACACCACATATGATTTACATCAACATATCACATACTATTTAAAGGATCGGAATCCATAATGTCTTGATGCCTTCCCAAATCGTTGCCAGTAAATACACATGTACTTCACTTTATTTTAAAATTATCGGATACATGAAAAGTAGAAAATGTATTGAAATATAGCGCAAATGCACCTCCTCATATAGATTTTGACATTTTTCACTTCCCTAACCCTGTTTCCGTCGTTTTGCTTATCCCTAATCCGTAACCATTACTGTGTCTTTGATACTTGAGTTACTGGTGGGCATCTCCCCTCATTTCTGCTTGGTTATGTTAATCAACTTCCTGAAGTCTCCCCTGTACTGAACATGATATTTTTACCTTTGTTCCCCATCTTGCTTCATCTCGACAAGTGTGCGTAATGGGTCTCCTTCCATTCCTCGGCATTTTCTGTCCGATGCCCGTTCCTTCCTTTTGATATTTCTGTATCCTTTGACAGTGACATGCGTTTATTTAAACATTTCTGATTTGCTGACAGACTGAAAAAAACCAAAAGACAGCTGTAAAAATCATTAACTTATTTCGGGCAAATATATTCAACACTTGAACATTGAATTATAATGATTTTGAAGGAAAGAAAAACAATATCACAAAAAGTCATTATTCAAACTAAAAAGAGATGAATTAAAGTGAAACATGAACAAGGGAAAATTTAGACGGAGACTCTTGCTGCAGCCTGTGAGGAAAAATTAACCTTATTAAGTCAATCGACTACGACAGAAAAGTAAATCGAGGTCAATTTAAATAGGATAAAAATTTCATATTTCCCAGAAAAGCCGCCTTTAAGGTAGACTTTCTTCTAAATTTACAAAATGTACAAACACGGAGTGGTAGAGAAATCTTTTCAGCCCTACACATTTCCACCTTCAAGTCATAATACAAGAAATCATTTACTTTACCAGATCTGAAATGAAGAAGAAATATCCACGTTTTGATTTTGCTGTATTACGTTGTTTATGAAATATCGTATCAATATCCTTGATTTAAGCTAGAACTTCAATGTCAAAATCTATGCCCCTATGGCAAAATGTGAAAGAAAGTAAATACAAGAAGAATGGGATAAAGTGTTCTGGAAGAGTAAGCGTCTTATGATTCATCGATAATCAAAAAGTGGACCAGAAATCTTTCATATACAATTTTTTATTATTTCAGACTAGAAAATCAAGTCAAAACATCTATGATAACGTTTAAAATGAATTGTATGAAATAAATAGAACCAAATGACCTAGTCACTCTTTTCTTTGTGGAAACTGGATATACGAGAACTAGATACATGTAAACAGTGTCCGCTGAGTAGCTGTCGTCACTTTTGAACTAATCGTCCGAGACACACATGCCAATTAGCCGACAATTGGTGTAACAATGGTGTGATTTTTTAGATTAATTTTCTGTCACCATTTTGAGGTGGTGATTGATGGAATGTCTTAATGCTATTTGTATATACATAAAATTAATACGATGTGATATTTTGTCTTGGTATCTTTCAAAATTGTATGTGGTTGTGAAATACGTCAACTTTAACACAAACCTTTTGGCACAAGTTTACCTTATCGCTGTGAACTGAACACATGGTTTTTAGAGATGGGGTTATTTAAGGATCCGTGTTCTGAAGTCAGTTATTTTCAGGTGAAAGGGACACTTTTTTCACAATGCTAGTGTTACTTTTGCTGTGCTGCGTCCCTTTGGCCCTAGCTGAACCAATAACGGCGGGATGCTGCTTCCCCAGACAGTGGACAGCGGTAGTAATGGAGAACGGAGGGATAAAAATGCCAACTGGTGGACAAGCACTTGATGTAAGTAAACTGTCTCAAATTTAAGCCCTTTACCGAAACTGAAAGTATCCAGATATTCTTTTCATTAATATTGATATTAATATAATATCAGTAAACAGGGGCATACATCAAGGTAAGTCAAGACAAACATCAAGGCTGGTCCAGACAAACATTAAAGTAATTGCAGACAAATATCAAGGATAATCCAGAAAAAACTCATGGTAAATCTGGACAAACATGAAAGTAGGTCCAGACATATCAAGTAATTTCTGAACAAGCATCACGATAGGTCAGTTCAAACATCCAGGTAGACTTAGAAAGTTGTTCCTCATTCTTATTTAAATGTACCTTTCATGTTACTTATTATAATAAACAAGGTTTCTGCGTAATCCTTCTGTAATTGATTAAATATCGCTGAGGTAAGTAATCTGTAGTGGCTTACCACATAGTATGTGTCTATGTAGGGACGTGCATAGACCCATGCTTTCAGATACTACAAGTGTTTCCCCTTCTGTTCGTTTCAGTACCTCACACACATGTACGCAGATTTTGACAGAAATTTAGTACGAATGGATCAGGAAGGTTTCCGAGATGGCCAGCCTACTAAACAGACAATGTTTTACGACTTCAATGCGGTAAAATTCGAACCATGCACTCTTAACGTTTATTTACATAAGAAAATTGATATATTCTTAACATTTTATGGTTTTAGCACACTTTGGATAAAGATATGATTAAAACTATCATAACATGATATTATGTATAAATAACGAGTGGTGATTGTTTATGAATTTCTTTCACTCGAAAGTGACTAAAACACGAGCTCTAGCAAGTGTTTCTGGACTTTAGAAAAATAATGAACGGAAATAAAATAAATACTGCATACAAATGACACAACTTTTTATGTTACCTGTTTCTGCCACCATAAAACAGTTCCGACGATCAAATGACCGGTTCTGTTCCTATGTGCTTTTTTGCTAACTATATCGGCAGGAGTGTAATGTTATGATCTGCATTGAGATGCCGCTATTTGATATGCAACACTGATAAATTCATAAATATGTGGAAATATTATAATTCATGACAAATTATAAAAAAAACTAACGGCTTTGCTATCGTCAAATCAAAAAATTTATAAAAGTTCAAATGAAAATCAAATAATTACAGAAACATTCGTGAATATCCTATTGCGCGTTTTAAATTCTGGGAGTGCGTGTCAAAGTTCAATGTGTCAGCCAATTCAAACACTTTTACACAACAATTGTAATCATTAACTGGTGTCATTCAAGTTGGATTTAATTGAGACGCTTTGAATATTGACATAACGGAAAGGGGCAGAACTGGGGTCTTTGCGGGATTGGGGGTACGGGTAATGTTTATTTTTTGTTATATCACAACTGCAGAGCATGTATTTTTAAGCGATCTATTTTTCCAGCACAAGTTGTATTATGAAACTCCGGAATATTGCGGACCAACTACCATTTCCACTACCATGCCTGAATTGTGCGTCTCGCGTAAGGAAGCTTGTTATAACAGTAGTACATCGGAAATATACAGAAATAACAAAAAATATTCACTTACAACAGTTACACGCCAAACCTCCTAGTCATGCTATATACTTTCTACTGCAGATAATAGCTACCATTATAATGGCAGACATGTCGTCGGGTCCACCGGTGACAACATCATCACTGACTCGTGGTCGACGACGTTTGACAATGTTACCATGACATTTTACTTAACGGAGGACTGTCATCCCCTGTTCCAGATATACACATATCTGACGACTGAGTGTAAGTATCTAGTGCAGGTATCTATGAAAGTATACATTTTATGTCCCCCCCCCTGGAATGCAATACTACCTTTCTTCTGTTTTGTACAAGACACACACGCTTATTTGCCCCTAACATATACGCAGTTTTCAGGAAGACAAACCGATCTAGAAAGTGTTTATTTTCACCATAATGATTCCACAGCAATTAGGAAAACAGACCGATTCTTTACGCATATTCGTCTCCAAATATATACATAGCACTCGGAAATATAGAACATTAAATCATATGCGTCTTTGTCACCTAACATGTACACCACAAACAGGAAAATAGACCGTTCAACACAGGTATAACTGTCTCCTGACATATTCACAGCAATCAGGAAAAACAGACCTATTCAGTACACTTACGTGCCTTCTATTTTGTATCATACTCATAAATATCAGATATCAAGTCATCAAATAAGGAACGCTTCTGTTTCTCCTAACACATACACAGCAATAGGAAGATAATAGGCCTTCTTTGTCTCCAAATTCATGATGAAAAATGAAACAACTGTTGACCATTTTTGCGGAATTGAGAGATACGTTCATAGAGGAGAGGACATAGAACAATACATACATCAAAGTAGTTATCTTTCTTTAGAAAATAAAGAGCGATTCTTTCTTTTGTAGATCCCACTCAAGCAGTTTTGACCTTCAGCAGTTTTAAGGAAGGCGTTGAGGCAGATAAACTCACACCGCCTCCAAGGTGTCACACCTAAAGGTAAATTCGTTGGAAACGCACTTTGTCTTCGTACCCATTGGTTGTATCATCGTATCATTTTTTAAGTAAGCAAACTTTCTGATCAAATCCGCGACTGTCAAAACAACATGCCATTAATACGGTCTATTGCTAACGGTCTCGGTGGATATTTTCTGTGATGTGCCTTAAATGTGTAAGAATGGAAGTTTAGAATCCATCTCCCAAACTTTAAAGTTGAACTATTCTTGCGATCTTACCTTTTCATTATTGTAATAAAAGAATCATGATAAGCATAATGTTTACTCTTAAGCAAGATGATCAGACAATATTTACCTCTCGTCCGATATAAAAGGTAAGATACGTTATATATCTACCTTGTGTCAGATAAAGAGGCAAGATGTCTCTATGATACACCTCACGCCAGATATTAAGGTAAGATATTTGTATGATCCATCTTCCTCGTGTCAGATATAAAGGTAAGCTGTATATGTGATATATCTACCCTCGTGTCAGATATAAAGGTAAGCTGTCTTGATATATCTACCTCATTTCATGTATAAAGATAAGCTATCTATATTGCCTATCATAGTTTCTTATAAATATAACACTTTAAGTTAAGAAGTACTAAATTGTTTTTGATGTTTAAACGATTTCTGTTTTAGGTATAGCTCATACACAGCACTCTCCTTCGGCGTACTTTTACGATCAATTCTACTCAATTAAAAATATTGAAAAAAATATTGTTTCATGGATTTATTATTTCATGGATTTAGAAATAAAAAATGATACAGGATATTATTTAACATTTTTCACTGGACTGCAAGTTTATCATTTGTTTCCCACAAAAGTCAACAGTATATAAATGTTTTTGATATTCCTTGCTTACAAACCTACAAATGAATCTAGACTTACACAGTGTGTCTCTTTATTAATGTACACCTACACAGTATATCTCTTTACCAGTCTAAACTTACAAAGTAAGAATCTATACCAGTGTACACTTACAAAGTATGAATCTATACCAGTGTACACCTACACAGTAAGAATCTATACCAGTGTACACCTACACAGTATATCTCTATACCAGTGTACACATAGACAGTATGTCTCTATACCAGTGTACAATTACAAAGTAAGAATCTATACCAGTGTACACCTACATAGTATGTCTCTATACCGCTGTACACTTACACAGTATGTCTCTTTACCGGTGTACACTTACAAAGTAAGAATCTATACCAGTGTACACTTACACAGTATGTCTCTACCAGTGTACAATTACAAAGTAAGAATCTATACCAGTGTACACCTACATAGTATGTCTCTATACCAGTGTACAATTACAAAGTAAGAATCTATACCAGTGTACACCTACACAGTATGTATGTACACTTCTCTATACCAGTGTACACTTACACAGTATGTCTCTACCAGTGTACAATTCTCTATACCAGTGTACACCTACATAGTATGTCTCTATACCAGTGTACAATTACAAAGTAAGAATCTATACCAGTGTACACCTACATAGTATGTCTCTATACCAGTGTACAATTACAAAGTAAGAATCTATACCAGTGTACACCTACATAGTATGTCTCTTTACCGGTGTACACTTACAAAGTAAGAATCTATACCAGTGTACACTTACACAGTATGTCTCTACCAGTGTACAATTACAAAGTAAGAATCTATACCAGTGTACACTTACACAGTATGTCTCTTTACCGGTGTACACTTACAAAGTAAGAATCTATACCAGTGTACACCTACACAGTATGTCTCTACCAGTGTACAATTACAAAGTAAGAATCTATACCAGTGTACACTTACACAGTATGTCTCTATACCAGTGTACAATTACAAAGTAAGAATCTATACCAGTGTACACCTACATAGTATGTCTCTATACCGCTGTACACTTACACAGTATGTCTCTTTACCGGTGTACACTTACAAAGTAAGAATCTATACCAGTGTACACTTACACAGTACGTCACTATACCAGTGTAAACCCGCAGAGAATATCTCCACATCAGTGCACACCTACAAAGTAGGAATCTATACCAGTGTATATCTACAATGTAGGAATCTATATAATTGTAAACCTACATATTATGTATATACAAATGTACACATAACCAGTAGGAATCCACACCAGTGTACACCTTCATAGTAGAAATAGATATAATTGTAAAACTGCATAGTATGTCTAGGTTATGTACACCTACAGAGTAGGTATCTATACCAGAGTACACCTACAGCGTAGGAATATGTACCATATTTACGTACACAGTATGTCTAAACCAGTGAATACCTAATTATTTCCGTAATTCATCTTTGACCGAAGAAATTGGAACATGTGTGAGGTCATCCGATTGGGCAACAGGTGTTATTAAGAATTTACTCAAACATTTATTTTAAAATATGAATAACTATTTAAATAGGCGATTTCATTTGCTGTAATGAATAAGTCTATTTGCGAAAATGTATACAAATTGTTTTATGTCCGTTGAAGTTTAGAACTATAGTTTTGCATTGAGCAGTTATTTTCGCTACGTCATCGGGCAAAATTCAATGTAACATCAGGTAAAAAAGACTAAACAACACACTGTTGACATTTCGGCATTTTGAATTTCCAAACATTGTCGCAGAAGATATAGGATACATGATAAGTGTATCAATATACTAGCGGAAACGGTATTTATTATTTTAAAAGATTAATCGATGATTATTTCATGGTTTGGGTTTCTCGGTTATATCCTCATTATTGAATACATCACGATGGGTTTTTTTTTGTCCTATCACAGACGGCGTTTGTGTGAATAACGTTAAAATAGCGTTACCCTACGCCTGTGTGGCTTCAGTCGCTGCACCTATTCTCCACATTAACATTGACTTCATCAATGTGTTTATTGTCCTCTGAGGGATATTATTCCACTCCTGAACAATGGCCTGCGTGAGTTGAGCGACGTTATATGGGACGTTGACGGGCTTCCTAACCCTCCTGTCCAGCTCATCCCACAAATGCTTGATTGGGGACAAATCTTGTATGTTTGATGACAAACCGTAGCAACATGGGACCTCGCTTTGTCCTGCTGAAACGTAAGGTCACGTTGATTGATAAGAGGAAGGACGAGTGGTCTCAAGGCATGATCCTGATATGCTCCTGCTATAAGATTGTCGCGGCATTTCACTCTATTATCACTTCGAAAAGAAATGTTGTGTAGCTGATATTTGCTATTTCAGTGCTCGATTTGTAATGATTTACCAGCTCAAATTGTGCAGAAGCACGCTTTGTTAAGAAATCTGCTGAAAGCTTGCAGAGTCGAGCGGGGTCTCGGTCGGCTGAAGAACATTGTCACAGCGCACGGATGTAGCTCAATGTCAAATTTAATTATATTTCATCAACGTGTCTAAAAGTAATTTTATGAAAACCGAATTTCCGTTTCTTTTTTCGCTGGTAAATTTTAAACTACATTTTGGAACAAGACAAGAAGATAAGAGTTAGTTCGCCACTTTTATCATTCTACACCGTCACTAAAATATAGATTTGTTGTGACCCTGCTTATGTATCCTTCATGTACCTACATAATAGATTTGGACATAAGAAAATACCTTCACAAAATATAATAATTATTGTTAGAATCTTTCCTCAATATAATCAGACATATCGAAGCCGTTTATTAGTAAAAAAATCAACAGTAAACAGTTTGTAAACGAATGATTGATATAATAGATGTACATTTGATAAGCTGAGAGGTAAACTTACATTCCAAATTCCTAGATGCAAATAATTTTATTGGGGAATATTCTCTTTGTGATATAAAAATGGTAAATGTCCGCGACGAAACGTGAGAAAGTGACACTTCAGGAACACATTCTTTGTTAAGAAAAAACTTAAATATAAGAAAACTTTCCTTAACTTAATGTTATGCTTTCCTTTGTGGACAATTTTCAGTCCAGGAAAAATCTTAAGTTGGTCAGATCTAGTGTCGAAGCTACCATGCCTTATGCTTACAATACAGAAAGTAAAGGATACGATAGCCGAATACAGATGACCTTAACAACGAAACAGCTGTATGATGCAAGTGAAATCATTGATTGGCTCTACTTTATCCAAATATTATTTTATTGAATGGTGCTATTCACTTTTATTTTGCCAGAAACTCGGTGATTTTCGAGATTAGCTATGCCAGAGAGTGGATTCTGCGTTCATTATTTTTAAAAGTTGATTCCTACTTACTGTTAGAACAAAGCCTGCTCGACAACAATGGAAACCCTTAGTAGACATTACCCAAGCTTTTCAAAGACGTTATACTAGCCAATCGTGCTTCAACTTTATAATCATTTAGGTTAGAAATAATTAATAGGAATACGGACCTTTTCAAAATTCCAAATTAACAACATTTTGCTTCTGACTTGTCTGGTTGTGCCATCAAATCTTTATGCAAACTTCGTACAGCTACTTTGTGATAGCGAACTCGAGGAGTGGAATAAATGGATTCTGGAACTGGGAGAAATTCAATGAACAGTTGACCAAGCTTGGATATCAGGTTTGTTTAAATCTTTTCTGTAAGGCAATTTGATTTCTCCAATCGTTATACTATTATACCCAAGTTTTAGAGAACGCATTCATTCCGTGGTTATGGAAGTTTGCTTTTCGGTAAAAGTAAATCCTTATGAACTGTGCTGAATCGCAATCGTCCAAATGAAATAAACCGAGTTAGAAATAATCTTCGGGATCGATGAAACAGGTGATGTTTAATCTTCCACGAATCATGGGTTTATTTTCTTCACAATTTTTAGTATTGTATCTGTGTTGAAATTGAACTAAAATTTTGTAAATACGGCTTAATATTTTCTAGTAATCGTTCCTGTCACGACATGCATTGTATGAGCAGAGCACAAGTTGTTTTCCCCGTGAAGAAATGTTGATTGTGTGTTTTATGGCATGACATTTAGTCGTGATTTTTTGTTTGTTTAAGATGTCCCGATAATGACCAATATCTTTTTTACTGGTAGGTTTAAAGACCATATTAAGATGGGTTCTTCAAAACAAAAAGTTTGATTGGTCTTATTCTCAATCAGGTAATACCGTTTTATTTTCCCGAATCTTGTTTTGAGGTATTACCTCTCATTTCGATATACAATAGACTTTATCTTCATAGCATCGGGCTTTGTTTTAATGGCTGTTTTTAATCCTACAGCTTAAGAAGAGTTATTACTGTTACATATCTTCAGCTTCCTAGGCTTTTCTCTCACATCTCTTACCGATCTCTTTTCAAACATTGTATTTCATCATCATACCATAAAGTCCCCCCCCTCTTTTTCGTTATGTAATCTTAGTAAACTGTTTTTGAACAGTTTGTGTCCTCGGTTGTTTAAGAATTCTTAGTGTTAGACCAGTATATTTAAGCTTGCTAATTACGGTTGTAAATTATGCTTTATCTCATTTCTATTGCACTCGATACATCTATAATATATTTGCATTATCATTCGGTCCCATGACAATAGTGTTTGCACGCATTAGCAATGATCTTTACGGGATATGGCAGTTAGAAAGTACATGTGTATCTTCAGTTGTATTTTTACTTCGTTAAACAGTGATAATTTTCATTTAATTGCAATAACAGAAAACATATTTTCTTTTAGATCTATTTCTTTTGTCATTTTTATTAATTTTCAAACTCTTTTCAATTCGTGTCATATACACCTAAGATTCTATTTTTATCCGACCACAGGTCCTGCACCATTCTGAAAAAAAGCTCACAAAGCTAAGTATGCATTTAAACAATATAAATAAATGAATAAAGAAAGAAAATAAGTATTAATCTGGAAGTGATGTTTTAACAACAAGTATGACACCAAGATAAGCTTGGCCTATTTTTATGGAGTGCGTATGCACCAAACAGTTGTTATCCACCTAAACCTGTAGTAAGTTCTTTATCTTTTACCGAAAATCTATACGTCAATCGACACTATCGATCATTACAATGATTCCTCCTGGAAGAACGCAGATCAAAAGAGAATGACTGTGTTATTACAAAAAAATGATAACATCATAAAAAAAACATAGAAACCAACATTTGAACAAAAAATGGTTAAAGACCCGAAAAACTGGAAGTCAAATATGTACAAATCTATGCATTTGACATCTAGTATGTTTTAGCGTCGACAGAATTTGCATGTAACATCAACGATGTCAAATAATATATATACAACAATGTCGTTAATAGTATCACACTTCCGATAAAACAAGGATCCTTACAAGTCCTTACACACACAATACAAAAACATTCCATGGTATCGATATATCAAAGTGGTGCAACAAGGAACAGTTATTTCTTATCCAAAATGTATGTTTATGTTCAACGGTTTTAAACCATAAGCCTTACCTCATGACTTCTGCATTCTGGAGGGATATTGAAGATTCCATTTGGAAGCGCTCCTTCTGTGATATCAGATAGCAAGTACGTCGTTTCTCCTGGTGCTAAAAAGAATATTTAACAACAATTATATCTATATTTCACAACTATTCATATCAACATCTCACATTACATTTACATCTACATATCACATAACATTTACATCTACATATTACATAACATTTACATCTACATATCATTTACATCTACATATCACATAACATTTACATCTACATATCACATAACATTTACATCTACATATCACATAACATTTACATCTACGTATCACATAACATTTACATCTACATATCACATAACATCTACATCTACATATCACATAACATCTACATCTACATATCACATAACATCTACATCTACATATCACATAACATCTACATCTACATATCACATAACATTTACATTTACGTATCACATAACATTTACATCTACATATCACATAACATTTACATCTACATATTACATAACATTTACATCTACATATCATTTACATCTACATATCACATAACATTTACATCTACATATCACATAACATTTACATCTACATATCACATAACATTTACATCTACGTATCACATAACATTTACATCTACATATCACATAACATTTACATCTACATATCACATAACATCTACATCTACATATCACATAACATCTACATCTACATATCACATAACATCTACATCTACATATCACATAACATTTACATTTACGTATCACATAACATTTACATCTACATGTCACATTACATTTACATCTACATGCTACTGAAATCGGAGTACAGAATCATATTTTTTACCAAAGATGTAATATGTTATATTATTTACGCTGTACATACACATAAAAATGGATATAAAGATATTTCTGCAAAATATCTATATAACAGCTGACACATTCATCTATGGATTACACCATACACTGATTTAGGTAAGTAAGTGTGTACAGTAATTATACAACCATTCATACAATAATGATATTTATACATACACCCGCCGATATTGCCATACATCGACATCTGGACAATCGTGCAGGTGTCATTCGTCACTGTGAATTTTATAGTTAAGTCGCTCGTTGCCCATCTCCAGGTATCCACAGCCAGACTGTAATTAGCACTTCCCATCATTTGATGTCCAACCAGCTGAGCTTCATCTGTAACCATAAACACATAGTTTACTATTTTATTGGCAATGATCATCATTTGTCCATTCATCTGAACATCATCTGAAATGAAAAGGACATGTTTTACAGCTTTTGGTCGAAATTACAGCTAGACCTGTTTTACCTGTAATTTGTCCTGTAATACCATTTAGTAGTTAGGTATTTCTTACAGTTAGATTTTACCTGTATATATGTTGTAAGTTCATCATTATGTCTCTCATACAGCTATATTTGTCATTTACAAGGTATGTAATACTCGTCATTTACAATATCTGTAATACTATAATACTCGTCATTTACATCATCTGTAATACTGTAATACTCGTCATTTAAAATATCTGTAATACTGTAATACTCGTCATTTACATTATCTGTAATACTGTAATACTCGTCATTTACAATATCTGTAATACTGTAATACTCGTCATTTACAAGGTCTGTAATACTGTAATACTCGTCATTTAAAATATCTGTAATACTCGTCATTTACAAGGTCTGTAATACTGTAATACTCGTCATTTACAAGGTCTGTAATACTATAATACTCGTCATTTACAATATCTGTAATACTATGATACTCGTCATTTACAACATCTGTAATACTGTAATACTCGTCATTTACAAGGTCTGTAATACTATAATACTTGTCATTTACAAGGTCTGTAATACTGTAATACTCGTCATTTACAACATCTGTATTACTGTAATACTCGTCATTTACAATATCTGTAATACTGTAATACTCGTCATTTACAAGGTCTGTAATACTGTAATACTCGTCATTTACAATATCTGTAATACTGTAATACTCGTCATTTACAAGGTCTGTAATACTGTAATACTCGTCATTTACATTATCTGTAATACTTTAATACTCGTCATTTACATTATCTGTAATACTGTAATACTCGTCATTTACAAGGTCTGTAATACTATAATACTCGTCATTTACAATATCTGTAATACTATAATACTTGTCATTTACAATATCTGTAATACTGTAATACTCGTCATTTACAATATCTGTAATACTGTTATACTCGTCATTTACAAGGTCTGTAATACTGTAATACTCGTCATTTACAATGTCTGTAATACTATAATACTTGTCATTTACAATATCTGTAATACTATAATACTTGTCATTTACAACATCTGTATTACTGTAATACTCGTCATTTACAATATCTGTAATACTGTTATACTCGTCATTTACAATATCTGTAATACTGTAATACTCGTCATTTACAAGGTCTGTAATACTATAATACTTGTCATTAACAATATCTGTAATACTATAATACTTGTCATTTACAACATCTGTAATACTGTAATACTCGTCATTTACAATATCTGTATTACTGTAATACTCGTCATTTACAATATCTGTAATACTGTAATACTCGTCATTTACAATATCTGTAATACTATAATACTTGTCATTTACAGGGCCATTCATACTGTAATACTTTTCGTGTACAAGGTCAGTCACATTTTAATACTTGCCGTGTCCAAGGTCTTTCATACTGTTATACTTTTAATCATCAAGTTGTGACAAAGAATGCTTATTGCACTCTAGAAAGTTAGAAATAATGTAGCACTTACCAGGAACACACGGGCTCTGTGCCTGCTGCGTTGTGTTTTCCATTGTGCAATGACCATCATACAAATTATACGATATATTCTGTGGGAGACAAACAATGATAAATTCTTATTTGATTAATAGTAAAAGATAACTGCACAGGGACGTAACACGATGTACAGACCTACGTTTCATACATATGTATCATAGTGACATGGTGCGCAAATCCTAAGTAGGGGAAACTAAAACTGTTTTATTTGATAATGTATTTAATACCCGAAGTCCGTAGATCTAAGTAACACATGTTACATTTAAGAAAACTATTTTACATTTTCAATGAGTGCTTGATGAACCAATTGACCAAGTTATGGTCTTACGAATTTGGAATTCAGGCACATACATCAAACACTTGTGTAACCTCTGTATATACATCACGTATAAACAAGCCGAATTCACTAATAGGTCGATGGGAAATGTCGTATATAGATGTACCCGTAAAGTGTAAACCATCTGATGCTCATTGTTAATATACATATCTTAAATAAATAGTGTTCTCCCTATTCTAACTTGTTTGTTCTTGAATGTTTATATCATCCACTTGATAAATAGCTCTAAAAGTATCAAATATTCTTTTTAACATTTATGAAATATATAAAATTGTCTCAAGGCACTACAGTGTTACCAAAACAAATTTCATATAAGCCTCGTTTTCGTAGAATTTTGTCAATGTAGTCATCAGGATAGATAGAAATTATTTTCGGACCTTCAAAAAAGTAGAATTATAAATCAACTTACTTTACTTAGGTCTAATAGAGAAATCTGCTCTTTCCCAGCAATTTCCATTTGTGTTCTGGCCATCTTTCCATTGTAGTCATAAAACAAACGGAGATCATACTGAAAAAATAAAGTTTTACTATTTGGTTGAAACGTCCATTTTAAAATGTGTGTGAGTAAATTATCTGATGAAAATTCCATGTTTCAAAACTGTCCAAAGTAAATCAAATCAATTTTTACATATCAATATTGGTTGTTGCCTGTCAGAAGGTGTACGCAAGTCCAACTGTTTACAAGAATAAATGACAAATAACAGCGGGTTATATAAGTGGTATGAACGGTCTTATCTTATGCAATGTACACATACCCGGTAATGTTACATTCTTCCCCACTGGTAATGTCATATTCTTCCCTACTGGTAATGTCAAATTCTTCCCCACTGGTAATGTCACATTCTTCCCTACTGGTAGTGTCAAATTCGTCCCCACTGGTAATGTTACATTCTTCCCCACTGGTAATGTCACATTCTTCCCTACTGGTAATGTCACATTCTTCCCCACTGGTAATGTCACATCCTTCCCCGCTGGTAATGTCATATTTTCCCTTGTAAGAGCGTCACCCTACACCCGACTTTTAACATCACATATCATTTAGTGTCTTGTCTCTTTACACATCATGTCGGCATCCCAGTGTATATCTGAGTTTCCTCCCGTGTAATATAGCTTTCTGGCACACACATAGCTCTTTGTATCCCAACATATACAATCCTATGGTTTTCTTTTTGTTCCTTGGACAATACAGGTTTACGCCACATACAATCTCCCATCAATTTTTCCCTCACGCGCAAGTTTTTGAAGACTTTAACAGTCCGTCAAATAACAATGCACTACTCAGAGACGATCACAACTGGCTGTGAAACGTAAACAGAGTTATTTCCCTTTTTATTTATTTACCATTAATTTTTTTCTTAACAACAACGAACAAAATTTGAAGACTTCACATTAAACTTTATAATCCAAACGTGAAACATGGATTTTCGGCTTGTATGATACATCCCCTACTGAAACACTGTACCGGTAAATCACTAATTATTCTTAAACGTGGTTCTGTTGATGTAAGGTAGTATTAGTGTAGATATTGCTGAAAAGGTTATGAGCAAAACAAACCTGAAATTAAGGAATAATTAATGGGAGTTGATCTTGTCTATCTTAGAACAGTTTGTCATAAAAACGCCTTACTTTGGATATGTAATTTAATTTGACAGTTATCTGATTACTAAAACATGAGTTATAGTAAGTTTTTCAATATATATCTAACAACATTCAGTATGAGATTTAATTTCATGTCAATGAGATAATGAGTATAGTGTTTGATAAGGTTTTTTTCTGAAAAAAAAAGAAAGTCTTATTAATGTCCGTTTATATGACGCAGTGACCCAGACAACTTACCTCAAATAAATTTGGGACACCGTTTGCGGGAAGAGTTGTTCCAACTACATACATAGTGGCGGAGAACTTGGCAGGGCCGCAGCATTTTGCCGTCAAAGCGGCAGGCACAAACAGAATGGCGAGAAGGTACAACATTATCTATGTGGTCTCTGTTCCTACAATGGCGCGTGGACTGGAGATACGAGGGTTAAATATAAGTAGACCTTCATTCTGTATTCATAGTCCTATTTCAACAGTCATCAGATACACACATGTGCAATTCCCATCAACAAGAAGTTCAACGTAGGTGTCAAAATGGTATATTTCGAAATTCAAAACAGTGACAATCATTTCACAACTTATTGTTTCAAAGTCATTAAATCTTTAGATGAACTTAGTAGAAAAGAAAAAAAAGTATGGTATGTTAGTTTGAATCATGAGAACACGATTCATTAGACCTTTTTATGAAGAGTTCTAATTCAGGTTTCTGTTTTATCAGTCGTGATAGATTGCGCCCCGTCCATTTGTATATCATTATGCAGTATAATTTATAATAATTTCGGTAATTGACAGCTTGTTTACGAAATATGTCCGTATCTTGTGTAAAATTGTTTTGTTTGATTTTATTCTGATGAACGTCCTAATAACATATAAAGTCATATAAGTACGGATTATGGATATTAATGAGTGGAGTGTGTAAGTGTTTAAGTGCTTGTGTACTTTGCAGGCTGCAATATGTTCGTGTTAGCATTCTCCATATCCGGGGTGAGAAACGGATAACGTGTGTACACGATATATCCGTACCTCGGCATGAAACAGGTATATTTATACAAAATATATCGGTACCTCGGGTAAGAAACGGATGGTATGTTTAAGAAATGCATTCGTACAACGGGTAAGAAACAGTAGTATAATTACAAGTACAAAATGTATCGCGACTTTCGATAGAACACAGATAAAATGTTTACAAATTTCATCCGTACTTCAAAAAAAAAAAAAAAAAAATACATTGGTACCTTAGGTAAGAAATGGATGATTATGGTATATATACCATCAATGACCTGATTAAAAATTCTGATCATTTGACATTTTTCTCCTTTGATGAGTTTCTTCATAAATTTTTAATCAATGCCAACTATTTACAGTATTATGGCTTGATTACAGCCGTCACGTGTTTCTTGAGAAAACATGACTTCCATCCATTAGGACTATTTCAGCCTTTTATACCACTTCTATGGGAAACTTTTTATAAAAGTCAAAAAGGTGCCAAAGACTTCTACAATGCTATTATTAAACCAGCTCCAACCTTTTTATGTACACTATGTAATATGGAAAGAGAAACTATTGTTCACTGTCTATGGGAGTGTATAGAGGTACAGAATCTATTGGAGAGATTTGAATCTCTTCTTGATATTCTTCTGATTCCTTTTTGGATAAACAAAGAAACATATTTATTTGGAATAATCCATCCTAATGCTAACATTGTAGATAACGAAATTTAATTCTCATTAAACACTATGTTTATATGTCAAGATGTCTACAAAAATCTCTTAATTTAAATGCTCTTATAAATAAGATTAAGGATCATTTCCATGTTCGAAAGTACAACATTTCCAGCAAAAACACTATTATGGAAACAAATTTTGAGAATAATTGGAAAAAATGGATGCCCATTTTCGAACTATAGTATGTATGCTAACAAGTCTGTTCCCAATGGCCATGACCTTGACATTACCAAACTGACTTTAAATCAATTGAAAATTAGTGCTATTTTTATTTAATAATGATTATAACCCTCCCAATTCTCTCTCTTTCCCTCTCTCGCTCTCTCTCTCTCTTACTCCTCTCTCCCTTTCTCTTTTTTTGTTTAGGATGTATAAATATTTTTTATATATATATATATAAATGTATTCATGAGTGAGTATGTGTGTGTGAGAAAATATCTTTGAAAAGTGTAAGTGATATGATATTGTATGTGTGTGTGTGTGAGAATTTTGTTAAGTACATCTAAGTTTGCTATATGAGTGTAAGTGGGTGTGAATGTTGATGAATGAGTTTGTGTGCAGTAAGTAGTAGATGCATGTGCATGATGATAAAGATGATGGTGATGATGATGATGCTGCATGTATATATGTAAGACATATTCAAGTAAGAGCACACAAATGTGAGAGTGTGGGTGTATGTTTTTGTGTGGTTTCTCTTGTATATTTTGTATTGTGTAATATGTAAAAACTTATCAAAAATAAAAGAATTACAAAAAAAAAAAAAAAAAAAAAAAAAATGGATGATAAATTTACATGATATATTCGTACCTTTGTTGAATTGCGTCCCTTTTAGAGTACAATTTCAATTTGTGTGAGAAGCATCTCCATTACTTAAACATGAAGAATACCTGTTTCGTACTCTCTTGATCTATCTTAAAACTATTTCTCTGTCTTTGTGCTCAATTAATGTTATATATAGAATGATCTCCCTTGTGTAGTAAACCCTAATCTGTGTAAAGATACTCTCCCCAGCCAAAATGATCTAGTTCAAGATTTTCTCTCTTCACTATACACAGTATTAATTTTGGTAAGAACATTTGATTTAACGTATCGGTTATTACAAGAGAACACACTGAGGAACACATGTAGAAGGAACACGTCACAAGTAGTTAAAAACGCTACTGATATTGTGTGAAGAATTTTATCACGTGATATGTCATCAAGGTTTTAAAGTACAAAGTTCATCATTGTTGTTCCTCCACAATTGTCTGTGCTTGTAAAATGAGTCACTACGATTAAACTTTTGACACAAACCTACCTTATCGATGTGAACTTGACACACGCCTACTGACGTGTGTTTCATTTAAAGACACGGATACTGAAGAACACGGTCCTACTTTCAGGTTAAACGGACACTTTTCCACAATGCTAGTGTTACTTTTGCTGTGTTGCATTCCTTTAGCCCTAGCTGAACCTATAACGGCAGGATGCTGCTTCCCCAGACAGTGGACAGCGGTAGTAATGGAGAACGGAGGGATAAAACTGCCAACTGGTGGTCAAGAAATTGACGTAAGTTAACCGACTCAAATTTAATTCCTTTTATCTTTTTATTTAAAATTTTAAAGCATTTGTGATAATACAAAGACAAAGCTAAAAACAGATCAATTATGAAGGAAGATGAAGCGATGTGTATGAAGTTATCCGTTATTGGAATTGTAGGTTATCTCGTTATCAGGACTAAACACTATATACGGAACTTTCAATTTCAACTTTGTATTTAATACAGATAATGCATTTTTATCGCAAAAACCGAAATAAACGGTGGTATTAAGGTTGACTTCTTTCATTGTAATAAAAAAACACATTCCGAGGTCAGTAATCTCTCGAACTTAGTCAACAACCATCCATGCATGTTTGTAGGGATATCTCAAAGATTTAGATGTTGTTTTTAATCATTACAAATACTTAATTTTTCTTTTAATTCATACTACACCAAAGTCATTTAATCCCCAAGAGTAAGCGACAAGACGCCAACATCCCATAGACAACACCTGTTTCTTTATATGGACCCGGGGTTTATGATTTATTAGTAGAAGCTGTTCAGACTTTAGGAATGACCATATTATAATATGTAGAGATTTTACCCTAGTTTTAGAACCATCTTTACACAATGATGATAAATATGTCAATAATACTACAGCAAAGTATTGGAAATCAAGACAAAAGCCTTATTGTTAGGGAACATCATCAAGATACTAGATATCTGGCAGTAAATCCTGTAAAACAAGCACGATTGGACTTTTTTTTTCTAATTTCAGAATCTCTATTATCTGATGTAAACTAGTCCAGAATCGAATTTAGTTACAGATCTGACCATTCTATTCCAACCATATCTTTGAATCTGAATGAATCTTAAAAAGACATGGTCTTTGGAAATTTAACAATTTTTTACTATTTTAATCTTAATACCTGGATATTGTTAAATCATGAAAATTGAGAACATACAGCTGCAATTTTCTTTACCTGTATATAATTTTGACTCTGCTAAAAGTGTTCCAGACAGTGACATAATTTTTTATGAACTATCAGTTATTGAGAACATACAGCTGCAATTTTCTTTACCTGTATATAATTTTGACTCTGCTAAAAGTGTTCCAGACAGTGACATCATTTTTTATGAACTATCGCTTATTCTTGGAAATATTATTAATGGAAATAAAGGGTAGGTATATATATTATCCATCTTTCAGGGAGAAAACCCGAGGTAATTTACGACAACATAATCCATAGAGTTATAAGAGGCAGAAACAACTCCAGACCAGGGGCAACTGGGGGGGGGGTTAAGAAAAATTTGGAGTCCATTCTTTTGAAAAACAACAGGTATTTTGATTAGATCTAGGGCACAATGGACTGAGGAAAGGGAAAACATACTTCGTATATTCTGAATCTAGAAAACAGAAACCTAACGTCTAAAGTTATACCTAACACTCTTTAAGAAAATAGAGATGATATAACTAAGCAAGAGGGTGTTTTCACTGAAGTAAGATGATTCTATGACAACTTATAAATTCAGGGAAGTTGATAATGTTGATCTAGAAGTACATCTAAATATCTACAATGTCCCAAAGTTAAGTAATATTGAATATGAGAGCTTAGAGGGTAGGATAGCATTTGAAGAAACAGGAAAAACACTTAAAGGTATGAAAAAAATGAAAGCCCGAAATTCAATGGTTTTACATTTGAATTTTCAAAGTTTTTGGAAATTCTTGGAAATTTTGTTGCACGCTTTTTAAATCAAGTTTTTTTCACTGGGTCAGTGTTCAATATATTCAAAGACATCGTATAATTGTTTGTATACCTTAGAGAGATAAGCCACGCCATTTCCTGTAAACTGAAGGCCAATCATACAATTAAATATCATGTAATTGGGGTAATAGCATATAGAGTTAAAACAGTTTTAGGTAATGTTATTAATGAATATCAAACAGGTGTCTTATCTCTTAGGTGTATTGGTGAAAACACACGCACAGGGTATGGTGTAATGCAATGTGTTGAAGAACAAAATATCCCAGGCCTGCTGATGTTAAAAAGAATTTGAAAAGGCGTTGGACTCGGTTTCATAGAGTTTCACAGATAAAAGTTTAGAAGATTTTAACTTTGGTGAGGATGTATGAAACTGGGTGAAAACATTTAACATAGTGTGTACGTTTTAAGCAACAATATAGTAATATATCTGAGCTTATTAATATTGAAAGAAGCTGTCGTCAAGGAGATTCAAAAGCCCCTTATATTTTTATATTATGTGCAGAAGTTCTAGCTGCTAAAATTAGAAATAACAACCTTATCAAAAGCGTTGACATTGATAATGTTCCAATTTTAAATGTGCAATATGCAAACGACACTGGATGGGTCAGAGAAGTCACTTCGTGAGTCTATTTTAGAGGTGAATAATTATGCAATTTCAGGAGACCAGTATGCGTAGCTTTCGGGCTTTTTATAAATACAGCCTAAAAGTACGTCACTTACAGACCTGCTTTTTATTCACGTTTTTCAAAAATAATTCAACTCCTTGAACGTATTCAGAGTCAGTACGTGTAGAACAAAATTTCAAATACGGATATAACTAACTTTTGATAATTACAACGCCAGTAGATTTTTTCTTAAAATTTGAACGGGTTTTCATGAAATACGAGTATCCTTGTGGTATCTTTAAAGGTTATTAATGCTTCAGTGTTCGCGTTTCTATGGTGTCCAATATCAGGACCTTTCGTAGCACTTCCCCTAAGAACGAGACCAGTTGTTCCAGGCGGAGCAGTGTTATGCGACTGGTCCTGTTTGGGAGTGTTTGGGATGGCGGGCGAGTAGGTGGACGTTTTGACGACTTTGTGGGTAACGGTGTAATAAAGAGCTGCTTGTCGATTTAGAACTCATCAGCTTGCAGTGTAGGCTTTTAACCGTATGTCGTTTGGCCTCCTTCATGATAGGGGTGCTTTCTTTCCACATGATTGTGCAGAGTGTGTTGGAGAGTTCCGTAGTTTCTCACACAAGTCCGAAAACTTTTTTGTCACTTCGCGTAGATCAAAGTGTTGTCGCCATAAAATCAATGATATTTCCAAATATAGGTGAATTAAAAATGAAGATGAAAAGCGAAAGTATAAATATAAACACAGCGGTTGGCAATTATTTACTCACCATTATTTATCCGTGATATAATCCATAACGTGAAAGTCACATTAAAGTGTACCCTGAGGAAATATAGAATTGTACAGTATTATCATTTATGATTCAAAATAAAAAAAGGTTGAAAACCGCATCCGGAGATCCCACTTCCGATATTGACGTGTAAAGTGTATGATTTTCACATTTCCATCAATGTAATCATTTTCCCTGCGATAAAACGTTTGTTTTCAAAACTATTTTAAAAAATCAACAACAAATATGTATATATATATATGAATTTCTTATTTGGCACAAATACGTTTTTCAATAGTCTTAAAATGGCGTTGCCCGTTTACAGAGCAGATTGGATTGCCTGCCTTGATATTTTTACCCTCCGGCAGACTTTAACTCTTTTGGAAAATACAACGACGGGTCATCGAATACAGTCTAACGGAGAAAAGTTGTAACTAAACAGGTTATCCTGCTGATGTACAGAGGTGACAAGTAGGGTACAGTATTGCACCCTGGGAGAGATTGATCAAGACAGTGACTCGTCCCAAGCATATCCTTAGATTGTGAAACGAAGGGAAATAACTCTGGTTTATCTTAATCTACTGCTTTCGGAATTTGCTGGTACACTAAAAAAGTCTTATCTCTTTCAGTACCTCACAAATCTGTACGCGGACTTTGACAAAGGAAAACTGCGGATGGACCGAAATGGTTTTCAAGGCGGTCAGCCAGTGCAGCAGACGCTGTTTATGGACTATCATACGGTAAGGCATATACGTTACGGAAACGATCTTTGAATGTAGACGTGTTTCAGTCCAGTGCAACAAGGAACACTTTGGATTTCGACAAAATTAAATCTCTATCGGGATTATCTGAGAGCTAAAATAATTTTTAAGACAACGTATAAGTGCTATTTCATTATCAAATTGTGTGTGTGCTGTAGATGTATGAAAGTATAGTGGTCAAAATTTCTAAAATCTCACTTTTGTTTTGTTGATGGTTTTTAAAAAGTGCACTTCGTTTACTGAGACAGGCGTTAGGGTATGTGTTATATGACATATACAGGATATTTAACTGTTTACTTAAGTAAGAGCAAAATGTTTATCAAGTGTGTCTAATATTTTGATATCTCTACGCGTGCGATCGTGTGTGAAAGATTAACAAAATATTAATAAGACGCACAAGTGAAATATATATGTTTTTTACTAGAGACACCATCTCATATTCTATTTATTACATATTTTACAAGCAAAACAGCCAAATTATTAAGTACAGATACTGAAGGACGAAGCTGTGACTATGCTTTTCGTGGACACTACTCGCTCGTTTTAACTTCTCAGTACGCAACTGACTGTAATCTTTATTTTCCTTAAATCATTAGAAATACATAAACACGAAAAATATATGTCCATGTCAATTTATTTTTACGTAACATTAAAAATGTTACTTATTTATGTCACTACTAGACATTATTTCATGTAAAACGTTCAGAGAGTTTAACCTATGACAAGTTACTACGCGGTTGAAAATACGGACGCAACCTAGCTGTCGATGACACGAACCCTTCTGAAATGTCTTTATCCACATTCAAGACGTTAGGTTGGGTATTGGGTTGACCAATGATAAGGTCATTTGAGTTGAAATGCTTGCTGACTTCTAAGGAAATGAAATTTAATTATGAAAATAAAGGTCATGTCATTAGTAAACAACCCTTTCAGGTTTCTTTTTTTTTTTAGTCTTTTGTTTGTTTTTGTTTTTTGTTTTCATTTGTACCAGATTTTATGATTTGTCAATTTTATCAGATTATTTGTGTTCTCTTTTTCATTGTTGTTTGTTTACAAAGTTGTTCTCTTTTACTTGTTAAAACAACACATCTATCAACGTGATATTTCTCTATGTTTCATTGGCAAAAATGTCATAAACATTCTTCGTTATTTTCGATGCGACTTTTATTCTAGCAAATTTTCATTTTCACAAAAAAGTGAATGCAATATACTGGAATAATAGGAAAAAAGAAATGTGAAAATGCTGACACTTTACTCGACATTACGCGCCCAAAACTGTAAAGCACCTGCAAATGTAATTTTTGAAAAATTACTTAAATTCTAGAATTGATATGTAAAGAACATGGTTTGCATTGATAGAATAATATTCGGAGAATTTTTCTCATAATCATCAAAGAGAAGGTCATTGTGCTTTAATTTGGGTAATTTCCACCAAAATTTCAAGAATCTGAAAAACTTAAATACATATTTTTTTCATCCTAAAAATAGACAGAAGTGATTCACCGAGTTTGAATTCACAGATTTTCTAATCTGTTAATTGAGTTGATAATTTATGTGAATATTGTTGAATTCCACCCAATGTCGTCAGAGTTATACTCAAGAGACGTACCCTAGAATTATCAAAATGACGTCTCTCTTCCGGTCAAAATAACTTTCATAATTCTCAAGGATGTATGAAAGTCGTGTTTGACACGAAAAAACCGATACAGAATAAATACGTTTTATTTTTTCAAATTTCAAAATCTTTTTTTCTTTTTCAAACCCTATTTTCTTTTTTTCTATCTTACGTTTTGTTGTTGCAGCACATGTTGTACTTTGCTGAATCGACGACTTGTCTGCCTGCCAACTTTTCCGCTACAGTTCCCGAAACGTGCCTTTCACGTAAGCTAATAATTTATTGTAAGGGTAACGGAAAGGACGAAGATTATCAAACAAAATAAACGAACAATGTTTTATTTTTTTTCAATGAAATGAACATGTTTTGAATAATCAGCGTGACTGGTTTCATTTAACAGTTTCACACTGTTTCTCACGCACCATAAAGAGCGAAATAGTGTCGTCTAATTCGATTAAAAGGCGTTTTGTTGTCACAAAAAAGCGAACAGGTTGCATGGCCTTTCTGAAGCAAAGTCCTAACTTACATAACATCATTATGCATTTGCGTACGTCTTTATCAAATAAACAGATTAGTGACGAGAGAGAGGAAGGTGCACTGTAGACTTCTGGGATAAAGGTTACACCAAAAAAGGTTGCACAACAGCTGCCACCTTTTTCGGTGCAACTTTACTCCATCTCATGGAATTACACCACGGGTGTAAACTCACGACATTGGTGTAAAGTTACACATAGAAAGGAGGCAGCTGTGGTGCCACCTTTTCTTGGTGTAACCTTCTTCTAAGTACAAGTGTTACTTTTGTGCTTTATCAGTGTTACCTTCATCCTTTATCAGTGTTACCTTCATCCTTTATCAGTGTTACCTTCATCCTTTATCAGTGTTACCTTCATCCTTTATCAGTGCTACCTTCATCCTTTATCAGTGTTACATTCATCCTTTATCAGTGTTACCTTCATCCTTTATCAGTGCTACCTTCATCCTTTATCAGTGCTACCTTCATCCTTTATCAGTGCTACCTTCATCCTTTATCAGTGCTACCTTCATCCTTTATCAGTGTTACCTTCATCCTTTATCAGTGTTACATTCATCCTTTATCAGTGCTACCTTCATCCTTTATCAGTGTTACATTCATCCTTTATCAGTGTTACATTCATCCTTTATCAGTGTTACCTTCATCTTTTATCAGTGTTACCTTCATCCTTAACCGGTGTTACCTTCATCCTTTATCAGCGTTACTTAAACACCAACTAGAGTAACCTTAATTTGTAATAAGTGTAAGCTTCATGCTTCATCAATTATTTTTATTTCGGGTCATCTCTATTTGGGATATGCATGTTTGCTGTGGTAATTTTTTGCTCTTGTGTGTGAATGAGTACTACAGTATTCAGGTAAAAGATAAATATGGAAAAAGTTAACAGCCGCAAATAGAGCGAAATTAAATCCTCTGTGAATATTACCAACTACATAATATATCAAAACCTCTTCCATCTAAACACAACAAAATTGTAATAAGTCATCTCTCTCAAATCCCTCTGGTCTTTATTTCTAGGGTGCAAAACAGTAGATAACCAATCTTTTTACATTGTTCAGTAATAACATAAGGTATCAGTAATATTTTCCATGTACATGTACAGCAATGAGACACATAGAAAAAAGCGGAACTTACAAAGATCTTGTATCACTAGATTCTGGACATACCTGTATCGTCTATCGACTTGGGAAGTCAAAACTCGCGTAAAGTGCGCGGTTTTTCAGCTTCATTTTCACAAGCGCTTTAAAAGCATCTGAGAGACCCGGTTTTTGCAGCTAAAGACCTGTTTATTAAGCGTTCAGAACGATTCCTTTAAACATGCATCTATGTACTGAAAGCATATGGCTTAACTGATGATGGTGACTATTGCAAATACAAATTTTGCATTTTATTGTAATTGTCCATTATATTCGACAACAAACCATTAGGCATGTCTACATTTCATAAACCCGGGTTTAACAGGCAAAATCAGATGGCATTCAACGTGAGGCTACGTATAATGTACCCAAAATGGAACGCTACCCAATATTTTATCTTGCAATACGGAGGGCCACAACGTTGTCCGACGAAAATAGGCCTTCATTAAAAGTTAGCTGCAGTGTGCTCTTCGTGTGGGAATAACTAACATGTTTAAGTGAGGATTCGATTTTGTGTCCGAGTGTCCCTCACAGTGTAAAGTTACACCAGAGACATCTCTGCTTACGCTTTCATTGAATATGTTGTTAAGTAATCACTCCTTACGGTGTTAGGTAACACATCTAAATGTGATTTGTTGTAAAGGCTTAACATGTCAAGTAACACTTCTCAGAGACGATTTTGTGTAATGACAGTCCCGCGCGGCGGTAAGATAACACCTCTCGGTGACGATTTGGTGTAACGGTGTAAGGTGACAGGTTTCAGTACTGATTTTGTGTAAAGTCATTTCCTCACAGTGTGAGGTAACACTTTTATGTGAGAATCTGGTGTAAAGTCACTCTAGTACGGTGTAAAGTAACACTTTTCAGCGAGAATTTGGTGTAATACTGCACCTGTGCGGTGTAGGATGAAAAAAAAATGTACTATTTTGTGTAAAGTCACATCTTTCTGTGTAAAGTAACACTTTTAGGTGAGATTATGGTGTAAAGTCACTCTCTTACGGTGAAAAGTAACACTTTTCGGTGAGAATCTGGTGTACAGTTACTCTCTTACGGTGTAAGATAACGCATTTACACCGATTTAAGATTGAAGTAACACCAAATGTCGGTATACTATACACTTTTCTTTGTTGTGATTAACTTTACATCAGAAATGGTGTAACCATAAATTTTACACCAAAATAGGAGTGAATTTACACGTTAAAACACCATATATGGATGAACGTAACACTAAAAGTTTACAGTGTGGGGGCGTTGTTTATATATATATATATAATTTATGCAGTTTCGTGTAAATCAGTCTCTCTTAAACAGACAACACAAGTGTAAGTTACACTGTGCACATTTTACGTGTTATATATTTTGTTGCAGATGGAAGTTACTCTTATAAAGGTAGACACGTCATCGGATCCGGGGGTGACAATATTGTCAGTGATGCTTGGACGACAACGGTAAATGGAAACATTACAATAACCTTCTACGTGACGGAAGACTGTGAACCTCTGATACAGATATACACGGATCTGGTGTCCCCGTGTAAGGCTTTAATTATCATTGCAAACGTATTTTATGTTTATTTGCCTGAAAAGCTATGACATTCAAACCAGATATGGTTGCCAAATCAAGTTCACTCATAGTATTGACTTGGTTTTTTAACTTGCATTTCTATTGTTGCCTGACCACATGGTCCTAATGGTGGATTTAAATGTTTTCGTTAGTTTTGTGTCTGTAAAATTTAAAATGGAAGGAAACAAAGTCATATGTTAATAAAGAAAAACAGTAAATTTAGGAATTAACTCTCCTTTTACAATTGAACCAATGGCAAATAGAGAAAGTAGCACTAAAGCGACAAATATCTTCTGAATAACAACTAACGAGAAAACTTTTTTCTGCTGTAGATCCAACTCAAACAATTTTGACATACACTAGCTTCAAGGCAGGGGTCGAGGCTGACAAACTCACACGACCTTCAGCGTGTCAAACGTAAAGGTAAGTCATCCCTGGTTATCAGTCTAACGTAAGTCACAATAAAAGATAGGCCATTCTTACAATCAATCTAATTTGTGACTGTAGGGTGGTGAGCAATCCCTGTCACTATTCTAACTATGGTCAGTAAAAAGGATGTTATCTTTTACAATCTGTCTATTGTGATTGTAGCATGACCTCCAATTTTGTGACCAACACATAGGCCATCTTTACGATCTGTTTAGTTCATGACTGTAGAATACCTCCAAGTTTGTGACCAATATATATGCATATATGTATATAATCACATAAAATCAACAATGACAGGTTTATTTTTTTTAGTTGAATGCATATTAATCATAAAAACAGATTTTAACGTCCGCTTCAAAAAAAGTGTACCTAAAGTCAGCTACAGAGATATTATTCGTGTTAGGCGGCTGGAATACGAGTTTAAGCATATACGTGCGCATTCCTTAGCTCAACAAGTGTCATGATTGATGGTAAGGTACAAGGTATTAATTAATGTCATCTTCTCTGTAATTATAAGTGTATGCAAGCTGCATGTGTTTTATAATTCTAATTCACTTTAAAAATAATCCTCCCATTTATTTTTTAATTTTGACTCAATCGCAGCTAATACACGTGCACTAGATTTTAAGGTTGATCGCTGATAAACATTTTCTATTTTTTCCAGGTTGTACTTCAGGTGTGTTATATGTTTTCGTTGAAATAAATAATTTCAAAATCACTATGTGTACCTTTATCTATTGCTAACTTTATAAAACGACGGCAGAATAAATGAAGGAAAAGTGTATAATTACAAGGAGAATTTAAAGGTACAGATCTAATTTCGTCTTTCCATTAAGTGATTCGGAGTATTGACAACGAAGCAGTATACATTGAATGACATTTTTCATTGTATTTTTGGCATTAATACAAGTATGACAAGAGTCCCTGTATCTATAGTCTTGATTCTAAATTGCAGTTGCCTGTCAATATATATTTATATAGCTCCAGGAAGTCAAATGATTACAGAATCACGTCAAGACATTTGCAGATGTCATCACGCAGATTACAGAAGGTACCGTAGCAGGAATGTCCCTCCATCCATCTGGTATTGTAATATCCCACAAGGTTGTGTTTCTCTATGTCGGATGCCATATCATGCCTTTCTAAAATTCCTTGGCGCTTTCGTGACAAGAACACATACTAAGGTTCAGAACATGTTTACGACGTGATTGGTACAAGTGATTCTTAACTGCAGAGCAGCTTTACCTGAGGACACACAAGACTCATCATATCCTTGTCCACAGGCCTTGTTATAGCAACTTTCAGGAATGGCCTTTACTATGCTCTTTCTTGTTGCTGTGATTATTTATACAATGTCAATTTCAGTCAACATTCACTTGCAAATCGACATAATTCCTTACTTGGTTTCCGGAGGAGCCGATAACCTCATCCGTAATAATGGAGAAGAACGATCAAGGCTCCTTTGGTGGTCCAATGATTACTGATCGTATGCATTATCAACCAACACCAGGAACCTCACTCTGAATGTTTTTAGAGGTGTGTTGAACATTTCGTTCTGGTCCAAATGGTCTTTCAGGTCAATTATCTTTCGTGAGCATCAGATAAAATTGTCTTAAAATTCCCACTGTGTGAAGATGTCGACGTATTGTCATGGAGATAGGGTTCGGACCGTTACATGATTCAGTGATAAACAATAGTCTGACACGATTGATGTTTTTCGGGAAGTATCTTGCTACTCTTTGTCGTTCTATAGTAGTTACCTCCCTTCCAGCGTCAACCTCAGTCATTTTATCGAATCTGCTTCTATTCCAAAAAGTTCTCAAAATTTGATTAAAATAAACGGGGAATGAAAACTGTACCGCAAGGTTATATCTACGTAACAGTCAATGTAAACCGTACCGGGGGTTGATATCTACGTAACAGTCAATCTGTAAACCGTACCGGGGGTTGATATCTACGTAACCGGGGTTGATATCTACGTAACAGTCAATCTGTAAACCGTACCGGGGTTGATATCTACGTAACAGTCAATCTGTAAACCATACCGGGGTTGATATCTATATAACAGTCAATCTGTAAACCGTACCGGGGTTGATATATACGTAACAGTCAATCTGTAAACCGTACCGGGGTTGATATCTACGTAACAGTCAATCTGTAAACCGTACCGGGGTTTATATATACGTAACAGTCAATCTGTAAACCGTACCGGGGGTTGATATCTACGTAACAGTCAATCTGTAAACCGTACCGGGGGTTGATATCTACGTAACAGTCAATCTGTAAACCGTACCGGGGTTTGATATCTACGTAACAGTCAATCTGTAAACCGTACCGGGGTTTGATATCTACGTAACAGTCAATCTGTAAACCGTACCGGGGGTTGATATCTACGTAACAGTCAATCTGTAAACCGTACCGGGGTTTGATATCTACGTAACAGTCAATCTGTAAACCGTACCGGGGTTGATATCTACGTAACAGTCAATCTGTAAACCGTACCGGGGTTGATATATACGTAACAGTCAATCTGTAAACCGTACCGGGGGTTGATATCTACGTAACAGTCAATCTGTAAACCGTACCGGGGTTTGATATCTACGTAACAGTCAATCTGTAAACCGTACCGGGGTTTGATATCTACGTAACAGTCAATCTGTAAACCGTACCGGGGTTTGATATCTACGTAACAGTCAATCTGTAAACCGTACTGGGGTTGATATCTACGTAACAGTCAATCTGTAAACCGTACCGTGGGTTGATATCTACATAACAGTCAATCTGTAAACCGTACCGTGGGTTGATATCTACGTAACAGTCAATCTGTTAACCGTACCGGGGGTTGATATCTACGTAACAGTCAATCTGTAAACCGTACCGGGGTTTGATATCTACGTAACAGTCAATCTGTAAACCATACCGGGGTTGATATATACGTAACAGTCAATCTGTAAACCATACCGGGGTTGATATCTACGTAACAGTCAATCTGTAAACCGTACCGGGGTTTGATATCTACGTAACAGTCAATCTGTAAACCATACCGGGGTTGATATATACGTAACAGTCAATCTGTAAACCATACCGGTGTTGATATATACGTAACAGTCAATCTGTAAACCGTACCGGGGTTGATATATACGTAACAGTCAATCTGTAAACCATACCGGTGTTGATATATACGTAACAATCAATCTGTAAACCGTACCGGGGTTGATATATACGTAACAGTCAATCTGTAAACCGTACCGGGGTTGATATATACGTAACAGTCAATCTGTAAACCGTACCGGGGTTGATATATACGTAACAGTCAATCTGTAAACCGTACCGTGGGTTGATATATACGTAACAGTCAATCTGTAAACCGTACCGAGGGTTTATATATACGTAACAGTCAATCTGTAAACCGTACCGTGGGTTGATATGTACGTAACAGTCAATCTGTAAACCATACCGGTGTTGATATCTACGTAACAGTCAATCTGTAAACCGTACCGTGGGTTGATATGTACGTAACAGTCAATCTGTAAACCATACCGGTGTTGATATATACGTAACAGTCAATCTGTAAACCATACCGGTGTTGATATATACGTAACAGTCAATCTGTAAACCATACCGGTGTTGATATATACGTAACAGTCAATCTGTAAACCATACCGGTGTTGATATATACGTAACAGTCAATCTGTAAACCGTACTGGGGTTGATATCTACGTAACAGTCAATCTGTAAACCGTACCGGGGGTTGATATCTACGTAACAGTCAATCTGTAAACCGTACCGGGGGTTGATATCTACGTAACAGTCAATCTGTTAACCGTACCGGGGGTTGATATCTACGTAACAGTCAATCTGTTAACCGTACCGGGGGTTGATATCTACGTAACAGTCAATCTGTAAACCGTACCGGGGGTTGATATCTACGTAACAGTCAATCTGTTAACCGTACCGGGGGTTGATATCTACGTAACAGTCAATCTGTTAACCGTACCGGGGGTTGATATCTACGTAACAGTCAATCTGTAAACCGTACCGGGGGTTGATATCTACGTAACAGTCAATCTGTAAACCGTACCGGGGGTTGATATCTACGTAACAGTCAATCTGTAAACCGTACCGGGGTTGATATATACGTAACAGTCAATCTGTAAACCGTACCGGGGTTGATATCTACGTAACAGTCAATCTGTAAACCGTACCGGGGGTTGATATCTACGTAACAGTCAATCTGTAAACCGTACCGGGGTTTGATATCTACGTAACAGTCAATCTGTAAACCGTACCGGGGTTTGATATCTACGTAACAGTCAATCTGTAAACCGTACCGGGGTTTGATATCTACGTAACAGTCAATCTGTTAACCGTACCGGGGGTTGATATCTACGTAACAGTCAATCTGTTAACCGTACCGGGGTTGATATATACGTAACAATCAATCTGTAAAACAAACTGCATGGTGCTTACCCTATACTATTTTTTGCATAAGAAGGAACTTTTTTTTCACGATTAATTCCAGGAAATTTCAACCATCTGTTTTATCTAACCTTTGATACTCTAAGGCAGCTGTACCTCACTTCATAAATATAAGACTTCTTAAAGAAGCTACAGTTATTCTTAGTTACCCTTTTAAATTCATTTTTGATACTTCTTTAACAACTTGTTCCAGTGCCTGGAAATTTGCCAACGTTACCCCAGTGTTAAACAAATAACACTTTTCTTTATACCGACTATCGACCTATTTCAGTAATATCTATAGTGGGCAAATTAATGAAAAGATGTAAATACAAATATCGGTATATATTTATTCTCAATTTGGATTCAGGCCTGGTGACTAAAGTAAAAATCAATTACTCGCCATTACTAATGATAAATATTTGGCGCTAGACAAAGGCAAGGAAATTAGGTTGGTCTTTTGTGATATCAGTAAAGCCTTCGACAGAGTCAGACATGCATGGTTAATTTTCAAATTACGTAAATTAAGCATCGGTAGGTGTTTTGTATCATGGTTTTAAAGTTATTTAAATAATAGGAAGCAGAGAGTGGTTATAAATGGTAAGACTTCTGAGTAGAGCTGATGTTCGCCAAGGGTCAATATTAGGCCATCATCTCTTTTAGATTTTTGGTATTAACGCTATAGTAAACTTATTTGCTGAGGACAATTCCCTTTATGTCGTTGTAGATACTCCGCCTCCGTGTGCTGATCTGTTAAATGATAGTGTTCGGAAAATTTATGACTGGTCTGTTGAATGGTTGGTCGAATTTAACCCTGAAAAAAAACTGAATCCCTTTTGATTAGCAGGAAAATCAATAAGCCCCATCACCTGACTTTGTTTAAGAATTACGTTTTTGTGAACGAGGTCAAACATCACAAACATATATGACTGTTTCTCTCTCATGATGGTACTTGGACAGAGTACATAACTATTGAAAAGCGATTAAGAAATTAGGTATTCTACGGAAATTGCGATTTAAAATAGACAGGAAATCTCTTCGGACCTGGTTCTTTTCTTTTTTCAGACCTCTACTTAAATATGGTGATATCGTCTGGAAAAAACCTTACTATCCAGCAGACTGACACTCTGGAAAACATTCAGCTTGAAGCTGCAAGAATTGTAACGGATGGTACCAAATCAACTATTCATGCTAAGCTGTATGAGGAAACTGGTTGGGATAGTATTCAATAATGCCGCAAAGAAAATAATTCCGATTCATCAAATGGTTTATGACTTTTTCCCCAAATACATTTCATAACCTCTTCCACAACACAGAAGTAACTCGGCCCAGTATATCACAAGTACAAAAATAATAATCTTAGTAATGTATTTTGCAAAACTAATTCATATAAAGGATCTTTTCTTTCCTCTGCTATTGCTTTGTGGAACTCACTATCCCCAGATATTACAAACCGTCTCTATGTAATCTGAAAAACTACCTACAAAGACATTCCCTCAGAGTACCCCCTTATTACTATAAGAAATGAATGCTTTGTAAACTTACCTGCTAACTACACTCTGTTCACTCTTCTTTTCCATTGATGAGAATGAAAGTATCTTCAGATGTGTCCAACATTTTATTAATAATACGCTTCTCGTACTAACAGTATTGTCACATGTTCCCAGTGAGTCACAGATAACGTTTATTTGTTTTCGGTTACGCTGTGTTTACAATTACTCCATTGATCATATGTGCTTCTAGTGTCATTGTATACAAATATATGTGTCACTCATGGTAATTGGTTATTCAATGATATGTCACACTTCATCATTGAAACACTTCAGTACGTGATTACATGCAAATACAACATATGTAGTATCACCCAGCATCGTGCACCCCCTCCCCCCTACCCAACACACACACCCTCTCTCTATCATAATGAAATATTGTCCCATTGTCATTACATATTATTATTAATATTTAACCAGCTCTGTTGTGTTGTCACCCGTTTGCCATTTTCTAAAGGAGACGGATTTAAATAAGTATTAAATTCTTTTTTCTGAATCCTTTTTGTCATGCTTGACAAATGAAATAAAATATGTTTAAAGTAAACCATCTGAATAAAACAAAACCACCATACTTGTTTTATATGTAGACTTGGTGAAAATGTTGCTTTATGAATCGGGCTAAGTGTATGGAGGGTTGTGCTGACATAATGTCTGGTATTAGTGGGCATAAAACATATTGTACTCCATCAAAAATATGCATCTTAATCGTTGTCCCTTAATGTCTGCGAGGACATCACAGCTTGGGTGTCCACAGTTACGGTGTTTATACTGTATGCGGTCTTGTGAGGTCCGGAAGATTAACGGTTTCAACATAGTTCCGAAATTATAACTGGGAATGACTTGTTACAAGTTTGATTTGTTTTTTTGTTTTTTTTTTGTTTTTGTTTTTGTTTTTTCTTTTGAAGCTGAAATTATTAACACTAAGAAAACTATGTAATAAAAAATGGAATCTTTTAAATAGTATGTATTGTGTCGGTGGTTTGATAATTTCAAAAGAAGTAATCACATCAGAATTATACCTGGCGCAAATCAAAAGATTTCATGCTGTTTTCATTCAGGTCTGGTGTGCCCCGTTATCTTCTTATGGTGATAAATCTATGGTAAATATAATTCCTAGAGAGAATCTGGAAAAAACACATTCAGTAGTGAGACGAAAGTCATGTTCACGTGTCTTCAGGTATCGCACGTGCATTAAATCATGGTTAGATTAACAACAAACGTGTCTAAAGCAGTATCATACTTTCAATTGTAAATTAGATTAACAAGAAGATAAAGAAGATTGAGTGTTTCAATTTTTATTCCCTCAACAAGTAACACAATGTAAATCTATCTTTTTTCAAAACAAATATAACTACATATGAAGTTCGTTATACACTAAATAATAATGTTGTATCCTCCTCTACGTCTACTATATATCACATGTCAGTATATAAAACTAAAAACAATTCTGTTTCTCAGTACTTCATCGTAAACATTATCACTTTTTTCCCACTGTTCTACAACAACTGTTTGAAGAGCTGTTCTCTTAAAGCCTCACATTTACATTGGTGTTTCTGATTTCGAGCTCACATATATGTTTCCCAGTCCAAACTACATCACTACTTTCAAATAGACACACATCACAAAAATATTAATAAGACTTGGCAAACACCTTCCTTACATATCCCATAACCCGACGCAGCTTGTTTATAAACGCCACGACTTTTCAACAGTTTTTTTCTATCTACTGAATACACGTGATTCTATAATTGAGGACATACACATACATGACTAGACATTAACAAATATCAGTGTCCCCTAAACCAATTACTATATTGTTTCTAAACATGTTTATATCGTTATCTTATATAAATGTTGATATTTCCTAAAATAATAAGCTGTATGAACAGCAAAGAAATAAACTCACCTGTTCTATGTTATAGATTCCTGTTTACATGTATAATCGAAATAGAAATTGTTTTTTGTTCGTAACTACGTTAATGGAAAGTATTTCTGAATATTTATCATAAATATGATAAAATCTTTTTTCAAAAAAAAAAAGAAAAAATTTTAACCGTCATAAAAGAATCTGATTGTCTACTTGTAATTTGTGATGTTTTACACGTGCATTTCTATCTACCGTTATAAGTGATTTTCAGGCTAATATGGCCTACTAGATGGTTAAACACCTTGGATGGCTTATAAGCCGCAATCCTCTCAGTATATCAACTTTACCCTTTATTAATAACGTTGATTAAGTGTGCCGAAGAACATGTCTTTCAATTGAGTTTTATAAACTTTAAAGTTTCGAAATTTAGATTTTCTGATTTTCTTATCTTAAATATTTACGAAGGTGCGTAATGGAATCAATCAGAATTATGAAATAATGAGATCATAGTTGTTTTACCTTAAAAACCTCAACAGAACGGTTTATATATGTTCAACTGAATTTATAACGTTATAACAAGTTTTATAAATCTATACAGTACAACTAGAAATCTATCATTTGCAAACAACAGTAACTTCTAGATCATGTTTAATTTAACAAATTTCATTGTAATTGCGGATGAAGATCTTCATTGAAAACAAAACTGTCTGGAACTTAATTTGTCGTAGAAAAGAAGTTCTTATAACACAACCAGTATTTTGTTATCTTTGCTATATTGACATTTCCGTACCGGATATCCAGGTAGGAATTACTACAGAAAATCCTAGATCATATCATCCCCTTAGAGATACTACTGACTAACTACTAACAATACCTACTGACTAAAGTTCTGCTAAGTAGATGTCGCTAACATTTCTTTGGTAATAACATTTTGATATTGATTGCAATACATATTGTCATACCTATATTTATACATGTATATTTGGACACTTGTTGATATGGTTGACACGGGATTGTATTAACTGGTGTAGATAAGAAATAGCAGCAACCCACTCAATCATCATGCACTATGTGGATACGCTAACTACTGCACATCATAATTGAAGGCCAAAGCAGAACATCAACAGCATCATTTCTGTATTTTTTTTACAGCTTCTCAACTTTGCTTTTTAACATTTTAGGGAGCGCATCAGTGATGTTTATAGTTGTTACGGTCTGTCGTCTCTCAAAAGATTAAGGAACAAAAATGTGTCAAAATGGAAACCAGAAAAGATCAAAGCTTGCTATCTTCTTGTTTTCATCTTCGTGTTTGAATCCATGTTATCATGAACGGATGGTATTCTGGCTCATGCGAAGTATTGAAAAAGCCAATATCATTGTACAAAAATGACCTTATTTTCCTACACTAGAATGTGTTAATATCTTCTTATAGCACCTATTGACAAAGCTGTTGTTTTAGGATTATTGTCGTTTCACTTTTCAATGCTGCACACAATTCTGACATTATTTAAAATATTACATATCCGTCATGAACGCTACATTTGGAACAACCACAAAGGGATGAATTATATAAGGTTACAACACTGGCTGGCTGTCAAATATATAACTTGAATGTTCGGTTCATCCCCTATACTCGTTGTATGCTTCACTTTCATTTGACTTAACATTATATAAATACATTATGTACAGAGATGGCGTCATCTTATAGAAACTGTGAAATGTGATTATTCTCTGCTAGCTTGAACATTTTACTGTTGCACTTAAAGATCCTTTTTTTTTATTAAAGATTACTTCTTCATGGAATTACTAATGATTGATGGCGGTAGGATTTTTTCGTAAATACTTAATAAATGATTGAAATATCAGTCCAGCCAAACCTAATCATTCCGTTCAATTTATTTCAACTAATCTGACTTAATTGTTTACCTTTCTTATATTTCGTGAACTTGCTCCTCGGTTTCAAGTAAAATCAGTTAAAGTCATTAAGCCTTCAGAAATATTAATTGTAACCAATACAGTGTTTCCAGACATCAATAATATATCTACTATGCTTTAATTTTTCAAACAGAAATGAAAATGGAAAAATTGCTTCTAAAGGATTCGGGGGTTCTCCTTGTTATTGAAATCAATTACTTGATCCATTTTGTGGAGTGTCTTGATTTGTGTTTTGCGCACGTTTTTGGCGCACAAGTTTTGATCTCCTCGGACTTCCGTTTTTGCTATCTGACCTTGAAAGGTCGCCATTACGTCGCTCGATACTGTTACTCCTTGAACAGGTTTTCACGGCCGGCTCCTCGGTAACCTTCACCAAGAGTTCGTGCATTTGTAGGAAACTGCTCTCAAGCGTGTATGCAAAATAGTCTGAAGTGGTTTCATTACAGCTTTTAAAAGATGTCACGCATACAACAATATTGTCTGGGTGAGGATTATAACAAACACCATATCCGTCCGGAACTACAGGTCCGTAACACATCATGGCGTCCATTGTCGTCGGTACCTAAACACAAACACCAACTATAACCTATCTAACAGAAATATTTCACAGCAGGATTTTTTATGAAAAAAAACTATAATTTGTAAATAACTTAAGATACAGGCTTGCCTTGTATGTCTGTGATTCATATTGGCAAAAAGAGATTTTCATTTAATTTTCGTTTAGTAAATATGAAATTTTAACAGAGATGATATTCTGCTGTGCTGTTGGAGGTGAGGTGATGTGTAATGAAACCTCAGTTTTGATGTTTCTGATCAATTCATAATTACAAAACGCCGACAAACTATTGATTTTATACTCGAAATAATTTCTCAAAATTTTCTTTTTTATTTACTTGTACCAAAACAGAATTTATGAATTTCAGCTAAACGGAGCATCATTATATGCCGTGCCTAATGATTATATTCAAATATTCTTTTATGATTTGCACTTAAATCCTCTCTAACTAAAGTGTTTTTTTCAGGCCGATGTTTAATTGATAGCTATAGTTCACGCAAGCGACTGACGAGCACGGAGTAGATTGCCGCAGTTTCTTCCTGGAAATCTTCGGTCTTTCCGATGTGTAGAAGTAAAACACTTTGATGATAATTTATATTTGATTATCGAAACAGGAAGGAAATGCATTTGTTTTCGAATCTAAATACAATAAGACTGTCGCACTGCATTGATTTACACTATCTGCACAAATCTTTAACCGCTTTTACGCAAGAAAATGCATAACTCCTGATTGAAAATATTGATAGATAATTACGAAAGCACTAACGAGTCGCTGAAATAGATTTTCAGCTCTTTATAGCGATAGTCGATATCAAAAGGGACCGCTAAAATATCGAAGTGTGTTTTATAAACTAAACTCCCTCAATCTGATCTTAGCAGTCGGACATGTTTAAACGTCATAGAAACGCAACAGCGAATGTACATTAGTGAAATTGGCGTTCAACGTAACGTAAAAATCAGCTTAATCACTCATCACTTACCAAAATACTTTAACTGGCAATTAAAAAGTTTTAAGTGTCATTTAAATATGACTGACGTTATTGAAACCAATACAAAATTGGAGATAGGGTCTGGTGAAGGTCAAATAACAACAGATGCCATGGAAACATTATAACGTCATCCAGTTAGTCTATTTAGTACCTCCGATCTTACTGTGATATCGTCAGAACTCACCTGACTGGTCGATAAGGAGAAATGGTTGGATGTCTGAAAAATCTCGTCCTTTAGAATAGTCGGAACGTCCCGCCCAGTTTCTAGCGCAATTTCCTTAAGACCAAGAAGGTGTATGTCTACACCATGTCCGAGAATAGTCTGTAACACCAAAAAGCTATATGTTAAATGTACACGGCAGACATTTCTCAATATAGACAGTGATCCAGTGTATACAATAGTTTTAAACAAACAGTACGCATGTACTGGTTCACCTCTCATCTGAAGGAAAGTCCTTTAAATCAAAACTATACACAAGCCATATTACGTGAAGAACATCTTTTCAATACAAATTTAGAATAAGATAAAGAAGAGCAATATAATGAACTGTACTGCAGTAAAATGTGAAACACAGGAGGCGACTAAGGAAAATCAAAATCGATCGAAACAAAATGACAAAATCGAGATTGGGATGGCGTTGTACATTACATGATTTAATAATCGTAATTTTTAGGCTGAATTCTGAACCTTGCTTCTATGTAGATGAATTAAATCATTATATGCAAGTTATGGTAAACCCTTTGAACTAAACTTCCATAAACAGTGTCTACCATCTGCACTTGATGTGAATAGTCAGTACAGATTAAGATTTAGATATATAGAAGTTTACCTGTGTCATGGTCTCTGTCTGCCATTCCATAGCCTTCCTTAGAAGCCGTATTATCTCAGAGTCCTGTAAAGTATATCTTCTAGTGAGACAAATCGTACAAAAAACTGTTTGGTTAAAACAATTACTCATACGTGTTTGTTCTACACGAAAACAGAAATACTTTCAATCTTACTTGTCTGTTTCAAAATAACAATTCCATATTACGGTTCTGCAATTTTGCTTTTGCGTTTAAAATCTATTTTAAAATTTGAAAGTAAAGTAACAAAGTTCTTTATACATACGGGCACTTCTGTTTCTCCCACCATGGCCTTTACCCAGTCCAAAGCCTGAGGCGAGTTAGCCCGGATGTTATCAACTCTTCCAAGCCGAAATCTCCGTGTGGAAGCACTCTCGTATGTGGACACCAGGCGATGGTGGACCCTGTGGTTGGGAGAATAATTCAACTGAAACAAGCTCATCTCATCAGAAAATCGCTATAGATAGACTTTCCCCCCGATACTCACAAAAAGACAGAAAAATGTCTACTTAAAGAACCTAACAAGACATTTTTGAAAGAAAGCCTGAGGGTAGCCGACTGGAGGGAAAGCCCCGGAAGCTCCTAGACATCATGATATATTACAATATTACACAAGCCGTATAAAAACCTGAAATCTACACGTGCATCCTCAGGATTTCTTATTAAAGAGTTTCAGTGACAAGGACAATGCCATGGAACCAAACCTACTACAATCACTAAAAGCTTTGTTCTGTTTCAGACAGGATTTATAACAGTAATATACCGTGCCATATATCATATATATTACTACCGGTATGATGTTACATTCTATAACAACCCCTTTCGCACTGAATCAAAATCAATATTTTGAATGTGTTATATATCCAATAAAGTATTAAGGAAATCATCTTACTTTCAAAATTCTGGCAACCCGTGAAGATATAATATCACTCAAAATGTCCTGTCATTTGATTGATTGTTATTCGTTTGTAGGGAATGCATAGGAATGTGTATCTTAGATAAATACTAGCTCGTTCGGTTTAATGCAAAACTTGAAAGCCAGTGGTTCCAAGATCGTTATAACCAGAAGCACTATAAATGAACTTGGTCACATATTATTTGCTGTAATTTCTCCTCATGTATTTTCTCAGAATATGCAAATGACATAAGCAAGTAACTTGATACACTTCCTTATCTGAAAAAAAAGTTACGAGGTGATGAAGTGAGGATCCCGATGTGAATTCATGTCATGGAAGTATTATCGATCTTTAAGATGAAAAGAAACCTGTAGATTTTGACAACTTGTGAGAAAAGTGACTCAAAGATATTAAAAGCAAAACGTTGTATTAACTTAAAAATATACATTAATTCTACTCTAACTAAAATATCAGCTAAAGAAATAAAGAAGTGTAATAATTCTAGCACTCGTTTGGTAAATCATTCGCTGCCCAATATGATAAAAAAATGTTAAATGCCCATGTTAAAATACAGGCGATCTTGGGAGTGAATTCATATCCAGGATACTTTTGTAGTAGGTGATGATCATACTTATAATAGGTCAGTTGTAGGGCTAGCTGGATGAAGGAATCGGGGCTCATGTTCTGAGATTTCGGAAAGTCTCTTCCAAACTTCTCGAAACGAAGGACAAAAAGATCCAAGTCATCAATCTGTCTGCAATAGACAACAACTAGTAAATAAAATTTATCATGACCATGAAAACAAAGAAAATAATAAAAACGTCGACGGGATACTCATTGAAACTTAAGTTCAATGAAACTAGGGCAAAACATGAACAAAATAAAGAGTTGTCATAAAACCATGTAGGATACAATGATAAAAACGTTAATGTTCCGGAAGGGTAAGCGTGTTTTGCTTCATCGCGGACCCACGCACAGTTAAAACTTTGAAGTCAAAGGTGAATATATATATCGTGTTGCTCTATAATTGATTGCCAGTTGCTTTGGTTGGCTCTTAATATCGACTTAATATTCTTACTTGAGTAGAAATCTGTATGAACCTGTTTATCCATTAATATTGGAGAATGACATCTGATAGAATGAAGAATTCGTATCGTTCCACACTTTGACTCTAATGTTTTCTTATTATGTTCCCAAACAGTTTGAAAACTGCATTGCTGAGCACTGCATAATGATTCAGATGAAATACTGAGGGAGGTCATGATAAACAAATGCCTGATATTTTTCAATATCATTAAATTCATAATACATATAGTTGTGATGTTAAATGAATGATGATAGTAACGCTAATACCTCCAGGTCAATAATAAGGATAAACAAATTAAAGACCACAAAAAGGACGCTTACATATAAAGTAGATAAAGTTATAAACATTTATATCGCGGCCTACGGGTTATTTATTGAGAATTTTTTATCTATTAACATTTGAATGTCATGTGATGATGTGATACTGACCTATTAATATGAGCTGAAGCTTCTTCCATCCGCTGGTGCACTTCTTCGGAAACTTTCCAGTTAAGTTTCCGGGGGTAAGGGATCTCACAAATCGACTGCATCCTTGTAAGTTTCTGCACCCGAACTTCCTCCCTGATGTAGAGTTATAGGAAAACACGATTGTCTCAATGCTTTCGAATTAAATTTTAATTAACGATGAAAATCATTAGACATTTGAATTACAAAAAAAAACCATGATCAAATAATACAGAATATGCTTTCCAATCTAACCACATAAAGAGACAATAAATTGTAAAGTTTTGAAAACAATTGAAAAGACACTCTATTCCTTTTCTTTTCTTTAGATTGTGTAGTATTTTATAAAATGAAAAACTATACTTCATCTTAGGTAAAATTTACCAATAAAATGACTGGTCAAATGGCAAATACTTTTTAAAATCATTTGATATACATAGGTACTTTGAATGTTAATTTTGGCTTAAGAGTGCGTGAAATGAGTCTTATCTAATGCAAATCTGTGTCTTCACATTGCCAGTCCATACAAAAAGAAAATGCGTAAAAATGGAATAGGAATGACGATTAAATAGGAATGTACATATTACGTCAGAAGCAGATTTTTGAGTTGTCTCATTTTGATTGTGTACATCATAAATTGGTTTAACGTATTAGTTATAATATGTCACTTAACCTAGTTGTTCAATATACTAGGTCATTGCGGTACGGTCGATTTCGTGTCACAGTTTTATTGTCTCTGCCTACAGGGTAACTTACAACATAGAAATTATAGATAGAACCGCGAAATCGTAAAAAAACTGTTACGGGAAATAAAGCGAAGTAAACGTATTTCCGTTCAAGCAATCATCCAAACTATCTCAAGTGATTTCTTGTAGATGAAACGAAAAGAAAAGTGGCATCCCAAACTTATGAGAAGCACTGTTCAGTAAGAAAGCAACTTACATATAGCGTAATAGATGTTCTATCAACTGAACAACAGCGATACCCTCTGATGGCGAATGTTCATAGCACAAACCACAGGCACCATCTTGGGAGATGATGAATTGCATAGTTTTATCATACCAGCGGTTAGCCCCGTTTTGTTGTGTTCCAAAGCCGTGGAGCATTTGGTACAACAGAGACACTTCGTCCCGGATGTTGAGATTTGTCTCGTCTATACTGTTTTGGTGGTTGAAAGAGATGGGTATAGAACTGTCCAGACACAATATAAAAATACTCCTCTCGATGGCGTCCAATGAATCACGATTTGTAGAGTCTAAGGAGAACAAACGAGAACAGCATGTTTATACATGCCAAGAGGTATAAAAACAAGAGCAATTATTTTATTTACATTGAAATTGAAATTTCCACAGTACAACAAATTTAATAATCAAAATAACAACATGACTGTCACGTTTATTGTTCGCAGTAAACACTTGATAATGTTAGCTTAATGGCGGCTTTTTGACAAGCGTTTGGGAGAATTAGAATCTGATACCTTGCATGAGCTTGATTCTGGCGTCACCCCACTTATCTCTGTAGGCTGCAGTAAGTATCCCAACAGGCTCAGCGTCAGTCACTTCCTCCGCCATCTTGTAAATTCGGTCCAGTTGTGTGAGCAGGTCGTCTTCACTTAGACGGGTAAAGTTAATGACGACATCCAAGACGAAAAACTGATGATATAAACATAGTAAGCAATGATAATGCGATGTGATATCATCTTTGACCATGTATTTAGCTTCTCATAACAATTACTCTTATAATGTAACTAAAATAGTTCGAAGTATATAATATGAAATCTTGCAGGACGATTCAGAAAAAAATATCTGTGAGCTTTTGTATTCCTTATTAACGGATTAATTTGTTCAACCATCGAAGAAGTCTGGTATTTATTTCTGAATGATCTGATTGAAGATTGATGTAATTGTCTGGTTACACAACCTTTTTTTTGTGAATTAATTTGTACTCCATATCTGCTCAATCTATGCCGATCTGTGCCAGGCACATGTATTTGTATTTGGTACTATGCTTTATTCTGAAGTCAGTAGTGATTGCATCTTTGAAAGAGGAAAATGCTCTTAACGTTTTGTAATTTTGATTTTTAATAAATTATCAATTATATTTTGAAGAAATATTTCTTTCGTGATCTGAATTTTAATGACAATCCCATCGAATAGATTCATGCCTTAACGTAGGCGTGCTATTTTAGTGATCAGTGCAAATATACAGCTGCCTATCCTTGCGTATCAGACAGTTATATGTCGACGGCGGGAAGCCTTAACCCTTCTCATTAGTCGGTGATTGCAAGTCATAGCCTTCGGGAAAAGGCTGCGAATTTGTAATTATCAGAATAAATCTTTAATCAAGCGTCAAAAAGAAAAAAAGTCGTTCATAAGGCGCGGTAATCTTTCTAATCGACAACACAAATCCGTTCCATCGATCGCTAAGAGATGTTGGTGTGTGCCGTAATATGATAGAGGTCCCGCTCGTGAACACCTAATGGACTAATCCCTATTTAGGACACGTGTAAGCTAATCAACTTGATTGAGCCAGTCTATTGTAACAAGGAAACAATTAGAAAACATTCGTCGCTATTTAGGTAATTTATAACGAGGAGTTTCCATTTTCTTGCTATTGTGGAGAGAAGTGAAGCGAACATTGATGTCCTGACATCTAACAGGTACTGTCACGAGTTCAGCTGCTTGTGAATATTGACAACGGAAACAGCTTTGGACTATCAAGATCAAATGTGATGTACATACATGCTTATTTGAACGTCAGAACAAAGTGTATGTCAAGCATGAATATTTGGTACAAAGTAAAGGTTAGGTGGACGCTTACAAAATACATGCAGTAACAGCATATAGAAAGAGTCATTATCTATGTCCACATAAGGCCTTGTTTGTATCGTCAAGCGATAAATTCATTAGGTAAAAAAGAAGTTAAGGTCATAATGATGCCTTAAGTGATACATTTATCATTTAAGCCCTATTTGATGCCGTGGTTAGTAGGGTCTCGGGGTAGGTTGAGTGATATGTTTGAACAGTTTTTTTTTTACTCAAAAAGATCTGTGCTCATTTTAAGGGCTTTTATTTTTAGTTGAAACTTTAACGTTTTAATGAGTTGCTCTTTGATCCGAGCTGCGGATGCTCATTACCTGGTTTTTGCATATGACAATGATATGTTCCGGTTCCGGCATGAGTTTGCTGGTATTGGAGATAAGACAGTCCTTGTTGACGCCGGGAACTCGGTACGACGTAAACAAACGGTAGTATTGCTCCATGCATAACGGCTGACCTTTCACCTTGTGTCGGGCTCTATCTATGGGCAAACCTTTCCTGCAAATGATCGTTGTGAAAAGATGATAAAGCATGCATATGTATAATATGTTATTTAAAATTTAACATGTGTTTGAATGAATATAGAATAACATATCTAAACAACTAGAGATAATGCCAAACTTCTTACAAATTGCTGAGAAATTCCTCACTCCGAACAAGTAGCTTTTTTTATCGAGGAGTGATTCAAAAGAGAACATTTTCTCATAAATTCGATCAGTTCATCTCTTCCATCCTTCAAAACATCACACTCGTCCACTTTGTGAATCTGACGCATCTTCTAGCGATGTCATATTAAAAATGTAGTGCTTTTTTATCGGATTTTTAATCACTAACATGATGTACAAAACTTATTGTTTAAAAACCCTATTCCTATAATACACACACACACAAAAAGAACAAGAAAGAAAAAAAAAAACAAAACAAAACAAAAACAAAAAAGATATAAAGAAAATCCGATAGATTACGTATAAAGACAAATTGTAAAAGAATTCTAACCTATATACTTTAGGATAATTAAATAGTGAATCGACTGAGAATGGTTGTTCAAACATCTTTATTAGTTGTTAGTAAAGATGAGGCTGTAAGCCATTCCTGGATATTTCCTAAATAAGAACGTAAATAACAGATGGTTTCACTGCTTTCCTGGGATATATATTACTTTTACCGACTTATTATTTCTTGAGCAGATACATGTGTATTTAATGGAACATTTCAATGGCTATCAAGACATATTTGGTACAGAATGCTTGGAAAATCAAATATCATCATTTCTTTCTCATTGTTTACAGTTATTCTTCAGTTGCTGCTTAGGAAGAACGACTTAGTAAGAGTGTTTTTTTTTTCTAATAAACAATTCGCTACTTACAAAGTTAAAATCCCTTTTTGATACAACCTTATGTAACGTACTCTCGCGACATAAGAAGCTGAAATAAAAGTTCAAGGGCACATTGTGGTAGATTTGTAGAAACAATTTAAATTCAAGGTGAAACAAAATGTAAAAGCCGTAATGAGACCAGATAATGTATTAGTTTGATGATTACTAGACTGGAAGTGTATGTCCAACTCCACTGTGGTTTGTTTGGAAATCATTAATAAAGATTGCACCAAACATAGGCAATCTTTAATTATACTTCACGTTTATACACACATTCATTAACGTTTCATTTGTTTTTATTTTTACTTAAGAGAAAATCGATGTGTATGAAAATACCAGTAAAGGAAATGATCTTGTTTTCTATAGCGTTCACCTAATACCAGTATGTGAGTAATGCAGAGATTCGTTGTTCTCATGGTCGTCGGTTCTTTATTTTCTGAAAACGCACCGTGTTAACGTTCCATGTGTACAGTTTCTTTAAATTTACGAAAAAAGTCTTTTAAAATAATGTGGAAGAGAGTTTGACACTATCATGTCAATTTTTTATTTTTAGGAACATTCAAACAACGAGATTGATTCATTTGCATCTTAATGGTCATGGTTTCATGTCTTCATATACATCTTTTATAAGTAATAACTGATTATAATTGACAAGTCGGCCTTCAATATGAAAATGACGACAAAGTCATCAAAATTGACATTTTATGTCATATCTTTAACAGATAGTTAGATTGTAACCTCTCGGCATGAGCCTTGAGATTTCTTTATGAAAAGGTTTTACATGAAGAGAGAAAACCTATAATAATAACACAACGGCACATGATGAAGGCGATTGCCACATGCAACTCCAGCAACTTTCCCTCGGTGCCATAGATTTGAAAAAAAATGTGGTTCTTTCATTGAGGAGAAGGATGTCACTACATGACATGTGCAGTGTAGTTAAGAAGCAGTGGTTTATCCGGCAATGATTTCCTAGTTTAATACTCACGCGTCAATTATTGTCTTGTAGTCAAGTATTCCGGAAATAAGCCTCGTTGCATATCTGAAAAAAATATTACAACAAAATGCCAATAAATTAGTATTAAAGTCAGCCCTATCATATACTACCATGGTGTTCGGTAGATAGAAAAAACATACCCTATTATCAGAATCATCAGATAAATCCAAAAAGAGATGAGGTACTTTTATGCAACTATGAGACCAATTATTGTTTACTTAAAACGCTTGCTTTTAATGTTGTTTTCCTTTTATTACTAATCGTTGTCCTCCTATATGACGTGTTCAGCGCGAAGAGGGGGATTCATCGCCTACTCGGACCCCATGTACATTATATTTATGACTGTGTAAACAATTACGCATGTCCCATCACGAGGATTGCTGGTGTCGAAAATTATCATTACACCCGTTATGAGGCACATTGTGTCCCATGTCGATATCTAAACGACCTTTCTTAATAACCCCGATGAGCATGACACGTGACCATTATGTCTCCCGCGCGCAGGAATCACAGGAATCCTGACAGCCTGTCAAAGTGACAAGTAGACCGCGCAACGGATCTTGGACAATTCTAATAACGTTATTGGAGAGACTTGTTTCAGATTCGCGGCTAGTTAGTTGTCTTGGTGGCGCTGTCAACGGCGGGCAGAAGGGTTCCTACATAACCGTAGCCTGAAACGTTCCGCTCTACTCCCTAAAGGGGTATAAACGGGTCACATTCCAGGCATCTAATGAGACAGCTAAATGAAGACTACGCTATTATCAGCTAATGGCTGAGATTGGAGATGGTTAGCAGTGTTTTACATTTCAGTGTTGGTTTATACTCCCCCATGAGATTCCAGAACTTTAGCCCTATATTTCTGACTATGATTTGGGCTATCAACCATGTTTTATGTTTGCATTAAAAACCATGCTTCTTGGGCATACATTTGAAAACAACAACTTGAATGAGCTTGCCTTAAATGCAAATGTGATTTTCGTATAATCTTCTGTCTTGTGTTCATGATAAATCAGCAAAGTATTAGAATTTTCAAGGACACACGTTAATCACAAAAAAGGCAAGCTATTTATCTCTGAGCGTGATCTAGCTGGCTGATTACCACAACTATCCAACCACCCACCTACCCGTTATGGAGGACCCGTGATATTATGAGATAAGCTCAAATGATATTGATACATTTGTATTTGAATTGTACATGTATTCATAGTAACACATCACTGTCACAGAGTATAAAATTGTAGCATGGAATGTAGAAAGGGACTATCAGTGGTAAGTGTGTTTTTAAGAGTTGTCTTTCTTCTATTATACCATACCGCTTCCCAGAGGGACTTTAGCTCATTAGTTCCTAAACAGATATCCAAAGAGATAACTGTGTGTTTTGTCCTTGGAGAAAGTTTTGAATGCTTAAAATGTTACCAAAATGATGATAAATATTTCAACTCCGTAACCATTTAGCTGAAGAAAAGCCCGGCCTTATTGATATTTCTCTGTAAAAGGCATGCGGTTTTTGAGTTATAGCCGAGGGTACAGAAATGGGATGCCAATAAAATACCGTGCATCATTTCTGTCTATGTTATACATTTACCGGAGTTGCTCCCTGCGGTCAATGAAGTGTTGTTTCGGAAAGATCATTCCGGGGTTGGAGTTGATGGGTAGAGGAAGTCTGTTCTTCATGTACATGTCATCCAGCCACCAGTTATACGCCTGAAACGGAAATCAGATTAGAGGAGAGAGATAGACAGGAAGTGTGCTTACAGAACAGTAGTTTTAAAGCAGAGAGAGAGAGGGGGGGAAAATAAGGGCATAAGGAGCGTGTGTGCAGAAAAAATGTCTGAAAGTAAAGAGAGAGAGAGAGAAACACCGAATGTATCATTGAACAGCTTTATTTTCAGCAATGAGTTAAAAAAAACAAAGCTTGAAAATAAGAACATGTGGAACATGTTTTGAATTATCTCAATGGAGATTTAAAAAAGAAAGAACAGAGAACATCAGCACATGGAAGAGCGAGAAAAAATAAAGGAATGGAACAGGAATAGAATTAATGTAAAGCAGTTACTGCAGATAAAGTTGGTAAAGGCAGAATTAAAAAACCATGCATCAATAAGCCTGATTGAATGTGCATGTGGCCAACAGATGAAAGCGTAAATACACGGTATTACATAAAGCAAACCTTAATCTTTGAAGTTGATATGAAAGATGACCTCATATTTGTCCAAACAAATTAGGAACAGCAATAAATCAACCATACCATTGTTTGACGCGTCAGCATAGCTTCTTGGGTTCCCAAAGAACTTATGTCATAAACTTCCTTATTACAAAACAATCAACAACAGAACTATAGAAACCAAGTTTATTGTCACTGCAGACATTTGGTCTCATACCATAGAGTAATATAATCAGGTGAATCCCGCGCTGGCTGATTTGACATAAAAGACATGGCTTGAGCACGTTATCCAGGATTATGGACAGTTGATTTCTAATCGTCTATCCTCGTGTCATCTTGCTTCAGGCAGGGAGGGGAGGGGGACTTCACTTCATTATGGGCATCATTGAGATCGTCGGGATTGGGCTGAGATAACAGGGCAAGCAGCGTTTTAGAAAAAGAAAGATGAATGTGATTGTCGCTACAGCCGTAAGACATGGGTCTTAAGATCAGACCAGTTTCCTGCTAGCTGGTTTGTCGGGTTCATTTTTCCTATTGTGAATGGTGCATCTGGCCGTTTACATTGTATCAGCTTGGCTTCCTGTGATGCTGTTTGCCCATCAAACATAACAAGATCAACACACAAACTTGCTTACTCTTTCAATGGACTTTATTTCTCTTTTCGTATGACTATTGATTAAGTATGTCACATGCGTCCTTGAGGCTCTCCCGGTATTCATGTTTGAATGTATACGTCATTAAAAGATGCTGTCAAATGTGACGAATCGCTATCAATAAATCACATCACATATATGGCTTCATGGCTTCATGTGCTATGTTTGTAAAAAAAACATTCCTAACTACAAGATGGCGGTGTCCATATTGCATAGTTCTTCGGCATTGGAACCAACACAAAAACTGTTCCAATAATATATACATAATTCAAGAATATTTCATTTTTACTTGTTGAAACTCTTTTTGGCATTGTTGTTGTTGCTGCTGTATATTCATCGGCCTGTATTTGTGTTTTTAAAGTGTTGATATAGTCTAGCAATTTCGCCTGTCAGAGCGCAAAAAATGTATCTTTGCTGTAACAAATCCTATGTTAGGGAAATGACACTTTACATACCATAAAAATACTATTTAAATCTATATTGTAAATCACCCAAGAAAAAAGCCATGTCTATGAATGATAATTGGACCTATTGGGGCGAGAAACCAATTATCATCGAAGCATTCCTTTGAAGACGATGAAACAAGCACATATATAGTTATTGATTGTTGTTTGACTTGGATAGCTATCTTTGAACGCTATATCTCTGATATTTATTTCACGCGCTGACAATCGCGCGTGCGTGTTCGTTTCGTTATTTGTCATAAAACCATCGATAATGATCGATCGCCCGAATGTCTTTAACTCTGGCAGAAAAATCCAATTGTGACTCTTGAGATTTCCGCATAGTTCACTATCGAAAAGAAACTGGTCAAACTAATTAATTTTCTGAACTGACGTATTGGACTCTGACTAAGAAGTCGTCAATAAAAGAAAAGTTCTGTGTGACAAAGTGAATGTCCACAAATACGCCCATCCTATCCATAATTTGACAGACAAATACATCTATAGTCAACTTGGCTGTATTCATTACCATCACGTCTCAGTACAACCATATTCACAACGGTGGCTGTAATGAATCGTTACATTGTTATTGTTTTTTTCATTTATTCATGTGAATTAGCCGTTCACTGATCCAGTGGAATGTGTGCTTTTGACTCAACTCTGCCTTTCAGTGGAAAAGTTGACTGTGTGTTTTTGAATGATTGTGTGCTTTGGACTCAACTCTGCCATTCACTGGTACATTGGACTGTGTTTTTAACTCAACTATGCCGTTGACTGGTGCAGTTGAACGTGTGCTTATGAAATCAGAATGAATAAGCTGTATTTGGAAAAAGCAAAACAACTACGGAGTCAAGTATACCAATTTCAATAACTCCAAGATGGCTACACACCGTAGTAAACGGTGTAATCCCAGATAATTTTGTAGCGTATCCCAAACATTTTTACTTGCGATCTGAGTACCGAACGAGTGAAAGAAGGGTCCGTTAATGCATCATTCAACATCAAAATAGTCTTCGCTATGCTCTGATTATGATTTTCATTTTAAATGTCAATGTGCTATTTCACACACTCATTTGACCATGAATTACATTATGCGAGATCAGCAGTTGCAGTTTCAATCTCATAATTTTATTGTGGTCTGGTTTTACGTAACGGAAGTGGCTTACACATACATTTTACTTCATGTAATTTACAATCTATCTTTGGTTGCGCAGATGCACTTGTGTATTATGTTATAAGGAGAAAGTTAATTAGATTCTATTTCGAAACCTAGTAATAGTTTGATATACATGACAATTAACTCAAGCTAAGACGACATGGGGCAATTTCTGATTTTCCAAGTAAGACCAAAGTTTCTAGAATAATTTTCCTAAGAGTGCATACGTGATCTATGTGAAGTAAGACATTATGATAGGTCACGTACTGGGTGAGTTCGTATATCCTTGTTACTCGTCGGACTATATTATGTATTGAAGAAACAAATATGACAACAAATAGTTGAAGAATGGTTGGCTTTGTTACGTTTACGTTACGTTAACATTTTCACCATATTTTTGACATGCCAAAAAGTGAAAACAATTGTCCTTTTTTGGGCAGCGGGTCTATAACAAAAATCTTGTGAAGAAATTTGACAAGACACATTCTCATAAACTAGAAATAACAGACTCATGTGCAAATGCTTACTAAGAACTTTAGCAGAATGATAAGAGTATCGAATACGATTTTCGACTGATGGATGCTCTTTCCTTGTTAGAAAAAAAACATTTACCTTCCAACGATATTTACCTGTCTTCAAATAATTCAATTTGTAGCGGCTTGTTGAGAATATCACGTTTTCTTTACCTGAACTTGCTTATTGAAGGATGAACTTACAACATATGGTTTGGAGAGATAACGATTTCTTTGAGATCTCTGTACGATACCACAGTAAACATTTTGAGAACTAAATACGATACTCAAATTCACATTGTTCGTGTCACTGACAAAACAAAAGAACTTAATACCTTTTGGACACGTAATACCTGTTTTCCCTTCAAATGTAATACAATGAATGATTACTTTTTTTTCAATTTTCCACTTATTAAATGAATTGAGCCAAAATATCGATGTATTTGTATTTTGTTTAATCCATGATCAACGGTACATTATTAAAGATATATTATATTAAAGTGAGATATATTTTTTAATAAAAATATCAAAACACATTTCTACACCCTATAAATGATATATGTGATATTCTTCAGTACATCCAATCAAAAACCTTTATCTTGTAGAAAACAGATGATGGCATTTCATAAATGATGTAGAAAAGAAGGGAAAAAAAAGAACAGCAAACTAATTGGTAAAGCTAAAGAACTGAAAACAATACTATTGATACTCAAACACTCAACTCTTCTAGGCGCCTTGGTTATAAACTTCAGATCATCAATAAAATGTCTACCATGTTGTAGCGGCGGATTTCACAGACTAAAATACCGATTCCGAAGACACGTTTACTAAGATCGTGCTAGATGTCATCAATACCACTTAGAACCATCAGCACCACCACGCCATATTTTATCTTTAATGATAAGAATAGATTTTAGACTATTGGATGGATCCCACATTGTATGGCGGTAGGGACTGATGGATAGACGCTAAGCGATGGGCCTGGTCTAGCTGGCGTGATGTATTGCTGCTTTGGGTGACTCTCTAAAGTTTCCCTTCCATCTCTCAACAGTTAATTACAGATACGTTACATGGACTGGTACAAGTTACAGAGAATTTACATCCAATAAGCCCATCTCCAATGACACTAGTCCAACACAAAACAAAGTTGCCTTCCCTTAATTGCTTGCTTGAAAGGCTTTGTGCTCGGAAAGAGGGCGATCACATAGCAGCGAATTACCCAACTTGTCTACTGCTGTTTTTGATTATAGAAAATCTTGTCCAAATAAAAGTATTCTTTAATCACAACTCCCCAATAAAGGCCAGTACGACTCAGTCCGCCCGGTTTATTGGCCCCACACTCTTGTGGCTTGCCAATGCGATTTTCCATTAACGAGATACATAAATGGACAAAAACGTGTAATTCAAGATGTTTGCTTTCGGAAAGCTTATCGACTAGCAAATTTTTGTACATCTTTGACTTCAACAATGTGCACTTTATTACGATGACGTGTAAGTGAACGAATTACATGTATCGACCTCGTGAAGCACATATTACATATCTCCTTATTTGGAAACTCACTGATGTCTTGGTTGCAGCTAGACATAAAATTGACGCATGTGTTAGGATGATAGAGAAAACACGCATTGGTAGAATTGGTATTCAACTTAACACACCAAAAATTGTATAACGCAAAGGAGAAAAGCGGCATTAACAAGCACTAATATCATTGATAAAATAATCCTTAGTGTGCGAGTCTTTTATCTTTATTGTAAGCTTTTTGTATGTAAGAATATAGTTTTGTTTTCCATTTCTTTATTCTATATTCAGTTAGCAAGTGCATGCTAGTATATATATAATGGTAGGCTAACCACTGAAATCTTATCCAGATAATTCCGTTGCTTCCATAACATTGCTGGCTACTTTATTGAAACAATGTATTATTCAATTATTATTTCTTTGAAAAGGATACTTTTCCCCGTAGAGGTAAAAAATAACTACATTTTGAAATTCTATGTACCTACCCAGTTCTCTTTGGATTCGGCATATAATTTCAGTTGTTCCTGCAGGATCTCGCCATCATCTCCGGGGTCACAAAACTCCTTGATGAGGGCCTTGGTTTTAAGGTACTGTTGGGTGGACACAATTGGGCGAATGATGGTCAGATACTTCTGTAAGGTGCTGTGGAGCTCTGGCACCGGTAACTTTGGCAGCGGCTTCTGAAGATAAAAATAAAAGTACCGCAGGACATAATTTGGTGATCCACGTTTCCTTTCTAAATCGGAGTAACTTTGATGACATATAAGTATACATTAAGTACATAACATTACCTAATTAATTCCTTACTTCATTGAACGTTCAAGTACACCGAAATGCGTTGTATTAAAGTGCTTATCTAGGGATATGAAAAAAATCGGAACATGACTTCAGATTTTTTTTATTAAGAATTGCAAGCAACAAAATATCATTGGTTGTGCACACTTGCCCATTAAATTCAAGTTAATTGTGTACCGGTTCAGAATATTCACATGACTGAAGTGCTTATGATAGTACAAAAGACATTAAGGTGAATAGCACCTTTTCATACAAATTTAAACTTAGATACCGTAGAGCTAAACAATGAGTTAAACTGTGTCATATCGCTGTTTCGTCGTTCCTAGACTCGTCAGTGATAATGAATTTTGAAGTTTAGGAGATGTGATATGAAAGAATATGGTCTTTAGCAGCAACATTGCCCTCCCCCTTCTTCCCCCACTGCGCGGTAAAGAACTTTTTTCAAACGCAAGTGAATGGAGGTAAATATGGCCAAATCAAAGGAGAAATAAACGGTTGACGAGATCCTACAAATGATCAGGTTTTTAGTCGACAACATCTTTCAACACACTATTGGCATACATGTTGGAACTAATGGTGTTCCTCTGTTGGCTGACTTGCTTTTTTTTCATTTCATACGAAGCTACTTTTAAAAGCAGGTCACAAAGACTTTGCAAAGTCCTGCCATTTCACTTCAAGATATCTTGACTTTAAATAACAATATATATACTAATCACGACACGTGTATAAATCAACCAGAATTGGAACTCAAGGATACGACAGACCCTTCTGCATCAACCGCTAAAATTTTCCTACAACGAAACCTACATTGACAGACCTCCACTAAGCTGAATGATAAGCGGGATGATTTTAATTTTCTTATTATGAATTACCCATTTCTCGATAACAGTATTCCTGCATTCTCAACCTATGGTGATCATATCTAGCAGTTCAGTCGATATTCGTTGTCGACAGCTGACAACTCATAACACAGGTTTTCTAGGGATGCAGGTTGATGAAAATTATGGGGAAACACTACGGTCGCCATAGTGATCTCATTAGGAAATATTCTGTTTCTTACTGCGATATGAAGCTTGACGCGTTTGATGCACGTTGGTTTGTCTATTGATTCCGTTGTTGTATGCCTTGTTCTAATTTCGGAACGTGACATTATTTATTTGATTGGCCAAAATTTGCATGGCTTGTGCCTCTAATGAAGCAAAACATTTGGTCTATGTCTTATTCGCCTCGAATTCTTTCGGGAATCGTCGCGTAAATTCTTCCTTTGTTCATATTTTGCCCTAGTCTAATTGAATTTGAATTTAGAGAATGATTCTGTTCATGTTCGTATTATCTTGCTGGTTTATTAGTTGAACGGAGCTACTCTCTGTGTGAATTTTTGTGTCATATTCCATAATTGCTTTTACTTCAGCAAATCGTTAGATTTTTAACATTGGTGTTTAATCTATGGTTTCGACTCCGAATGCAACCTGAAACCGTGTAAACAATCACATTTGACCCGGCCATGATCCTTCCTTGTACCCATACGCCGTATAAAAGTCGGCATATGCGTGGAAACATCTTCTCCGTTTCCTAGCTTCAGATCTGTTTTATATCGACATTTAATACCATAAAGCTATATTTCTGTACTGATCAACATAACGTTAAAACTAATCTCGTATAGGTCAAGTCTTGGTCAACAGTCGATGGTTCTACATGACAAGGCGTGTGTTGTATCTACATTACACAACTTGCAGACTTGGCACTTTTTACATTCCGGTGTGGATTCGCTTTACAGTTATAAGTTTTATTTACGTCAAATAATATCATTTATCTAATAACTGTGACTCCTATGACGTTGTTCTTAACACATACGTTAAACTACCATTTTAAAATGTTGTACATGCGAAAATTTGCTTGATGTCAAATTACAATAAACTTATCTATATGACCTTTTCCTTTGCGGAGATAACTCAAGCTGTCAGCATTTCCAAAAAGACTATTGGCAAATGCCCATCTTCAAGGATTTGTTCCCAATATCACGATTTCCTTGTCTGATGTCGACAACTGAGCGTTATGTTCGTAACACAGATTTTAGAGAGATGCAGATTGATGAAGATGATGTGGAAATTTCACTGTCGTTACATTGATCTCGCTGGAAAACATTTCCCTAGTGCGATATGAATATGTGCGTTTTTGATGCTCGTTAGTTTGTAGAATTGGATCTACCAATATTTACATGGCGGGTGCCGTCGGTGATGCAAAAGAGGTTCACCCGTCCCTCCAGCACAGCTCCCTGTGTCATCTCTGTGTACCTTTTCCCTGGACTAATCTTTCTTTTGTCCTTTTTTTTACCGTTGTTTCATCAAATTCGCGTTTTAATTGAATATGTCTGTATTTTCTTTTATGTGCTTACGACGTCGTTATGTATAAATGGGTAAACACATTACCTCAAGGAACGTATTCTTACACGTTAATTTTTGCTGACACCGAAGGGTTTTATCGGAGATACGATGGTTGCTTTAAGAAATTTTGAAAACAAGAACATGAAAATATATCATTGTCAAAACTCTAAAACGCTTGAGACATTTTCAAAAGAATTAATACCTACTATATTGCCTTTAACTCGCAGAATATATTTGCGAGCTCAAATTTTTACGGTTTTGCAAAAAGCGTTTAAGCAAAACGGATTTTTTTTTACGACAGTCATTAAATGAAGAAAAACTTTCTCCATTGATTTCACATTCAACGTGTCTCTGTTTCGAAATTTTATATCATCCTTCTCGGAAACGGTGAAAATCAGAAACACCCTAGATAAAGACATAACAGTAGCAAAACAGGAACTACTTTTGTACAGTTTGTTTGTTTGGTATAATCCTTGTCCTTATCCATAATTAAAGAAATGATGATCAACTGACACTCGACTACATCTTTACGGTGACATTATAATTAATCGGAAATCAGCATGAACTAAAAAGGGGTTTAATGACATTAAATTGCATCAAAGTTAATCTCTCCTTATGTTGCATCGCGCACAGAATAATGGATTTCATTTAAAATTAATCAAAATTTAGAATCGCTCTTTCTACCATATGATTAATTATTAGCATCTAATATTTCAAGATGAAATATGTGACAGAAATTAATCAATCATGATGTGGCGTAGTGAAAAAAATCATTGAAGAGCTGCGGAATGAAAATTCTGTACTTTATGTTGTAATGTTATAATAAATGAAACGGAAGTGAAGAGGGATTTATTCTAAAACAATAAAAAATGAGATAAAACAATAAACGTAATTAATTGAAGTAATTTTACTACTTTTGGTGACACATGAAAAAATTGTGTTGAAGACGGTAGAAAGGACCCTTTTAGGACATTTCCTTCAATTACCAAAGCAATGTGCACAACGGCGCCCTGTGATCTTGCTTTTTTCTTTTACAAATGGACATAGCTATATACTTTCAGCGACCATAAATTTGTTCGAAATTTCCAGAATCAGTATGGAAAATAGAAATTTCTGCAACGGATGAAGTATTCTGCACTAAAATGCAGCATAATTTCGAAGTCAGCTGTTGACGAGTAATTATTTGTTATCATGCACGTCATACTGATAATGAATATACGGCAATAATTGGATTGGGTAATTGTCTGGGTGATTTTGATTATATCATTGCTCCATTGGAATTAATCCCAAGTTGGAAAATTCTTAACTAGGAATTACTTGCTAACAAAAAAAAATGCATTATATCTACCTGACTGTATCAATTGTAAATGTTGAGTAATGCAAACTATGAGGGTTGTATCATACATATAAGATGGAATATATTCATATCTACATCGCCGCTAGGTAACTTTTCCCTGTAGGTGAGGGGATATCAACAGTTTGTTGGTTAGCGTTGTAAGTACCCGCCGCAAGGAAGCGAAGATGAAACCACGACCACTTTTGCCAAGTACGAATAAGGAAAGAAATTCCTTGCATCAGGTTGAGAAGTTGCACCTGTAAACCAGGTAACTGTACGCAGTGAGACCGATAGGTAACAATGTGGTATAGTGCTTGCCGACACCCTGCCATCTGACAGCAGCTGACGTCATCGCTCTGTGATCGCCAGCAGGATAGGTGATACAAGTCTCAATTGCACTTGTGAAACGGTGGGTACTAAAGGTCAAAGGGATCGGTGTTATCACAACTCACCACATGCGTAAGGGATAGTGATTCCGTTGGGAACAGGCACTTTGATGGATTGTTTTGGTATCGTGTGACAAGTACTACCTATTTATTTGTTGGCACAATAATTACACGACCATTTCTGAGTTGTATACGTAAATAAATTATAATGCAGAGCGTCAGACAACAAACTTGATACCTATTTATTTATAACCTTGATAACTACTAAGCATGTCCTTTGATTTTGCCTGGTATTACTGTTCAGCCTTTCTGTAAACATAACAAACTGTAACAAGTAGTACAATCAATAACCGGTCTTTCTTTTACGTAATTGCTAAACATGAAAGAATTCGGAAATTTTAGATCAAAATATTTAATTGACCCTTAAAGTAAGAGGAATGTTACCATGACTACAGTATCTAAGATGATATTCCTTGTTACAATCAATTAAGACTGTTTTGTCCAATTTATCATATTTCGATCTGGATGTGTGGTTTGATCAAGTTGATGAAATAGGGACGAGTGAATCCAGGATTTAACTCTATATTCCTATAATAACGTATTCAACTATACCGTATATAATCATCTATGTCATCTTAGCCTCCACATCCTTTCGAAAATACAGGCTATATACTTTCCAAGAAATAATTGGAATTACAATGATAACAGGAAGGAAAGACCAGTATGCCTTAAATGTTCATATGCAGGAAACACATACTTTGTAAAATATTGAAAAAAGACGTCGATTTCTTCTGAAATACTAATAAGAATTACATCACTTTTAAAACCAAAGGGTTGTATACATCACGTGACTGAAACGTCAGCTAATAGGCATCACAAATTAAATGACATCTAATTTCTTCATATACTGAACATTAAACAAAACCTACACATCAGTTAAGATTAGGTAATTGTAAGAATTCACATCCCACCACATGACATACGACCGCTTCACATGGATGTTGCCGCGGAAGACCGCCATAAAAAGAGTATTTTATTTCAACAGCGACACGTAGACACTTCCTCGCGGTACAATCTTAGTAGAACACATCATCCCGCCTTATTGCCGTTTTTGTACTTGACTGGAGATTTGGTTGCGATCATGAATAATTCACATTGTACGATTGAAAACTGTCTGGAACTTCATGGCTTTAAATATTCTGTACAGAACAGTAATACCTATTAGGCAAAGTACTAACAAGGGGCGAGGTTATCAAAGATGTATACAAGATAATGTTATAAAAATACATTTCTAGTATTTCATAGAGGAAATTGCAATGTCGTGATGAATAATATAGAACATTTAAGTCACAATATACAGGCGAGGATTTCTAACCTATGCATGTTAATGTAAGTATAAACAATCCTACAAAGCGCCGATGTAAATCTGGATGTAGAACAAACAGGTGCGTGTGTGTGTATTTAGTGAGGAGGTGGATTGGAGAGCAAAATAAGTAGTTCCTGACACTGGTTTACATAAATGGTGATCAGTTCGCTATTAAAGCAAGCAATTTTTGCACAGAGAAGTTGATCCAATATGTTTTACGGAAAACCAAAAAGAAATGGTAAAAATATGACATACCGTCAGATCCCATTTAGGATATATTTCTTGATCGATGGACGCAACCCTCTTGATGTACTCTCTGACGTGACCCGTCGCCATCGCCGGAACCGGAAATAGCTAAGACGAAGAAGTTAGTGAGCTCAATTCCGGACTAGCTGTCGTCGGACTCGGATAAGTGCCATACCAGGAAAATGTGAAGTATTGTATGTTTGTAATGTCAATTCCAACAGAAGACGATCGTGCAGGCTAGGTCAATCAAGCCCATTACGAGAGATTAAATGGACCCGTTAATCCTGTATTGACCAGAAGCTGCAAGATCCATACAGAACAGATCGCTTCTCTTCGATCAATTGGTCTGCGGATGAAATGTCGAATCTACAAAGTAAAGAAAGCACCTTGTAACAGGAAATAGTTTGGAAATGTCATAAATACACACAAGATATCGCCAAAGAATTAAGACAAGGAGAACGTAATCTAAAAATCCATGTTTATTACCAGCGGGCGAGTGCGACCAGGAGAAGGAACCGCGGAGAACTTGTAATGACTAGGAACAGAAAAGATGAATTGTGAAAAGTTTGTTTAAACAATGCGAGGCTTGAAGAGCAGGAATGCTTTGTCAATATATATACAACTAAGTTACAACACCATCGATCGCGTCTCTATACGTGCCACAGTCACCAAATACACACTTCTGCTAGACGTGGACATTTTTCTTCATTTTAAAATCTCTACTCTAGCTTGAATCCAACTGTTCTCGATACGTAAGCCCAGAGATCTAAATCACCAGGGCACTAGGCACTGGAACTACAATAGTAAATATCTTCTTAATTTACTCGGAGTAGGTTGTGATGGTGAAACTGCAGAATCTTGACATCTGTAAGAAATAAATAAGGTCGACCTATGTGTGAGGGTTACACCATTAACCTAACCTGTCGGTGTAAGTCTGCAGGAACCATTGCTTTCCTTAAAGGGGCCTGGTTAAAGGTTTTTTTCTCAACCTAATCGATTTTCATTTTTTCGTCTGAAACACTGTCAGACATGTTATGACAGCATGTGTTCTACAAATGAAGGATGTGGTACAGTGTAGTCTCTTTACCAGCTAATTAGGTACCTCTATAAAGTTCCCTTTATATGCTACAAAGTATATATTGCGAATTTGTTTACTGAATTTTTTACTGAATACAAGGGCCTAGACATGATACCAGTATCAATTATTTTAGTAAGGTATCGGGTGAGGTAACCGGTATATTGTTCAAACATTAGTATACTCATTCATCTATAGGTAAGCACGTGGTGTACCCATAGCTTATTCAATAAGCACTTGAAATATATAACCTTCTTATCTGGTTTGCATTTTACATTTAAGGCAAAGTCGTCTAAATGTATGTATTACCCCTCCCCTCCCCCCACTCCCACCCCCAAATTGCGTGGCATAGTGTGACGTAACGTATGCTTAGTTTAAACTTGTGTCATATGCTACCTATAAAATTTGATAACTTATCAAGTGTGGCTCATCCTTACATAAGTCGAAAGTGTTGCTGACTCTCCTTGTGTTGTTTCGTATGTTTGTTAGACTCACCGTTATCGCTGACTTCGGTACAATGTACTGAAGACGTACTGATATCGTGCCATTTCGTATGCCAACATCTGCTGACCATTCGTCCGTTTTCATTTAAGCTACAGCTTGCTGATGATTTATCTTTTCAGATCATATTCATAAATAAGCGTTCTTGGTTTTGTTTCCTCTATCGTTACAAACCCTCAAGAGCAGATTATCCGTATTTAGCAATGTTTTACAATAAATACTGCTATTCAGCATTGAACAATGGAACAATGTTCTGCCATATTGATCATCTGTCAACATTGAAGCTATTATAAATATATCGTATTGTTCAATGTTGTCATTGATAGATAAAGATATTGATCTTTTTGTGATTTAAATCTTGTCTATATCGTATGCTTTTTATTCAAATATATTTTATTGGTTATTCAGCCATTATGATTGAACAACAAAGTGATATAGACATTGCTGTATGCCCGCAAGAGTAACAGAAAAATGATATCCAGCATAGCAACAAATAAATAAATAAATAAATAAATGAACGTTTTTGTATCTTTACAACACATAGACACATACATGATACATTTTATTAAACATGTGAGAAAATAACAAATTGGGTAATCTTTTTACGTTTTACTGAAAAGTACTACACGGAAAGTAGTATCAATCCGCTAGTGGCCATGATTAGTTTTCAATTACATCTAGCATTTTTGTTACATTTACCAAGACCTTAAACACGTATTTCTATGGTATGTAACAAAAATCTAATTCGTGTCACTTTATTTTCGTTCGAAAATTACTGAATATCCTAGACAAATTGTATAATCATTTGATACTGTTTTTGGTAACCCACAACTCACAAAAAACTTCGTGCACGCAACTGTGCGATAGGATCGCACAATTTGTGTGGTTCGGTAAAAATGGTTTGCGAATATTACGAATTGAAAATTAAACGTAAAAAAATCGTGAAGTTATTAATAAATAGCGACTACATGAACATTAAAATTGATTTGTAATTCTAATAGTAATTTTTAATTCAACATTTTTTGTAATAACTCTGGACCTGCATTAAATAGTCTTATTGTATATAGTTTCATACCTCAGAAAGTGAGTGGCGAGAAGTGGTGTCTCGAGCAAACTATAACTACGTATGCGCTTACAATGTCAACGTTTTGACAAGATTGTTTCAAGATTATCCTACGATTCACTACGGTTAATAAGTTCTATAGATACCGACCATCACTCGAGATCCTTCTACTTCACCTCTTTTTCTCAAACATCTGCCAAATACTGATAGAACATATATGAAATATGGCACCCAAAACAAAATAGTAAAAAGACCACTCGTACTAAAAAAGTTCCGCAACTGGAACATGAAACGCTTTCCGATGACGATACCAGGTTTCGGTCTTGGTTATTCTTGGAGCCAGTCTAAACAGAAGTTCTCTAAATATCGCTGGTTCCAGTCTAAGGAAGTTCATGAAAGCAGATATATCTTCTGCTCCCAATTCTTGCATCAGGCGCTCATATTGCCCCAGATCTGGTCTTCGAAACAGCCAAGGTCTCACCCAATGTCTTCTAGCCCTCCTTTTTCTTTGCCTTTTATCTTCTATAAATCTGGCTATAGCAAGATCATTTCCAACGACTTTCCTTTGTAAATGAGCCATTTGTTGAAGAATCTCAAGTCTTTGGAGAGGTGTCAGTAACATTCTGGATTTCTTGGTTTTTCTTCAGAGGTGTGTTCTGTTGAGTACTTCACAATTGAGTGACTGCTTGGCGAATTCGTTGTTCCTATTATACAGAATTTTCCTCAAATCGTGAGGGATATTGACTCATCTTAGTTGTTCGTAACTCAGTCGTAATTATTCTCAGGGTAATTGTAGGAGAAACGTGATTAATCGGCTGTGATCGTAAATATCCGTAGAGTGTTCGGCCGTCATCGTGAAGCATTTGGCGGTATTCGTTGGGTGATCATATCCTGACCGTAGCGGATCCGTGGAGAACCGTAGCAACTTTGCCGGATCGTGATGATTCATCTGCTCAATCGCCATGAATCGCACAAACATCGTGAATATTCGTAACATCTTCGTAGGAAATCCGTAGAACAAAATAATCGTGGAGATTTGTATCAAGAACCACCGCGATTACCATGTCCACGATTGTCAACGATTAATCGGCATCATTCGTAGCCTTAATCTTGACAGTGTGTCCTGGGCTTAACAGGAATACAGAAGTAATGAAAATTTACTATGACATAAAGAGACGTCCGTTGAATGTTTACATAAATAATGTATATATAATGTGTATCCGTACACTAATGATGGTCACGTGTGGCTCTTTGTAAACAAAACACTTAGATATATCGCACATCGTACGCACATCGTGCAGACATCGTACGCACATCGTATGTGAAGTATCAATGTAGTCGCAGAACCTTTTGAGATGTATGTTCCGTGTAATAGGATGGTGCACATGAGGAAGCTAGGTAAACTTTATTTTTGGCTTAATATTACATTGATAAACTAAGAAACTACAATGAGAAACTAGTGCTAATGTATTTTCAGTGAAATATTGCTGCATGCACAATGTTTATTACATTGTAACGTCGTTTTCTTGTTTGTCGCGTTGACGTTGGCAAATAGAAGGGCGACAACTCTGCCAGGTGACGACGTAGGCCGGCTCACAATAGAGGCAAACGTTCCTAGGAAATACGATGTCCCATTTGTGATCTGGAAATGTTTTATTTGCCGGGGAAATGCTACACTTTGTTTTCCAAATAGGTGATGCTTTTCATCCAATTAATGACAGAGTTACAAAGATTAGATGTGATAATACTATATACACGAAGTACACTATGTCACGAACAGGTTCTAATTCAGCAAACACACATATACACGTATGTAAAGTATGATCTTATTATTGTTTACACGAGGCTATAAAGTGTAAAAACATTATAATTGTTTAAGATATGATATAAGCAATGTCACCTTGTGTTATTTAATTCTTGATTCACGAAGTTTGAAAAATCACATTGAGATAATGAGGGTAAGGTATTTCTATGGTATTTTGTGTGAAGTGTCAGTGATGCATATACATCAATAGGGAATTAGTATTTAATGAGTCTACCTACAATCTGTACTTATTTGTAGTCCCTTTGGGTCGATATGAAAGTGTTACAGCCCGTTATATGTTACTTTTATCATGACAAAGAATCTAATGAGCATAAGTTGACCAAACCGTCACTGAATTAGTCACGTCTGTTTTCAATATATTTTATTCTGTATAACAAATGATAATTATGATATTGCTGTATATGAGGCAGTGGGCAGCTTGAAGGTTATAGTATTCTAATTGGAAGGACGCCATCTGTATGCATGGTGTTAGTTTCCCTGGGGATGGCTAATGTTACTATAGACCAGACCTTGACCTTAATCAAAGTCATAACAACTGGTACAATACTAACAATACTGTCAGTAATTTAAGAAGCATGCTGCACAAGTACACTGGCTAAAGTGAAGTGATCGATCCGATATGGCACTTTACCTGAGAAGGTTGGGGATGATCTTAAAATATATATATATACATGAGTTTGTTGCAATCTTCCAGAAAGTGCATCGTGTTTCTATGATATATCAATGATCCCCTATTTTGCACAGAAAATATATATTTCTTAATTATGTTTTAATACATGTCTCATCATATGCCGTGTACCTAGTATAATGACAACATTACGTTCGACCTACATAACATAATATATGATATTTTTTCACTTTGTATAGATTTACACTGTTTCTAAAGCCACACTCACCATAAGGTGACAGTAGTCCGCAATATCTCCAAGCCGAAATATACGCCTGTACCTTAGCTGGTGAAAGATTGTCAAAGATTCCTTTTGCAAATGTTAAAATCGTAACAATATGTCACAAAGTAAATAATCAATATGGTTGGCAGTACGTACTCCCATCAATATTATATAGATATATTGTTACGTTCATGAATAATGTATCATAACTTATTTCCTTTCGATATGTTTTCTGTGAAATTATACACACAACGTGTGAAATGTCCCTTGTGTGCTCAAATCGACAATGATTTAAAACAGAATACCTAAAAGTATATATTCCACTAATAGGGTTTTGTTTGTTTGTTTTTGTTTATATGTACTAACCCTTATCACGTGGAGTTAGTGGTGGTTACGAATGCGCAGGTAGAGACATTAAGATTAATAAAGATTCTATTAAAACATATCAAAGCGGATTAGTGGTACTATACACATACAGTTGTCACATTTATAACTAATCTCTCCCGAAGGTTAAAAAAATAGCACGTTTTATATCGTCACCAAAGTTAAAAGGTTTCAATTTGATGTTACATTCGATGACACATTGAAGATATACAATGTGTCGATGGGTACCTGTATAATGGCATATTATATTGTGTCCACAATTATACTCACATCTTTATCTGTGATATATATATATATATATAAAGTGTAGTTAATTACCTGTATTTTAACATATTGTGTCCACAATGATATATATTTATAACAAATATTGAAATCACCTGTATTATAACATATTGTGACCACAATGATATATATTTATATAAATATTGAAGTTACCTGTATTATAGCATATTGTACCAAATGTATGAGATGGATTTTTCACGAAAAACGGAAATATTTGATAACTGATCGATACATGCACCTTTACACAGGGTATATGTACTGCTTGTACACATGAACCAGGGAACCTTAAAATGAAAGGTCATGTGATTTGATCCAAAGGAACTTGGTGAGAGGGAAGAGAAAATTATGGGAATCACTTTATATTATCTGTGTATACCGATGTATCAAGCAAAAAACAAAACGCCGAGTCTAGACGGCTGAATGAGATTTTTTATGCAATGAAATCTTTGATCAAATATGGATGGAATGGAAAGAGAATGGTTGTTTTCTTTTTCATTTGATTTTACTCTGGTTGAACAAATGATATTTCACTCGAATGTGTAGATAATTTGCATCGAATTATGAAAAAATGAAATTCACTCATTTTTAATTGTACTTGTAATATTTGTACCATGAAAAACATAAATATGTATATACTGCTTGTTCATTTTATTTTCCGTTTGAATTCAATACCTTTTATATTCTTATTCCACGGACCTCGGATTAAGCCTTTAGTTTGGAATCTACCGATAAGTTACTAGTTACTTATGGTTTTGTGTGTCGCGATTTTATATAATTTCCATAAGTATTCTGAACAGAAGGCTTGCTGGGTGAACTTGAATCAACATGGACATAACTTAGCGGGATATTTAACTTTTCATATTCGTAAACCGGTTACCACGTTTGCTCAAATATGAAAGACCGATGAATAATTGTACACATCCCTAAAATTATGGAAACATTACATCTATATGTACTTACTCCACATCAGCTTAATTAATTCTGTCAAGCGATCAATATTGTACATGGTTTATCTTCAAAAACCTTCCAAATTGTGCTTTATCGTATTTGATAAGACTTTTTGCAAGTCTTTTCCGATATTCTTTGTATTTGTTCTATATTTTGAATTTTGCTTTATTTATTTATTTATTTATTTATTTATTTATTTATTTATCACGCAATGAACATTTATAATTAAACAATTGTAACGACAATGTTGTAGGTTTTGGTTGAATTTTTATTTGCTTGATTTATGAAGCATGTAAACTGACGCTAAAAAGGTAAAAATTGTTGCAAAATATTAGTTTCAATCAAACCTTCGATTTAGACCCTCCCATGAAAAATATTGCAAGGAAAAATAAGATAAATCAATATTCTTTCAGCAAACCATTCCATATATTCATCAATAATTAAAACATGATGATAAAAATGAGTAAACAGGTTCGAGCCAAATTTAAACGCTTCTTTCGTTGTCCACATAAGTAGTTAACTGTACATGTGAATGCATTTCCAGAGAATATGAGGTAAACATTTCTCGTGGTTCACGAGTTAAGGGAAAACAGATCTAACTTTGGGATTTTTATCAAATGATGATATATAGTTGACAGCATGTCATGTTGTACAAATATTTTACATCAGCAGGTTGTCTTAGTGCAGATATTAATGTCGGGTTGGCTGGAGAAGTTCTGAGATCGATAGAAACCGGAGTTTAGAAAGATCTAATGAGCGCATATCGGTAGTAATTAGGGTGGGCTTGTATGAATATGTCCCAAATTGGGTGATTAGTAAATATGTATAGATCGACATTACGACACGAAGCCATTAATATACCGCCAATATCAGTTATCAAAATCACTGAGTAAATGGGAGCACCTGGACTTGTCTCAGCCTCTATCGAACAATCGACCAGGGCGGTAGTTATCGTACTTTTGTCTCTGTGTTCTCACTGTGACTCTTTGTCCAATTACGGCGTCCATATAACAACTTACGGTTAGATTGTCCTCATTTGGCTTGGTACTAGAATATAGGCCATCAATGCAGATTCCTTATTTACTCCCAAAGGAGAACTATTCTGGAGTCGTTAAACATCATCAAGATCCTGATAAGACATCGATCGATTATCGATTAAACTCAGAGTCAATTGTTTTCCCAATAGTTTAGGGTTTTTGGGGGGCAGGATTGAGTTATGATCAATGTTTTAGTAAGATGTTTTCATCTTCCATACCTTTACAATGACGTTTCACAGTTCTTACTGCTGACTAGGCAAAACCTTTTCAATGACGTTGTACATACAACAGCAGATGCTGTAACAGTCGATTTTCTGTGTGATTTACAAATCAACGAAGACCATGTTATGAAAAGGAAAATTATACAAAAAAGTAAATAGAGGTTTGTCTTATAAGATTTATATTTCCATGTCCAATGTTCACTTTGTTTCACATTAGTGACATACCAACTTAATTACGCTTATAACATAACAACTTTAAATCTTTGCAAATGTTGCTTCACGTTAGACCTACGGAGAAATTGCATGTAAAACGGTAGGCTATTCCTTAGAATTACCTACCATTCTGCTGCTTTTTGTAATCGCACACATGGGCAAGTAACTATCGTATATTTATTATATGCATGTATGAGCGTTTCGTCAAATCAATGTAGCTATATGTGAAGCAAAACTTGTCTAGAAGATCTAGTTTAAAACCATCATTTCTTAATTTTCTAAAAATAAAGACATGTTTGAGGGGACTTATGTGTGATCGGATGTAGGGCATAATTTAATATAAAATGTCAACGTAACATCATGGACTTTTGTATTGTTGATAAATTTTGTGACCAATAGTTGTCACATAAATGATTTAAGAATTTTTTATTCAAAATTTCCATTTTTCGGTTGCTTTGAAGATTTTCGTTTTCAGAAAATATCATTTGTGTTCATACATTCTTGAACTCACTCTGTGTGTCTTACACGCTGTATAATCTGCATTTCTCAGAATGCAAGAAAAAAGAAAGCTCATTCAGATGAAATGTTTGTTATCCCGTCTGATGATAATGAAATATGACATCATGACCATGATACAAGGTACTATTTAAAACAGCGGAACTGGCATGCTGAACATGATTTATACCAAAGTTCTGGGTAACATGTTGGAGAAGTAATTTAATCACTTGAATTCGGGTTTCAAATTCTTTCCCTACGAGGCAAAATTTTCTATAAGATTCTCTGCAAAACGATATAATTATTCTGAAATTTATACTAAAGAAAACAAAACAGGAATTAAATAGTTCATGTCGTATTCATGCTGCTCTTATATAGCAATCACGTCTGTAACCAATCGCTTAATTAGGGCGAAGGAGAAGCCGGGGTATACCATCCACTTCATCTGGCCATGAGAATGCCTCGACACAACTTGTTAGATACAAGGAAATAAGTAACATGTACATCAAAACTTGTATTAGAAATAGAACCGTGGAAAATGAGTGATTCTAACTCACACGAAGACATTCAAAAAGTTCAAATAGAATAAACAAAGCTATTTTAAACAACTTGCCTCTTGTATGTCGTTGGCGACACCAGACAGGTAAACCTTTGCCAAATCCAAGAAAAGTCGCCCTTTTACACAAGAGAATTGAAATGGAAAGAAACCCAACACCGAGAAATAAAAATTAACATGCTTTTCATGCTTAAACGGTAATCTCACCTTATTGTTGGCGTTAAAAAGACACAGATGAAGAAGATATCTGAAGTAAAAGAGGCCTCGGTATATTTATTTCAATTGAATGAAACAAATAGCAACAATTATCTTGCAATTAGAAGACAACAAATATATTATGTATTGGTAAGTTTGTGAAATGGGAAGACGTGGTTAGGTTTTGACTTCCTATCCTGAGAGGTACTTTGATCATAAAAATTTCGCTTAGAATGAAAAACAAAACAATAGCGTTTCACAGTTGTCACTTTCATGTTGTTTAAATTTACAAAGGAGTTTCTGTTTTATCTACAGCATGTGCATTATTGTAACAAAAAACAAAACAATCAAAAAGACAAAAAATGATAATGATGTCTTATTTCCTTTCGTTATCTGTCCAGTCACAAGCATGAAATTTCCGTTAAAATTAAAATTCGATATGTATTTATTAATTATTTGATACTAACATTGTCTTTACATCAATAATTGATCGTGCCAGCTGACGGATGTTATCTGCAATAACGTTGATTGCACTATTCAATAAAAAATTCAACTTCAATGTTAAATGATTTATATATGTAATACATGTAATACTTTGTTGTATCACATATCTGTGTTTTACAGACTTACGTGATGTGTCTTATTGAAGTAGGAGACAGTTATCCTTCCGGAACACGTGGTCTTATTCTACTTGTACTTTAACTTAAGTCTCCGTGTAAATACTTCTGTTGTTAATTGCAGAAGTTTTATCAAATGTGACTTTCGATTAATGTGATATCGTTATTCTCAGATGTTTTTGTAAAAAATATAAATCTTTGTTCAAACTAATAACGAGTTTACGTTCATTCAAATGCGTTTCTGTGATGTTATTAAGAAGAAAAAAAATGTCATCCAAACTCTCGTTTTAGAATTTAATCATTTTTCTGTATTCTGTATGATATTATCTTGGCATGATTTTTCTGTTTACGATAACATTTTATAGTTAATTACTGGCTTTTACACTTCTGGCTATTTAAAGAAGTATGCTGGCTTGTGTGTCTTTCTGATGGAGTGTTTACTCGGAAGTCGTCGTTACTCGCAGATAAAGGCCACTCGCGAAACACTCCCGAATCACTTTGGATTTCATTTCTCCAGTCAACATGCAATTGATCAATGAATTTACATTATAAACGCTTTACTCTGTTCAAAGGTACCACTTAAGGGTGATATGTGATAGGCTTAAGCAGACTTTAGCTCTAGAGGTCCTGAACAGGAGAAATTTTGAGGCACCCCGGGGGCACCCATTGACATTGATGAAATTGCTAATACTTAGAAGGTGGCGTCAGCTCCCACGGGAATGATTATAAATGTCGGCTTCCCAGCTCCAGTTGTTTTGTTTGGTTTTTATTTCAATATCAAAATGCAGCGAGACTAGTAGAAACAAATGGCTAAAATTTCAGAATTGTCGTCGGTGACTGAGACCTTATTGAAAAATACCTATTGATACAGAAGGTTTGTCTTCTAATAGTTGATTAAAATCTCAGAATTATTTCATCATAATTTTGCTTACTGTTAATACAATACAATAATTTTGCTAACTGTAAATACAATAATTTTGCTTACTGTAAATACAATACAATAATTTTGCTAACTGTAAATACAATAATTTTGCTTACTGTAAATACAATACAATAATTTTGCTAACTGTAAATACCATAATTTTGCTTACTGTAAATACAATACAATAATTTTGCTTACTGTAAATACAATACAATAATTTTGCTTACTGTAAATACAATAATTTTGCTTACTGTAAATACAATACAATAATTTTGCTTACTGTAAATACAATACAATAATTTTGCTTACTGTAGATCCATACCATGATTTTGCTGAGGTACATCACAGCCCATTGATACCCCATTATGTAGCCCCCAAACAGACTGATGTGTAGTTTGTCCAGTAAGTACTCTGTTAAGATGAACTAATCATCAGCACCGATTAAAATGAGAGAGGGAAATAACAGATCAGCTGTGTGTCATGTAGACAGGTAAATTCAAATTTTGTTCCAAACCACCTACTAATGTCAACTGTTATAACGATTGTTTGAAAACACCCTATCGTATCAACTGTACACCCGTTCAGGAAACTGGTAAAGAACATACATGATTCTGATGTATCTCAATGCATATCATAAGACACAAGTTATGGGACTTCGCTTACTTGTCAGGCGGTAGTTTTACTGATGTCATTTGCTAAGGCGATATTGAAGGACCCAAGAATATGGTCAGCTGTATTCCACTGGTAGGTCGTAGGATACGACTAAAAGTGCCCCCCCCTCCCCCGGCCCGGCAGAATCTGGAGTCTTTCTTTCGTGTCTTCTACCAAGAGGGCATTGAAAGACCTAAATGGACCTGCTGCCTCAATTAAAACACTTGGAATTCGTGATCTTTTCGTTTCTTTATTGTCAGCTCTGCCTGTTTGTGCTTTGATGTCCCTTTTTGACATTCGTTCTAATATGACTCTGGTTTTTGCGAGAACGTTAATTAAATTTTGAACAAATATCACAAAAATCCCTACTGGTCCTCCTCTCATATTCTATCTAGACCATGTCAACCCAACCATCATATTCTTTACAGTATATGATAAAAAACTTAATCGGAAATAGTTAATTTATACACTTTTAAAATCTTTCATGTTATACAGATATTCAAAATGGAATTTACATAATGAACTGTAAAGTGTACATGTAACAATTTATTTTTTGATACAATACATATTACTGATCGCGTACAATGATTATGTTTGATATTACTATGCCAAAACGTATAAAAGAAAGCATGGACATGACAACAGAATCTTAATTCAAGTACAAATTAGAAGGAACTATAACAAAACATGAAAAAAAAGATATACACGGAGCACCTGAAAAAGTACTAGGATAATACGACCATGTGTTACCGAATAAGAGGCGTCTTTTGCTTTATCTGATCAAGTGAGATTATCTTGTAAATAAACTGCTTCACCTCTCTTGATTAAGTTTAAAATGGTCTAAAGATGGTTTGAGAGATACTGGTAAAAGATTATATACTACGCTTCCTACCCGGAGTTCGTTTTCATTCAATTGGATCATTCGCGTCTAAAAACGGCGACTTTCTCATTTTCGAACAATAAATTGCTGATATAACTATAAACGCAGTTGCCATTAATCAGAAAATATATGCGTTCTCATAACTTTGGAAGAACCGTTTATAATTACGACGAGTTGGACTGCCTAACGAGGGCTACATATGGTAAAAGGCCTAATGAAGTGATAGTTAACGTCACGAAACTCTCCAAAGGACGCCAAACCTGGAGCATTGTACGGCATTTGTGTAGAAATCGGCTGTCGACTGTTACGCTTCACTAACCCAGACGCCTTTAATTAGCGAGTTACTGGCTGTCCCGAGTCAGCTACGTCGGCGTATTAATACATTCAGACGTCTTCTTAACGCAGGTCATCAACAACATTTTAGCTTTCATATTTAAACGAAAGTGTTGGTAGAGCAACTTTATGACATGATGAGGAATAAACACATTTTTGCATCTTTCTCGTTAATGTTGCTTGCCGTATGCCAGTGTCTCGTCTTTACATCAACTTTTCCCTTACTTTCTGTATATCTTATTTTTCGGGAAATGAATTGTTTGGTAATAATTAAATAAAGCCTGGTTGATATGGCAGCTTATGGATTAAATTGCATCCTTTATCGTGGGAGATCGATGAATCATAATGTTTAGTATTGTAAGAATTGTTTCTTTCTCCTTTCGATATTTGACGGTATTTGTGATCCATGTGTCAAATTGTTTTCTAATATAGGAAAAAGAAACACTGGAAGTTAAAAATTTGTTTCGTTGGAAGTTTGTAACATTAGAATATAGTGATAAACTCAACATACCAATGACCCTTGTCTAATGTTCTAGCCTACCCTGTCAGTGAAGCGTGACATCATCAGTTATTTGAACTAAGAACTAGTTAATTACCTGTGGATTAAGTTCCGTCTACATGCATACATTCAAAAGAAAACTATATACACCCATAGGTTCGAGGTGTAGTGTAACCAGCAGATTCTTAAGTATGAAAGCCACGGCGCTATGTACAAACATGCAAACTATATTAAAACGCCCCTTGGTACGTTGATTGGAAGGATAACGTGATTAATTAACACATATTTTGACATGAATGAACCCTGTCCCCTGCCTATTACAAGTTAAGCGAGGCGATCGATACTGGTAAGCACACAATATCGACGGAGCCGCCATCCCTCTCAAATGGCGTGTCACGACAAATCTCGACTGACACTACTCCATTTATCCCTTCGTATTTGCTCACGATTTGCAAAGAATTCAAAATAAGTGAATTACACTTTATTATATTTCATCGGCGACCTCTGCTTTGTGGTGTTTGCACATGCAATATCAACATCAGTACCATCGATATTGATAGGCCACTCTATGAGGTAAATACATGTCTTCCGGCCAGACGGAAGAGAGGGTTCACGGAAGCTAGGGGCGTGATTCTTCCGAGGTTTGATGGAGAGTTATTATATAACCTCTATTGCAGTGATCACGCTGAAACAGTGCCGACTCTACCCATAATCCTCGTCAAACTGCCAGACAGAACCGTTAACCTATAACCTTATACGGCCGGCTCAACTATTCATACATTGTATTCTGACTTTTAGCGATAAACTTTTCATAATATATTGGCCAATTGGAAGAAAAATGCTTAACATGTATTTTTTCCTATTGAATATAAATAGATATTTTTGTAACAAATAAAGAGAAAATTAAAACATCTTCAACAATTATGATTATTTTTTGTATTTTTGATACATGACGTAAACATTATGACAAAGACTTATCGTCTAGTAGGGGATTTTCTAAAACCGAAATCAAGTATTCAGTACCAAGATCAGATTTTATAGTACTTTTGAATGTTTGTTTTATACATTTACCTTAGTTCTTGATCATCAAGTCATATCACAGTGCGATCATACAAACATTCTGCTTTTGTTAATTGATTTAGTAAAATATATTTTGAAGTGCTCGTATTTTCAAATGTTTATGTATGCTACTGTTTGATCAGCAGAGACGGTTTTGGAGAACGGTAAAATAGTGGTATCAGTGTAATATTCCAATATATTAACATGTGATATTTTCTGACGTCAAAAAGGCCCACTTTACTTTGAGAGGTAAATAATATAACAAATGGAATAGGGTATTAACAAGCTGTTTGTGTTGAAGGTTGAAAAGTTTAAGTTGAAAATGATAACTAAATATCATGAGAAAGTCACGAACTCTAAAAGACCGCGTCATCTAACAGTATAAAATACTACTATTTGAAGTATGCTTCGATATGTAAGGAACTAAAAGCTGCACTTAATAATTACTAAGAGCATACTATTTTCGTTTTCTACTGGCATACAATCAACTGGGGTAATTCTAGGCCGATTGGCATCCTCTAGAACCTTCCCTCCATGTTACACGGGGAGCATTTCATCAGCGTCACTATTGACACTTCAGAAATGCATCCCGCTGGAGAGTAGTTGCAAGGTCAAAAATGTCAAATATGAAATATGATTATTTTACGACACGATGTACAATTTCCTAGAGGAAGTCAATAACAAGAGAGCTCTCTCCAAGTGCGATAACTCGGGTCGATAGCTAATTTTTACTTTCCCTGTCCATTCATCAGATTTAAATGTCTACTGGCGCTTGGCACTGCACCATTGTATCGGATTAATATTTGACTTTCATACATTGACAACACGGCCAGTTTCTATGATGTTTTCCTCTAGTATTTATGGGCTCGGTCCCACGGGACTGCTGTGGTAATTATATTATGTACTTTCTCGTGATAGATCGGACGGTTCTGGTGGGAAAGCAAGATTTCTGTTAACTCCATCGGTACTTCTATTGGTTTCGTTTGATTGATAGGTCATAATGATTACCTATAGGAATTCATAACTGGCTGCAAAATTACAACGCGGTTTAATCAAAACATATTGCTTCTTTTAAGCATGAATAGCGTACTGCTCATAATCATGGCTTTTACCAAAAATACCGTAAATGAGAGCAACAATAATAATCATAGGATATTTCTCATTTATTATTATTTTATATTTCTTATCTGAAAACACATTTCTAGAGTTGTATGCATTATTAAACAACATTGTAACATCTGAGAGAGTTTCTACACTTTTAATGGTTTTGATAGGTATATCCGTAGAACAACAAGATGAACATGGTCAGTTAATGTCTATCATATCTCTGATTTCTCGCTATATGGTTTTACAACATATGAGATTGTTCCAATGTTTTCCATTCAAACAGCGGATTAGACGGTATTTTGGTTCACTAACCAATGTCATTGTATATCGACAAAGAAAATAATTCAAACATTATTCAGATTCTTTATTTATATATCTTTGGAAATCGTTGTAATATTAGTATCAGCGTCGAGAAGTCGTTGTTCTGTGTTCCGGAACATTTTCTCATTATTTTTCACATAGATAAAATAAATCAGTCAACGATTCCAGTTTTTTTTAAGTTAAAGCTGAATATATATACATACATATACAGTCTCTGTTTAATTCAAATATAAAGGTTGAATTCACAGTGTCCGATGAAATATATATATTTTGAAGAAATGTTTAACATCTGTTAATATATACATATTCTATGTACAATTCTTATCCATGGATATACATACATTGCGATCCAGATGTTCATATCACATGATAGACAATTTGCCACTATTATCATGAAAAGAATACTCAAACTGTCTATCAGAACAACTTCCGAACTTCCCTTTTTGGGGATGTCGGCTTGGTGTGATTGGTAAGATAATTGTTGAATTTCTTGGCTAGGTTATTTCGTGCAGTGGGTCGTGAATTCAAGGCCTGGAAAGGGAACGAATTAAAAATTGTTTTCCTTCGTCATTTGTGTTACCATGTTCATATAGATATAGAATATATATATATAAGTGTGTGTGTGTGTGTGTGTGTGTGTGTGTGTGTGTGTGTGTTAGCGAAGGAGTTTATGTGCAATTTTTATAACTTGTCTTTATACAATTAAATCTAAATTGAAGTTTTATTTTTCATAGAGGTGTAATTTATTTAGATAACACACCTCAAGTTCTTCACTCCATTAAACATTTCACAAGCCTACTCTAACCTTAGACTATATGCATTGAAGCGTCGGGAATGTTTTTCCTACTTGGTATTGTAAATCAATTTAGATCTTACGAGTTTGCACACGTATTAAATGTAACATGGTCGTTTTATTTTTTACATGCACAGTAAGACACAAAATGTATTATTTCTAATTTGAGACATTTTACTTTGAAACAATCAAATGTCCCTGAATATGGCCATTAGCCCCTATAAAAATCTACTGGAAGGAATTAAAGTCAATTGTCTTCTAATTCAGTTGATTACGACTGATTTTCTTATATTATTGGCGTCACGCATAACTTGACAGAATTTATATATGGATGATTAAACATCACAAGAATGGGCGATATGTTATCCAGTGCAAAGTCTGCTTCTCGATCGGCATTTAACAACGTGAGACCAATCTATTACAATGCTATAGGAACAATGTCTCCATTTGCAGAAATACAGACGATCAATATCAATCAGGTGTCACACGACCGTACACATGCTTTAATAAATAGCAAGTGTATATGAGAATAGATGTTTTATTTATGTTTTATTCTCATCGTGAGCCATAAGTCTTTGTAAGCATACACATAATTTGTTTGGCGTAATTTATCATTATCGGGTAAATATCTTGCATCTTCCCTACATATGTATTTCAATACTAAAATATAAACAAATTTACCAGTAATGCGCAATTTCAGTGGTCTGAAACAATGTTTATTATTATCTAACGAAATTTCCCGAAAGTTATTATAGTTTACCTTAAATAGTGCATTTAGACTTCTGACACGTGGTCACAATTCCATAAAAAAAAGGGAAAATACTATTTCAAATACTTTACAAATACAAAACTGTGAAATATATATACGCTATATGAATATACGTCAATAGGTACTGTTTTAGATAGTGATGTTGACAGACAATATGTTGTTTTTTGCAATGAGAGAAGAACTTCTGTGAATAGTTAAGCATTTCTGGGAACTATTGGAAAGGTCGAAAATAAAGGGGGGAAATGTTACAATATTATAGGGAATTTCAGTAAGTTTAGTAAACAGAGTAACACTATTGTTCTGGTAGGTTAGGAAATGCCAGTTTTGATAAGTAATAAAGTTTTTATATCGACTTGTTCATTATCAGGATAATACATTGACGCTATGTTTCTACTAAAATATATTTTCTCTTTAATCTACAAGGTAGATTTTGTATATGAAATAGGAATGATATAGACACAGTCTTTAGCTTTGGATAAGATCTGTACATTATAATATTAAACGTTTTTTTCTCTGTTGGTACCAATAAGAAATTTTATGAACAGATTTCTGTTAAATCACATTTCGAACTTGTTTTGCTACACGGATACATATCCACACATTGGACTATACTTTGGTGTGCGGGTTTGAAAAACATCTCTATGCTTTCTTACATATGTATCATATGATAGCGTTCTCAAATGCAAGAACACGGAAGGACGCAATCTTTGTGATACTGCCTAGAGTATAGGTACAGGCCGATTAGTACAACTAATGAAGTGAACCCTAAATTGTCCGTAGTCCTGCCCTTATTAGTGTGTCGATGTTAGATCGTTCAGTATGAATACGTGGCAATTTAGTTTTGTCTTGTTCCAAACATGATCCTTCATCAGTTGAGGTCAGCGACAGTTCGCATATCCGGTCACCAAATTGTTTGATTACGGATCATACTGACCAATGAAGAAGATCGGATTCGTATCCGAAGTCAAAGTTTCTCCGCAAGAGTTATCGATACACTCTAATTCTTGATCAAGAGTAAAGTTGGAATTTTCGGGTTTCTCAAATTTGAGGTTGATAAAAAAAAGGCTTTTGTTTAAATCATATGAATCGAGAAAAACGAAGTGTGATTTATGAAATAAGATATGGGAATCATAAAACAAGAATGCAAATATCGACCTCTAATGATTGTAGTCATAGGCCGTGATTCATCTCGTATGTACAAATAGTATAGATAAGTTAGATGTTGTGACCTAGATCTCATCAATGGATTACGACTGTAGAAAGCATACAATTAAATTACTTTTCCGTGTTTGAGGATAAATGTTATCGATATTGGTATATAAGACTCTTGTAAAATTCCTTTTGTGAAAACTCTCTTTGTTATTTATGTATATAAAGCAATGTTCTCTTCCTTACTGTGTATTTCATTTACACATAAACGAGAACACATCAAAACAATTAGATAAATTCGATAAGACGCTGATGCTGTTACACATAAATGACAATCTTCAGTCATAGGACTTAACAGTATCTAACCAGATCCCCCACACTGTTTAAGTCTTTTTCTTCATAATGTTAGTTAATAATATCAAAAAAATACTACCAGAGACAAAAATTTAAAAATACGATTATGGATTTATGTGTCTTTATATGTATTATTTTTTTATCACACCTGCTTAAATGGAACTACTTACATGTGAACAGATATATAGAACGGATGGTTTGTATTGTGAACGTTAGGTATATATATAGATCATTCGTGCCCGAGAACCAATTGTAAGTATGAATTCTCATTTAGAAATGAACGAACATTAGAAAACTTATATTCAAAGCATCACTTAACAAATACGTGTTAAATGTCTTACTGACATGTTGTTTGAAGTCTCAAATGGACTTTGTTGCTGATTGTTTCAGGTTATTATCAAAGTTTTGTTACCTTTAGAAAAGATGCTATATCCATATAGGCCGCATCAGATCGTAGTGCACAGTTAGGTTTTATGGTTTAGAGATTTTCCCTTTACTATTATTTTCAAAGATATTTCATATAATTTGGCATTCAAATTTCCGCAGATATCTTGGATTAATTCCGAACCATTATCAAGACAATCCTTTATATTGTCATGGTCATATCGAATAAACATCTAACAAAAAAAAATGGTTTGTGTCATTGTACCCTTTTAAACATTCTAGAATTTTCTTCAGTTCTATATTTATAGACATATAATATTATAACCATGTCACTGTCTCGTTAGAATTGCCGACCTTGTCAGGTCATGCTGCTGATGAAATAACAACGAGATTTAAATTAGAGTTATGTCATTCACATATCTTCGTTTAGAATTTATATTGTTCACGTGTCTTTTCCAGATCTTCCGGCCTGTCATAATGGCGCCCGTGGTCGATGTAGAGCTACTGTGTTCCGTCATATCCTGGCTTCTACCGTGTATCCGGGCCTATATAATGAGTATCATGTGGGAGCATTGCTATACTGCAGTCACAGAGAAATTTCATCTCCTAACTGGAATACACGGATATTGGATGTTTTGTTTTGTGATTGAAAAAATGATTTATTCTATCAGTGTTACTATATTAAAACAACCAGATAACACCTTAATACCTTTGTCTGTCTTACCTTCTATCGCATGTTCCACTGAATCAAACACATGGGAGCATGGATTCCAAATATTATATCCAGTATTTCAATAAAATGTATCTTAATCCTAATTGTTGTTGTCTAAATCTAACGCCACAGTAAACTCCTTTTTTCCGATGCTACTGTTATCTCATTCTCGGAATTCTACTGATATAAATGTAACTGAAAGATCTAATTCTACTGATATAAATGTAATTGAAAGATCTAATGCTACTGGTATAAATGTAATTGATTTATCTAAGTTCTTCTGGTATAAATGTTATTGATTTATCTAAATTCTTTACTGGTAAAAATGTAATTGATTTATCTTAATTGTACTTGTATAAATGTAATTGATTTATCTAAGTTCTTCTGGTATAAATGTCATCGATTTTTCTGAATTTTTTACTGGTAAAAATGTAATTGATTTATCCTAATTATACTGCTAAGAGTATAATTAATTTATCTTAATTTAAGTGTTATAAATGTAACTGATTTATCTTAATTTTACTAGTATAAATATATCTAAGTTCTACTGATGTAAGCGTAATCGATTTATCTTAATTCTTTACTGGTAAAAATGTAATTGATTTATCTTAATTGTACTGCTAACAGTATAATTTATCTATCTTAATTTAAGTGTTATAAATGTAACTGATTTATCTTAATTTTACTAGTATAAATATACTTGATTTATCTCAGTTCTGCTGGTATAAATGTAATTGATTTATCTCAGTTCTACTGGTATAAATGTAATTTTATCTTCAATGCTTGCTACTGATCAATATTTTAAGATTTACTATATAAAATCCAACACTAATATTTTTCATAAACAGAAAATGATGCTACTATAAGATATAACAACGTTTTAATGGTACTGTAAGATATCTGGCTTATATTGGTGATATAAGATTCTATATATGGATATCTATGCTATAATGGTGTTACATGATATACTTTAGTTATAATGGTACTGATATATATATATATGTGTGTATGTGTGTTATAGTAATTGTTATATATAAAAGTTATATTGCTGTTATATGACATCTCTGAGTTGTATTGGTGTTTTAAGACATAGCTCAGTTTTAATGGTATTATAAGATAAAGCTAAATCACAATGCTGTTGTAAGACATGTCTAAGATATATTTTTAGATATATCTAAATTTCAATGCTATTATTAGATGTACAAGATATCTCTAAGTTATAACGCTGTTATAAGATATATATATATATATATATATATATATATATATATATATTTAAAGAGATATCTAAATTATAATGGTATTATGATGTGTTTAAGATATATTGATGGTTTAAGATACATGTAAGTTCCAATGGTGTTATAAGTATTTCTTATAGTGCATGTACCATAAGATACATCTTAAATTTAATTGTTATGTACATTCTTGTGCCACTCTAAGGTAGCATTCCTTTTTTTCAATAAACCCCAGCTCTGACGATACCGAATGACCCTGTCAATTCTGTCTTAAGACTAGGAGTACTAGAAAACACATCTGATTTCTAAAGTTATTATTCGTAAAACTTTGTATCAAGTGTTTTGTAAAAAAAGTGATCTCGACGCTCCTTTAATCCAATTTAAGATATTGAACAAAAGATATACAAATGAATAACACCTTTCAACGCAAATTTAGACATATATATATATGTGTGTGTAAATGTGTGTATGTCTTATGTGACCAGTCTTTGTCAGTCATTTGGAGATATTTGAGAACAAAATAAGAAAACGAAAAATCTATGATGAGTAGTAATTCATTGTTATTAATGCAATAATGATGAAAAGTGATGGTAATATAAATACAAAACGATAAATAAGAAAAGTTGATTTGTTTTTAGACAAATACATTGGATATATATATGATGTTTTTTGTATTTGTTTATTTAAAAAAAAACTTATATATATATATATTATAATGGATTTTATGTCCTTTTCAGATACTAGGCTGCCTTTAAAATGTCTCTAATGTTTTACTGATTGTAAAATGTACGGAACATAAATACTAAATAGCGAGATGCTATTATGCAATTGATTCTATACTAGACAGAAATAAGCCCATGTTTTACTACTCGGAAAAATCTAATTCTAAGAAATTGTATTCAACATCTATAAATACAGAAAGTGTTCGAGTCTCAGGAAAAGTTTAAATACGATCGTTAGTATGACATTAACGTTTGAAATGTTTGAAAATAAATGATAGGGAAAATGACACCTTTCACAGTATTTTGTTTAAATACCATAAATACCAAACCCAAGGGGGTTGTTATTTACCATCACCATGCTTTTAGCGCTTGGCATCTGCTTATTGTATAATGTTACGATATGTGTAATAGATCTAGCTATATCCATAAGATATGTCACATGATCCGGTCTGTACATATTGATCACAGTCGAAATATGATGGAAAGTCTCATAAACGTGGAGGTTTATAAAATCTAAACCTTATGCCACTTAATTCTGTCGCTTTTATCTGGAACATTTATTCATGTTTGCCATTTATTAATTAAGTTGTTAGTCTTATCCTGGATAATACACAAGAGGAAAAACAAATATTTCATTATCGTTCCCGTGACGTGGGATGAAGCCATTTCGTTTACTTGTGAGAGCACTTAAGCTTGGTAGTGCTATTGTATCATTGATGAAAATCACACAAAAAGCATCAGTCTCAGGGAACACAAATAACAGCTGAAAACTCATGGGAATCCATCATCGGTTTAAATAGCATTATAGTGATTGCTAGTGCTTTGTTCTGCTCTAACATACTGGCTATCTTACAGGAAGATAACGGCCATTTAAAGTTTGTGTTTTGAAGAAACGTAAAGATAGAATCATTATTGAATTAAAACGTTGTACAATAAGATGTAAGATGTCTTACGCACATGTGGACACAAGGCAGACAACCACTTTTATGTTTGTCGACTTAAAGCATATCGACTTTGTTTTTTTTTCGTTTATCTGAAAGACTTTGTTTGTATTCACGAGTCATTAGATGGTACTGTAAACATCTCCAGTCACAAAGTCATATTACATCGATTTGGTTCCCGTCTTTTCCATAGCAAACCGAATGGTAATGTAAATTCAATAGAAAATTGTTTCTATATTTTCCAAACAATGGTCTACTGTCTTGACATAGAAATACATCCAGTATATTCTACTCATTGTTCTTTAAAGAAAAAACGTTAGTAGTCAAGATATTTTTGGTGTCCTTTTACATGTCTGTTTCCAAAGTATTGTCTTTGGTTTTCATTAAATTATATATTGTTTGTTTCAATTCAAATTATTCCTATCACTTTTTCAATATTTTACCAAATAAGGCATCCGTTCATGTATAAGATATCTTATTGGTTTAATCCCGAACATTACAAAAGAATAAAAACACCCGTAAATACGTGGGGAAAACTTGAAATTCAAGATAAAATGTAGGTAAATAACAATAACATTTTTGGAAACATAAAATATTTACGAGCATATTCAAGCAATGAGATTTATTTAACCAACGTACAAGCATGGATAAATAAACACAAGTATTCATTATTCTAAAACGAGGAAAAGACTTTTCAACAACCAAATAAACAAAACTTGTAACTATAGTAAATACAGTGTTCAATAGATCCATGATTTCTAACTATATAAAAGGTATAAGGAATATTTCTATCACAGCAACATCAATATAAGAACTCGTAACATTATATAGATTACACATACATGTGTAAAAAGTCTTATATACATACATAGTAAATGGCAGTAAAAACACGTCTTTGTGATATCGCAATAATAATTTGACTATATTTATTTATCTATATATTTACATGAATGCTTACTCTACTAAGTTGAAGGTATAATTCATAGAAGAAGAAAAATTCCAATTGAAATTTAAGGTCAACTTAACATGACTTGACATGATGTCAAACAATGACTTTGAAGAAACAAAAGTGGTTTAAATGAATGTCTTGCCTGACAGAATTGATGATGATAGCAATCACGCCTTTGTTTTGCTTAATACTTGTTCCGTAATTTGGAAGTATAATGAGTTTAAAATCCATTATCAAGGGACTAAGACTTTGGATAAAGCTTAAGAATTTTGTTCTGAACATGTTTATATACATAAGAATAGAAAATGCATTTTTTCAGCAATATCATGCATGCGACAGTTTCATTCAAATATATACTTCATCAAAATATATATTGCAAAAATTGTGTAGCATATCATCCTAGATATTCAAAAGATGCATTTTAGTATTCAGTAAATATATACATGTATAATAAATAGATAAACAAGAATGTTCCTACAACTATTACATTTTACATAATATTTTACGCAAAACTCAAAGTGGCTCAAAAGTGATATGACAAATTCGAGAATAGTATTTTTTGTTTGATAGTCAGGATCATTTTCGTTAAATGTATAGAATCAATAAAATCAATGCATCCATCAAATCATATTCTGTCGACTACTTCCCTTTTCATAGAGTGACTGTTTATTTTATTTTTTTATCTACAAATTATTTCATTGAGATGATTGTGTGCTTTACCGGTAAATATAGGTAAATATCTATATCTTTTATATTATTTTTCACTATAAACGGTGAAATATTTATGTGATCAATATAATAACATAATGTTATTGTATAGTCACATCATACACAGTATGTACAATAGTTATCTACATTATTTACATATATTTCAAAGAAATACATTTTTATCTACATTAACGTTTGTAACAATAAATATCTACAATATTATATATTTACATCTCTCTTTATAAATAAATGATCTAGTTTCGACATATTGATACATAATATGTGTTGTCGCAAAATAACCAATCAATGAAGATGTGTTTATGGATTCCAATTATTACAGAACTTAAGTCGTCGCAATTTTCCTACATCACGATTGGGTTTATATATATATATATATTGTGGTGATGAATACATTTCTTCTTTTTGCATATGTAATGTTATTTTGAATCCTTTAAGTAATCTGTCATTAATTTGCTGAATATGAAGGCGATAAAAGTTGAATACAAGTAGTTTAAAATAATACAATATTTTGTTAAACCTGTTCAACCAAAAATGCACCGATTGTGTCATCAGCAAAACGAAAAAAATCTTAGGCGCGCCTGCTATTTCTCTGAGAGAATGGTCCTATATGAACATAGACACCGAACAACATAAATATGAAAACAAAGCATGGAAGAGATGACGAAATTGAGGATAGAGATATTTGTCGAATTTTCGCGGCGTCTGCCGCTTGTCAACACACAAATGTACTTGCAACCATACAATTATGATACACCAGAAATACACATTATCGGCCCTTTTTACAGAAAAATGATTATAATTTTAATAAGGTTTTATTGAATGTTTTTGACATTTGGTAATTAGTGTAGAAGCTTTCTGTTCAAATATTAAAAGCCAATCTTTCAATTGACAAGTTACAATATTGATCTTTTATTTTTTATTTTGATTTTAGAAATTAAAGCGAGTACCGTCAATTTTGTCGAAGACAACAATTCTCTCCGATATTACAGAAATGCAATGTCCTATCATGTTTCCCGTCCGATTTTTTATCTAAAATTTTTTAATAGTTTTATAAACTACAAATCATAAAATAGACCATCAACGGTAAGAAAAAAGCTATGGCTTTTCCTAAAAATAACCTTTTTTTAAAGATCTTTACTTGAAATGTAGTATTTAATTTTTTACATATATGATTAAAGAGTTTATGATATATATATATATTATGAAAAAAAAAGTTTTTATTGTAACTACACATACATTCATTTTTTTATAATATTCTTTTTACAAAATTTTACATATTTTTCATCAAACTCGAGATGTACCGGTAGACTACTTTCCTCGGAGTGTGACATGCAATTGTTTTCGTAGCGGTCATATATACGCTCAGTGTCTACAGTGTCATACAAACCGAGATTTATATAAAACATTTTTGATATTTTAATCACCATCTACCACACAAGAACTTAGAATGTTTTTTGTCCCTCATAATTGGCTTTCGAGGTCCATCGGTGGAAGGGATTATCGAGACACCTAAATTTACACTGCTGTTCTCGATTTTACTTTATAACTTTGCATGTATTTATGTAATTTTTGTGTCTTGCCAAAGGGGCAGATAGTCTCAAACATTTGACAATTCGCTTTTCCGTACTGTGGTTATTTCTTCATATAAATAAGATATATTTCTTAATCTGAAAAATCCCATTATATTAAAATCCCTCAATAGAGCTATAGGTGGTGTTTTGGTTTGCTTTTGTGTCCGTTCTATTTTGTGCGTGTGTGTTTTCTTTTCATCTAAAATATTGCGCCCAACTACTATCATGGATGCAAACAATCAGTTTTATAACTGTTTAATATAGTTTCTCAAGGCTCAATAGGTAAATCATAATATAATAATTATGAGTTAAAATATAGTGTATACTCAACATTGAATATGTATAAAATATCACTATTACTGAAAACATACTTTGTAATAAAATTATTTTCAAGCTATTTGCCTATTATATGGGATAAGTTTTTTTCTGATGTTTGGTGAAGCTGAGATAAATATGGTACGGAGCTACAGATTCAACAACAAATCCTCTATAGAAGAGAACTATATAGTCGTTATTGTTTCCTTGTTTTTATCCAATTAATTTGAACTGTAGTTCTCTTCACATTCTCCGAATGCATGAAAACTCCGATATTTAAATATAATTTTCCATCAACTGTTAATAAACAGTATAAAAATTGCATAATAATAATATTTGCAATAAATATAGCCTTAGTCAGGATGGTTGTAAATCTCACATAATGTAAAATGATGAACATATTTTATAGTTATACGTATTAACATGTATAAAGAAAGAGTTTCAATAACACACAAACAGACTCCTGTGCACTACGGTAATATGTTTTAAACACCTAATTTTAAACTAGTCCATATGTTGAAATCAATATATCTTTTGTATTTCTGTATTTTAATGTAAACTATTTATTTATATGTATATTCAACATTTAAACAGGTTTTATATTGAATTTATGTATTTTTCTCTCTTTCAACCATTCAACTATCAAACAAAAGTAAGTTTTTGATTGAAATGTATCTAGAAATTTATTATTGAATAATCATGTTTAGACGTATATTTTTATATGCAAAATTCATCTTCCTGGGGTGTTGTCATTAACATTATTCTCATAGTTTTGTCATATAAACCGAAGTTGTGATTTCAATACAGTTCATACATGATGCCAAGGCTTGGCATCAGCTGGATATGTAAGTTTCCCAGTGAACTTGATTGATGGTTATCTTAATTAAAAGAATACGAAACGAAATTAAAATCATAACGAAGATTTCTATATATTTGTTTTCTTCGTATTGTTTTCTTCCCATGAATCATTTATCATTTCATATTTCAAAAGTATCGTGTGTATCATTACATATATATCATACAAATTAGCGTCTTATCACAATCATAATTAATCTTGTTCATACGCGAAATCAGACGTATGCATCTATACCTATATCATTTCGCAAGGAAGCTTTTGTTTGAATAAGATTCAATTTCTGTAAGAATCTTTAACTAGAACTAGAATAATACAGTGTTCATAGCTATGTAATACAGAGTTATCACTCTATAGAAAAACCTGCAAGGATGCGCTAATAACGGACACGTAATAAAGGTGTAAAACATCAATTACTCACATATGTTAATGTCTTCACACAGACGCCGTATACTAATAATAGACTTAGACATGCTATCTAATAAAAAAATGTTTAACATCTATAGATACACAACCATCCATACTCCAGTGCTTAATAACGACTTTAAATTTCTGCCATTCGGTATCAAATTAAAGCATTATATCTTAATCAAATGGAATCTTTCTTGGATCTGTTACCTTCTACCCACATTTAGACTACTTCTAATCGGATGAAGTATGCCTTCAGGAAAAAGGTAAAATACTATTTGTATAAAAAAATTATCAAATGTATTGCACCACATCAACTGTATGTCCGTACACTTGTATTTCTAAATATTTTTCTAATGTTTACTACCAAAACAACTATCTATGCTGTTTCCAAAATAACTATATTGAAACAATATGTCCAAGTATCGAAAGAAACTAAATGCATTTCATTTCACCTTGGGCCATAAAATGAGTAGGTTTCAGGATCCTTCGGCTCGAAATAGTCAATTTCGGCATTGCCGATATAGGTGTTTTCAGAGTTTTTCCCAACTCTTAAGTGATTTTCGCCGTTAAGATTTTGTACTTCCTTTATTTTGCCGTTAGGTAGTCCTCCATTTTGCATGTAGGTGCTGTAGTCTTTCGGAGGGGGATCAGCAACAAGAATATCACATTCGTCCGTGAATGGTTTATACTCATAGATCTTTCTCAAGAAGAATAGCACCGGTGCATACAAGAGGTTGCTGAGCATTATTGCAACATTGAGCCACATGAATCCAATGGTCTGTACGATTTGACCAGCCATAATGGGTCCTAACGCATATGCTAAGGAATACGATATGTCGGCAATGGCGTAGACACTACCGTACACGGACGAGTGTCGAACATCAACAAGGTAAGCTAATGTTGGTAATATAGCAGTGTCCACAAACGCAACTCCCAGACAGAGACCCATCAATGGGAACAAAACCACAAAGAAAGCACTGGAAAACGGAATTATAAAACAACACACTCCTTCAATGATAAGCCCCACTAACGCAACAAGCCATTGGTAATTAGGATATGTCTTAGCAAGATACACGGTTAAGACCACACCTCCTATGTACGGCAAGAATGGTGGCAGCCAAACAAATCCTATTTGCCATTCAGTCGCATCCATTGTTCCTTTCATCCACATAGCTATAGTGGGCTCAAGAAATGCTAGTGATATGTTGGACATCGCTAGGGCACCAGCCGCTACTAAGATGTATGGGTCCATGAGTAGTCTATAGATAGGAGTGCCTTGTGGACGCTCTTCCTTTGGTATCAGTGATCTTTCTAACCGGACAGGCTTCATAACAAAGAGCAAGAGTATTCCATCCACTAAACACATGGTGGCGAGAAAAATGAACGGAACAACCTTTCCTGCAAACTCAAACAAAGTACCTCCGAACGGTGGGGCAACTAAGCATCCAAACGAAATAAAGGATTGCGCTATTCCTAAAGCCTTTGTTCGTTCTGCATCTTCCCGATATCTATCTGCAATCATAGCAAGGCCAGATGTATCTGCAAAGGCAGATCCGAGTCCTTGTAAACTTCTTGCGAAGAAAAGAACGGCATATGTTTCGCCAAATGCAAATATTATTGTAGAAAAGAACATGATAATAAGACCTATCATCAGTGGAATATCGTATCCTATCCTGTCTATGAGTGCACCTGTAAATGGATTTACCATCAGCTGAACGATTGCCTTTGATGCAAACAGAATACCGACCGCACCACCTCCTTCGGCATAATCTGTATCTGATGAGGAATCAGATTTGGGTGGTGCAGTCAAGTTATACGTTGAATTCCATGTTGCATTGAAAGGAGCTTGTACCACAGCTTCGTCATCACTTCCCCAGTCTAGGACATCCTCAAGGTACATCGGTATGATCGGCACAATCACCATGTACAACATGTTATCCAAGAGCAACGCCATGCTTACGATCAGAAGAACCAGACGTCGCTGTGCTATTGGATCATTTATTCTATCATTCAACATCTGAATGAAGTCTGTCACTTGTCCTTTCATCGTTATTGCTATCGACACCATCTTGAAACTTTGTCCTAATTGTTGATTTTTCTTTCAAAAATATAAATCCCAAATAATTCCGCTGTTCTTTGTACAGTGTTACAAACTTGCCGTAAATTCCGTGTAACGAATATCACAAAATCACCATAGAAAGCATTCTGAGATGAGTCAGATTTAAAAGAGCTGCACTTTTCAGTGAGAAATATTAAATTACCTGAGAGTCCGATGAAAGCTTTTTCACATGGTACTTAAATGTCTTTCCAAAAGTAGAATTGTCCCATCCGTGTCCTTCGTGTATAGTGCCAATAGTTCTGTGTTCTCTCGGAGACAATGCCACCATAGCCTTAAAGAGGAGAAGAAATAGAATCTTGTTGAAGTCTGCTGTAAAATATCCGATACTTAAATAGACAAGAAAAGAAGTAGTACTTATAGGCACAGAAAATCATAAGCTGATGCTAACACAATGCTAGGCGATAGAGTCACCAATACCGTCAACCACAAAATGTAGCATCACTTTCATTAGATAATTTGGTAATATCATCGATCGTGCTTCCCGTTTAGTAATCCATTAGTTTATGTCTCAACTTCTGATAGTTTTCTTTCTATTCTCGCTATCAGATATAAATCGCAAATATAGTTGGATTGTTTCTCTGTCGCTGTTTTGTATGTTTAAGTATTCTCAACATGACAAAGGTGAGTTTCGTCCCTTTCAATAATGTATCTTGTGTTAAAGAATGCTTTATAAGGCCTTAGTGTTAGATACTCTCGTCGGCTTTAGCACCAATCGATCAACGACTAGGCGTTGGGTATCATTTAACCTTTCTCGATAATCTCGCTATAACTGCTTACATATCTTATTTGAATACCAATATTCCATATTAAAACAATATACAATAATCCTGTTTGAATATAGAGTTATTCCAATGTTAATACAATGGTTCGGGTAAGCTGTTTTAATGAGCAGTTTTAGCCTGGTTAGATTATGATTGAGAAACACTTGTATTACCTTGTTTGCTAATAACTTCGCCTCAGGTTAAGAGTGGCTATTCGTAATGTATTATCATGAAGACAGATATAAATTTTCAGACCTTTAATTTAGTTGGTTTTAATCATGGCGTTCGTTACAATGAGCCAATTTATATGGTATCTTGCCCTAAAGCATTAAGAAACGATAGCCAGATTCATTTATCGTAATTACATTCTAGCGCAGTGCTACATTTCGCCTCAAGGCCATAACGATTATATAATACTTAATATTAGGAAATATTATTTTATACAACATAATTGTTTAATTTTGTAAAACATTGCTATATGTTTCGAAGAAAATTTAGTGACCTGCCAAATTGAAACAGATCATCACAGTTAAATAACTTTTTTCTTCATCTTTATTTCCTGTTTTCTATTAGACAAAATAGAAATTCACTGTCATTATTCTTCTTTTTATTATTATTATTTTTTTTTGAGGGTTGGTGTGGGGTGGGGGGGGGGGGGGGGGGGGGGGGGTTGGGTTTACACGGTATTTGAAATGCCCAATTCATTGTAATAATTACTTGCCCTGTTTTTTATTTATATATCATGAAAACAAAACCTTTTCAAATCTGCCATCCGAAGCTCAGTAATCTTTGGAGGATTATTCAATTTTTCCTGTGTCTAATTGAATAAATCCGATGCAGTGTTCTTCCAAGCAGAGGAATATAACCCATACCTACGCTCTTGGACGCTATCAAAATTGATTTCTGTAGTACGGAGCAATTTTATAACAAATACCATTTGATGGTTTTATTTTTCGTCGCTTTCTTTCATCCTCCCTTTTTATTTATTTTTGGAATTAGAAATGTCATTTTCATTCATGCGTGTTTCATAAAATTTGGAGATATTATATATACGATAACGTTTTATACTGTCTACTAAATCATATTTTTATACAATAATTTACAGGTCGTCTACTTCCTGATTGGTATTCAGTTATTATCAATAAGCAGGCCATTCTCCGATATCTCAGTTAAGCTTGTTATAAAAAGAACAAAAGTCACTGTCCTTTTCTAAAGAAGCACTGGATCAATTTTCTTGGGGAATCTTGCTCATTTAGGTTTCTGGTAATGATATTTTCTGCCTGAAAAAGTCTTTTCCAACCGGAAAATACCAATAAAGATGCCTCTACTTTATTCAGTTGAGTAAACAACTGTATTCATGTGGCTTTGGTTCCATCGATCGGACCCAGGCTAAGATTGCGGGCTGGCTTTATAACATGGAGGACGAACGAAATTACACATAATTTGGACAACATAAAACCTCTACAAAACGAAGCAAGGAGATCCTAGATTAGTACTACACATGGAAATTGATTTAAACGTTGATTTTAGTAATGCAATTTGTAGCCAAGATTTCTCTCAATGTTAACAATATCTTAGTATTACAATATGCCCACGTGGTTTTACAATATAACAAACAGGCTTCTGTCGCCGATACAATTTTCTAAATCTTTTAATATTAATTTTTTTTTTTGAAAATGTCGTTGATGAGCTACGTCAAATTTTCATTTATAAGTGACACAATGTGGAATAGGGAGGGTTATGCTTAAAAATTGACCATTTTACTGTCACAAATTTTAAAATAGATAAGACTCTAGAAAACAGGAGAGGACGAAATGGGGAGAAGTAGCACGAGAAATAAGCGATAATTTAATTACTTAATGTTAAGAACATTTTAGATAACAATTCGGCTCGTAGGATGAATGGAATATTATGAATATCTGCTGTTAATTCAGCTAAACTGTTGGGTTTTATGTTACATGTTTCATAGCAGCACTTTCATAAAGGAGTAATTAAAATTGCTAGGATAGTTGCTAATCAAAATATGTTCCCAGAAGAAAATAAGAATTAAGGTAACTAAATCTAATAACTTTCCCCGTATTTCGTTTAAGAAAAAAAATGATGTTTGAATTTTGAATTGACATCATATTTTGATAAAGTAAGATTTAGCAGAAAAATGATAACAATAATAAAAGTTCCATATTTTAAAACTTCTACTGAGTGTTTAAGTTATAATTTCATCGAAAACAAACCAAAAATTATATTCTCTCATGTTTAATACACGAAAATTAAGGATTCGGAATATCAAAATATAAATTTGTTGCTTGCCTAACTGCTTAAAACGGAAAAAAGTATTAGCTTACTGTGCTGTATCAGTGAGAGAAACGCATTGGCAGAATGAAATCAAGTCTCTCAAAAAATATTCAGTTATTATTTTTTCTCCTTTAAATTTTTGTCAAGCAGCTTTCATGTTATTTTTAAGTGTGAAAAATGTTTCCAGAACGAAATGAAATGATTTCATCTTTGTAGTATTGCAAGATAAGAAAACGGACGGAAAAGAGTTTTCCTTTGTTTGGCACCTCGTGTGCATCACCGTATCTGTTAAATCAGTGTGCATCCATTTGTCTCTAACATTACCATACATAATCAGTAATGGGTTTAGTCAGTGGTTATAGGCACATCCCACCGATACATCTGACTGGCGACATTATCAAAGAAGTTCAAAGGCACCAATGACGTATTCGTAACCATGTCGCCAGGCGTGATCCTGAAATATTTAGTTCTTGTTGTTATTAATGCTGGTCTGATCCATGGGGTGTACGGCATGTTAAAAATAAAATCTGTTATTAGCACTGAAGGGATACGTGATTTCCCCAAGTCTCCATTAACATATATATGAATAAATGATCCCTTCTACATCTTCTTACACACTGATAATCCATAACAATTAAACACAGATAAATAATTAAAACTTCCCCGAGCTCAAAGAGATGATGGCGTTAATTACTGAATTCCAGCTTCCAATAGAAATAAAACATAATTTAGACGACTATCTAGACGCGATTTCATGGAGAGTGTAGTCCAAAATATTCCATTTAAAGATACCTCAGTATATCTTAATTCTACAGTAGTCTAGCTGTAAAATCAATAGGTTCGTCGTTAATCAATGTGTATGTAACCACAAGGAAATAACACGGTATGTCATTATAACAGGATCGAAAAGAATAAAAGAATTTTCAGAGAAAGGTCGGGTAATGTTATGGAGAGCGTACAGGGTAGATATTAAAGAAATTACAAATAAGTCACTATACCTATATTACTTACTTTTCCGAGCAGTATAATCACATCATATTAAGCAATATACTCATTCAACGGTTTTTAAGCATTTTCTTTTTAACAAAAATCCCCTAGCAATATGATTTTAAGCTTAATTACTACAAACAATTGTTTGCGAGCAGGTATACTTGTAAACACTCTTGCGAACCATATCTATTTGCCAACAAAATAACAACTCTTATAAAAAAATTATCAAATATAAGGTATGCTTATTAACTTTTACTTTGATTGTCAATTCACACCAGAAATAAGCTTCTATCGGGACACATTATTTGTCATTGATTGCGTTGAGTAAAGAGACAAATTTCTTATTACGAACCAAAACAATCGTGTAAAGCTCCCGAGTTAATACAATTGACCACCGTAAACTCATTATTAGTTCACAAATCTGTCATAAGGAAAAGTACATTTTCGTAACCTGGCAATTTACAAACCGGAAGTGACTCAATTGTTGCTTTAAATAGCGACAGATAAGGGAAATAAACGCATCACATCCAACCCCACACGGAAATGAAAGCAATAGTTGTGTTTTAATCTAAGCTGCCATTATATCCATTCGTTTCCACTTAAAGTTATAAACATTTTCGTTTATTCAGTGTGAAGAAACAACGTGTAAATGACTTGTTTACCCGAAACGAACCAAATCTTCCTTTCAGAGAGCTTTTTAGAGAAAGCAATTCGGCACTTGATTTTAAATTCACCGTCTTCTCTTTTAATTCCATTAAAGTTTTTAAAACTTGAATTTACAGCCTCTCTAAGCCTATGCATTAAGTTAGTCTTGCCTAAGTAGGATGGAGTTCAATCATGACATCCTAAACCGCAGCTAGAGAGTGCGGGTCGTTTACCATTGATCACCGCTAGAAATCAGTGTCAGTCGAAAAAAAACACAATATGTGAAAGCAGAAGGAGGAATTGTCAGGCACAATCAGAATTGATGTTCTACTTGTACGACCATCAAGTGTAATTTTCCAGCTCTAGATATGCCAAACAACAAATCAACAACGGAAATTTGACAAGAAAATTGGATAATGACTACGAATCGAAATTAGCATTCTTATAAAACCGTCTACCAACGAAAGGCACCGATCGTTGGGAGAAGACTCGGACAAGTACAAGACAAGCCATGCTGATCTTTTACCGGTGTTACTCGCTTTTGTAGGATGGCAAAAACAACAAAAGTTAAATACCGGTTCGCAAACGAAAACGTCTGAAATTGTTTCAAATGCTGACATTTCGTCTGATATCAAATAACAAATTCCTGAAAGTACATTATTGCCCAGCCAGACCTGAGGTTGAAGAGTCAGGATTTCTGGGCAAACGTCCATATAGTCGATCATTCGACCCGATGACGTAATGAGATAGTCGACCAATCAAAATCGATGAACTACAAATGCGACGGTACTAGAAATACCTCGAGGAAATTGCTTCTGTCTTGTACACAGCAACTATGCGGGTATGAATACGTGTAATTATTGTCGGCTGTGACGTCATAGACCACGCGATTCACAAAGACCACTTATAAAGGCAATTTGATCAGACCATCTTTAGAAAAACTTACGACTTTATACAATATAAAAGTTGGCATCCTGCCATAATAGAGTTTTATTTAGAACTCAGTAGTCAATTCTTAAGATAACGTTTTTTCATTCCTTTACTTTAATCCAAAATAAGAAGGACTATATACACATACGTGACGTAAGAGATTAGAAAACAGAATTACTTGTGTAGAGATATTGATACTTTTCACAGCCCATCTCAAGGGTCATATACAGTGACACATTTATTAAACATGGTGCTGGGGGGAAAAAAGAGAAAAAAGATATTATGAACATAAGTATAGAATCTTGAATAAATTTTTATTTCATATTTTGAAACGAGACTTTATTTTTGCAAACCATAGTGAGACGAGTTTCATTAAATAGTATATGAAGTTAAATCAAATTTTAAATACTTCTTACAACATAACTCAAATACATCACATTTCTGCTGGCTTTAAAGTTTACATGTAGAGAACAAAATCAGATGGATGCAGTCATTTTCTTGCATCATATTCATGACACAACGTCATTGTCCATATTATGACATCACTGATCGATTTCATACTAGCGGAGTCAATGAAAAACGCTTCGTCTATACCTATATATACATTTATATTACGTAATAGATATAACTCACATCCCTTACTCCAGGAAAAGTCTGTCAAGGATTTCGTTAGAATAATTTATCAAATATGTTTATCGAACTTTACCATATAACGTTAATTATAAAATAAGAAAATTCATCTTAAAATGTTACAAAAAGTTGATGGATTAATTTCATCCATCTGTCATAATTCTGGATTTATTGCCTTCCATGTAAAGAGAACTTTTCCCCCTTATGATTATATACAGATCCTTGTCGAGCTACGTCCTACACCTACCAATACTTTCGATCGATACACATCCACATCAGATAAATTCAAAGAAGAAATTATAATATCTTTAATGGCCCCTATACACCGACGGAAGGTCTAGAAACATGGGATTGATTGGCGTAACATGACGTATTCGCGGGATACGGGGAAGAAGTGTTAGCTACACCATAACAAGTGACAAGACAGTGAGGGATAAACTCTCTTTACAATCTCCTGCCACAATCTAGCGCCGCAAATGTGTCTTTATTTCCCGTTTTTATCACCCTCTTCAACCAATTCCTGTCGCAGGTTTATGTACCTCTAATGTCCTACCTTTTAGAGCTATACGGAAGGTCTCATGCAGTTTGTCTACCTCGCGTGCACGCACACGTCCATGCTGGTAAACTTTTGACTGACTGCCAGCTCTGCTGGTTTACCGTGATCCATGGGTCTATGATGTATAGTCTAACAACTCTAAGAGCTATGGGTCGGTAAGGAAATGGCCATCCTCTCCCAGGAAGGACTTCTCTTGAACGTTATTATTTATCTGTCGCCTTTTGATGGAGCACCTGATATCAATGTGCCATCCGGCTTGGTAACGAATTCAAAAACCATGTACATCCTCTACCGAGAAGCGTTAAGAGTTGTCATATCCGGCGATTTACATGTTCGTGACATAGTATTCCCTATCAAAACATAGATCGTCAGAGAATGGTACACAAATGATATACATGAATGAAAAAATGCAGTATGATACCGATCAAATCTCGTTCTCACGAGAGATCCTTATACATCTCACATACACTGAATGATTTAGATAGCAAGTATGGAGTTTCATAAAAGTTCATTTTACATGCAACAACAGTAAATGCAGTGGACAGATATTTTATGGTTATATGATTGATGGTGAATTGGCAAAAAAACAAATACATTTCAATCGCAGTTTGCCCGCCAGATGTAAGAACAAGGATTTTAGGGTGTGGTATGTCATGTAAAACACCATAAAACCTTTGTATCAATAATATATCGAATGTTTCCATTATCTCTGTGCCAAGTAAAACTAATGAATGGAATGCGTATACGTTGTACGTTGTAATTAGGTACGAAAATGATCTAGAATGTCACACGTCCTTAATGCTACTTAATCGTCTGTTTTATTGCCCAAGTAGATGTCAATAGTGTTTCGAGGGTCTGAGATCTGTCTGTATGATGTCTTAACATTATTTTCACACGAAATATTCTCAAATATCAACAACTTCAATCTCAGTGCAATGAAAATAACGTTATCAACATGATTTTCTGCAAAATTCTACAGGCTTGTCCTCAGATAAGTTTTTTATGTGTTGACATCCTTTGTTGTCTGTTAGTTCTGAAGTGAACCGAGATAGCCAGTGTAAGATCTGTATCGGGATAACGCGTGTAATCTCCTTGTGTTGTCTGTAAGCTCTGTATCGGGATAACGAGTTTAACATCCTTGTGTTGTCTGTAGGCTCTGTATCGGGATAACGAGTTTAACATCCCTGTGTTGTCTGTAGGCTCTGTATCGGGATAACGAGTTTAACATCCTTGTGTTGTCTGTAGGCTCTGTATCGGGATAACGGGTGTAACATCCCTGTGTTGTCTGTAGGCTCTGTATCGGGATAACGGGTGTAACATTCTTGTGTTGTCTGTAAGCTCTGTATCGGGATAACGAGTTTAACATCCTTGTGTTGTCTGTAGGCTCTGTATCGGGATAACGGGTGTAACATCCCTGTGTTGTCTGTAGGCTCTGTATCGGGATAACGGGTGTAACATCCTTGTGTTGTCTGTAGGCTCTGTATCGGGATAACGGGTGTAATCTCCTTGTGTTGTCTGTAGGCTCTGTATCGGGATAACGGGTGTAATCTCCTTGTGTTGTCTGTAGGCTCTGTATCGGGATAACGGGTGTAATCTCCTTGTGTTGTCTGTAGGCTCTGTATCGGGATAACGGGTGTAATCTCCTTGTGTTGTCTGTAGGATCTGTATCGGGATAACGGGTGTAATCTCCTTTTGTTGTCTGTAGGCTCTGTATCGGGATAACGGGTGTAACATCCTTGTGTTGTCTGTAGGCTCTGTATCGGGATAACGGGTTTTGTATCCTTGTTTTTTCTGTAGGTTCTGTATCGAGACAGCGAGTGTAGTCTCTTGGTGTTGTCTGTAGGTTTTTTATCGAGGCAATGGATGCCTGATAGTGTTGTCAGTGGGTTCTGTATCGGGATAATGGGTGTAGTATGATAGTGTTGTCTATAGGTCTGTATCGGGTCAATGATTGAAGTCTCCAAGTGTAGTATGAAGGTCCTGTATCGAGATAACTGGTGTAGTATTATAGTTTCTTTATCAGGATAATGAGTGTATTCTCCCGGTGCTGTATGTAAGTTTTATATCGGTATAGCGAGTGCGATCTCCTAGCTTTGTCTGGAGATTCTGTATCGAGATAACTGATGTGACGTTGTAGCCACAATCGGTATAGTACCTGTTATCTGGAGGTTTTCAAGCAGTGATTGCTTTCATATTGTTGTTTGGCGTTAAAATGAGAAGTGTGTCAATAAAACCAATGCAAAATTCATCATATTTATTTATTTATTGTATTATTATTATTGATATCATTTAACAATTTTTTTGTATCAATGTTGGATCAACAGCGTCGGAATTTTGTACCAATGTTGGATCAACAGCGTCGGAGTTTTGTACCAATGTTGGATCAACAACTACAGATGTTTGTATCAATGATGGATCAACAGCTTCGGATGTTTGTATCAATGTTGGATCAACAGCTACAGATGTTTGTATCAATGTTGGACCTTCAGCTTCGGATTTTTGTACCAATGTTGGATCAACAACTACAGATGTTTGTATCAATGTTGGATCAACAGCTTCGGATGTTTGTATCAATGTTGGATCAACAGCTACAGATGTTTGTGCTAAGGTTGGATCATCAGCTACAGATGTTTGTGCTAAGGTTGGATCATCAGCTTCGGATTTTTGCACCAATGTTGGATCAACAACTACAGATGTTTTTATCAATGTTGGATCAACAGCTACAGATGTTTGTATCAATGTTGGATCAACAGCTACAGATGTTTGTGCTAAGGTTGGATCATCAGCTTCGGATTTTTGCACCAATGTTGGATCAACAACTACAGATGTTTTTATCAATGTTGGATCAACAGCTACAAATGTTTGTATCAATGTTGGATCAACAGCTACAGATGTCTGTGCTAAGGTTGGATCGTCAGCTTCGAATTTTTGTATCAATGTTGGATCAACAGCTACAGATATTTGTATCATTGTAAGATAAATTCATGCTGAATACCTGTATCACGATATCTGATAACGTTACTTAGAAAAACAAACATTTTTTGTTTCTAAATTAAGTTCGGTCGTCGTCAAGTCCCACTTTTGTTACCTATAATCCGTTCGTCTGGTCCAGAACCATGTAATGTAATTTTATGTTACCGAATCTTATCTTATATCGTTATAAATATGTAACTCTGTTTCTCAACCTAAAATCTTGCCAAATTCCTCGGGTTTTCATTATCTAAATGTTATGCCCGATGACAGTAAATCCTTTTTAGTACAATCGGATTACAGTATAATCCACAATTTCCAGGCGGAAAAGTACATAAGTTTCAATATTGTCATTTTATGTCGAAAAACGGTTGTCAGGAAAGCACTCTTAAATGTAGGCTAAATTATTATATCTGTACATAGGATTAGGTGATAAAAACTCCGATATGTAACATCTTTAGCAGTGGAAAGAGTGACAGCTAGCTCTGTACAATGTCATATGGTCAAAGGAACACACAGTGTTATGAAACGTAACTTGCGCTGATGATCGTTGTCAAAGTTTTATTTAGCTGACAGCAGAGAGGCAATTTATGACACATGCTTTGCGGGTCTAGCCGCAAGGGGAGACATGTGACTAATTCTTGGCTTGTTAAGAGTACCGAGCTTTCCTCTATCGAGAGATGCTTACTTGTCAATATCACCATTTAATGAACAGTCATCCCAAACATACACAGAGCAGTGTCGCGATTTCCGGTTACAGGACCGGCACAAGGTTCGTCAACTTGGCTCAAATTGGCCATTTGTGTTCCGTTCATGTCCATGGTGGTCATTACGCCCGACACAATTATATTTATAGCGCGTTCTTGGTGTCACAATGTGCGACAGTTAAGCAGTATGTATCGCTCTAAAGTTGTCTAATCAAGAGGAAAATATTGGAAACTAATCAAAGAACCAAAGGGATCAATAGATCCCTTCATCACTGTCCACGTCATTAACATTCCTCTCTGTCCTAATGTTATACCAGAGAAGATGTTCACCTGCTCGATAGTTCAGTGTTATATTTCAAGGTAACTTCAATTCCTATTAAATTAATGTAAAACTGCTATGGATATGGCAGTACAAAATCGGATCAACGTTTATGAAAAAAATGCGACAAAACAGCCAGAAATTGGAAGCTCACAGCCAACGGAAGTATGCTTCCTTATAGAAAACCAGAGCAAAGTATCCATACAAGAACGTAAATAAAGTGGGGAGAGAGGTTCCAAACATATGTTCACATTTCATTCAATACCGATATATATTCGACCGGTAACCAAACTGTATAGAGAGACAAAACATAGGATATGCATATAACTACTTTTCTCGGTCCCTTGTAGATATTCTTTACATAATCGTCTCTTATTTCAAAATTCCTGAAATAATATTCATGCGCCACCTACTTTTTGGTCAAAAGAGGTGACCGATATCTCGATATAGTCATTACGTGCTGCTCTAGATTTAGCCGATTAGAGATAGATGTTAAGATGCCGCTTCAGACGCCATAGTTAGAACTAACCGTGAGGTATAATTTTACGATCAATCTTAGTAAATAAGTCGAAACGGTATTATGAAATGTTAGAACAAGATGTGTTTATGAAACACTATGTCATCGGTTGCAACAAAATTCTGAATTTGGACATTAAAACCGTATTGTGTAAGACATGTGCTAATTGCTTGCACATTTCGTGAAACACTCATGTCCACATTGTGATAAGGGTTTTGGCAATTGTAGTTCAATAATTCTGACCAATTTTTTTTCCAAATGTAGGTCAAAGGTCGCAAGGTCAAAACTTTTAGTACCACCGGAAAGGTCTTGTCACAAAGAACACACATGCCAAATATGAAAGCAATAGTTATGGCCAATGTTAAAGTTGACAACAGCCAAACAAACAGAAAGCACAAAAACAATATGGCCCCGATCTCTTCATCCAGGGGCATACAAACTGGGAAAACACTTAGGATGTAGATACCACCGAAAGGCAGTGGTGTTATTGTAATAATGAGTACAACTTGATGTACAGCTAATTGTTGTAAGGAAAGGGGGGTATTGCCTGCGATGTGTTGTGGGAAGTGGTCATCTGTGTCAAACATTCACACGATATACGGAATCTGATCGAATCCTGAGTTGACCTTTAACTTAATCAACAAATGGTTCCCGAGGCATCGTGACCACACGACCTGGTCACGTTACTCCTGTTCACAGACTTTAGACTTCATCCTAAATACCAATAAACAATATCTGGAATGATTCATAGCTGTCAATGTGGAATCATACATCTTGTTAAACCAATATAATATAGAATACTAGAACTCTCAACTCTATGGCAAATTTCAAATTAAAAAAAAAGTCTTCAATTCTATTGAGCTTGTTTATTATGAAAAACATGCATAAGACATTGGAATAGAACTATTGTTTCATCCCAGCTTAACTCGTCGACTAAAACACTATGTACGTAAGGTATATATTCAGCCAATTACCTAATAGTACCTTCGATCCCAGGTGATTTATAAAGTACGTCATCAGAAGTAGATTGTATAATGTGTTCAAAAGATCTGTAATTAAGACATGCGCAGTCAATTGTAGCGGAAGTAAGGTAAAGGAACTTTGCATCCTGGGTTATCATAGAGTAAGGCTGAATTATTTATCACATAAACTTGAAATGTAAAAAAAAAACGGCAGCTCAGCATCAAAGTACACTTTTATAGACCAAAGCATGTTATTCTCGTTTGATTCAAATCATGGCACAATGATTGTGGCAATGAATCCCAATTAAAATAGAGATTTCATTCGGAATTTTTAAAGGCTTTGTTAAAATATCAGGAATCAAAGACAGAAGTTTAGATATAGATCCAACTGACAAATGCGGACATGAAGACATCACTAATTGCGCTGTATATGAATAGAAATTTCCAGGATGGTCATATCTACTTCTTTCATCGAAAGTGTGGTGTTGATGACTTGAAACGGTTTGAAACGTTTTAACAAAAAAACAATTGCCATGTCAAAAATCCAAATGTTTTAACATTAAAGCAACAGCAAGTTTTATGTCGCAGAATTTCAAAGATCACCTGGTGGAACATACATTTTGTGTCAAATGTTAATTTTTTAAATGTGAGAACTTCTAGATATACTAATATGCATAATTTCACCATTAAGTTCTAGTGAGCCATGTGAACATTTCTTGTATAAAGCATATCCGTCTATAAAACAGTCACTCTTATAACATTGATGATAAACATATCTGTCTATAAAACTACAACAGTGGCTCTCATAACATTGATGATAAACATATTATGATAATATTATGATTGATAAAAGTTATTACACCACATAAAAGGATACATTTGGTATCACCTGATATCGCACCAATCGACTGTAGTTCTATTTTTTCTATCTTGAGCTGTTCCCTCAATCTTATATCGTATCAGTCTTTAGATATTCAGCCAAATTTCATTGTAACAATCATGTATAGACCATCCTACATGGGGGTATTTCGTCAGCTTTTTAACCAATCTTATATAGCACCAATCATAACTTATTTAACCCATGGTACATAGCACCAATCATACTTATTTAACCCATCGTACATAGCACCAATCAAACTTATTTAACCCATCGTACATAGCACCAATCATACTTATTTAACCCATCATACATAACACCAATCATACTTATTTAACCCATGGTACATAGCACCAATCATAACTTATTTAACCAATCAAACATAGCACCAATCATACTTATTTAATCCATCATACATAGCACCAATTATAACTCATTTAGCCAATCGAAAGGAATTTAAATAAGACACAACATTACCGAACAATGAAATAAGCTGCACCATACAACAGTTTTGTCCTTCTAGGATTCGTTATCATTTTGCACTTTTAAAATTTACATTTTGATGTACGCAAAATGCCACTTGAAGACATTTTCATCAAAATTGTTGGTAGTTATCGATTTGATTGCGTTTTAAAAATTGATCGTCATTTTTATGACCAGTTACATGTATCTAACTCATCTTATATATTGGTTATTTAGCTCATCTAGCATGGCATCAAGCTCTTGTTATTTTGTCTATCATCTTATGTCGCTGTTTGGCCAATTTTAATAAAACATTATTTGTATCAGTGTTTTAACAAAAGTTACAGAGCACAAAATTATTACATAATAAATGATTCCAATCTGTAGTTGTATCGCCATACAAATCTTTCCTTATTTATCCCATTTTACATCGCGTTATAAAAAGGACGCAAGGAAATACACCAATGTCTGCTGAACAGTGTCAGCGTGTCAAACATACAGCTCTTTGTTGAAGATATCAAGTGCTATGTTAAAAATATCTAACGTTAATTTCAACCTTAAGATGAATATGTACGTTGTAGATCAAAATGACACATTCAGAATAAATATTGACCAAATACATCGACGTACACATGACAAGGCTTATGGAGAAATTATTTTCTTGTTTGTTTTACAATAATTCCGAAGACCTGAAGTTTTCTCCGTCTCGGACAGATTTCACCTAGTCGTTACATATCCATAAATTTTGTAATGTTGAATGAGTACACAGTTCAGTAGAGACCAGAATCCGTATTAATCATCGTAACAAAGACACAATGGTGTATATTGATTAACAACTATGGACATATCGTCAGTAATTAAAATTCCCAGAACAAGACGGGGTTTAAATCTATACCTACTCCACCTTGTCTATATGACCACACTGTTTACCAGTCATGGTGTCTCGGTAACATGTTCTACACGTCATAATTTGTCCGAATAAGAACTGAAATGGTTCTTCATTTTCTTGGCAAACTCTATGTAGATTTAATCAAAACACAGTTCACTAGGCAGATATGTTTGTCTCGGTCCACCATGTAACAACTAAATAATTGGCCCAGGACCGGATCAGAACCGGATAAATCGATCTACGGTCATTGGTGCGGAAATGATGAAGGGTCTTTGGTTTCCCCGATATGATTTTCTATTAAAGTAAAAAAAAAAGATATTTTCCGTTCGCATTCTTCGCAGTCTATGTATATACGCGTATCTGAGTAAGGAAATACATAAAGCATATAAAGTATCACAATGAAATCACACAACGAAATATATTGCTATCCTATAAAGTGTAGCCATATTGTATGATAAAATGCAGGAACACATCAAAATGCATCAACATACATCATAACCGGCAGCACCAGAACATGGAGACATAAATACAGATATTGCTTTGATTGTTATCTTATTCAGGTATAGCACAGATGTATATTGAAAGCTGTATTTTCCGTGCAGAAATATCAGAATGAAATTAATTAGACAAATACGACATGAACACTAAGAGACAGTAGATATTAGCAAAGTGATGCCATACACTTTGCTCTGTGTTCTTTAACAAGCATTTTCTCAATGTTGCGTGTCATTTTACGCCAGGAAATGTTACCAATGGCACATGCGATATTCATTTGATGCCGATACGTCCCTATTCCTGACCTATCAATCAACGCGAAAATTACAAATGCTTTTAATAATCACCAAATTCTTACGCATGCTTAATCCGTCCAGTAATGCCACACCCTGGAATCGTGATCTCAGACATTTTCTGGTTCTTCCAAATCTAGTTTCGTCTTTAAAAACGTTTATTTAAAAAAAAATGCTGTATTGGAATAGATATTAAACATTAATTTCGATGGCAAATAATAAAAAAAACATTGAACGAGGTAAGCAAACAAACACATTTAATTGCCAAGACGCGTATATGGGAACTGGCGTTGTTTTACCAGCTGTTTAATCATCTGAAGAATACATGGGCAGTGTATTTGTAAAGAAATGGTTGATGACCTGATATCATTGACGAAAATATTCGATATGGGAACAATTGTTTAAAAACTGTCTATTTACTCTGTGTGAGTTGGCATTGAAACACGTTCGCTATGCCACTGGTCTCACTTTTTAATAGATCCCACGCAACAGAGAAAATAATAGAGAATTTTATGCACCTATAAAGGTAACTGTGTACATATCTCGAATATTCAAAATTAAAAGAAATGTCTTTATCAATATATCATGTTGTCAGAAACAATTACTGGATCATATTTCTAATTCAATAAAAAAAAAAACCTATAATTAAATGTAACCACTTTAGAAACAAGTATCGATATTTTCCAAAACTATGACAAACGTATGTAAGTTGTAAAATAACATGCTCTTAGCAAACGTACACTTATTGAGAGAAAATAAAATATGTTCTTTATCCCACCAGATGGGAAGACATGCTTTTCCTCAACCATCTCACGGGGAAAGTTTGGCAGCCAAAACATTCATACATATATTCTAATACAACGTCCTCGTTATCTGCGAAATTGTTATATAATATTTATGAACTTCTTTTAAAAACATTTTTATCATCGGAAAATATTGGACAATTACCATGTGTTACCAAGTAGTCGCTGAAGAATATCATAAGAATATTTAACATCGGAGATTAAATTCTCTGATCTCATTCACATGTTCTTTGACAGAGGACCACAGTAAATAGACACGCCTCGTACACGACTAGGAATTAGTGTATTTAATATTTCTGATAAAACAAGATACTGAATATCAAGGCAATGAATGTGTTCGGCAGATATCAATATACCATTTCTGCAATTCAAAAATCAAAATAATTTAATGTGTCGTTACAATACATACAAGATACATACATGGTTGAATATCATATATAATTACCGAGATTTTCAGGAAAAACACACATTTTCGATACTGGAATCGCCGTGCTTCGTACAAGAACATAAGACAGTTTTTGCCCTTATAAAGGGTCTTCGGCGTCCATCGCCTAAAGGGATTATCGGGACACCTAAATTTTTGTTTACCTTTCTTGATTATAGTTTATAACTTATAATTGTTTTATGTATGTGATGTTACTTATGTGATATTTTGTGTCTTAAGTAAAGGTCAGATTGCCTCGAAATTTTGACAATTTACTTGTCCGTATTGTCGTTATTACTTCATTGATCATATATATAACTGAATATATATTTTAGGTAAGTCATCATTACACAACAAAGACATAATTAAATAGAAATAAATTGACATAATTAATTAAAGTGGTTCTATCGAAATGAATCGGTAAAACTATAAAAATTAAATAAATAAATAAACAAAGATATTGTTTACGTTTAAGATTATTATATAATTTGTTAAAACACAATACACAAGATAGTTTTAGAGCTTCCAAGAATAAACAGATTAAACAATTATTTTCACAGAAACAATCCTATCACATGTATATTCGCTCAAATATGATAAAACAAAATCAAGATTAAAAAGCGGAGCTCATAACGTAGACATTACTGTCTTGTTTCATTACAATATTGATTATTGTGCTTTATAATACTCATTAAATCTCATTTTTTTGTTGACCACCTATCCAACGAAATTACATAACACAGTGATTAATCATAGATATCTCTTATTAAGACGGAACAACAATACATGCCAAATGCATAAAACATGAAGAACCCGGTGGTTCTCATATTTGATAAAAATTGCAAAGATTCTGCTTTATAAATGTTGGCCAAACTTGATATTTACATCAATCAACTGAACAGTGAAGTTACATTGTAAAGTGAATAAGACCGAATTGATTGAATTCCTGCTCAGAAATAACAATACAATATCAGTACCGTAGCATGACAATCAGACGCAGGCCTAACTGGCCCTGTCCCCTGACACCTGCTGTAGGGAGCTAACTAGGTTACACAAATTACCCCCAAGTCAGTCTGGTGCGTTTGATAACAGATAATGTGTCGAGGAAGAACTCAAGGGACACTTAACAGTGATCGTTTGCTATTGTTTACAAACACGTGTTAACACACTCAACGTAAAATGTTATTGTCATTATGTGATTGCATCTCTAGTTGGCTTATATCTTTATTTTCATTGGCGTGAAAGAACTGTCTTATATATTATCTTTGTTAAACATGAAAATTTGTTACCGATATAATTTTCTAATATTTTGCATTACTCCTAAAATGTAATAAATATTTTTTCACAAATGGAAGTGACATTTCAATAAAGGATGTGCATAATTAGAAACACATGACTGAATTAATTCTTTAATTTTTGTCAAATATTATTCAAAATTAGTAAAAAAAAAATTAAAAATGAAATAAAAAATAAGGAAATTAAATAAACTTGTATGTGGCATCTTCAGACCACCGAAGCCTCAACAATTTGTATTAGAATCTCGTATCTGATCTAAATTAATTAACAAAAATGCAATTTTATGCATGACAGCACTGTTCTGTTGACGTGAATATTTGTATAATTCTATAAAACCCAGACTGAATATTTCAGAGACAAATGTAAAAATAGCCTTCTCACCTCATTAATCTATTAGCCGCGAAGAACTTATGCATTCACCGTGTCACAAGTACCACGTCCGTACCATAAACTATTTACTCCTCAGTAAAATCCGGAAGCTTCATGTCCATGTCCGCTTCATAAGTTAGACATTCATGTTACTTCACCAATGTCTCTCTCATACGCAACGCCATTAAATAAATTGCCATATATGTTTTTCAGCTGATCCAAATTTCAGAAACATCTAGTGACATATCACGTGCGCTCATGGGATGGATCTGTAGTCAGAAATCTTTACGCTGATATATTTCTTAAACGTAAAGACAGTTTGACGTCAAATATCTCCCTAACTGGGTAATGTTAGAATCTGGCGCGTGGTCGCATGTTCCGTTATTTTGCATGTACTGCATCAATCGACACATTTAAAACGGTCCTGCATTATTCTCGTAAAAAACAATGTTTATTAATCATATCTAGCCATAAAAATATAAATTAAATCTTTCTGCGATCAATAGGCACGCGCGTCTATAAGTAATCGATTTGTGTCTAACTTGTCAACGCCAAACCAGGTCAGGAAACTTCAGTAATTATTGTACTGCAATCTTATCGCAAACGACATCAAGACAACCGATAAAAGTTAGAGAACAGAAAATTAAAATAGACATGCCATTCGTCATAGCAGGAAGAATTGGTGGAACTTTTAGATTCTCGGTCCATCATCATATATATCACTACCACCACCATTTAGCTTGACTATACATAAGACACCAGTAATCTAATTACCAGTTAAGAAATTTGAAATTAAATCACAATTTCACATTTCATCCACATGGTTCCACACGCTACAAACAAATTTCGGAAGATGTTCTTGTTTCTGTGAACAATAACAGTCACATTATTTTTGTGGCTTTGATTGATTGAACATTAATGTCCTTCTTGCTTCTGTTTTGTACACGATACATTTCAATATGTACGGTCCATTTCATAGTAATCAAACTACAATTTATAATACAAAAATATTTTATTGAATAGCAATTTTTGTTTTCCAAAAATATAATACCCTATTCTGTGCCTTTAATTTACTTCTCAGGAGCAAATAGAAATTATATGGCTTCATCACTGTAAAGCAGAATTATTCTTTAAAATTTTTGTCGATATGAAATGCTGATAACTTAACACTGGGAGCAATTGGTAATTGATATTAAAAGTGCTCTCCTGTCATATACAACATATCTTGAGACGTGCTGAGAAGATTTGTACTTAAAAGGGCATTCGATATTAAATACAATGTGATTGCATATTCACTCGATGCAAGACATCACATCGCCCGAGTTACAGCGTAATTATCAAATAATTAATACCATAGCCATGTGTCGCCGAGTGGCGTTAACGTGCGTCGCAATATGGTTCGAGTTATGTAGCACATACGCTGTCTACAATACGGAAACGTTGGACAAACAAAAATAAAACGATTTCTCACTGTTTTATAGAAAACATTTTAAATGGGGTTTTCATTTATGAGGATATCGTCCACAATACTTCATGCCTATACATTTTTTTTACTTCTAAGATTTTTACCGACGATTCGTCCGAAATTACTTTATGATACAGTAAACAATGAAATCAGATTCCTTACCTTAATTGAGGACGAGCTGTCACCTTTGCTTTTTTGTTGGCTTTCTTCATATATCTCCTGGACTGATCAAGGCGATTAAAGGCATTTAAATGTATGTTTCGTCTTGTTATTTAAAAGACGGTTAATTGCCGTCACGTGACTAGTTTATACCGGTTGTCCGTTGCATGAATCAATATCCGTTTTGCCCACGAACCCTTAAGATCAATGCTGATCCGGTATTGTAGCTCGCTGTTCTGCCCCTAACGCTGTTCTGTCAACTGTGGCAGCCCAATGAAGCGTGCCGCACTGCTTCCACATTCCATGCCAGTAATCCTGATGATGAAGTTGGGTTTGAATGACACGTGGTTCTGAAGTGGTCCGTTAAACTCCTCAGACAGGTTTGCTGGTGTTTCGTTGATACCAAAGTATAAATAAATGGGAAAATCTACCCACGACATCAGTTTAAAATTGACTTCCATATGAGTATGTAGAACTAGCGTTCTCATGTAAAATCACAACGCTTACCAATTGAAAAAATTTGCAGGAATGAAACATTTTTAAAGAGCCATTTTATCTTGCTAGTCAACACAAGATAAGAGAATCCTTTTGTTTCTGCGACTCGATAAGGGAAAAGTAATGGCAAACAAAAGCCAAGAAGGTCGTAAGACTGAAACAAAGTTGCAGGAACACCAAATGGCCACATATGTTGGACCGTTATCGCTAAATCAACAATATCGGCGAACGTCCAATGGTGGTTACGATTAGCAATGATAGGCGACTCGAAGGCATCGGTCCATAGTATTCTGACACGCCATTATGAAATATCTCTGTTTCTGGAGTGTGTTCCAGCTTTCCAACATAATCTGACATTTTGGAACATCAACCACTCCTATATACATCAACCTTAATGTTACGAAAAACACAAGGGAAGATCTTCTTAGGATTCACGTACAACGCATACATACTATACAAATATATAATATTGTTGATCCTACCTGCTCAGAGATATTAACGTCAATGTAGAAATGTCGGAATGATGGACATAGCCGTCTTTATAAAAACTAACTCGACGATTTTTATTACGACATATCCATGGTTACTACTGCAAGATAAATGAAGATATGGAAAGAAAATATCAAGTTAGTTCAATTATTACAAAATTTCAGAAGTGTGTCAATGCGACTTCCTACCTGTGTGCGCCCACGTGTAATTAGCGCTTACGATTGTACTATTGATTATCACGGAAAATTGTTTCGTTTTCTGGTGGTTTACGAAGGTATTCGGAATGAGTATTGCTTTGTGAATGGCATAGTCTGCATCGATGCAATATTAAGCAATAACTATTAAATAGGTTATTGATTTCTACATGTTAAATTTAAGATTATTGCATGATAATCAATTAGACATATTAAGTTTTACTGGCCTCTGACGGTGTAATTTGTATGTGTATGTTATAAGAATCTAGTCAGGATTTCTTTCAGGACCTAACCTTCATATCTATGCGTCAAGTCCGCTGCTGTAGCTAGTATATGCTAGATTTGGATTTGACCCATAATGGAAATAATGGGGAGATTTTACGATCGTCATAATGATCTTATTGGGAAATATTCTATTTCCTTATGTGATGTGAAGTTGGACGTATTTGATACTCGTTAGCATACCCGTTGGTTCCTTAATTGTTTACCTTGTTCTTATTTGGGAACGTGACATTACTTTTTTTTTAATGAGGTTTACATGGCCGGTATCGTCGATGAAGCAGAGAAAATCTTTACTCTTCCGGGACACATGACCTTACTTTCCTTGTTCTTTTTCAATGATTTACATGTAAATCCTTCCACGTTTATGTTTTGTTCTAGTTTTATTCAATCTGAGTTTAGGTAATGATTCTGTTGACAAGTTGGTATTTTCTTTGCTGTATTTGACGGTCCCCCGTTAATCTTGATGAGACCAGTATATTCTATTTTTAGGTTCTTCCCTTGAACAAACCGGTTTGTCTAATTTTAATGTAGGTCGTAAGTTTTAAATGTATTCCTTTATATAACCAGTATGTTCTACTTATTTTCTTCTATTCTAGTCCAACTACGTCACAAGGTTTTATATATTTAAACGTTTCCTTCCTAATCTACATCTCGGTTGCACATCTAATTCTTAATTTGCATCCTGGACTTGCTAGAGCATAATAGTTTTAAGTTCCCTCCTGACCTAACTAGAACATCCCAGCTTTAAGTTTCCCTCCGATCTAACTAGGACATCCCAACTGCAGTTTTCTTTCCGACCTAGCTAGAACATTGTAGTTCTCGTTTCTCTCTTACTTAGCCCGAACATCCCAGCTTTAAGTTTCCTTTCCACCTACCGAGAACATCCTAACGTCGATTCCCCCGACTTAGCTAGAACACCCAAGCTCTAAGCTTCCTTCCTACCTAGCTTGAATATCATTCCCAGCTTTAAGTTTCCCTCGATCCTAGCTAGAATATCCCAGCTTTAAATTTCCCTTCGACCTAGCAAGAACACCACAGCTATAAGTTTCCCTTCGACCTAGCCAGAACATCCTAGCTTTAAGTTTCCTTCCAATCTATATAGAACATCCCAGTTTTAAGCTCCCCTCCCATCTAGCTAGAACACCACAGCTTTAAGTTTCCTTCCGATCTATATAGAACATCCCAGTTTTAAGCTCCCCTCCCATCTAGCTAGAACACCACAGCTTTAAGTTTCCTTCCGATTTATCTATAACATCCCAGTTTTAAGCTCCCCTCCCATCTAGTTAGAACACCACAGCTTTAAGTTTCCTTCCGATCTATCTGTAACATCCCAGCTTCAGGTTTTCCTTCGATCTATCTAGAACATCCTAGCTTTGAGCATTAAGTTTCCTTCCCACCTAGCTAAAATATCATAGTTTTCAGTTTGTCCCTTAATCTAACAGATTTATTTTGTACCCTGACATGGTTATAACATCCTTTTTAAGCTTTTGCCGGGTAATTTTCTCTGATTCAACCATTGTAAGCTGTCCTTTGGCCATTGACCTTTCAGTTTTAGGTATTCTTTATCACTGGAAATGTATGCTGGCATGAAAACGTTTTGAAGGCTTACAAGTACGTGTCTGCCAGACATTTTTCTCTTTCCATTCTCATCCTGTGAAGATTCTCTAAAAAATAATCTACTTCCGAAATACGCACTTTCATTTCTCTATTGTTTCTGTTCATTTATGCTTTCCTCTAAATATGATTAATGTTTTAAACAAATATTTCAAGGATATAAATATATGCTATGATACACCTAATATTAGGCGCGATCCCGAATCAAACAGACCCGGAGAAATGTGCAGCGAGGACTTCGCCTTCTAGGCGGATGTGACAAACATATCACAGTACTTCACACATACGTAAAAACGAAACATTTTTAGCCATTAAGGACATCGGTCTCGACGTTATCTTTAAGTGTTATTTGTAGAGCTACAACCATCACAACGAGCTAAAACGATCACACATAGGATATGTTTTGCAATTTATTTCTGTACCAAATGGTCACATTTGAAAGAGCTGTCACTTCGGGAGTATTTCTTTCTGATGGAAATATGGTGTTCTTATGTCGATACTGTAAAAATGCATTTTGTGTGTTTCTCTTTAGGTAAAGGGACATAGGTCTTAAAATGCCAGACTGTATCTTTATATCAAAATTTGCATTGCTAGGGATTCATGTCATAAAAAGAGAGACTTGTCGTATTACGTCATTAGGTTATCCATCCTCAGCCAGTGCAGCCCGTCACTGATTTCAATTACAAACGACAAAGGTAAGTGTTGGTTACAAATGTAAGTGACAAAGTCAATTGTTCATTTTTAACGACACATAGGAGGTCAAGCACTGACTTAAAGTACAAGTCAAATATCCATTTCTTTCCAGCAACTCATAGCAAAACAAGTATTGACTTCCAGTGAAAGTGAAAGTCATATACGGCTTTCTGACACAAAAAAAACTGCAAACCAAGAACAGTCGTTGTGTAAAACTGACAGTCAAATGATGTCTTACTTCTAAACAACACAATGTAAACTAAGTACTGACTTCTGATACAGGTAAAAGTCAAATAGTCCTCATTTCCGCTAACACATAGCATATTCACGGTCGACTTTAAATACAAACTGCCAAGCAAAGTAGTACTACCCTCATTAAAAGAACTTGGTGTCATATGTGGACTTCACTCAATAAAATCAATAGTTTCGTTGCAGTTATCATGAAAATATAATTTATGGATTTCGATAAACGGTAACCATTCCAATGTCTTTTTAACCTTGTGAAGCACAAACAAAATCAGAGAGATTTACAAGGTGTCCGTTCCATGACATAGTTGTTACAAAAGACATTAATCCCACAGAAAGTAATTAAACACATAACCCTTTAATGTAAACTTGTAGAACACTATTCAGCATCGCTAAATTAAAGTTGTTCAAGATATTACAATTTGAAAACGTTTCGATTCCTTTTGATAATTTCAGGGACAAAATGTGTCGGTCACAAAAGAGCTATGAAGAAAATGCTATTGCTAAATGATATGATGAAGTATGACTGCAATAAAGTTTTGTAGAAATCATTGTTCATCTCAGGGATAGGAAAAGTATATAGGGAAATCAGTAATGGTGCTGTTGAAAACAAATTCAGAAAGTACAATAAACTGTAAACAAGCTTAGAGAGCAGTTACTTCACGTGACGTATACTAATGTCTGTCTCTGATCGTAGGAAGCAGGTACGTCACATGACGTACACCAAAGTCTGTCTCTGATTGTCGGGGTCGAGTATGTCATGTGACGAACACTAATGTCTGTCTCTGATTGTCGGGGGCAGGTACGTCACGTGACGTATACTAATATTACTCTCTGGTCTTAGGAGGCAGGTATGTCATGCGACGAACACTAATATCTGTCTCTAGTTTTAAGGAATAGGTACGTCATGTGACGTACACAAATGTCTGTCTCTGGTCTTAGGGAGAAGGTACGTCACGTGACTACACTAATGTCTGTCTCTGGTCTTTGGGAGCAGGTACGTCATGTGACGTAGACCTATATAGTTTCATATCTCTTTCTGATTTTTATGAAGTAGTTACGTCATGTGATTCACACCAATATCCCTCTCGGATCTCATGAAGCAGTGATATCATACATGTATTTAGTAGACCAATATCTTGCTTGATCCACCTTCTCACTAAAAACAAATGAGACAATTGGGAAAGAGTTGTCAGTATACTCTCGAGACAGACATCAAGAGATGTCTTTCCGTTCAGGAGCGCGTTCTACAGAAAATCACACTTCGTTACTGCACTGAGTAAAATGTAAACTACCTGAAACTTGTTTCTGAAAAAAAATATAGAAATAACAACAATGTAGTTTATTCCCATCTTTGATGTGACATATGCTTACTACACTGTTTCATCGTTGTGTCAGGAGTAAAAGGTGGGTAGCAAGTTTTGTTCCTTTCCTTTTACGACATACAAATGTTAGAGTTTGTGCCTTGACGAAGAGGCGTGTTATCCCGATTCAGATAGATATCTGTTTCTGTTTCTGTTTTTTTTTTTTTTTTTTGTTAATTCAAAGTGTACGTTTCTATTGAAATATCACCATTGATTCAAAGAACATCTGTTGGTTGAGATCGTGTGTCTGATTGAACTTTCATTGATAAAACAAACATGTGATACTCATAGTTCAATGGTAAAATTCTAAACTCGATACCTTATTAGATCAAAGAAATTGTCTATGTAACTATATGATGATCCAATCTGAAAGCAAGAACCTGTTTGTTGTTGCTAGATTAACAATTTATTTTTTTCTTAAAGTGACCAATTTATGTTCTCAAAATAGTTTAATCTACAAGGAGAGTATGGATTGTTTTGTTAATTTTTTACTACTTCACCAGACAATATTTTGGACTGTATGGAGATATATCTGTATTTACGAAATAGACACAAGACATAAGAAAACATGCTGTATATATCCTGTAGCTAGGTATTTACAACACCATCGCTGGCTGTTAAGTTAGATCAGATAAAATAAAACATGATATGATACAAAATATTCCCGTTACACACGATGGAGATATTGGTGTACAAAAGATCATCAGAGCAATTACATTATAGAATCATAGTAAACGGACAAAGAGGGCATGAATTCAGCAGGGAAAATGGCTACATCGATACATTCACTAAATCATACATGTCTACTTTTGAAGAATTGAACAACATTAAAAGAGGGTTTTACTTAAGTCTCTATTTCATTATCTGAGGTGAAAATAAAAACTATACGATTCTGTTCATAACATGATTCACATACTCTTGCAAGCATGTGTAAAAACTGCATTTTACTAGATCGATACAAAATCTAAATTTAATGATTCGATTTCTTGATTCGACACAATACATATGACGTCATGAAGTAATGACGTCACGATTGGAATCTTCAGAAAATCACATCCCTTCTAGGTCAAATCACATGTCATAACAAACCAATATGTAGTTGGTACCATGATACAGATATAAGAGTAGTATTGCGATAAAAAGGTGTTATGGAATCGACTTACATTTATACAAAACACTGTGATAGTTTTACTGTACATTACGAAAATAATATATACATATGCATTGTTTTAATTGAAATATATTAACGGTATTACGTCGTATTCTACATTTGTCATATCTGCAATTTAAATGAAACATATTTGTTGGTTCAATATCTGATAATATCTAGACGTGAAATATGTAGATCAGTATCATGACAGTAACAGGTGTGTACCTGACCACAATCAAGAAACGCTCGCTCCCACACACATCTCTCTCCTTACAACTTCATCGCATTCAAACCAGTAACCCAAACTTCACGATATGAATCAGATGTAAATTTTTCACCAAATCCAGATAAATGTAAAAATTCCTTACCTGTCTCAAGAACACGTACATGTTGTTTCCAATTATGTGATCTTAGTGATCTTAGGAATGATATTGTAGGTATCACGATATCCCTGTGAAAACAGCTGATAGATGTAGCCAGTTCTTAAATAACGTGTTTTCAGTAACACATATATCTCTTGTTACAGGTCATAACAACATTAGCGTGTAATTAGCATGTTCACGTGTCTGCTGTGGTTTGTGAGGTAGTCGCTAAATTATACTACACGTATACTCCTTTTAGTACTAAGAACAACATCTCAGATTATTTTATGTAAACTTTTTACAGTTTATATAGACGAAATTTTACTGGTAAAACGTCATCCTTCCCGACGCTTGCTCCTATTGTACAGTATATTATACAGTCCCCTGACAAACTAATATATTAACTAAAAAAGAGCACTTTGATGAGTTTCTGTAAGTCAAAAAATTATAGACAATATCAATATCAAAAAGCAGTATATGATATGAAAATCGACTTTTATTAGCAAATATCATTTCTAGTTTATCTACAATCTGTAACGTAGTAGGAACATATGTTTAGATGTAGCGATTGGCGTAAATACCACGTAACGTTAGACAGTGTGCGTGATCAAAAACCTTCTTAATATCACAGGGAAAAACGGGGCGATATGATTTGGTTGATAAAGGCAATATGAATGTCAGGGCATGGAATTCTATTCTTGTATACTGATCTGTCTTGGATCAGTTTCCATTAAAGATTAAAAATTATTCCGCCTTGTAGCTCTGGTCTCACAGGGGGACTTGGTTTTGGCGGAGAGGGATCAATTATTGTCCTAAAGTAATACGGCGTTTTATATAAAAAAACATTCTGAGGATTAAAAATTGCGCTTCTCATGAAATGAAATAAATAAAACACATTTCTATTTTCAATCGATCCTGATTTTTTTTTTTATTTTATAGTATTTCGTGTCTGACTGTATGTATATGTATATAAATTACTTATATTTTGTCAATAAAAACTGGCGCCTGTAATTGAGGAAGCAAACACGATTACAGACAGCTGTCTACGTATGTCATTCTGGTGATGCAAGTTTTAAACCGACTTTGGCTATTAAAAGGATGTCAGTCTCCGAATCTTTAACTAATTTGTTTGGTCTTTTTCAACAATAACGGGTTTTTACATGAGAAGATAGCGGAAACTGAAGATATCTACGGTTTCAGCCATAAACAATTCTTTTTAAACAATAAATATGTTGTTTACATTCAAAATAAAGATATTTCTTATAGATGTGTATGATTATTAGTGTAAAGTTTTCATGTTTGAAAAACATGATAAAAACTGTATCTTGGTACATATGAATTAACATCCCAAATAAAACAGTTGACATCAAATATGTCTGTTTCTGCTTTGTAATATCTACTCAAAGAGTGAGAATACAGTAAAATAGGATATTACAATATATTGAAATCGTGGGCGAACCTGATAAAACGAAGGGGATTGACCCGTGACAGATGGTGTGCAGGGTCAATGATTGTGTAACATGTTGCAGGTCATGTCAATATATTAATGTTATATAGCTCCCCAGCTTTAACATTGGTCAGACGAAATATAACTACCTTTAATGTATTATCAGATATTGTTACCTGACAAATCAGTCATCAGAGACAATGCCAAACCCAATTCATTGATCGTGACTGCAGTAAGATTGGACGTCCATCTGTTGGAGCCAGTCAGGTAGATAATTATATAAATGTAATTGTAAAGTTTCCCTTGCACTTTAACTGAATGACAAATAAGCGATTTATTCCTCAATGGATCAGATTCTTAATTATGACGTCATCTTTTTGACAAAAAGTTAGAAACGAAATGACCGCCACCTACCAGACCAAGTAAAAGCAAACGGAGAACAAACGGATCCGATGGATTCCGCAGGGTCGGTAATGCGGAGAACAAACGGATCCGATGGATTCCGCAGGGTCGGTAATACGGAGAACAAACGGATCCGATGGATTCCGCAGGGTCGGCAATGCGGAGAACAAATGGATCAGATGGATTCCGCAGGGTCGGTAATGCGGAGAACAAACGGATCCGATGGATTCCGCAGGGTCGGTAATGCGGAGAACAAACGGATCCGATGGATTCCGCAGGGTCGGTAATGTGGAGAACAAACGGATCCGATGTATTCCGCAAGGTCGGTAATGCGGAGAACAAACGGATCCGATGGATTCCGCAGGGTCGGTAATGCGTAGATCAAATGGATCCAATATTATTTTTTTTGGAAGAATGCGTTTTTAAGTTGTGAATACTTGTGTCTAATCCCATTTGTTAGATGGAACAAATAAAACATGCTCAAATCTAACCAATCAAATAAACCAGCCTATTGGAGTGTATGTCTGAGTACGCTTAAACGTAAGGGTATATATGCACGTGTGCAGAGGTCAGTAGACCGATAACCTTCAGTAAGCTCAGGTCAAGACCCCAAGAGGTGTGTAAAGGAACTAAAAAACGGACCGGTCTATGTTGTTGCGACCGTGTCCTTGGAGCATGCGACGAATCTCCCATTTGTTGTCCAGAGAGGTATCCATTAGCTAACTACAAGAAGATCCTGACCTGTGGTGTACGCACATTTGTATCTCTCTGTACTTATATACATAATATTGTACAGAACGGGGTGTGCCTATATATGTTACCTGGGGTGTACACACATTTGTATATCTCTGTACTTTTATACATAATATTGTACAGAACGGGGTGTGCCTATATATGTTACCTGGGGTGTACGCACATTTGTATCTCTGTGTACTTATATACATACTACTGTACAGAACGGGCGTGTCTGTATATCTCACCTTTGTGTACGCACATTTGTATCGCTCTGTGTACTTATATACATACTACTGTACAGACCGGGATGTGTCTGTATATCTCACCTTTGTGTACGCACATTTGTATCTCTCTGTACTTATATATACATACTTCTGTACAGAACGGGGCGTGTCTGTATATCTCACCTTTGTGTACGCACATTTGTATCTCTCTGTGTACTTATATACATACTACTGTACAGAACGGGCGTGTCTGTATATCTTACCTTTGTGTACGCACATTTGTATCTCTCTGTACTTATATACATACTACTGTACAGAACGGGCGTGTCTGTATATCTTACCTTTGTGTACGCACATTTGTATCTCTCTGTACTTATATACATACTACTGTACAGAACGGGGCGTGTCTGTATATCTCACCTTTGTGTACGCACATTTGTATCTCTCTGTACTTATATACATACTTCTGTACAGAACGGGCGTGTCTGTATATCTCACCTTTGTGTACGCACATTTGTATCTCTCTGTACTTATATACATACTTCTGTACAGAACGGGCGTGTCTGTATATCTCACCTTTGTGTACGCACATTTGTATCTCTCTGTGTACTTATGTACATAATACTGTACAAAACGGGAAATGATTATATTTTTTATATCTTTTATATTATCGATACGAACGTAAATCAGTTAATCGTTCGTGTCGACGTCGAGGTACGGGATAAAGGAGATTATATCGTATATTGCAACGGAAATGCTGAAATGTCATACAGATTTATAACATAATACATCATGCTGAAATCTTCTTTACAACCGTGACGTATCAGCTCTAATAGCCCAGCATCGTCAATACTACCATTTATAGGAGCTTAACTCTAGGATTTCATTTTCAATTATTAGCTTTGCTAGAGATTGTCATTGAAAATTGTAATTTACAGGAAAGATGTTGGTGATTAAAAGCATGTAATCTCGGTCTCCACGTCATCAGACCACCTCTCTCACACAGCAATAGATTACCGGTTTGAAAGAATTCCTATTATACATGTAAGACAACGACATGAGACGTGTCTTGAAAGTAGAGGGTATGATGTTCTCAAAGTTCTGACAGTCGAAGTGACACGACTAATGGAACAGCCATTCCCCAGGGTGGCCTCTTCCAGACCGCAAGTTGACACCGCCGCTAGTGGCTGTCTCTGTGACGGGAGACATTCTATACTTCTTGCACTGCATTGTGACAGCGTTCTGAAAGATTTTAGAAAAACTGAGGATGTTCGTGGAGGAGGGAGTCCTCTACTTACTTCACGTCCAGTTCATACTTCCAACAAAAAGTGTGTTGCACGGACAAGGTAACATTACCCGTATATGACTTTTCAGTCGTCATGTTTAACTTGTGAAGTATTGATAACGGAAGTAGCACTGGCATGGCGCATGAGTATCACTGATCTAAGTAACTGTTTTTTAATACGAGGATAAAAAACAAGTTTGACATATTAAGTAATACACTATCTATAAAAGTGTTTATCTCTTTTGAAATTTCAATCAAATAAAAATACAGAGAGATATTGTACAGTTTGATAGTAATAGTAATTTTTGTTTATAAAGACCTAATGTGACGCATGCTCCTTGCATTGCCCGTTGTTTTGTCTGCTATTTTTATTTCTAAGATAATAATGCTAATGACCAGAGCTACGTCACCCTGTCTAAACGTATTTGATAATATCCAATGTACTACTACAACAGCCCCCCGTCAAACCACCTTTCCGCAACAAGTTTTTTAATGTTTTTGTTTAGTCCTTTTGCGGGTTAGGGGGAGGGGGCGTAATATAGGAATCACTTTGCCGGCCTTTATCCGGAACCTCCGACTATAAGCGAACCATATCATATCACGTCTGATGGATTTCATTTATACTCAGCATATGATACAGGAAAGGCCATCATTTTTTTAAAATGAAAAAAAGCATGGATGTTCCGAGATCTAGTGATATTATTATAATTAACATAATCCATACATGTGATATTTATACATGCCTGAGACATGGGTATAAACAACTCCCTAATCAGTGTGCGGTACTTGAGAAGTCGTTGTCAAAAGCAAGCAAGCAAGCATTATCTAAAAAAATCGAAATCCCTTCCTACCTACATACCTACCTACCTACTTACATACCTACCTACCTACATACATACATGTATACCTATCTACCTACATACATACCTATCTACCTACCTACCTCCCTACCTACTTACCTACATACATACCTATCTACCTACCAATTTATCTAACTAACTAACTAACTAACTACCTACCTACCTACCTATCTATCTACCTAACTATCTACTACCTACTTACCTACACATCTACCTACCTACCTATCTACCTAACTACCTACCTACCTACCTATCCATCTACCTAACTATCTACTACCTACCTACCTACCTACCTACCTATCTACCTACCTAATTATCAACCGACCCCAATTTTGTCAGACAGAAACAGGGGACACCACCTTTCTTGGTGTCCTTCAGGTGCCAGAGATAGGGGAGTCCAGTTCATTGATAAGGCACTAGGTACTTTGTTTTCACAGAAGGATATGCGTAAAAAGATACAACTTTCATCGATTTTTTCGATTAAGCAGAATAAGTCCCAAGGATGAGAGCTACATTGGTACCGAGCGGTAACGTCACAGTCGGCCGCGGGTAAAGAGTGGAGCGTAATCAGTGTAGAGAGAGAGAGAGAGAGAGAGAGAGGGGGGGGGGGGGGGGGGGGGGGGGGGAATAAGAAGACGCTTGGAACTATGGCGCAATATTTCCTATAGGAAATGAAATTCCCGCTAAGACTTTACAAGTTTGAGCTGGTTCAGTGTTAAGGTATTCAGTGTGACACAGGGGTCACACTATCCCTTAACTGGCTTAACGAGAGAGAAAAAATATATCATTAACGGCAGTCTTGTTATTGCAAGAGTGATACCAGATAGCGAGGACATGTTTAACATCTCTTGCAATGTATAAACATCACTAAAAATGATTACGAAATGACCATTCAAAAGTCAAGGTCTCGAAAATCTCAAATTACAAAATTTTCTTTGAGAAGGATTCAATCCAAATAAAGGGGTTTGTCTGAAATCAGTGACCTGTATTGTTTTCAATGTCGACTAATCTCCCCTTCTCGGTTATCTCTGGCTACTTCAATGTCAGAGGTCTTAAGGATCTTCCCTGGTTATCTCGTCGTCAGAAGTCATCTATGGTTATCTCGAAGTCAGAAGCTCTACTTATATCGTTCTCTAAAGTACTTTCAGTCATCTCTGCTTATTTCATGTTTAGAAAGCTTCTCAGTGATCTCTAATTATTTTGTTGTCTTCTAGGTGATCTCTTATTTTTATCTCGATGTTTTCCTGGTGATCACTTTTTATCTTGATGTTTTCTCGGTGATCACTGATTATCTCGATGTTTTCTCGGTGATCTCTGATTATCTCGATGTCTTATAGGTGATCTCTTATTTTTATCTCGATGTTTTCCTAGTGATCACTTTTTATCTTGATGTTTTCTCGGTGATCACTGATTATCTCGATGTTTTCTCGGTGATCTCTGATTATTTCAATGTTTTCTCGGTGATGATTATCTCGATGTTTTCTCAATGATCTCTGATTATTTCAATGTTTTCTCGGTGATCACTTATCTCGATGTTTTCTCAATGATCTCTGATTATCTCGATGTTTTCTCGGTGATCTCTGATTATCTCGATGTTTTCTCAATGATCTCTGATTATCTCGATGTTTTCCTGGTGATCACTTTTTATCTTGATGTTTTCTCGGTGATCACTGATTATCTCGATGTTTTCTCGGTGATCTCTGATTATTTCAATGTTTTCTCGGTGATCTCTGATTATCTCGATGTTTTCTCGGTGATCTCTGATTATCTCGATGTTTTCTCGGTGATCTCTGATTATTTCAATGTTTTCTCGGTGATCACTTATCTCGATGTTTTCTCAATGATCTCTGATTATCTCGATGTTTTCTTAATGATCTCTGATTATCTCGATGTTTTCTCGGTGATCTCTGATTATCTCGATGTTTTCTCTGTGATCTCTGATTATCTGTTTTTCTCGGTGATCTCTGATTATCTCGATGTTTTCTCGGTGATCTCTGATTATTTCAATGTTTTCTCGGTGATCTCTGATTATCTCGATGTTTTCTCGGTGATCTCTGATTATCTCGATGTTTTCTCGGTGATCTCTGATTATCTCGATGTTTTCTCGGTGATCTCTGATTATTTCAATGTTTTCTCGGTGATCACTTATCTCGATGTTTGCTCAATGATCTCTGATTATCTGGATGTTTTCTCGGTGATCTCTGATTATCTCGATGTTTTCTCTGTGATCTCTGATTATCTCGATGTTTTCTCTGTGTTTGATTATCTCGATGTTTTCTCAATGATCTCTGATTATCTCGATGTTTTCTCGGTGATCACTTATCTCGATGTTTTCTCAATGATCTCTGATTATCTCGATGTTTTCTCGGTGATCTCTGATTATCTCGATGTTTTCTCTGTGATTTCTGATTATCTCGATGTTTTCTCGGTGATCACTTATCTCGATGTTTTCTCTGTGATCTCTGATTATCTCGATGTTTTCTCGGTGATCTCTGATTATCTCGATGTTTTCTCGGTGATCTCTGATTATTTCAATGTTTTCTCGGTGATCACTTATCTCGATGTTTTCTCAATGATCTCTGATTATCTCGATGTTTTCTCGGTGATCTCTGATTATCTCGATGTTTTCTCTGTGTCTGATTATCTCGATGTTTTCTCAATGATCTCTGATTATCTCGATGTTTTCTCGGTGATCTCTGATTATTTCAATGTTTTCTCGGTGATCACTTATCTCGATGTTTTCTCAATGATCTCTGATTATCTCGATGTTTTCTCTGTGATCTCTGATTATCTCGATGTTTTCTCTGTGATCTCTGATTATTTCAATGTTTTCTCGGTGATCACTTATCTCGATGTTTTCTCAATGATCTCTGATTATTTCAATGTTTTCTCGGTGATCACTTATTATCTCGATGTTTTCTCAATGATCTCTGATTATCTCGTTGTTTTCTCGATGATCTCTGGTTATCTCGATGTGTTCTCTGTGATCTCTGTTTCTCTCGTTGTTTTATCGATGATCTGTGGTTATCTCGATGTTTTTCAATGATCTCTGATTATCTCGATGTCTTCTCTGTGATCTCTGTTTCTCTCGTTCTCAGTATTCTCTTTGGTCGTTTTTTTATTGTTTGTCAGGAGTCTTCTTGATTTCTCTGCTTATTTAGTTGTCAGAAGTGTTCTAGGGAATTCTGATTGTCTGGTTGTCAGTACCAACATCATAGTTACTGCACAACATCATTACGATAAGAAATTTAAATCAAAGATTCATTTCTAAATACTTAGTTTTTGATCTCCCGTATTTCAAAGTCATTAGAGAAATGCCTGCATTAAGATTCAATTTTCCAAAATTGTTGGACCTGTAGAGAATATGTTCGTTAGAGGTAAATATTGTAAGTGATGTGGGAAAATGTGTATCTTTTTACCAAGGGACGAAAGGGGGCAAATTTTCTGTCTTTATCAACCATGGACCATATAAAGCCGTGACAAACAGGGACAAATTTTCTGTCTTTATCAACAATGGACCATATAAAGCCAGGACAAACAGGGAAAAATTTTCTGTCTTTATCAACCATGGACCATATAAAGCCAGGACAAACAGGGACAAATTTTCTGTCTTTATCAACCATGGACCATATAAAGCCAGGACAAACAGGGACAAAGTTTCTGTCTTTAGCAATCATTAACTAAATAAAATCGGGGACAAAGAGTGACAAAATTTGATCAGCAAATTTATCTTAATATATATTATTCATCCCAAATTTGTCTGGATGCTATATTTACTCAACATCCCAATGTCAGGAAAGAGTGAGGAAGTCAATCTCCTTTATAACATTATAAGATTAATTTGAAATTCAATGCTGACTCTGGATCCCAAATGCTACTTTGATAGTGTTTCTTCATTACATACATGGCACCAAGTGACCTTGCAGTTGTAAGCCACGTGACCTTAGCATGATCTAGTAGAACTGGATTTTAATCAGTACGTGCATAGCCTCCACGCAAAACAACATTAAACTTAGTTACCGTATAAATAATTTCAAATTAGCAACCCCTTTCCTGAAACTACTGCAATAATGACAGGAGAATGGATTCTAGATTTCAATTAGGTGTTTGTGAGAGAGTGATTGCCTGCTTAGATTGGAAATAAACGCCCTACTGAAATAATGCCGACTGGTGAAAAAGACGCCTAGCTGAAATATCGACTGTTGAAAAAGACGTCTTGCTGAAATATATCGACTGGTGAAAAAGACGCCTAGCTGAAATATATCGACTGATGAAAAAGACGTCTTGCTGAAATATATCGACTGGTGAAAAAGACGCCTAGCTGAAATATATCGACTGGTGAAAAAGACGCCGAGCTGAAATATCGATCGGTGAAAAAGACGCTTAGAGAAATCATGCCGACTAGTGAATAAGACGCTTTTCTGAAATATGTTGACTGGGGAAAAATGCATAGCTGAAATGAACCGATTGGCAAATTAGACGTTTACCGGAAATATGTCGACTGGTAAGAAAGACATCCTGCTAAAATATGTCGACCGGTGAAAAACACCTCTTGCATAATATGTCGACTGGTGAAAAAGTGTTGCGTATCACTACTTAAGAAATGACTAATGGTGAAATGGACGCCGTAGTCCGGTATGGCGGATGGTGAAATGGACGCCGTGGTTTGGAATGGCGGATGGTGAAATGGACGCCGTGGTTCGGTATGGCGGATGGTGAAATGGACGCCGTGGTTCGGTATGGCGGCTGGTGAAATGGACGCCGTGGTTCGGTATGGCGGATGGTGAAATGGACGCCGTGGTTCGGTATGGCGGCTGGCGAAATGGACGCCGTGGTTCGGTATGGCGGCTGGTGAAATGGACGCCGTGGTTCGGTATGGCGGCTGGCGAAATGGACGCCGTGGTTCGGTATGGCGGCTGGCGAAATGGACGCCGTGGTTCGGTATGGCGGCTGGCGAAATGAATGCTGTGGTTCGGTATGGCGGCTAGTGAAATGGACGCCGTGGTTCGGTATGGCGGCTAGCAAAATGGACGCCGTGGTTCGGTATGGTGACTGGTGAAATTGACTCCATGGTATGGAAGGATTCGTCGAGAAGTGAATGGAATCTGTGGTACGTTATGGCTAATGGTGAAATGGATGACGTGGTCCGGTATGGCGGCTAGCGAAATGGACGCCGTGGTTCGGTATGGTGACTGGTGAAATTGACTCCATGGTATGGAAGGATTCGTCGAGAAGTGAATGGAATCTGTGGTACGTTATGGCTAATGGTGAAATGGATGACGTGGTTCGGTATGGCGACTGGCGAAATGGACGCCGTGGTTCGGTATGGTGACTGGTGAAATTGACTCCATGGTATGGAAGGATTCGTCGAGAAGTGAATGGAATCTGTGGTACGTTATGGCTAATGGTGAAATGGATGACGTGGTCCGGTATGGCGACTGGTGAAATGGACGCCGTGGTGCGGTATGGCGACTGGTGAAATGGACGACGTGATATAGTGTGATTTGGCGAGTAATGAGATGGATTCTGTAGTACGGTATGGCGACCAATGAAATAGATTCGTAGTGCGGTTTGCCGACTTTTTGATAAGGACACCGCCGTGCGGTAATCTTTGCTGACTTTTGCAATTTCCGCCATGTTGCGGATTGTGACTGGTGAAATGAATGGCGTGGAACTGGTGAAGTAGACGTCATTTGTTGAAATACTGTGCAGATATTACTATAGCATACATTATCATTTCTCATAACTTTGTACATTATAAATTCGGTTTTTATTATCCACAGAATAGCGATTTTTTGTGTTAAGATATAAATGAAGAAAGTATGTTTGCCTGTGATGTTTGGACAATCTGGTATTAAATTTTACAAGTTATTATTTTTTCTTTAATCATTTCATGTTCTTAATGGATCGATTGATTAGACAAATCACATACATATGGATTCGGAAAGATATTAAGAACATTTATTTTTAACTTTTGCAAATAATTTTCTTAATTTAAGGTAATATCAATTTATATTCCTTCACGCAACGCCGTCATGTATAAGGTGTTGACTGGGCCATGGAATAATGTGGTGTAATGTGACTTTTATGACTCGCTACTATCACCCGTTTATTGGGTATAAATATTGCATGTCGCTGTAATTAACAAGGTTTGCGTGTCAGGATTTTCACATCATCCTACGACAACACAATTTGTAATCTTTAAAACTTCTCATTCTACATATCACGTGCGCACGCGCGATCGATTTAGGGGAGGTTCTTCTGGAAATGTAGACCGACGTACCCGAAGCAAATGTCTGGAAATTTGGTTCAAATGCCTTGTTACATTTAAACCTTCTTCTTATGTCTTCAACTTTAGAGTTTATCACAATAATGAAAATGTCTTGTTAAGGAAACAGCTGATAAAATATTTAGAAATATGTAAGTAAGATTCGCCATTCATTTGAGACGCAAGGAAATACCTTCAGAGACGATGTATCTTTAAAACCATAAATATCTCAAGCGAACCAGACATCTGAGAGCGACTGCGGTCCCGATTTTAAAATGGGGATTGATCACGCTCACCAACACATCCATCCTGTCTGTGATTTACAGGAACCCTCGCTCGTGCACTCCCTAAATCGCTAACTAGGAAAGATGGAGCGATACTCGGAGAGAGGATGATGCTGAGAAAGGGGTTGGAACACAGGGAAATAAATCACAGCTGGTGTTCTCCAGACAAGAATCGATAAAAGAGCAGTGTTTTTATTCGTTACACCCGTATTCATCTCTTTAGAAATACCCATATCATTACAAGTTCTTGTGTTAGAAAATATTTTAGTGACATCAACTGCATCCGTGTAATTACAATGCTTATGTTTGTGATTTTCCCGTGCTAATGTGACTATGGCGGGGCACTAGTTATTTTCCTGAATCAACATTCCAGTTAATAGCGTTCTCATTTCATTTCCCCAGCCTCTTTGCATTGTTTAAAGTATATAATAAAATTAGAGCTATGTTATATATTACTATTCGGCTATCACTAAGAGTTGCGTTTCTAATCTGACAAACCAAAAACAATACAAAATAAATATTAGTGACACTAGATGTTCGATGATATTTGGATGTCGTATTCGACCTAACATTATCGTGTTGTAGTATCAATTCCTGTATTAATGTAATGTCACCTTGTAGCAAAAAAGTATATACATATCTATATAGTATCATGTTGTCACAACAACACCTGTATTCATGTCGATATACATGTAATGTCATATTGTAATACTGATATCTGTATTATGTCGATATAATGTTATATTGTAATACTGATGTCTGTATGTATGTCGATATAATGTCATGTTGTTATACTGATGTCTGTATGTATGTCGATATAATGTCATATTGGGATACTGATGTCTGTATGTATGTCGATATAATGTCATGTTGTAATACCGATGTCTGTATGCATGTCGATATAATGTCATATTGTTATACCCAAATTCACATTTTTATAAAAATATGTTCTTGTGGTCAATGTACGAACTGCTGATACATCTGTACTGACATATCATCCGTTCTTACATAATGATATCAATGTTTCTGGTTGTACTGCTGTGAAGAATCGTACAGTGAAATGTGTACTTTGTAGAAAGTAAGGTTTCTTTCTCTTTTTTTCATCCTTCATGATTTACCCTTTTGAGCTCTTTATTTCTAAAAGTTAACATTTACATAATGACTTGGATGTAGGCCACCTACGTTAGAAATACGAGGGGATAAGCCGTGACAAAACGAAACCCTGGACACTGTAATCATCACTAAAACACATATTTCTCTTTCAGGTAGAATATTTTAATGTTTGCACAGGACTCGTGATCAATGAAATCAATGACACCGCCCACATCACAAGACCGGAACTAGATATCTATTGTCTAAACAAGAAAACAAATCAGGACTTGTCTTGAAGAAGACCGTAATTATTGAGACATATCTGAGCGTATGATTGATTAACAGTGAGACAGGGACCATGTGTAATGTTAATTAAAAAATCAACATGTTTATAGAAACATGAACCGATTAAATGGACTATCGATAACATCGGACATAATTGCCAGTTCTGATATCGGCTTTAGAATCACCAGAACAGCTGTGATCATGGAAACGGATATTATAAAATTGCTTGACACTGAAATAGCACCAGAACAGCTGTGATCATGGAAACGGATATTATAAAGCTGTGATCATGGAAACGGATATTATAAAATTGCTTGACACTGAAATAGCACCAGAACAGCTGTGATCATGGAAACGGATATTATAAAATTGCTTGACACTGAAATAGCACCAGAACAGCTGTGATCATGGAAACGGATATTATAAAATTGCTTGACACTGAAATAGCACCAGAACAGCTGTGATCATGGAAACGGATATTATAAAATTGCTTGACACTGAAATAGCACCAGAACAGCTGTGATCATGGAAACGGATATTATAAAATTGCTTGACACTGAAATAGCACCAGAACAGCTGTGATCATGGAAACGGATATTATAAAATTGCTTGACACTGAAATAGCACAACAACAATACTTTGGCTGAAAGTTGTATTTCTGTTTTTTTTTCAAACTTTCATCTTTGATTATCATTTCCTCTTCTTCTGATCTGTCGCCATATTTTTCATTCCTGTTCTAAAATTTTCATCATGGTACATCACTAAAGCAGGGCAGTACATCACCTATGTTTTATCGACCCCGGACTTTCTTATCACAGTTTCCTTATAAGTATAGCGATGAACGTATAAAACATATCGTTGAAATCATTTCAGGATTTTCTCTGGCTATTGGTGTTCCTAGTCAACCAATGGCGCACTTAAACGTTGGCACAAGCACCGTTCCGTAAAGCGCTCTCCTTATCTTGTTTGTTATGGTATTATACATATCAAGTCTTCAATACATCAAAGATAGAACAAGAAAATATAATCAATATGTGTTCAAGCTCTGCGCTTAATGAGACCTAAATTATTCATCTTGTCATTTTTAAAGTTTATGTCTGTTTGTAACCGTAATTTTCTTTGTACTGACTAACGATTTACCACCAAGGAGCGCTTTGATCAGACGAGTGTGGCCTAGGCACTTTGACCACAGTGTCTGACGTATGTGGTTGCGGAGATTTATATCTAACAGTCGTGATTATTAATATTATATTGTAAAGTCATTACCCATATCACGCTAGCGCGAAGGTGTACACATAAAATCAACGTTTAAAATAAACCACCCTACAGTTATTAACGGAAATACGAGGAATGGCCACTACAGATAAAAATGGGAAACACCGTAGATGCACGCGGCCGTGATGGATACGATACAGACTTGTCGAAATAAAATTGTTGTCGATAATGTCCGTCGATCGAGTGGAATAGAAGACGTTAACCTATTACAATCACTGCGAACATATCCCTCCCAGAGGCAACGTGCAACCGACATTAAACTGAGAAGAAAATGTGAGAAAACAGCAAAACGGTATTACGAGAATTATCAGTTGTAACAGTAAACTTATCGACGTATTATGTGGAAGTCCCTTGCAGGCGGCGTTTGGCTGATTTCGTATTAGAGTTTTATCAGTGATGCAAGACTGGCCAATTGGTTTATTTAGGATCTATAACATATCTTTAACAGTAAATTTCGTTTTAACGATTTTTACTTGGGAATACGCAATATTCAAATGCTATAGTCCCCGGGGAGGTAATCAATATACCAAGAGCTTGTGTTTTGTTCAAATGAAATTTGATTAATAGGGCTTGTCCAAAAAATCAGGGAACATAACGGAGCAGCCAAGTCTTGACACCTGCCTGCGGAGTGATACATCAATGTTTTGCAGGGCGAAGAAAGATTGCAATTTACCGAACCTGATATGATATCCGGCGAATAACGCATCCATGCTGATGTATTTTAATCTCAAAGAACAATTATAGTTGAATTACGTTCGTATGAATGTTTTCCATATATCAAACTGGTAGTTATGAGTCGGGAGTGGCATCTCTAAATTACCGCTAATCCAACCTCTCCTAGGAGAAGTCTTTATGACTGATCATTTGAAACTTTTAACACGCTCACTCTTTTGTGAGATATCTCGACTAATATTGTTCATCCTTCATATAATTCAGAAATGATTGAAAACCTAGCACTACGTCTTTTATAATCGAAATTTTTCGTTTTTAATCCTGACATTTCCCGCCTTTTTTTATTGATTACGCTCCATTGTCATATAAAAAGCCAACACGTTATTTTGTTGTTTATTACAAATATTTCCAGTGCTGTCTTTCCCCTTTGTCTAGAAATGCTTTCTTTCCCTCGCAAATGATTCGTGTATATGCTTACAATACATGTCTTTAATCCGTGTGATTTATGCATTCGTGTCGTTTAATTACCTAAGACCTGTCGGGATAGAGCGCCCACATATGAATCCCGCTATGGCAGACACGAAACAGAGAGACAGAGAGACAGAGAGAGAGAGAGACAGAGAGACAGAGAGACAGAGACAGAGAGAGAGAGAGAGAGAGAGAGAGAGAGAGAGAGAGAGAGAGAGAGAGAGAGAGAGAGAGAGAGAGAGAGAGAGAGAGAGAGAGAGAGAGAGAGAGAGAGAGAGAGAGAGAGAGAGAGAGAGAGAGAGAAATATAGTCAAGATTTACAAGGTTTTTTTCTTTATTCAAACAAGCGAATTTTGCCCCTACACTAATGTTATATACGGAATATAATCCTACACATATGGAAACCTTGGTAAACGTAAACCACTTGATTTTTTACTGGTTAGCTCATGAAAATACTTGCAGCCGGAAAAAACACGTTAGATTTCAGGACGCTGAGATTTTCAAACCATGAACAAAATAAATTAAAATTCTAAATTCTAGGATACACATTTAAGCACACGGGAAAAATGCCACCCGGCTCACTTGTACTTCGCAAAACATGTTATTTTAATGGGAACACATACACATATTACTATAGTACGGGAGGGGGCTTTCAGCGTTGGAATCTGTGTTTCCTGGTTTATTCTATTTTTAGTTAAATTCTTGCTGTAAAAACAATATATCTTTACGTGTTTGTTACGCGCAAGATGATTATCTTTTCTGTGTATTTCATGTTTTACTTTTAAATATGTAAACTATTGATGTTGTTTATATCGTGATGGCAACGGAGCTTTTATACTCTGCACGTGAAACTCCCATTTGGAACTAGGAATCACGCGCGAGAAATTCCGGTCGACGAAAGAGGGTGTTAATGAATCGGAGACCAGTTCCATCATCTCATGTAGTGCCAGAAAACCTGTGTGGTATCATCTTATGACATATTACTTGTATTTGGACCTTGTCTAATCTAAGCGTACAGCTAGAACAATCTCAGCCAACAGAATGTATATCATCTTGTAACATGTAGGGCTTAAATCTAGGTATATGGTCAGTCTACATCGGTTTGTCTGTGATTATCTCAGCTTATAGGACATAAATGTAGCTGTTTGTTTTTGTGACCATTTAAGTACTCAGACGTAGCTGTATGTTTTTTTTTATAAATTGAACATGACACAGATACAAGTGTTTGTTTCGTTGTGATAATTTTAGCAAGACATATGATGTAAACATGTGGCTTTGTTTTTGACAATATCAGCGCACGTTAAGATGGAGTGTTATTAAAATAATAATGACGTGTTGTCATGAAGGGTATACACTCCCTTAATAGTTATGTTATGTTGCTAAATATACTTGAGATTCGTTTGTGTGTATATATCACACAACGTCATGTTTGGTTACACCTGTGTATCACACAAAGTCATGTTTGGTTACACATGTGTACCACACAACGTCATGTTTGTGTACATTTATGTACCACACAACGTCATGTTTGTGTACATTTATGTACCATACAACGATTTTCTTGCTAATTTCCTTGTTTGTGTGTTTAATGCTAAGTAAGGTTTGGGTTTTTGATACAAAGTGAGATTTGGGTGTTTGAAACAAAGTGAGATTTTGGTGTTTGATACAAAGTGAGTTTTGGGTGTTTGATACCAAGTGGGATTTTGGTGTTTGATATAAAGTGAGATTTTGGTGTTTGATACAAAGTGAGATTTTGGTGTTTGATACAAAGTGAGATTTGGGTGTTTGATACAAAGTGAGATCTGGATGTTTGATACAAAGTGAGATTTGGTTGTTTGATACAAAGTGAGATTTGGGTGTTTGATACAAGTTGGGATTTTGGTGTTTGATACAAAGGGAATTTAAGTTGTTTCACACAAAGTGAGATTTGGGTGTTTGATACAACGTGAAATTTTGGGTGTTTGATACAAAGTGAGTTTTGGTGTTTGATACAAAGTGAGATTTGGGTGTTTGATACAAAGTGAGATTTGGGTGTTTGATACAAGGTGGGATTTGGGTGTTTGATACAAAGGGAGTTTATGTTGTTTGATACAAAGCTAGTTTGGGTGTTTGATACAAAGTGAGATTTGGGTGTTTGGTACAAAGTGAGATTTGGGTGTTTGGTACAAAGTGGGATTTTGGTGTTTGATACAAAGTGAGTTTTTGGTGTTTGATACAAAGCGAGTTTTGGGTGTTTGATACAAAGTGAGGTTTTGGTGTTTGATACAAAGTGAGATTTGGGTATTTGATACAAAGTGAGATTTTGGTGTTTGATACAAAGCTAGTTTGGGTGTTTGATACAAAGTGAGTTTTTGGTGTTTGATACAAAGTGAGATTTGGGTGTTTGATACAAAGTGAGATTTTGGTGTTTGATACAAAGTGAGATTTGGGTGTTTGATACAAAGTGAATTTTGCGTGTTTGATACAAAGTGAGGTTTTGGTGTTTGATACAAAGTGAGATTTGGGTGTTTGATACAAAGTGGGATTTTGGTGTTTGATACAAAGCTAGTTTGGGTGTTTGATACAAAGTGAGATTTTGGTGTTTGATACAAAGTGAGATTTGGGTGTTTGATAGAAAGTGAGGTTTTGGTGTTTGATACAAAGTGAGTTTTGCGTGTTTGATAGAAAGTGAGGTTTTGGTGTTTGATACAAAGTGAGATTTGGGTGTTTGATACAAAGTGAGATTTTGGTGTTTGATACAAAGCTAGTTTGGGTGTTTGATACAAAGTGAGTTTTTGGTGTTTTATACAAAGTGAGATTTGGGTGTTTGATACAAAGTGAGATTTTGGTGTTTGATACAAAGTGAGATTTGGGTGTTTGATACAAAGAGAGATTTGGGTGTTTGATACAAAGTTAGGGTTGTGTCTTTAACATGAACACGGTGTTTGCGTCTTTAAAATCAAACGTCGTTTTCCTGTTTGTATAGTGCCACACTATCATTGTATTCTCATACAACGCCATGTGTTTATGATACAACATAATAATTGTGTTTTTGTAATACAGTGCCATCCTTGTGCTATCATACTACTTACTGGTTTAACGCCGAGTGAGTGTTTATAGAGTAAGTGTAGCTAGAGAGGGTTTAACGCCGAGTGAGTGTTTACAGTGTAAGTGTAGCTAGAGAGGGTTTAACGCCGAGTGAGTGTTTACAGTGTAAGTGTAGCTAGAGAGGGTTTAACGCCGAGTGAGTGTTTACAGAGTAAGTGTAGCTAGAGAGGGTTTAACGCCGTGTGAGTGTTTACAGAGAAAGTGTAGCTAGAGAGGGTCTAACGCTGAGTGAGTGTTTACAGAGTAAGTGTAGCTGGTGAATGGTTTAACGCCGAGTGAGTGTTTACAGTGTAAGTGTAGCTAGAGAGGGTTTAACGCCGAGTGAGTGTTTACAGAGAAAGTGTAGCTAGAGAGGGTCTAACGCTGAGTGAGTGTTTACAGAGAAAGTGTAGCTGGTGAATGGTTTAACGCCGAGTGAGTGTTCACAGAGTAAGTGTAGTTGAAGAATGGTTTAAAGTTTTATCAGCCTTATTTCAGTCTCTGTTCGTTTGATCATACCTTTATATAATGCTGATTACCTGGTGGCTACCTTGTCCTAAGATCGATTGGGATTGCAGAGTAAAAAGACTCATATTTCTTCAAATCATTACAGAAAATATTAATTACCTAGGACTTCCACGTACGTTTGTTTGTTAATGACAATTTTAAAATGCAATTTCACGCCTTGAGATGAAAATCGAGCCTAACTACTGTGATTGTCGTGAGTAAATTAAATAGTTATTGTTGGGTATAGCCGGGACATGTAGTGCAAAGTAGTGATAGATTGATTTGAACCTGTTCAACTGACAACATGTGTATAACTGTTTCGAAGAAAACTCATTTAGATTCTAGAAATGTCCTGTAAAATCTTGTAACTGCCTATCCGCATAAGTTGTAAATGGAGTCTTTTTCAGCAGCTTTTTTATCATTAAATGACGTTTTGTTGTAAACCAAGTAGATATTATGAATAATTCATTCGTCTTCCACGGTTTCAAAATAAACAAGTAAATAAATAAATATTTTTAAAAACCCTGTAAATAAGCAAGTAAATAAATACTATAGACTATAATATACAAATATAGAGCCTTTCAGGATAATACATGGATTTCCCAACATAAGAAAAGCATATCGACCGAGGCTGAATTTTTTTCTGATGTCGATGAAACCATTTATAGACCAAAATTAAATGGCTGTATTAGATTTGATACAGAACGATGTTACTTTTTATTTTAGGGATTGTATTAACTGTAAAACGGAGAAAACAATCAACATAAATGTATATTTGATCTTATCTATATCTAAAATATCACAAAATTGATATAACAATACACGATACTTGTTTACCATGCTTGTCGTCATATGTAAAAGCAGTCAACCTGTTGTTACCTGTTGTTTACTGCTGTTTACTGCTGTTATTAATCAGTTTCTTAAGTGTCGCAGCGCTTTTCAATACGTAATCAATTTGTTTTTCAAAACATCATTTTTCTACCAATTTATTTCCACGGTTGTCACGTGACACTCTCTTAGCCTATCAGAAAGTATGGAAATCAAGATCTCATTATAATGCAAAGTGTAGTCTGATGGTGATGTCAGGTATATTGTCGGCATTTTTCAGATTACGGATAAAGTAAATTAAACTGAAAATTTACACACTGCAGACGAAAACTTAAGTACAGGCACGTAAAACAAATTACAGGTGACGAGAAAATGTTGGAATCAAGTCAAATGAAACACTTGAGAATGTTTGTAGCAAAACCCGGAAGTTCTATTGTCTGTATGTAAAGTGTGATGGCTGTATGTGGATGTAATATATTGTAGGCGAAGAATCGGAGGATAAATGCTTTTATTATGACGGATGTTACTGCCTGTATTTCAATATTGATTTATTTACAGGTGAAATATAAAGTTTTACTAAAATTACAACAATAATATAACGTCAGAAAAAAATACATGTGTACTTAAAGTGTTACAATTACACGTAGTGTAAGGAATTATAAACATAGTATTATAACATACAATGTAACAAAAATATAGTTGAAGTGTTGTAATTATATACAATGTCACAAATCATATTTAAAGTGTTATTTATTGTTAATTAAGCATAAATTGTAGATCAGCTGTTACATGGTAGACAAATTGTGTTATAGACCTGGTCAAAGAATATGAAGTTTCCTAGAAGTGTTAGAGAGCTCAGCGGAAAAGTTTACGATAAACTGAATCAAGAATAGTTTAACTGCTACAGCCAAAGGACATATTTAAAGCAAGATATTTGAATGTATCTTCATATTTTTTTTAATTTATAAAGGAAATCTGTTTTCTATTATGACATAGTGATGTTTTTCCTGAAATCAAGATGTTCTGTGATTAAAACTTATCGCTTATAGTGACAATTAGCTATAAAATATGATGAATGATAGGTAAGGTGTTATAGAATACAGATAACATGTTATATACTGTTGGTAAATCAGACATAGGTAGTGTTATAGAATATATATACTGTAGGTAAAACAGACATAGGTACAGTGTTATAGAATATATATACTGTAGGTAAATCAGGCATAGGTACAGTGTTATAGAATATAAATAACATGTTATATACTGTAGGTAAAACAGACATAGGTACAGTGTTATAGAATATATATACTGTAGGTAAATCAGACATAGGTACAGTGTTATAGAATATAAATAACATGTTATATACTGTAGGTAAATCAGACATAGGTACAGTGTTATAGAATATATATACTGTAGGTAAATCAGACATAGGTACAGTGTAATAGACTATATATATAAAATACGGTCAACTCTTACGACCTATAGGCAAGATATTCAATATATGTAAAACTGTGTCAACTATCGATGATGTAAATGGTTTGTATGTAAGAAGCTATAGACTCTGTAAAACGTGATACACAGTAAGGAGATTGTTTACAACTGATCTCACATTTTAGCGACTTATTCTAATACTTCTGTTTGTTACTGATCCGTACTTTCCTATCTATGGAATTCCAGATCAGTTTTTTCATCAAAAACTCAGTTTGCATGACTTGCTCGTAAGCAGCAAGCACCAATTTTTAATATGGGCATGATTATATTTTTGAATTAATTTTTTAGAATTCATTAAGTGGAAACCTTTCAAATACACATTTCTAATTTTAGAGATGCTTGAAAAATTGAAAACATTATCTAAAGAAGTCTTGAACATGCTTGACGTCAAAAACGAAGGTGTTCGCGAGCATTGTGTCAAATGGCTTTTTGAACACGTGCCTAGACTGTGTAAACAAGGTCGGTGCGATGATGCAGCCAACAAGAACACTGTGTAAATAAGGTCACTGCAATGATTAAGACATCCAGAAGATCGAACAGGTGTCTAGGCTTCGTGAACAAGGTCACGGTAATGATAAAGACAACAAGAACATTGAACGGGTGTCTAGACTTTGTTGACAAGGTCACGGTAATGTGAACAAGGTCACGGTAATGATAAAGACAACAAGAACATTGAAAAGGTGTCTAGACTTTGTTGACAAGGTCACGGTAATGATTAAGACAACAAGAACATTGAACAGGTGTCTAGACTGTGTTGACAAGGTCACGGTAATGATAAAGACAACAAGAACATTGAACGGGTGTCTAGACTTTGTTGACAAGGTCACGGTAATGATAAAGACAACAAGAACATTGAACGGGTGTCTAGACTTTGTTGACAAGGTCACGGTAATGATTAAGACAACAAGAACATTGAAAAGGTGTCTAGACTTTGTTGACAAGGTCACGGTAATGGTTAAGACAACAAGAACATTGAAAAGGTGTCTAGACTTTGTTGACAAGGTCACGGTAATGATAAAGACAACAAGAACATTGAACAGGTGTCTAGACTTTGTTGACAAGGTCACGGTAATGATAAAGACAACAAGAACATTGAACAGGTGTCTAGACTTTGTTGACAAGGTCACGGTAATGATAAAGACAACAAGAACATTGAACAGGTGTCTAGACTCGGTGGACAAGGTCACGGTAATGATAAAGACAACAAGAACATTGAAAAGGTGTCTAGACTTTGTTGACAAGGTCACGGTAATGATTAAGACAACAAGAACATTGAACGGGTGTCTAGACTGTGTTGCCGCCATTAATATCATGGTCAAATGTTTACAGTGATGAAATTCCGAAGCTTTCATGAGAACAAACTCTTGAACTAAGTCAATTTTATTCAGGTAACCACGTGCTATTTTTGTGGACAATGATGACATCGAACGTGTGTGTTATTCAAAAGTTCATAATACAAGAAATAGAAGATTATACGAGGAAATTTTCGATGTACATCAGCCTACAGTTACTTCCCCTTGTTCAAATAAACCAACGCAAATAGACCTGGACGGTGCGATAAGCGTATACTTAATTAGGACATGATTAGAAAAATGGATGTTAACGTTATTGAAAGATAATAGAAAAAAGACAGTTCACTGAAAGGGGTACACCTAGATCCTTGCTAGGATGTCTATGGTATGTTGTAGAGATGTTATACAAATAGCTGACTGACGTCGGAAAAGTCGATCTCATTACTATTTGTAAGTAATGGTTGCGAGTTTTTTTTCATTAGTAAACATATTTTGCACAATTGCATTAAATCTATGTCGGGTATGAGTCAAGGCCACCATTGATAAAGAGTATCAATATCCCATTTTCTAATTTAAAGAATTTCAACTGGATAATTAGAAAAATGATTACTTAATGAAGCAAAATAAAAGATCAAGAAAAGTTTAGTATTGTCAATCAGAATGATGATATATGTTGGCTTGAACGAACGAGAATATGCGTCAACAATATATCTTAATTAATCATTCGTGTTTGTACGGTGTGCCCGAAACAAACTACATTGCGCGATAATAACTTCTTCAGTGGTCGAATTTGCCAAAGCCACTGGTATCAACGCTTAAATAACGGACTTTCCAGTCTATTTCTTTAAAGATTCTTAAGTGAACATATTCGCCCAGAGCATTAACTAATTTCGTCAGTCTAGCGTCAAATTACTACCAAAACAATCTCGGATCTCCTGTTAAAAACGGGCTAGCGCCTAGATATGTCCTTCCTTATATGAGGTCCGCCGTAACCGCCCATAACGTGATTGTAGATTTCATGCCGTTAGATAAAGGTAAAACGGCGGGGAGATTGTTTCTGTCTGAAACTTCTCAACAAATACCAGCGAAATATTGATGGTTTAAAGTATTTTCGCCCCGGTCTTGTAACAATGACCGCCGTTAGTAGTTTCCAAACAAATCACGTTACCAATATGGATGGGCGTGACAGCAGTGAAGCATGAGAACTGTTTCCAAGAAGCATTTGTCTGGCTACGAAGGGATACATAGGAAAGTTTTATTGATATAAAAAACGACCCCGTCACCTCCTCACACGCTAACGTCTATAAAGCACCGCCTTGGCATTGGCCAAATCGTTCCCTACAGGCTCGTTTACTGTATGTAAATTGTTTTAGCGAGTAAAAAAACACTCAAACTTCAACAATTGGTCATCTGGAAGATGTGAATCAACAGAAAGGGCAGTCACTAAGCAAACATCATCACATGCAAAACCTAGAACTGCAAGGTATTTCCCAGCAACTATTCTAAATGAAAAGAATCAAATAAAGAAAGAGATTACACTAAATAATGTGAAATTACCAATGTTTATAAACGTCACAGTAACATCAATAGAGACAATGGCAGTCTTTTACCTCATTAACATATAAAAATTTGTTGCATATATTCAATAAAAATGAAAACGATTTCAGCCACTCTTTAAAATATTTTATTACAAAGAAAGCTTGCAGCAGTGTGTCCTCCAATACAGAACAATCCTGGTCAACACTAGGTAGATACAGAAATGTCTAGAAGTTATCCTACACTAGTAATACATGCATAGGACAAACTGGTAAAAAAACAAATATAATGTATTCTTATCTTTAAAAAATATACAACGCTATAGCTTTAAATGTAACGGTCGATGAAAAGTATGTTTGTATCTTACAAGACATTCTCGATTGTTTGGACTACGTCGGCAGGCTGTTGTCCTGTCGACATTCTCGATTGTTTGGACTACGTCGGCCGGGTGTTGTCCTATCGACATTCTCGATTGTTTGGACTACGTCGGCAGGCTGTTGTCCTATCGACATTCTCGATTGTTTGGACTACGTCGGCAGGCTGTTGTCCTATCGACATTCTCGATTGTTTGGACTACGTCGGCAGGCTGTTGTCCTGACGACGTTGTCCTACAGATGTTCTTGATCGCTTTTAGACGTTCTCTCGATTGTTAAGACTACACCAGAGGGTTTTTATCTTAGAGACGTAATTGATTGTTAGAACCAATCGATCTTACTCTTTATGACATTATTGAGATTGTTTGGATATAATTAACAATGAATTGATTGTACATTTATCTCATTCAACGTTATTCATTGATTGAAACCGATAAAGTTATAGATTGGATATCGGTTGCATTTGAGATTTTTTAAACCTTCTTTGTTGGGGGAGGGGGGGGGATGTAAAAAAAATATAGTAAATGATATCGTGTATAAAAACAACTGTACATAACGTTAAGTCACTGGTTTTAGATCACACAAATAGCCATATGTTTTAGGTTAAAATGTATTACACACCGTGATTTATACGTCGAATGATTCCTGGATTTATCTCTATATGTTTAAACACGTGATATCAAAGTTGTAACCTAATTACATGTATAAAACAGAAATTGTTTTTGAGCTTTTATCACACATTAACAGACTGCTCGGAAACGGAAGTATCTGGACGGTTTATGGTGACAAAGTGACGGACCAATACACTAACAAGTATTAAATAACAGCACATCCCATCATATCTCAACTTTCTTATTCCTAAGATAATAGTAAATTAACAGCATCTGAAAACCTACCTCGCTTGATTAATAAGGACATATCGTACATTAAGGCACACATTTCTTACGAGATTCGTTTTAGGTGTATCCTTCCCTATTCAAAGAATACCTCTAAATCCGTCACACCGAGAGCATGCTTGTTCAACAGGGCTAACGTCAAAACCACACGTTTTATATATAATATAATAAATTATCACACACCGCCTATTCCACCAACACGAATATCATTTGGTGTCATAAACACAAATATTACGTGTTCTATAAGAGACAAATTACATCACTATCGCCTGATAAACCGGATATACATTTACACGTGGTACTAACCGAACACTCGTATTATCTTGATTTACTAATAAGTAATAATATGATTGAATTACACTTAAAACAACGCAATAAATTATTATATGAAATATTGCACAGATCCAGAAATAAAAAAAAAACATAATGGAAAAGATGAAAGTGAATCAATAAAAACGGTATATATACATTCTAAATCATTGTAAGTAAAACGAACACGCGCATTTTCTAGTGCCTGGATAGACGGGACTGGTCATCTAGACGGCACGTGACACGTCATTCAGACGTAGGTCACGTGACAAATTACCGTAATATATCCAAAGTTCATGGGAAAAAACATTTTCGACACATATATAGGCATGGAAAATACACATTATCAATGAAATTATGAACACATTTCATAAAACAGGCGTAAGAAAAACTCATCGGACAAGATTCTAAAAGTTATAGGGTATTCTATAGTTTTAATACAATATATCTGCAATAGATCTATATATTATCTCTAAATTCATTCTTAAAATATCATACTGATAATTAAAACTACATTGGCATTTTCTCTATGACACTGTAGTGCATACTAGTAATAACGTACACTGTATGTACTTCAATATAGCATATATAACAATTATTACATATATTCTTTTTCTAAGACGTATATACGATAACAAATTGTTTATATGAACTTGCCGGTAAACATATCTTGTAAATACACGTCGAATAATAAATATCATTTACACGTTAAAAAATGTAGTTATTATACATACTAATAATTATATAAAATGTAATGTTAATATACATTTTCCTTATCAGTAATAAAATACTTTACATATTAGTAATCACGTAATATACATATTAGTGACTACGAATTATGTATAAATATACTAGTAACTATATAATATATATATATATCCGTAATTACTGATGGTACAAACATGTAACTATATATGTGTTGGGCAATAATGCAAATATTCCTGTGTATTGCACGCCTCAAGTCTTTCTAGAGCCATCTTAACTTAAAGAAGTGCTTTTATGTCGAGCTGTTATCATAATTCGGCGATTTCAAAGTGACGTAAAAAGCACAAAAATAAAATAATCCTGTAAATTTAAAAAGTATGTTCATTAGAGGAAATGGCAGTCAATAATAGTGTTTTTTCATCCCTTCGCTTACAAATAAATCAATATATATGTAAACATCTATATATATATATATATATATATGTTTGATTTTCATTGCTATCACTGACATCCAATTTCAATATATCTAACACCACTGGAGGTGAAATTCATCAAAGTAAGCGTTGTCTCCCGAATGCTCTGATCTCGGTCAATCTGCTGGCCTAGAAGTCTGTGCTCGGTGTGTCCTCCTGTGGGGGCGGTACAGCCCGACTCTGTGTGGTAATCATGAGCTTCCGGGGAGCCTGTTGGGGTGCAGCCTGGACTGGTGGCTGTTCAGGCTCCGGCTCCTCTGTAAACACGCAATTACATATGTTAAAAAAATATTGTCGGAGGCAGCAGAAAAATCGTGATGTCGTAATGCATACAGTGATCTGATGTATATAGGGTAATACTTGGATCGCAATGTATATCAAATACTTGATAATAGATTCACAAACATTAGGTGGTAATATAATAAGTTTTTCACGTCATTAATTTTCAATATTCACGCGTGTTTATGTAGAGAGAGAGAGAGAGGGACAGAGGGAGCAATGTTTTTTTCTTTGTCTACTTCATTGATAATACTGTTCACATAGAAATGAGTTTTCCTTTCGCCTGTTTCATCCATTATAGTCAAGATAAAATGTACATGAAGTCTGAATTTATTGGTTATTATGGCCGAAGTTAACACTGGGAGAAAATAAGCATGTTTACGAGGGACGATTCTTCTTTCACCATGGATAGTTATATAGAACACAAACAACGACAACATTTTTCTTTAAGGCGTGACATTTTAACAACACCTATCCCTTTAAAAAGGTGTAGAGAGTAAGCATCATATCCACCCGGAAATGCCCTCATATTACTAGTAGGTGGTTCTCAATTGTTATCCATATGAAATAATGTAAACATTTTTTTCATTTGCAATTAAAATTTCGCGAAAGATCAGTTGCCGTAAACTTGAGATGAGGAACTCGCTAGTTAGAAACGAAAGAGAATTAGTTTAAAGTATGTAGAAGATGTTTAAATGTAGCGCATATACACCAAAAGCTTAGCAGGACAGTACAAACAACAGGTCTGGAGGTGGGTATGGTTTCACAGGGCATACCCATTGCTGGAGGAGGGTGTTCTTTGTCTTTTTCAATCGACATCTGAAGAGCTTTAAATGCACGGGATGGAATATGTCCACCCATGTAACGTCGGTCGACCAGCTCGTCCCCGCTCAGGGTATCAGGTAGGCCATCGTCATAATCGTCTAAGTCATCGTCAGACTGGGTTGTGGGTTGAGACGCTAGGGTAAGGTACAAGAAAGGGAAGGCCAATGAGCCGGTATAGGAGACACAGGGAGATATAACAAGACTGCTGCAGAACAGATATGGCATGCATGACGTTTCCACGTCAGACGAAATACTTAGCTATAGCAAGCTTCCATTTTCATATCAAAATGGTTTCGAATATGACATAAATTCTTTATGATTTTCATTCTAACCGAATCAACCTTTTTAAACATTGTAATGTCAATTATCATGTCTTCTACTGGATACAACGATAAAAGTACAAATATGCATTGACAAGAATCAATAGATCTATTTGGAATCAAAATGACATTGGAAATGGTTTAATTAGTGATAAATTGGCGTCTAAATAGTTATCGCTGTGGTATTACAACTGCACTCTTTACTAATCCCTTTTGTGATCCGTTCAACATTTGACAGGGACACACCACGTAACCACCAACACATCACCACACATAAACCACAGAAACAGGTAGTAAGAACAGTCAAAAGGAGATCTTTCCAATAATGGCCTATTTGCTACAGACTATCCCATTTGTAAGACTTCGTATCAGCTTCTATTCTTCAAGCTTAATGGGTACTTTAATTTGTAATGTTGATTTGACAAACAGTGACACACATAATCACGAAATCGTTGGTATTCAGTTCTTCAATAGGAAGAAAGAGTTTCTCCTTACTTCTGAAGGGGAAAATAGGAGAGGTCTTAAGAACGTAGTTTTTCTGTTGGCCACAGATGAAAAAAAACAAGACCGAGGTTGTAATCTTGTAATAAAAAAAAGTTTAACAAGCTGTTTTTTTTTTAAATATAAAAGCAAGTGTGAAAAATATTTTTAAAAAGGTATCATTAATTCTAAGCATTATACCCTTAATTAGCGAAAGAGAATATATAGGAAAGATTTGTGGATCAGTGCAAGCATCCGTGCGTGCAAAGCGAGTGTATATCTTATCACACGAACACGTGGACAGAGTTCGATAATTATTAGTCATGGATAAAGGTCAAATGTCCTCTTTGACCATTTCAGAATTAAGAAGCCAGTGTTCAATATATATATGTTAAAAAAAAAAAAAAAAAAAACATCTTAACAGACTTTGTAAAAACCAGAAAGTTGGGGCCCCTTTTCACTTTGGCTTTATATCTTTAGAAATTCGACTAATCAAACCTCTATATTCTTCAAATTAAGTCACAAAATGGAAAACCTATAAGAGTAAGTTTTGAACTCATATCGTATAAGGTATTGCACGTTTAGGTCATATGAAAACGAAAGTTAGAATCAGAAAGATATATATTCATTTCCAATGAAATACAGTCGATATAATATATAAATATGCAAGGATACATTAGGAAGAAGATAATGTTCAATGACAACCAATTTAAAGCATGCGAAAAAGAAAATTAGGAAGAGGAAGTAAAGTGTGATTTACCTTTTTGGACGGGTAGAGGGTCAATTTCGGCCCAATTTTGAAGCACACGAAATGAAGGGGACGGAATGTGCTTTCCCGTGTATCGTATCGATGTTTGGTCGTACCTTCCAACGGGTTCTTCCTGGTCTTCTACAAACAATCAGGAAATATCTTAATGTAAGTACAGTCCTTTAAAAGTCGAATGTCTAACTAAAAAATCTTTGAAAATATTGAAAAGAAAACAAATCAAACAATTCAAACATTTCTGACGTATTATCTCCCTTGACCAGGTTGGTGCTACTAGAAACACATTGATAGAGAAAAATCTTTATTACAGTGCGTTAATTGATAGGTTACACATTATCAGTTTTTTCACAGACAAGCATTTCCAAAGTAAAAGTTTTTTATTCCAAGCAGATAAACCTTAATATTAGCATTGATATCCGATATGTATTTAGATATGCGTGGAAAAAGGAAATTGGAGGTCGAACTTACGACGTCCCAGAGGTTTAACCAACAGTCTCTAAAAATTCTGGCTTCATATATCTTTCATCGTACCTTCATTGGCTACTTTCTGAGGAGCGGGAACATCGGTGTTGCTGGTCATCTTATTTAAACATTTGAATGCCTTAGATGGGATATCCTTTTTCCTGTTTCTCAGGCCGCTGAATCTCATTTCATCGTCTTCAGCATTGTGACGCAATGTCGGGTCCTTCATAGCACTATTACGCCTTGGTTGTTGCTTACCTAAATGATAATATTGACAATCATATATATTTGTTAAAATTACCATTCAAAATTATAATCATTATAGAATGAATACTATAACGAATTACCTGATGAGTTTGAGCAATATGATATATATCTTATCCACGAAATCAAAACTTGTTCGAATTCATATAAAAATCCCTCAATTTTCTCGTCATTGATTAGCAGTGGGTAAGTAAAGCCACATTGCATTTATATATCAATGAACATAATCCTCGCTAGATGTAAAAATTACTTCAACTAAATTCTGGAGCATAGGTATAATATTTAACTCAATTTGATAATTACCTTCCAAACGACATGAATGTTTTTTTCTGATATACGATAAGAAAACGGTGTAAATTTCGCCTTAACTATTATCTCCTGTTTTTAGCCGTGACATCTTTGCATGTATTAGAGATATAATGTACAGAAGTAAATATTATATACACATATTTAAGGAGTACATACGTATAATATATGTAAGTACAATAAAAGGATAACATATATAAGTAGTATACCAATATATGTAACATACATAGCATCAGTCAGAGTGTGCATTTACATATTTTGGTGAAGTTAAACAGGTTACTCCATAGTAATTATGTTATAACGTCGACACACAAAGAAAGCAACATTACGATAAAGGCGGTCGTAATTTAAGACTACAGTGGAAAATTTAAGAACAATAAATTTGTCAATAGAAAACCAATTTATGGTATGAAAACAATACATTTAGAGTACCGAGTTGTTCATCCAATACCAAGTATCAAAAGATTCTGGTGAATCGACGTTTGTCTTACGGTACAAAGCACCTAATCATTCAGTTATGTGTTTGTCTTAAATTCTCCACCGAACCCTCTTCAGGCAATTTTGGAGGGATTAGCTGGGAGATAGACATGGCATACCTGACACATGTTCACGTCTGTTTTTGCGTTTTCCTTATTTACTGTAAAGTGCGTCACAAGTAGAAAAGTATATGATGAGCCTATCACTGATGGACACACAGGTATGTGATAATATGTCTGTGTTTTTGTACGTCTTAGCATTGAAATAAAGAATCGCACATCTTTCCTAGAATCACTTAGACATTTCTAGCCATGAAATGAGTGAGCCGACAGAGAAAGCAAAACACCTTTAAACTTTACAATTATTTCCTTAATGCCCGTTAGTGTGCCAGTGGTTCCGTTGTTGTTAACCTTTTCATCTGGCAGCGTGATGTCACATGTATTTACTTTGATGGACCAAGACGTGCGTAGCTGGTGTCATCAATGAAGCAGAAGACGTTTACCCCTCCAGAACGCATGATTTCAAGGATCTCCTTGTAAATCTTTGTTTTAGTTCTCTTTTATTGTATATGATGTAATATCCATAATGATATATGTTATGGTCGCTTCTAAAATTTTAGTCAGTTTCACTTAATTGGAGACCGAAATAATTTGCAACCTATGCCAGTATGTGCATTAGATAAAATTTGAAGTACATAGTCATATCTAATTCAATAATAAGTACGCTGGTATTGAAGTCAACATGATCATTGATTATGTAGAAAGGTTATTAAATAAATAAGGGTACATACAGTTTATGGGAATGGTAAATTACTCATCCTAAAAATTGTTATAACTTCCAATATGAGGCTCAGAGGTACACGACACTCGGATAAGGAGACAGACAAACCATGGCTGCCAACAGGAAGGTATTATGAAATGGGAAGCCAGGTGTTTGGAAACAGGATCGTGATGTAACAGGAGGCAATGGTAAAAAGTAAAGCACGCCTGGTGGTTGTAATGAGGGTCGCGAAAAGCAGAAAACAGAGTATATTGTGTAACAATTCATACTCTCGGTTGCCTCCTCCTGGTCCTCGGTCTCCGTCATCCATTGCAACACCTGGAATGACAATCCATGTGCCCGCCTTTGAACGAACATTGACGACGGCGAAACCGGCGAATCCGGAACTTCCGGGGAACTGCGTTCGTTGTCTGTTTGTTGTATTAATTGAAATAACGCTGGTGATATAGGTGTTGTGGGTGATTCAATCTTACCTTCGTTTTCGCTCTCTTGGATCATCTGATAGACCGCTGACTTTTCAATGTCCTTCAGGGGTTTTTCTGAGTTACTGAAAAAATACATGAATATCCATTTAAATATAAGTTAATAAACAAAAGAAAAGGTTACTGTGAATGAATAGACGGATGAAAAATGAATATGAAGGGTGTTTGTGTGATATTGAATGCTTCAGAGATGATTGTAATTAATGAAACAACATGCGTATTAACATTTAAACACTCATCACTCAAAGTTAACGATAATAATTGAAAATAGACCAGAAGATTTCCGTTTTAAAAGCGCCACATCTGACCATGCAAACACATTTATACATTCTTATTAATGTTCATATCTAACGCAATTTTGGAATTATTAGAACTGAATTTCAAAATCCAACATCTTAAAGTTTATTTGACTTTGTATATTTAAAAAGGTGTGAAGGATGCGTTATTGCTACATCAACGACCAAAATCAAAATACATATTTCCAGCAGCCTTATTGCATTTTCCTAACGGACGTTATTGCAGACATTCCAAACCTTGTATCAGGTATTAGCGTAAATAGCACTGCACAGCAATTTTATTATATTGGAATAGAGGTATTACAATTCCACACTCTGCTGTAAGTGTCGGGTTGGGTAAAACGAGGTATCAGGTGATTACAAACACGTGCATCAGTACGTACATTACATCAAACATATCCCTCTATATTGCAGGCTACCATAGCTATGCAATTCGACTACACACTAGGCAAACAGAAACGATGCATGGTATATTGGTTGATTCAAGAAATAATTCAATTTCAGATATTCTCGAAAATGAGACAAAACTTTTAAAGAGATAAACGTACAGTTAACTCAAATTGTGTTATTGCAAAACAATGTAAATACTTTCACAATACACCAAACAGTGAAGTAACTAGGTACACTATAACACCTTCTATCTCTATTCAAATGTCTTTCAACACAAAGGATTGATATAAATTATGTAATGAAGACGTTAGCATTTTAACTGAACAAATTTAATGTGTGTTCAAACCGCTAGCATTTAATATTTTCAACATAAGATACGCATTAATGATTCCAAAGATCTAAATTATCACTATTGAACTCATGCAGTTGTCATAATTGTCGAGTGATTTCAAATTTTAAAAATAACAATCTCATTCACCTATTTATCAATATCTGCATTCACTCTTCAGCGACAACAAGACATTATCTTAACGTAATTTCATTCGCACCGAACCACATGCAAAATTAATGTAAAATTTGCAACTTATAAATAGATTGATTTTCGATTTTTTTAGTGAATGAGCGAAAAACTGTAATGGAATCAGTGCGCATGGGAAATATGGTACTTAAATAATTAAAACAGAATGATGTATCGATCATAGAAAATTGAACAGTTAATTCCCTTCACTAGAAATAAAGAGATGTCTTGAACCTCAAATATAAAATCGATAGTATGACCCTATTACTGACAAGAGTAGCTGTGTTAGTGACAAACGAAAATAACTGGATTCAAACTAATAATCCTGGGTAAAATAGCACACAGAACACAAAACTGAAAATGTTAGCTTTACGTAAATCATTCTGTGATAACTATGATAAGGTTAAGAGTCTATATGTGTGTGACAACACGTCATCATGGATTAATGTTGGACAGAAGCAATCGCTATAGGCACAGCGCATATACGTCTGGCCGTCCTTGTCACATTCAACGCCGTGACGTCATCCAGCATTTTATGCACTCTATTTCGGTAGCACTAGAGGACGGACATACACGAGTTCTCACCGAATGGTCTTTCTGGGCGGTATAATGAAGTTAGATAGTTTTCTATGGGGTATGTCAGGGCTTGGTATTGGTCGGTAATATTTGCTGAAAATAGAGACAACCTTAGGAGATCAGGACGGAAAATTATAAAGTACCACGCATAACCTGTCAGTGCTGCAATTAAAGACAATTGATAAACATTACAGATATTAGCACATGTCATTGGCAAGTACTTTGAACCAATACTGTGACATTAGTTTCAGAACGAAACCCACACTGTATGATGACGTGGTTAGCAATGGAATAATGATGACCAAGAAGAGATGCATTAGAGAAAATGTGTAAGAAGATCACTGTAAGAAAACCAACCACACATCCAATTAGTAGTAAAATAGTAACATAGGTAACCAACAACACATCAAACATTAGTAACCAGATTCCATCCTTGCTGTAACATATTAGTCAAAACAATCTTAACTTGTTGTTACATATTACTCTAAACGTAAAAAAAATAATGAATTTAAAATACTAACTGATTTAGAACATAAATATAATCATAATGAATAAGAAAAAAACCGCGTCATAACAGCATATAGTATTATTGATAACCAACTGACAATCTATATATCTTTGTAACGCTTTCAAACACGACTTTTAATCATCCCTTGTTTTGGTAACAAGTTTGGATATCTACACAATGTAAACATATGTTTCAATTATGTTTGGCTGAATGGTTTTGGTGAAAGATGATTGAGCAGCGTAGAGAAGTGGTAGCGTATGCAAACTGTTTCATCGTCTATAATAGATCTAACAAATTATTATTTATATTTATATTAACAGGAGAGCAGATAACCGTGATAAACCGTCCCTACCACCCTTCATATTTATTCACTACTTTACATATGCCACTTATACATTTCAAGTTTGCAATCAAGCCAAAACCAAAACCAACATAAGAAATAAACAAAAACACGTTTATACAATATACAATGCTATTCTAACCAATTTGCAATGATCTGTTCTTTATGTAGAATAACATCAAGAAGTAACACAAAAATAGCACTAGGGGTAACAGAATAAGTGTAAAAGTATTACGTTAAAGAAGTCAAAATTACGAATAATCACTATTGTAAGCATAATTAATATATCCTGTCCCCCAGGAATATATTTCAGTTTGCTATAAAGCCACAGACTAGCGTTTACATTTCCTAACACGAGTTTTGACCGTCCTAGTATAGGAAAGGCATACCAGCCCCGAAGAAACACATGTCGAGACGTGCTGTAAAGAATGGACTAGCAGTTCTGTAAGGAATAGACTAGCAGTCCTGTAAAGGATAAACAAACAGTCTTGTAAAGAATGGACAAACAGTCCTGAAGAAAAGTGACAAACAGTCCTGTAGAGAAGGGACAAGCAGTCCTGTAGAGAAGGGACAAGCAGTCCTGTAAAAAGGGAACAAGCAGTCCTGTGGAGAAGGGACAAGCAGTCCTGCAGAGAAGGGACTAGCAGTCTTATAGAGAAGGGACTAGCAGTCTTGCAGAGAAGGGACAAGCAGTCTTGTAGAGAAGGGACAAACAATCCTGTAAAAAGGGAACAAGCAGTCCTGTGGAGAAGGGACAAGCAGTGTTATAGAGACGCACTAGCAGTCTTGTAGCGAAGGGACTAGCAGTCCTGTAAAAAGGGAACAAGCAGTCCTGTGGAGAAGGGACTAGCAGTCTTGTAGAGAAGGTACTAGCATTCTTGTAGAGAAGTGACTAGCAGTCTTGTAGAGAAGGGACAAACAGTCCTGTAAAGAAGGGACTAGCAGCCCCATTATATTGTATAATAATTATTTTGCTAAGATCTCCAAAAGACTCAACATTACATAACAGATAATTCAAAGGATTATCGAGAATAAGATATGATGAGACAAAAAAATACAAATACTTCGATTAAATAAATCGGCCCTTAAATGTTTTCATTCCAGTATCATACAATTAAAATCGCTACATATGATTGCAAAATTATTGTATACTGACCCAGAGCTACCCCTGACTGGCGGGGAGGGCGGCATCCTAATGGGCGAGAAATCGTTGTTGTTTTGTTGTTGATATTGTGGCTGTTGGTACTGCGGTTGTTGTTGTTGATAAGGGGAAGGCTGGAATTGGGGCTGTTTGGGTTGAAACTGGTACTGAGCTGGGGAAGGAGGGGTTGGAGGCTGATACTGCTGGGGAGTCGACTGTGGCGGTGGTTGTTGTCTTCTAGGTTCAGGCTGTGTATAATCTGTTTCTATATCGTTCAGACTAGGTCCTCTGTAAGACTTCGGCATCACTGGTGGTGGAGGACGGCTGGAATTAAAGGACAAATTTTAACATGTTTTGATAACTATAAACATTCAAATATAGTATGTATCAATGTATCGTATCGATATTAAGACATGTAAAATGATAAGATCTACTTGACAACAATTAATATCTAAGAACACAAGAAACTGTGATTTATAGTTGTGTTTAAATGTAAAACATTGGGAAGTCCTAGAGTAGATGTTGAAGCAAGAATAAGATTTGTATCTAAATCAGATGTGATCAAACTGGATCAATTAACGTAACATTGAGAACATTAGGAAACGTTACAAGCAATATAAACATCTGGCATGAGTTTCTTGTAAGGTTTTAGGAGATGTCATTCCTTCATCCTATTTGGTATGATTAATTGACCAAAAAGACAAAGGCTAAAGAACACTGTTCATTTATTGACACTTGTCACTCTCTAGTCCTATATGAAAAATGTTCTTAATTTCTCGGTTGCAACAGTGGCTCTGTCATTATTATGTAATCACAGAGGGAAACCATTAACAAGCCAGTAATTTGATGGCTCCGAGAACATATTGCATTAGGTTATAGTAAACACACATTCGGGACTGATGGTACGCAATTCACCAGTGTGCAACAGTTCCAAATCGCATGCCACAGGAACACTGACTATTCGTCACACATTTAATTAACATATTAAGACTATTCTTGAGACTGTATATTTCATGTATCTACCTTTTTATGTAACATTTCGTGCGTATAACACGTGGATATCAATTATCTAGTTAAATATACTACCTCAGATGACATATACAAGCCATAACTCCATTAAAGACTCCGGTACCAAGTGACTGTCACTTTGCCATATTAAATAGGTGTCTTGAAATCGTTTACCAGGTCAACACTGATATCTCAATGTACATTACAGTTATCATAATGTCCTGTATTCAACAGATAAGGGTAACATTATTATATGATACAGTGTAATTCTTACTTTCTCTTGTTTTTGAACTCCTTCAGATCAATGCCCCCAGTTATGTAGGCAAATGGTTTAGCATTTCCGTCCTTTTTCATCATCTGATTAAGCACTGCATCGGGAACAGCCCTCTCTTGTCCCATCCCGGGGGGCACGGGACTACCGTCCCCGGGGGTGCGTTCGTCCCTTGACTGAAACATCCACAACGCAAAATGTATGTAACAGTACTTTAGAGGAGCTTACAAACACATCTTAGTATGACAGCATAACAGACAACCCCGAATATGAGGTGGCAATGTGTATAACATGTAGGTAGAAGATGTTTTGTAACAATGCCAAACGTTTGCAATGTTGATGGATAGCGTATCATTCCCGTCGCATATATTGTAAGTTTCTCCTGCTGAGATGTGCTTTAAAATGTCTCAAACTAAGTTTATCAAAGTGCATATGTCTTGAAAATCATAACGCTTTCTATGCAGGAACTATCTGAAGGAGGTGGAGTTTTCCCAAAGCACGTTACCATTTTATCTGGAGGTGAGAAGGACAGTTAGATAACTCACATTCATATTCTATTTATGAAGGTTAATTATAGTTATCAAACAATGATATTGAACTAAATTCCAGCACAGCCGACGGAGTCGGAGACGCTTAAAGTATATGTAGCATATGACTAATGAGATTAAACATGTAAGAAAACAAAGCACTAGTGAATACAAACAACAGGTCTTTATAGTCTAACACACCCCGGTTTTTTAAACACTGTACACGGCAAGTTATCATTAACAAAGAATTAAAAGATTTTCTGTAAAGATGTGTTTTGGCAAGTATTTTGATGATTAAATTGGGGAAATATTAATATTATTAGATCATAGCTTTGTCTCCGTCACTTGTCTTTGTAAATGTACTATTATCTTATATACGTATATAACACAATTCCGATTACTAAATTCTTAACCACATGACACATATAGGTCGGCCTGTTCCGCCTTGAAAATTGTATACCACATTTATATATCAATTACCACAGTACCAAGTGAGATCCACGCACAACGACTACACGAAGTCTAAATATACATTTTCCACAATACGAGAACCTATTACGCGTTTACCAGTGTTAGGGCGTTGGATTAACATGGCCAAAGGTTACGTGGGAAATTGTCTAAAGCATTTAATATATACTTTGTTAATCATTGTGATTCATATGGAAAACTGATTATGTTTTAAAGATCTGAGAAAGAACAAATGAGCAAACCATCTCCTATACCAGTCTCTCGGCTAATTATTCGCTCTGGTGCGACTGACTGTATATTATTATGGTAGCCATGGCAACAGTCTATCTTGTCTGCACCAGACAGATGCATTGTACATACCTTACCTGCTACACTCCAAGAATACCTCGGCCTATTTCTAATGCTTACACGTGCCTGTTACTGTAAGGTTTTATCGTGTTTAGCTTCATAAATACGGTATGCCTTGTCATGAATAGTATAGTTACATAGATATCTATAAATAACACTATATATTAATTCATGAATTCTACTTTTTGTTATTTTGTGTCCTGCACTTCATTAATGCGATTTTTTAAATCAGGAATCATCTTTTAGTATATTTACATATATCGGTATATCACTTAATGATTTGACATATTTAATTTTTATAATTTTCTGTTTCAGAAGTTTAGACCCTGCATGATTTCATTAATACGGTGTACATTAAATCACCTATGATAAAACTACCGACATATTAGTCTATAACCTCAATCATTGCATGCTGATCATGTTTGACAGAACATTCAAATAAAATCGTGTTTAGCACAGAATCAGTGTTCGAATCGATGTGATTGATCAAATACTGTCACTCGAATGGATGTAATCAAGGATTTATATTTAACAAAGCATGCGATGATTTTGAATATTAACTATGAATTTTAAAATGGCAACAATGAATAAAATAAAAAAGATGAGACAAAAAATAAAACTATGTATTTCCTCACCTTGTAAGCTGGTCTTTTGGTTGGAACATATCCTGCCGAGGGGAAAGGTGGAGCTGGTGGTGGTGGTGGAGGGGGTGGGGGTGGAGGCGGGCCCACAGGAGGGGGTGGAGGTGGTGGAACTCCAGGAGGTGAAGGACCCATTTGGTCTCCATATAACTGTCTTGGTTGATATGGGGTTTCCTCCCATGGTTGTGGTGATCTTACGCCGTACATATCCGAATGAGGTTGTCTAGAGGGCTCTGACGAGTTATTTAGTGTTGGAGATTTGTAACTCCTCGCTGAATCCGAAATATCTGCCGACACTCCTCTATCTACATTATGCTTTGTAACAGGTTTAGTGCTGTTAATAAAATCGTTATAGTAATTTGGGAATTTCTCAAAAGGTGACAAAATATCCTCAATGCTGTTGATGCCCGTGCCACTTGATTTCACTGAAGATGGTGACGTAGGCTCTCCATAAGATGTCGAACCGGAAGTTCCGGTTTGTTCATTTGTCACATGGTTGTTTGTTGGCGGTGAAGTAGATGACAATGTGGCGGAGAATACTGGCGATTTTGGAAACGACCCTGATGATGTTTGTCTCTGAACTGGCACTGGTGAGCTGACAGCTTCTCGGTCACTACCAAATGACCCCTGTCTCTGGAAACCTCTCGGAGTCGAATTATCAATAGATATTCCAGCACTCTGGGATACCTGCCTCCGAGGGGGTCCAGTGGAACATCTATCCAAGAGCGGGCTCTGTGGCGTTGAACTGTAAGATGGTTGTCTTTGATATTCTGATGATTGTTGCCTATGGTAACCAGCACTTTGTGCTACCTCCGCCGGTTGTTGTTTGTAAGAGGGGTAATCCTGCCCGGCTGATTGCTCGTAAGTATTATGTCTGGCAGCTTCTCTTGATGGTTGTCTTTGAAAAGGTGAATAGGAAGTAGAATTGCCGTATGACCTATTTGGAGGAGTGGGAGTATCATCACTTTGCGTATACCTTGCTGATGATTCATATGGAGGGGAGTACATGTTCCCGTTTTGATTATAAGCACTTTCCTTGTTGGATGACCCTGATGAATGCTGTCGTTGGTAGGCAGGCGAACTTGACGAAACTCCCCTTCTGTCTTCAATGCTACTTTCATACGATGGAGGTGCTATCCCCGGCCCTGGCCCGTAACTAAAAGATGCCGGAGATGGTTTGTATGAAGACGATGATGAGTTGCCTGGCTGGGTGCCAGAAGACAGGGGGGAATCAAACGTGTTGGGACTCGGTCCGTATGACGATGTCTGATACCCGCTACTGTCACTTCCACTCCTATTGTGTGATGTGGGTATGTTACCTCCACTTGGTCGGTATGGTGTGGGCTTTGGCATAGTATAGCTCCCTACACCGTACGGAGCGCTGTTTTTGCGCCCATACTGATGGGGATCGTACTGATGGTCCCTTGGTGTGCTTTGCATTCCATGACCACTGACACCTGAAATACTTGCATGCCTGGGAAGAGAGGTAAAGTACCTAGCGTTGTCAAAGGATTCGTCGTCCGTGAGGAAATTTCGGTAATTTGAAAAACCTTCAGAGGCAGGTGAGAAACTTCGGAAGGAGGTGGGACTAGTAGGGGCTGTAAAACTCACTGCTGTTTTAGACATGTGTGTAGGACTTACCGGCGCGCTGGCAGCCACAGTTCTACACCTGTAAAATAAAACGACAGGTAAGATTTTATATTGCATAGGACATCACAGAGCACACCTTATTTCATCTGAACAATAAACAAATATATATCACTACTTTACAATGAATGTCTGTATATAATTATTCGTGTAGATTGTTATATATACATTTATTGTTTTTCATTTTGTTGTTATTTATCAAACCATGATTCTTTCATCCTTCTGTCTAAAATATCATTATGATGTCCTGATTGTTTTCTTTGTTACTTTGTGATACCCGTTCAATAGTTTGATCTAATTTCAGCTGTAACATAGGGCATTGAAGCCTTGCCCCCCAACCGTTTAATAGATACATACAAAAATGTGGGAGTTCTGGTACGAATGCCTACAAATGATAAACAGATGGTTTGGATCTGCATAGAGTGCCACTGGTATCTGTTTGTGATGTATATGATAAAACCATGTGTACAGCCATACCTACATACTAGCCTTACCCTTACAATGGTAATCACACAGCTGTTAATACTAGAGTGTTGTAATACTGCAGAACATCACTTATTCGTGAGTTTATCATTTTCCATATGATTATCTAGAATAATTAGGTGAATCGTCCAGGTGTTTTGATTAAAACCGTTGTGATTCCCTCCGAAAACATTGTTCATGATAGCATTGCAAGTATCGTCCGAACAGCATAGAAAGTATGACAATTTGACTATATTTCCAATTTTTGTATACACATACTAGGCTTTTTTCAGAATCTATGCAATACCGATATTTATCAAATTTTCCTCTTTTGCATTCTACGTTTCACTATTCAAAAATGTAAGCATCCCTGACGATTTCTAGAATGACGAAACAGCTGTGTGATGCAGTTTGATTCATCATTGTTTTATCCCAGTGATTTTAACTTGTATTGGACGGTGCTATTCATTTATGTGTGTTTTATTCAAGCATAACCTAACACGGCAATTTATACACCGATTTATTTAAACATCGAGGTTTAAACCTTAAACATGTCTACACTAACAGAATTAACACGTTTAATCATGTATGTATACATAAGATGGATATAAAATGCCATGATAACCCAGTTTGAGAAAATGAAGTAATCGTGTGAATGATATGTAAACTATCCCTACGGGAGGTGTAAGGTGTGAGGATACAAAGTAATCAACAAAGGAAATGGGGAAATCATTTAAATGAAAATCTTGTTAACGTAAACTGTAATTACATCAACACATAATATACGAATACGATCGACAACATGGAAGAAATAAAGATCAAAAGGGAAAAAAGTCAATGACGTGAAGGTATGAACGTGAATTAAAATAATTAAAAAGGGGTAACCTCAAAAAATTCATTAAAAATCATTAAAAATGAAATCTTAATTAATACCAGTGAGGCCACACATTAAAAATCATTAAAAATGAAATAATTAATACCCCTCAGGCCACACATTAAAAAGACCCGATGCTTATATGATCAATTGTCTAAGGATTGTACAAAAGACAACTAAATGAGTAGCAAATTTCAATACAAATTTAGAATAAGTGATAACAATGGCTTGAATTGTTGACAACGAGGAGGCGACTGAAGACAGTCTAAACTGGTCGAAACAATTGTACATCCGGTAAGGAGTTGCACCAACCCCAAACATCAATGAATTTCATATTTGATACTGAATTAACATAAAGAACGTAAATAAATGAATACTTACTACTCACTCTTCATCAGAGAAGTAAAATCATATCGGATTCACTTACTTTTTTATAGTTAGTTGCAGAAGGTTGCCGGCGTTCAGAAGTATGGTCTGTCCCTCTGAATGGGTTACATTCGTAACATCACGGTTGTTAATCTTGAGAATGACGTCACCAATACTCAAACTGTGACAGGACACACTTCCGGGATTTACCTGAATTAAAATAAAATATTGAAAGTATATATAATATTTTTTTTCTTGTTGAAGGCTTTTCAACTTCGTACAAAATAAACAAATCCTGGTGAACTACGATCTATGAAATCACTGGCTAACAGATCGGTTTGATACATGACACGACAGAAATCAGGCTTAAAGGTACCATTGAAACCAACTCCAATGATATACACCTTGTCTGAAATGAATGGAATTGCACATGAATTTGAATGCCGTGATTCTCTTTCAAAAATATTTCAAATATTCTTGTTTAGGCTGTAGTTGTGATATTAATATTCAAGTAGAAAATGCACAAACTTTAGTTGACACATAAAAGTTTTGAAATTATGTGTGAAATGTCTTTAATTATAAGCTCACCTAATCAAGGCTCTGATAGTTTTACTGTGTCGTCTTCTCGGCTAACAATAGCTTAATGATTGAAACTTTAGTTAAACTGTCCAATTTTATTATTAAATTACTGTTTAACGAGGGATTAAATGACATCACAAGTGCTTATTGTTATGAGAACAATACATAAATTCTTTTTACCACCCGCTAGTAAATTCAGCGTTCATTCATAACGCGGAGGCTTGTAGAATGAGTCAGTGCGTCACAATATGACAGTGTCAGCGTACCGAATATAAGTCTATGCTTTATCCTCTGTAAAGTTAACAAAGCAGAGTAACTATGTCATACACTTCTGAAAAGTACTACACGCTAATATAGGAAGCTGTGTTTATTGTGTGGTGGCAATCTAAGTGTCTTAAAACTGGTCAACCTCGGATACTGAAGGACATGAAAGACTGAAAGATGTAAAATATCAAACGCTTAGCTAGTGTGTAGGAGAATTTCATTCATTTAATACACATCAAAAGACCAATTAGTCATGCTGTTTGCAGATTATTGAAACTATCACGCAGTCTTGTAAAAACCACGTAGTAGTATTTCTGTGAAGTATAATCCTATTTCTATATGCGGTTTCTGACACACATTTTCTCTGAACACAACAATTATAACTTTTCACTCAGAATATGAAGGTGAACATATATTATATTATTGATTTCTAAATATTCCTCATTAAAAAAACAAAACCTCTACCGAAATACAACTCATTGATAATTTTTTTACATTTCCCTCAAGTATTTGGATAATTTCCCAATTTAAGAATGCCAGTCAACCACTTGTATAGATATAACTATATGTTATAAACACCCTACAATATCGTACATTATGAACAACACGTAAACACGAACAGATAGGATTGCCACCATAACACTCTTTATTCTTAGCATTCTTAATGTGATATTAAAAAGATGTAACTCATTGACAACTAACTTCAGTGGTGTGATTCATGAGTACTACTGTTACTTATTAAATGGTTCTATACTAAAGTATGCATTATATTGATAAAAAAAACCCTTATCATTCATTTGTGTCAAACAAGTAAAGAAAACTAGTTGCGTCAGTCAGTGGTTTTATTGGAGAAATTGTATAACCTAACTCTCCGAATTCCTCAATCACACGAGATGCTGGCATTGTTAAGACGGTTGAAGTATTTCCGGTATGTGATGAATCAACACTCAGGTATGTAAAACGGCTGCTGAAGCAGGGCTTCCCACCTACACTTACTGGTGACGTCACAGGCATTGAGGGGAATTCCTCCGCTATAGACTCATCGAAACAAAGTACAAGGTCATTGACCCCCTAGATCTCAACATTGTAGCTTCTGTTTACTATTGTTCACCTCTGACCTCTGTTTGCACTTAGTGTATTATTAGTATATCTGCTTATGTATGCTCGTGCGAATATCATTAGCACTTAAGATATGACATAATCACATGGAGAGGTGTACCCATTAGTATCGTTTACATGATACATGTGTAGATAATACATTTCTGATGAATTTTTTCTAACATGTTTGATCCCAGTAAGGGGTCTAACTTTGTACTGCTTTGACATAATGTGATCAATACTATCAATCGCTGTATAAGTATTATATCTATGCCTGACTGATTTCGTTGAGTGGTTATCGGTGTGATTTCAACCGATAATTTAATTGTCATGTTATTGTAATGAGACAATGAAATAGCATTGTTTTGTGTTTACTTCCATAATCCATTGTTTCACCGATAACTAACTTTTTTTACAGAAGCCGTGATCTTTTCAGATTTTCAGCTGATATTTGTTATTATTTCTACTGCTGAACGTTCTACGTCTATCCCTGGACGCTGGATAAAATCTGCTTTCCTCTACTTCAGGATAACAGGTATCAACTTGATTCTTATAGACGAAACTGATCGTTCAAAATAGAATTTCTTCACAGACCACTAATCAAACACAGCTTTATTCCAAATGGTTTTCCACAATTTCAAACCATAAACACTTTTAGATGTAGTGATACGGTTATATTTCATTTTTCTTATCTTTGAAAAAGGCAAAATCATATTCTGTTCTGAACAGCCAGACTATGTTAGTGTCAAATACTTCTCCTAACACTCATAGTGTTGTTTTACGAAGAACAAACATCCCCCATGAGGATGAAAACTGATTCTTTACTATTTACAAAATCATAATTTGTCCGGTATGCGATAATCATCTCCCTGTACACAAGATCAGCTTAAAGCATATCATGCTTGGACATTGTATTTAAGAAAAATGTCGGAACTTTATAAAGAGCAGCCTGAACTAAACTCCCCCTTCAGTCAATATTCATCGTAATTGTGTTCTATTTAATGGACATGTCTAGTATGCCTCTCGAAAGAGCATGGCGACCTGGAGTCAATATACAGACTGGTAATCATACAGTCTAATATATAGCCAGGACTGGAGTACAAGTCTTCTGACAAACAAATGCTGATTCAGAATGACGTACTTTCCAGCCATATAATGTCGGTATGAAAATCCAATATCCAATATGTAGAGTTTCTTTTAGAAAATGGAAGTGTGGAAGTGGGGAGGGGTATGGCCGGAGGGAGGGGGGTGCAAGGGTGAGAAATGAGTGTATGCCATCATGATGGGGTTTACTTCACCTGGTGTTAATCTGATCGCTTTTCATTAAGACAAAAGTACATAGGGATTCAATATGGCGATAGTTCTCATCCACATTGGATCTCGCTTTTAGTAAGATTATCTCCCTTGGTGAGCAAATTTGAAACATTTCTACCAATTGGGTTATCAGATCTGAGACGAATTGCCTAATTATCAGATTATCCAACCAGAAGTTGTCATGTTATAGAGACCAGACACTAATGGTCCAGTTATCTATATATCTTACCAGAAGTTGTCATGTTACAGAGACCAGACACTAATGGCCCAGTTATCTATATATCTTACCAGAAACAGTCAGGTTATAGAGACCAGACACTAATGGTCCAGTTATCTATATATCTTACCAGAAACAGTCAGGTTATAGAGACCAGACACTAATGGCCCATTTATCTATATATCTTACCAGAAACAGTCAGGTTATAGAGACCAGACACTAATGGTCCAGTTATCTATATATCTTACCAGAAACAGTCAGGTTATAGAGACCAGACACTAATGGCCCAGTTATCTATATATCTTACCAGAAACAGTCAGGTTATAGAGACCAGACACTAATGATCCAGTTATCTATATATCTTACCAGAAACAGTCAGGTTATCAGACCAGACACTAATGGTCCAGTTATCTAAATATATATTATAACTTGAAACAGTCAGGTTATAAGACCAGACACTAATGGTCCAGTTCTCTAAATATCTTACTAGAAACAGTCAGGTTATAAGACCAGACACTAATGGTCCAGTTATCTAAAGATCTTACCAGAAACAGTCAGGTTATAAGACCAGACACTAATGGCCCAGTTCTCTAAATATCTAACCAGAAACAGTCAGGTTATAAGACCAGACACTAATGGTCCAGTTATCTAAATATCTAACCAGAAACAGTCAGGTTATAAGACCAGACACTAATGGTCCAGTTATCTAAATATCTAACCAGAAACAGTCAGGTTATAAGACCAGACACTAATGGCCCAGTTCTCTAAATATCTTACTAGAAACAGTCAGGTTATCAGACCAGACACTAATGGTCCAGTTATCTAAATATCTTACCAGAAACAGTCAGGTTATAAGACCAGACACTAATGGTCCAGTTATCTAAATATCTTACCAGAAACAGTCAGGTTATAAGACCAGACACTAATGGTCCAGTTATCTAAATATCTTACCAGAAACAGTCAGGTTATCAGACCAGACACTAATGGCCCAGTTCTCTAAATATCTTACTAGAAACAGTCAGGTTATCAGACCAGACACTAATGGTCCAGTTATCTAAATATATATTATATACTTGAAACAGTCAGGTTATAACAGACACTACCAGAAACATGGTCCAGTTCTCTAAATATCTTACTAGAAACAGTCAGGTTATAAGACCAGACACTAATGGTCCAGTTATCTAAAGATCTTACCAGAAACAGTCAGGTTATAAGACCAGACACTAATGGCCCAGTTCTCTAAATATCTAACCAGAAACAGTCAGGTTATAAGACCAGACACTAATGGTCCATTTATCTAAATATCTAACCAGAAACAGTCAGGTTATAGAGACCAGACACTAATGGTCCAGTTATCTAAATATCTTACTAGAAACAGTCAGGTTATAAGACCAGACACTAATGGCCCAGTTCTCTAAATATCTTACCAGAAACAGTCAGGTTATAAGACCAGACACTAATGGTCCAGTTATCTAAATATCTTACCAGAAACAGTCAGGTTATAAGACCAGACACTAATGGTCCAATTATCTAAATATCTTACCAGAAACAGTCAGGTTATAAGACCAGACACTAATGGCCCAGTTCTCTAAATATCTTACTAGAAACAGTCAGGTTATCAGACCAGACACTAATGGTCCAGTTATCTAAATATATATTATAACTTGAAACAGTCAGGTTATAAGACCAGACACTAATGGTCCAGTTCTCTAAATATCTTACCAGAAACAGTCAGGTTATAAGACCAGACACTAATGGTCCAGTTATCTAAATATCTTACCAGAAACAGTCAGGTTATAAGACCAGACACTAATGGCCCAGTTCTCTAAATATCTAACCAGAAACAGTCAGGTTATAAGACCAGACACTAATGGTCCAGTTATCTAAATATCTAACCAGAAACAGTCAGGTTATAGAGACCAGACACTAATGGTCCAGTTATCTAAATATCTAACCAGAAACAGTCAGGTTATAGAGACCAGACACTAATGGTCCAGTTCTCTAAATATCTTACTAGAAACAGTCAGGTTATAAGACCAGACACTAATGGTCCAGTTATCTAAATATCTAACCAGAAACAGTCAGGTTATAAGACCAGACACTAATGGTCCAGTTATCTAAATATCTAACCAGAAACAGTCAGGTTATAAGACCAGACACTAATGGCCCAGTTCTCTAAATATCTTACTAGAAACAGTCAGGTTATCAGACCAGACACTAATGGTCCAGTTATCTATATATCTTACCAGAAACAGTCAGGTTATAGAGACCAGACACTAATGGTCCAGTTATCTAAATATATATTATAACTTGAAACAGTCAGGTTATAAGACCAGACACTAATGGTCCAGTTATCTAAAGATCTTACCAGAAACAGTCAGGTTATAAGACCAGACACTAATGGCCCAGTTCTCTAAATATCTAACCAGAAACAGTCAGGTTATAAGACCAGACACTAATGGTCCAGTTATCTAAATATCTAACCAGAAACAGTCAGGTTATAGAGACCAGACACTAATGGTCCAGTTCTCTAAATATCTTACTAGAAACAGGCAGGTTATAAGACCAGACACTAATGGTCCAGTTCTCTAAATATCTTACCAGAAACAGGCAGGTTATAAGACAAGACACTAATGGTCTATGAATACAATTATCTCATTAGAAAATACTGCAGTAACCACAAATGCAGCCACTTATATGTCTGGTAACAACATAATCAAAATCACACAACATAATCTAGTGATCACACAATCCAGGGACTGATAGTCCAGTGATCACACAATCCAGGGACTGATAGTCCAGTGATCACACAATCCAGGGACTTATAGTCTAGTGATCATACAATCCAGGGACATAGTCCAGTGATCACACAATCCAGGGACTGATAGTCCAGTGATCACACAATCCAGGGACTGATAGTCCAGTGATCATACAATCCAGGGACTGATAGTCCAGTGATCACACAATCCAGGGACTGATAGTCTAGTGATCACACAATCCAGGGAATGATAGTCCAGTGATCACACAATCCAGGGACTGATATTCCAGTGATCACACAATCCAGGGACTGATAGTCCAGTGATCACACAATCCAGGGACTAATAGTCCAGTGATCATACAATCCAGGGACTAATAGTCCAGTGATCACACAATCCAGAACAATCCAGGGACTGATAGTCCAGTGATCACACAATCCAGGGACTTATAGTCCAGTGATCATACAATCCAGGGGCTGATATTCCAGTGATCACACAATCCAGGGACTGATAGTCCAGTGATCACACAATCCAGGGACTAATAGTCCAGTGATCACACAATCCAGGAACTGATAGTCCAGTGAACATACAATCCAGGGACTAATAGTCCAGTGATCACATAATCCAGGGACTGATAGTCTAGTGATCATACAATCCAGGGACTAATAGTCCAGTGATCACATAATCCAGGGACTGATAGTCCAGTGATCACACAATCCAGGGGCTTATACATATTCCTGTCACTTATAATCCGATCACCACATATTCCTGCCACTTATAATCCGATCACCACATATTCATGCCACTTAGAGTCCGGTCACCATAAATTCCAGCCACTTATAGTCCGGTCACCACATATTCTAGTCACTTCTAGTTCGGTAAACTTGTATGGAATGAAGCTCATGAAACGAATCTAAACGTCTTTTTTTCTGTTTCGAAATATTTTCAAAATATACCGTGTTTTCTGTTTATTATTATGCTTCAGTTACATATAAAAACAAAGTATAATACCACATGATCATTAAAAAACAACAGTAGGTCATTAACATCCAACCATGCTTAAGTTTTTACATCATTTATAATTAGGATTCTCAAAGAAGATGAAACCAGCGCAACATGTTCAATTTAGGCGAGCAAAATCACATTGAACTTCGACTCCTACGATCTATAGTGATAAAGTAATCTGAGAAATGCTATCTCAGGCTGAGAACGTTTAAACCCGACTCAATTTTCACGTGCTGTACGTGTTTTCGATATTTATGAGTTTATATCTCATAAATCTCACACAACAATAACTATTCCTTGCGTAATGTAGCATTCAAATTCGACTTGACTCTGATGGTTAAGTGATAAATACAACTGATGTATACTAAACACGAATAAACGTCGTTAACAACATCAAATAACGTTAAAGCAGTGTATATTTCCCTTGTCTACAGACATATTACGATAATAATACGATTTGAACCGGAAAAGTAACTAAAAAAAGATTGCTTCAACAATATTCATTACCACACGGCGATACCAACTTAACGATGGTTGCTATTGGGTACCTGGCTTAGACTATGGTAGGACAGATAGTGGGGGACAGCGCTGGTGTTTTTGTAGCTTCATTAATATTTTGATAATCCTGTTAACCTACACCAATATATCTAGCACTAGAGTTTTCCATAATTGGATAATCTGTAATGGCAGATTCAGTGTGATATGATATGAACGGATGCAAGTGAAAGAACGTTCAAAGTGGATCCACCCAATGTTTAATATCTGTAGACATAAACAAATTAACTGCCGGCTCTTAAAGTCGTCTTTAAAAATCATCCGTATGTATTTCTAACGAATTGTTAAACTGTTCCTGTTGTTATTAGCTAGCTCGCTGTGGATTGACTGTGGCATCTATAGGGCTAGTAACAGAAAGAAATTTGCTTTTACCAGCATATAATATCTAAAATTATTTCAAAAGCGAAACCGACTATGCTACAAGGACATAACCAATTTTTATTAGTACATCTTTACACAACACATAACTTGGAAATGCCTTCCATCAACTACTTAAAAAGCTTTAGTAAACGATTTCTCTTCAAAGGATGTGAAGGATAGCGGGATACACACTATACTAGTCGGTCCTATGGCTTATCATGCAACATATAGTTTAAAGATAAGGCAAAAGTTTAGAGAAAGTTTGATACCTAATTATCGGCGCGATTCTATCTCAAAATGCTGCTGTCTTTTAATGTGGTTTTATCGTGTTTGCCTTCCGAATAACCTTTCATAAAGAGATGGTTGACTGTTGTGTAGCTGTCGATCTCCTGTGTTTACGGGAATCTCCACTTCCCTATGATGCAGACTTATCTAACGCGCTGACGCACGTGTTGCCGACTCTCTGAAATTTTCTTCATAAGACAACAAAATCTAGTAGACATATTATTCAACAGATAGGAAAACTTCCAAATCTTTGAGAGAAAAAAAAATTAAATAAAATGGATATGTATCGTAAGCATTTTCCTCCGAAGAGCTACTGCTTTCGTTAAAAACTATTCAGTGTCCGCCATCATTCAGAGACTAACGGAGAACGCAGATAGATATAATTCGCTATCAGATTTCTTGGCTTATCTCGAGAGGTGCTTTACTGTAGGCTCTGGGGTTGTGTAAAGATTGTTTGGGTGGTTCTCCGGTATCAACCTATCTATCGTCCATCTTCGAGATGGATCCATGCTCCAATTTCAGCACACGTGGTTGGCGGCATCGTTGCAGTGTACTTAACTCCCAAAGATTAATTCAAAGTAGTCAGTATAACAGGTTTCTTTGAAAACAATCGACAAAGGGGAGTTTAAGTTAGTGCTACATTCTGTAGGTGTTTACAAGTCCGAATTAATACATGCCATTAAATATATATTCGTGTAAAATCACCATCGAAACGAGGATCTTAATCCGGTTCGTTTGAAATCTTCCATGATGAAACAGCCAAGTATTTACGTCCAAAATTTACGTTTCCTTTTGAAATAGTTTCATGAAAAAATTGAAATATGCAAAAGTTTACTCACTATTTCTTGTCTTTTTGATTTCATGTCCAGTACAATTGACATAATATGAAGAACCTTTGTAGCAGATTTTAGACTTTGAGTTTTGAGATCAAAGACAATCACTAACGTATCGAATCGTTCTATCGACATCCTACACACTGTGAACTTTTGTTAAATGTAGCCGGCATGCTCACTGTTTTTGTAAACCTAACCTTTCTTTCTGTTTTAGTCTCCAATCTTGAAGAGTAAAACTACGATTGTGACGTCATTAATATTTAAATTTGAACATGAATGCAATTTTCACATTTTTGCGAACAACTTTGTGTGAGGAATATCCTGGTGTATGGCCAATGTAATGATAAAGAAACCCAGCTATGACAAGATAACCATAACGTCTGTTTTATACTTGTCAAGAAGTATGGAACCGTCTGTTTAGTCACAAGGAAATAGACAAGACATATGGAATCGCCAGCTTTGTGACAAGGAAGCCGTGGCAGGAAGTATGGAACCGTCTGCTTAGTTACAAGGAAATAATCAAGACATGTGGAACCGCCAGCTTTGTGACAAGGAGGCCCTGATAAGACATATGGAATCGTCTGTTTTGTGACAAGGAGGCCCTGATAAGACATATGGAATCGTCTGTTTTGTGACAAGGAAATCATGACGGGACATGCAAAATCGCTTATTTTGTGAAATACCGACAGAACAAATGGAATCGTCTGATTCGTGACAAGGAAATACAGACAGGACATGGAATCGTCTGATTCGTGACAAGGAAATACAGACAGGACATGGAATCGTCTGTTTTGTGACAATGAAGCCCTGACAAGAAGTATGGAACCGTCTACTTAGTCATCATGGGACATGAAATGGCCAGTTTCGTAGAAATTCAGCGTCCCTTCATATTTAATGTGTTTGTTGTACAATTGGTAAGCATTATCACTATGAGGTTTGGAACATTAATGATGTGATATGACCAGTTTGAATGTTTAATCGAGATTTGTCTGTAATTTAGTGGAGAAATATAGACATATCTATAAGTGTAAATGTATTGTATACTCGAGAGCCAAGTATCTACATCCGTATAGTAACATATCTATATAAATGTAACGTGTACGTGGAATACGATGTCATTTATCGTTTCGTTTGACTTCTATCGTTTTAACCGTTTTTCAGTTAGTGTGTCGTTTTTAGTTGTTGTTTTTTTCTGTAACTGTGTGTCGTTTTTAGTTCATTTTTTCTGTGTGTCGTTTCTAGATATTTTAGGAATATCCATTTCGTAAATAACAAGAAATATGTTAGAAATCATGGAGACTTATTTATAATTATTACAAACACAAATGTATAAATAACTGACCACTTAACACTAACAGTATTTATTTTATAGAAAAGATATGGATGTTAGCACTATATCAATAAATGGACCACTAAAATTGTTACCTTATACTAAAGGGTATGTTGTAAAATGTTCGTTCTTTTGGGCTTCATCATAATACAGATATGTTTAACGAAACGAGATAGAACAGATACAACACTTGCTGTGCTGGTAGATCTACAAGTGAAGCCTTTATAAACACTACGTGAGGAGTCTGTACTATTCTTGTTTCCATTGACCTACCGGAAGTAGGGTCTGCAGTCTATAACACAGACTGCTCAGTCACATCTGCTGGAATCCAATAAATAAAACATATTCACATGGCACAGATCTGGCCAATCCAATTTAACGTTTTATTTGAGCTTAAGTACTGACGAAATAACTACCATTTACACCACTATCGCTATAATTATCTACATCTGGCGTTGTCTCCAGACTCTGTCAAGGTCAGCGGCGACCTAAATAATGCGCAACAACATAGCTGGGGACACTAATAAATAGAAATTTTGATTCTATTAAGCATTGCTTGTCACCATAGCAATGCTGGCGGAATAGTTGGGAAATATCCGAACAACAATTACTTCTTTTCAAGGAGCCTTTTTCTGAATGCAACGATAAAGGTCAAGGTCGCCAAGCCAATTCGTGTTAATTAAAAATCGCTCAGTGTCATAAAATATGAGCATCAAGTTAGATATCTGCCACCATTACATAACATGTGCAGTCGGTCGATAGGGAGAACGTATCTTATGTTGTTTCCGGTTGTACGGCTACAGGTCAATATGGCTGTCATATGGATTAGCGTTATCACCGGGGTACTTTACACGTGTTCCTGTCAATGTTTAGACAGATTAGTGCTACAGAATCACCTTGAAGCCGGTGACACGCTATGGAAACAGCGAGGTACACAACAACAGACGTACGTCCCGATATGTAATACGTCCTGGTCATATCAACTCTTGTAACTTATCTTTTACCCCATTTATATCACATCAACATCACGTATCTTTTTCATGTTATCGTTCTTCGGGGATATATCAAATAGAAGCATCAGGAAGCCGAGGTTACGGAAATCAATCCCGGATATATAAAAGACCGTTCCAGTCTTCAAATTAATATGGAGGGAAGGCTGAATATTGTTCGTGCAAGAAGAGGTGTGGGTCGGTAAATCTGAGTTAACAGTCCGATATCCAAAGAAAAGTAGTTTGCACTAAGAGATGATTTAAAGTATCTTTATATAGATTAATCGTGTTTAATCATTAGTAGCATTATTGAGTATGGATCCTGACTGCCAGAAGTGTGTGACTGGTGTTGCCTCCGCTTCACTCCCGGGTAGAACAGTAAAGCAGCGCGTTAATTATCCTTAATATTGTTTACACTTGTATATACACAGCCGGATACCATGTGGTGGGAGGTTCAGTTAATTGTTGTTATTGCAGTCTCAGATAAATCAATGCCACAAGGTCATTCAGGGCCACGTGGTAGAGTGGCTGAGCAGTACTGCAAGTGTATGGGGATTTCACATAAGTCGCCTCATACCATGATAGCCCCCTTATCCCTAAATGTTAGTGAACCATAAGACACTAACTCCGAGGCGTGTTATATGCTGAAGAAGTAACTTGTACTTACCATGTGCATTTTCAAAAAAAAAGTTTTCATTTCTTTAAGAGATTTTAAATAACGAATCAGATGAAAAAATATAAAGATAATGTCCTTTAATCATGACGTAATTCGGTAGGAATATGACGTGAAGATTAAGGAAAAGATGAGATTCACTATTTTCCCAACGTCTGTAGACACAAATGTGCGGAATATGGCGATATTTTTACCGTGATAACAGTTAGTAACAGTACAAAGAATTGATCCGAATAAAATGAAAAAAACTTAGGAATCAATTGCCCAAAATTAAATGAAAACGTTCTCATAAAACTATTTGTACGAGCTTGTGTTCAGATAAATACAAGAAAATTCAAACAGTATCGTATAATCTGTACAAACAGTGTAGGCCAGTGTTCAGAAGAAGGTGAGAATTATAAGCAGATATTTGTGTTTATGTTTGCATGACAGCACGCACGTGTATGAGTCAGTAAGTTCCATGAGAAATATCCCACCAGTCTTTACGCGAGTTACCTCCCCCTTAGTGATCGTACTGCTGATAACATTAGGTCATTGATGAAGATCTCGTGATCTATACCAGTAATGTTTAGAGCGATAACCCCCTTCCCCGATCATTCTTCTACCCCATCACACTAAATGACACTGACATATACAATTCCTTTCCCTCCTGCTCAGCCCACCCTACATTGACTACTACTCCGATGACCTTTTCCACCAACTCAAGAGCATAGACAACACCTCCTCCCAACCCTACCGCTTCTGGCCCGGTACACAGACAACACCTCCTCCCAACCCTACCGCGTCTAGCCCGGTACACAGAAAACACCTCCTCCCCATCCTACCGCGTCTAGCCCGGTACACAGACAACACCTCCTCCCCATCCTACCGCGCCTACCCCGGTACACAGACAACACCTCCTCCCAACCCTACCGCGTCTGGCCCGGTACACAGACAACACCTCCTCCCAACCCTACCGCGTCTAGCCCGGTACACAGAAAACACCTCCTCCCCATCCTACCGCGTCTAGCCCGGTACACAGACAACACCTCCTCCCCATCTTACCGCGCCTACCCCGGTACACAGACAACACCTCCTCCCCACCCTACCGCGCCTACCCTGGTACACCGACAACACCTCCTCCCCACCCTACCGCGCCTACCCTGGTACACAGAGAACTCCTCCAACCCACCCTACCACGCCTACCCCGGGGCACTGACAACTCCTTCTCACCACCCTACCACGCCTACTCCGGGACACAGACAACTTTTCCCCACCCTACCACGCCTACCCCGGGGCACTGACAACTCCTTCTCACCACCCTACCACGCCTACTCCGGGGCACAGACGACTTCTCTCCACCCAACCTCAACACAAACACCACCTCACCTATCCTAACAAAACAGAATTCTTTCATGCTGTATGTTATAGATAATTCAATTAGAAGTAAACTTTTTTTTCAATCGATACCAGTAAATTTACACAAAAATATGTTTGAATATACCTTTTTACCCTGAAGAAAAAAAAAAGATTTCTTTTAATACGGAAGTAATTAATTTGATCATTTGAAAGTTTTCTCATCGAAAGGTAAAACGTGCTTCCGAGTGATTTCAGCTACGTGAATAAATCAAAATGTGTTGAAACAAAATATGTTTTATTTTGTATGTACATTAGAAATAATTTACTTATTTACTTGGCTTCGTTATTAGATACATGTAAACAACGAAACTTGTTAAATTATGGCGCTAGTGCAGCCCCAACTAAATTCTGAAATTTCCGTCGATCAATTTAAGTTTTCATCAGTCGCCTACTAGTTTCAAAATTTAGGCCCTCTGCATCACTTACGAATCCTGAGGGAAGGAAACGGCGGTATGATAAAGATTGATAAATTATAATGTTCTACTGTATCTATTTCTAAATTTGTGTTGAAAGATGCTATATGTAAAAACTGTAAACCCGAAAACCCATTTAGAACAACTTGAGTGTGAGTCAATTTACAAGTTTACTTATCAGATAGCTTTCCTTATATGAATTATAAGTTTGAAAAGTAGTCACAAGAGATTAAAATATCAACGAATGTAGAAAACGAGCTGTTGTCAATATCGCTAGATGCTAATCAAATGCAGTCTTCATTTGATCAAAGCTCATCCGATGACGATGAATGCAATGCAGATAAACTCCAGACAAAGAAGAATATATAACAAAAACATACACATTTCCTACTTTTCAACATTTCTATATCGTCATAAATCCACGAAGCTGTCAGAGTAAAATGTTTGAAAAAAAATAAAATCAGTTTCAAAAGATACCACCCATGGTTTCTAGTGGCATATGGCCACAACAGGACTTCAAGCAGACACCATGGGCCAAGATAGTGCCCCATCTCGTGACGTAACTAACCTATATCTTGAGGAGTGAAGAGACTCCCCCGTCGATCCCCTCCCCAGGGGACATGTGTTGTACCTCTACCCCCTCCCAAAGGCTCGTTCTGAAACGTGCCAGTCGGTATTTATCTCCCGGCAAACTAAAAAGGGGCCCACTCAGGGGGCACTGGTTATAATTAATCAACATAATTAGATAAGTTAATTACATGGTAATTTAGTATGGTTTCTGACAGCCAACACAATTCCCAGCACTTACGCTCCATTGAGAGAACTCTTTTAATGGGGGTCATATCGTCCGTTCACAATCCTCTTTATACTATGTAACCTGACGGCGTTACTGTACTGAAACTTTCTCTGACCGTATGTTTATCATTGTCTCTGTGTCCAGGAAACGCTTAGGCGCGTGCCAGGAATGAGCCAATCACTTTGGTTTGATGGGTATATTAATTACTATTGCAATGTTTATATATATATATATACACCCATTCTGTAATATACTATATGAAACGCACAAACCGACTTGTGTACAGTACCAGCACATACTGTACTGATGATTTACACAAAGGGACGTGTATCTTTCTAAAAACACGGATCATCAAATACACACTAACGCCAACAATGCTTTACAATTACACCTCAAACAATGGAGAAGACAGACATGTTAGTTACACAAAGTCTGCAATATTCACCATCAGTCAACAACTATAAATATAATAGACTGGTTGATTTTTCAAATTTTTGTCATATTGTAACAAAATTCATCTTATTTTCATCGCATTTATAACATAGAAATATGAATTTCATGTCTTCTACAAATATTGCTTCAGAGTGAAAAGTTTAAGGTTCAGTTAGATATAGGTTTGAAAACTCCATTCATCTCAACAGCAATAATATGGTTCGTGATTAATTCTAACAGAAAACATTTATCTGTATTATCCATGAACTAAGCTTCCATCAGAGGTATTCATATTTTTTTTTATCAAACACCGATAATTTATTTCTGTCATTTTAGAATACAATAAGGAGAATACAAAACGAATGTTGATAAAAGAATCTGCTGCCTTTTTTAAATCAAGCACACAATACCTGGTATATAATGGTATAGTGCTACCCCTTACTAACATACAAACATTGCCCAGAGCCGTTTTAATGCGAGGAAAAGTTCCCCGTTAGTTCCTTAACAGCCCGATATACACGCACTTTGTCTTCAGAATTTACAGCTCAGCCGACCCGAACTTTACGCCATTAAAGTTTTGAAGAAGAGACGAGACAATATATTTACAAACCTTCTGCACCGAAAGGGGTTGTCCAAATTCCCGGCCCCCCGCGATCCTGAAGCCCCATGGTACATCCGGGCGGGGTCGCTGAAGCCATATAATCTCCATGTTGGCCTGGTCAGACCCGTGGGGTGAGACTTCGGACACTAGAAAAGTAGAGACACACCGGTAAAAGATCGGGAAACTACGCCAAAAGTTTGGGAGATGAATAGCAGTTGCTAAAGTTAGATAAGTTTGTTCCTATGGCAACAAGTGAACTGGCCTATCAGCTCCTTTCGATATATACTGTGGTGCAGATGTAGACAGCATCAGTGAGTCGAACTCATTTCTCTGTTATAAGTATATACAGTAATGCTAAACACTATCACACCTGGTGCAAAATACTTAAAGATAAGGTTGGGATGGGACTTTTAAAATCGGCATCCCACTTGCAGTTTTTAAAAGTACTTTAAAACCGTGAAAATTGAACAATCACAACCACATCTTAGAAGCGTGAGACGTGTTCATTGAACAATAATGGGGAGGGACGGTGATTAGAATTAAAGTTTTTAGATGACATATAGATGAAATGACTTTATTAAATGCCTTAATCCATTGTCTTCGTTTTCCTGCAAATGAAAGGTCATACAGTATGTTGGTTGTGTAGGAAGGTTTGTAGTCATAACGCCCGTTCAGGTCATTAATAACGGTGAACAGTAAACCTGTCCATACATTAAATAGTCATCGTAATATAAGTCCGTAGTTAAAGACGGGAAGTTATCATTTACCGGAACAACGACGGCTGATTTGCCGATCTATACCTTAAGGCCTATATCCAGAACGAAATGTCGTGAATCAAGATAACATCATCTACAGCTGAAAAAAAGGAATTGTTTCAATGGGAAACCTTCTACGGATATTTCTATAGGAAATGACTGTTGTTAAATCTTAAAACAGGAGATTTGTGATGAGATAATAAAGCTACACAATATTCACAAACCAACTATTTTCCCGCGCTGGATCACATAGAACAGGAAGTACTTCAACAGTACAAAGTGAATTTCTCTGGTAACCGATCGGTTAACGGATGTATCAAATCGAGTACACCTGTCTTAGGAAGAAATCGTTGCTGCTAGTGGTTCAGATGTCATAAGCTATATTAGTTAATTCATTTTCATTGAATACATTATAAACTATTTAACATACACCAAAGGCTAGTAGATAGTGCGTCCGACTATTTTACGTGACATCATGGGGCTAATGGATAGTGCGTCCGACTGTTCCATGTGACACTATGGGGTAATGGATAGTGCGTCCGACTGTTCTATGTGACACCATGGGGCTAATGGATAGCGCGTCCAACTATTCTACGTGACACCATGGGGCTAATAGATAGTGCGTCCGACTGTTCCATGTGGCACCATGGGGCTAATGGATAGTGCGTCCGACTTTTCCGTGTGACAACCATGGGGCTAATGGATAGTGCGTCCGACTGTTCCATGTGACACCATGAGGGTAATGGATAGTGCGTCCGACTGATTTACGCGAGACCATGGGGCTAATGGATAGTGCGTCCGACTGTTCCATGTGACACCATGGGGCTAATGAATAGTGCGTCCAACTGTTTTACGTGAGACCATGGGGCTAATGGATAGTGCGTCCGACTGTTTTACGTGAGACAATGGGGCTAATGGATAGTGCGTCCGACTGTTTTACGTGAGACCGTGGGGCTAATGAATAGTGCGTCCAACTGTTTTACGTGAGACAATGGGGCTAATGGATAGTGCGTCCAACTGTTTTACGTGACACCATGGGGCTAATGGATAGTGCGTCCCACTGTTTTACGTGAGAAAATGGGGCTAATGGACAGTGCGTCAAACTGTTTTACGTGAGACCATGGGGCTAATGGATAGTGCGTCCGACTGTATTACGTGAGACAATGGGGCTAATGAATAGTGCGTCCAACTGTTTTACGTGAGACAATGGGGCTAATGGATAGTGCGTCCGACTGTTTTACGTGACACCATGGGGCTAATGGATGGTGCGTCCTACTGTTTTACGTGAGAAAATGGGGCTAATGGACAGTGCGTCAAACTGTTTTACGTGAGACCGTGGGGCTAATGAATAGTGCGTCCAACTGTTTTACGTGAGACAATGGGGCTAATGGATAGTGCGTCCGACTGTTTTACGTGACACCATGGGGCTAATGGATAGTGCGTGCTACTGTTTTACGTGAGAAAATGGGGCTAATGGACAGTGCGTCAAACTGTTTTACGTGAGACAATGGGGCTAATGAATAGTGCGTCCGACTGTTTTACGTGACACCATGGGCCTAATAGACAGTGCGTCCGACTGTTTTACGTGAGACAATGGGCCTAATAGATAGTGCGTCCGACTGCTTTACGGGAGACCATGGGGCTAATAGATATTGCGTCCGACTATTCTACGTGAGACCATGGTGCTAATAGATAGTGCGTCCGACTGCTTTAAGTGAGACCATGGTGCTAATGGAGAGTGAGTCCGACTGTTTTACGTGATAGAGGGTCGCGCTGATATACAGATGACGTATGGACGAGTGAACAGTGCGTCCGGCCACTTTATTAATGATTTACTGATGACTCACAAACGTCCGACTAAGGGTGATTATTGTACACGTACACCTACTTTTTCATAATCGTCATCAGAAAATGGTTTCGCTAATTTTAGCGTAAGTTTGTTCCTATTGGACTACACCCTTTCGACAACACAAACGTATGATTTTCCGTTCTTCTTGTCTGTCAGTGAGGTACTTTCCCTCCTGGTGCCGAGAACGCACAGTTCTGTGGTTCTGTGTAGACGGTCATGATCACGCGAGATTAATGAAGTTTCAAGATGGGAATCTTCACCGGTAGGAGAGCAGGCCAAGACAAACCAGCCTGTGTTCACATCTCTCCACCTCAGCACCTCTCAACGCTATTTCCTACAGCACTGGAAACATGCATCTATATCTATATCAACTGATTAAAAAACGAGTTACTGGTGAATCATACTATCCAATTGGTACCAAACATGAAGTCGTACAGGGAAAGTGAAACATGTATAAAACTCACTGGAATCAGAAAAGTTATACAACTACAAGGCAGATTACAACTTGATGAAAACAAAGAAATCATTAAACAAAATGTACACTGAGTAACAAACACCAATGTAAAACCAATATTCTCAAAACCCTGTCTGATATTGTCCAATTTTGTCACCTGCCGGCAGACGTATTTCATCATCTGTAAACTATAGACAGCTATAGGTTATCGTTTGTAACTTTTGTCACTGTTATATTTTGTGGTCCGTACGACAAACTGTAATAATAGCCATATTTCTTCGCCTGCAGCTTTAGCAACAGCCATAGGTTATCGTCTGTAACTTACGCGACAGCCATAGGTTATCGTCTGTAACTTACGCGACAGCCATAGGTTATCGTCTGTAACTTACGCGACAGCCATAGGCTATCGTCTGTAACTTACGCGACAGCCATAGGCTATCGTCTGTAGCTTAAACGACAGTCATAGGTTATCGTCTGTAACTTACGCGACAGCCATAGGTTATCGTCTGTAACTTACGCGACAGCCATAGGCTATCGTCTGTAACTTACGCGACAGCCATAGGTTATCGTCTGTAGCATAAACGACAGCCATAGGTTATCGTCTGTAGCATAAACGACAGCCATAGGTTATCGTCTGTAACTTACACGACAGCCATAGGTTATCGTCTGTAGCATAAACGACAGCCATAGGTTATCGTCTGTAGCATAAACGACAGCCATAGGTTATCGTCTGTAGCATAAACGACAGCCATAGGTTATCGTCTGTAACTTAAGCGATTGCTTTTATGGATACCATTACAGCTTGCTGATACAGTGTATAAATCATGGCTATCACTTAAATTAACAGACAACAATATATGGCTATCATAAAAGTCACATACATGTACTATAAAATATTGCTGTCACTAGAGTTACAGGCCACAAAATATAGCTGTCAGAAGATAACCTATAGCCGTCGTTTAACCACTTTTTACTACGTCGTTTAACCGATAGTTTTACCACACTTCGTCCCTGAAAACAGTAGTGTAACCATACTTCCATTCTGTAAACTTTAGTGTAACCGTACATCCATTCTGTAAACTTTAGTGTAACCATACTTCCTCCCTGTAAACGTGAGTGTAACCATAATCAATCCCTGTAACCCTGAATGTAACCATACTCCCTCCCTGTTAACGTTCGTGAAGTCAAACTCCCTACCTGTAAACTATAGTGTAGCCAAACTCCCTCCCTGTAAACGTTAATGTAACCATACTCCCTCCCTGTAAACGTTAGTGTAACCAAACTCCCTCCCTGTAAACGTGAGTGTAACCATAATCAATCCCTGTAACCCTGAATGTAACCATACTCCCTCCCTGTTAACGTTCGTGAAGTCAAACTCCCTACCTGTAAACTTTAGTGTAGCCAAACTCCCTCCCTGTAAACGTTAATGTAACCATACTCCCTCCCTGTAAACGTTAATGTAACCAAACTCCCTCCCTGTAAACGTTAATGTAACCAAACTCCCTCCCTGTAAACGTTAATGTTACCAAACTCCCTCCTTCCCTCCTTGTAAACGTTAATATAACCATACTCCCTCCCTGTAAATGTTAATATAACCATACGCCCTCCCTGTAAACTTTAGTGTAACCAAACTCCCTCCCTGTAAACGTTAGTGTAACCAAACTCCCTACCGGTAAACTTAAGAGTAACCAAACCCCCTCCCTGAAAACGTTAGTGTAACCATACTCCCTCCCTGTAAACTTTAGTGTAACCAACCTCCCTCCCTGTAAACGTTAATGTAACCATACTCCCTCCCTGTAAACTTTAGTGTAACCAAACTTCCTCCCTGTAAACGTTAATGTAACCAAACTCCCTCCCTGTAAACGTTAATGTAACCATACTCCCTCCCTGTAAACTTTAGTGTAACCATACTCCCTCCCTGTAAACTTTAGTGTAACCAAACTCCCTCCCTGTAAACGTTAATGTAACCAAACTCCCTCCCTGTAAACGTTAATGTAACCATACTCCCTCCCTGTAAACTTTAGTGTAACCATACTCCCTCCCTGTAAACTTTAGTGTAACCATGTCGCTACCTACTTCCGTGTAATCATAATTAACTTTCTATTTTTAACATCTGCAGTAAAGTTTTAAGATAAATACTATATTTATAGATTTATTTAACCAGTGAATACACAACCCCAGATGTGTGAAAACGTACAAATTATATCTCTGATTGACGTATATTAGTATTGCGGAATTTCAAAGCCACCGTTCCAACAGTCACGTGAACAACTCCAGTGTGTCTAGACACGGTTTTAAACAGTTATTTTAAGTTCGCATCAGATTTTTTTTATTCAACAGCGTTTTACATAGAGATGTACATTGAGTATATATAGGGTATATGCAATTGTAGAGCAACCTAAATCATATGAGGAAATCGCGTTGACTACGTACAATGTGAAAATAACTTTGTAAAATCTGTCATTCATTTAAGGATAAATTGCTTTTCTGGTTTTTATGTTCCCTCGATAAGCCAGAACAAAGTACTGTTCTCAGATTGGCATTATATCTAGTTCTGTACTGAGTGACCATAATCTGTTTTTTTAAAACTATATTGATTAAAGAATGTGAAGCTGATATATCCACCAGGCCTGTTTATTTATTAACAGTCCATGGAACTGAGGAACATTGTTCAGTATGCAGTGTGATTTCTTTTCCAGGTGCATGTTTGTGTTTGTTTAGCTGTCGAATCACTATTGTAATCACAAATCTAATGATAAAATTTCAACTGATTTTTTCGTTTTGTTTTATTATCATTATTGCTTTATCGCTATTCAGATTGTGATACTAGACAACTAGGAGAACTGAAAGTTCTTCGTGGACTTTATCTGGCCGCACTTACTATATATAGTCTTTAATGATAGAACATATGACATCTCTAGAGTGTTTGAACTCGAGAATACAGAATTGTCTGGAATCTAGAGTGGTTTAACTCGAGATAGAAATGGTCTTAAGTATAGAGTATTATAACTCGAGATAGAAATGGTCTGAAGTCTAGGTGGTATAACTCGAGATAGAAATGTTATGAAGTCTAAAGTGGTATAACTCGAGATAGAAATGGTCTGAAGTCTAGAGTGTTATAACTCGAGATAGAACTGGTCTGAAGTCTAGGTGGTATAACTCGAGATAGAAATGGTCTAAAGTCTAGAATGGTATAGCTCGAGATAGAAATGGTCTGAAGTCTAGAGTGGTATAACTCGAGATAGAAATGGTCTGAAGTCTAGAGTGGTATAACTCGAGACAAAAATTATCAAAATTCTAGAGTGTTACTATAACTATTACTAAAGTAGATAGAAGCATAATTCGAGCAAGAAATGGCCTGGGATCTAGAGAGGTTCGACTCAATCTCAAGACAGACCTTGTCTAAAGTAAAGAGTGGTATAACTCGAGATATAGATGGCCTGGGATCTAAAGAGGTTCGACTCCATCGCAAGACAGACCTTGTCTGAAGTAAAGAGTGGTATAACTCGAGATAGAACTGGTCTGAAGTCTAGGTGGTATAACTCGAGATAGAAATGGTCTAAAGTCTATAATGGTATAGCTCGAGATAGAAATGGTCTGAAGTCTAGAGTGGTATAACTCGAGATAGAAATGGTCTGAAGTCTAGAGTGGTATAACTCAAGATAGAAATGGTCTTAAGTCTAGAGTGGTATAACTCGAGACAAAAATTGTCAAAATTCTAGAGTGTTACTATAACTATTACTAAAGTAGACAGAAGCATAATTCGAGCAAGAAATGGCCTGGGATCTAGAGAGGTTCGACTCAATCTCAAGACAGACCTTGTCTAAAGTAAAGAGTGGTATAACTCGAGATATAGATGGCCTGGGATCTAAAGAGGTTCGACTCCATCGCAAGACAGACCTTGTCTGAAGTAAAGAGTGGTATAACTCGAGATAGAACTGGTCTGAAGTCTAGGTGGTATAACTCGAGATAGAAATTATCTGGGTTCTAAAGGGGTTTAACTCGATCGCAAAAAAAGACCTGGTCTGAAGTCTAGAGTGGTATAACTCGAGACCGCATGATCACTTCTTAATTAGTCGATAGAAGTAGAACACGAGCCAGACATTCAGCCTGAAGGTCACGGTGTCATTTTACTTCTACTGGTATCTAGAAAGGAAATCTCTATAAATCAAAACTGAGAAATTGCTGGTAGACGAGTCAGACATTACCCTACACACCTGGCAGAGATAATCATAGGTTATCATATTGACACAATACATGTGGATACACAGATTTTAAGTGCCACCAATTGAGAATTAAATTTTGGTTTTGCCCTACAGGGAATGACAAATGACCCACCATTATAGATGAGTCGCCTGTAATCCATAGCCTACCAAAACCGTATCCATCCATTTAACGTATTTCTCAGTTTTCTTTGATATAGGTCGAGATGAGTGTAAAATGATCCACGTTATAAGTCCTATCAAATCAGTATGATGAAGAGTATTTAATCTGATAAGACGAGTTTATCACAGAACTTACCTGTGTATCACACCTGCATGTAACACCTGTTACCTGCTCGTCTATCAGCTCGCGCCCCGTGTATTGACGCGCACCTCTAGCATACGAAATAACACGTGTCCTTTTACGGAAAATAACATCGAATCTATCACATTCACTTCAACTTAATCATAAATATTGATTAACAGAAAGTACATGTCGCTCAACAACTTACAAGCTAAGATATTATTCTAAAGAATGACAACGTGGACTTTGATATATAAGTTTAGAAATTTAGCTTTTTTTAAGACAATTATAGAAGTCAAGTTAATCGGTGTTGTTCCGTCAAGTTTACCGTAAGTCTACCTAAAGGAAAAAAACAGATTCTCGTCCTTTTATAACCGTGGTATCAGCTCGGGCACTAAAAGCAAAACTATGCCAAGTCATTGATAGATTAATAGTTTATGTACACAGAGAATGAGAGAGGGGTAGCCTTATCTTCTTTTTTAGTGATATACGACGCACCCAGCATCGGCATCATAGTCCGTGGTTTTACACTACTGATGGGTATAATTTCAGAAACATCCAAAATGCGTCATACATTTGTATGTGTAGGTCGATTGATCCGCGTGTTCTTCTTAATATGTATTACTTATATACCACCAGCATCTGTCACAGCTGCTGTTATAGCTAGTCCAGTAAATGCTTAGTCAAATCTTCAAGTAAAATAAGAAAAGATGTTCGTCCCAAGCGGCCTTGGCCGTGGAAACAAACTTTGATAGAGACGTATATCATACTTGTTATGGAATACAGGTACCTGAAATTCGGATACCTGTCACTCTACTATCCAGAAGTTCTATAACTTCTGACTGTGGTCTATTGGTTTCCATACCCGGATTCCTGACTTCTCTGTCTCAAAAAGGAGACATATTGTCAAATAACGATAGCTGAAAGTAGTGTCTGCAATTGGAATACCTGTCACTCTACTATCCGGAAGATCTATAATTTCTGACTGTTGTCTATTGGTTTCCTTACTCGGATTCCTGACATACAATACTGTGACCTAGATATAACTATTACCGAACCAAACCCATAAGGCACCAGATACCAATCTAAGTACACCACCGTCCAGTCACATCTCAATCGCGGGAGTCAACCCAGTTGTGATAATAGCGAGTTATAGGTCACGGATCGGTGGAACTGCAACTTGTTAGGGGCCAGACCGTGACAAACGGTAGCGACAAATTGAACATTACGACTCAATTAAGAAAGCGACATCCAAGTTAATGATCTGTTTACTTTCCCCTCGGTTATTTTACACTTTAAACTACATATCAATTCGTGTGTTGCAGCCTCACCAAGTTTTCAGGATACAAACAGGGACATGAGCGATACTTTAATTACGAATTAATTTAAGTACGAAGTTGTATTGAATGCCTTAGTGAAAAATATACCCTAACAAATAGGTTGATGTTGTACATGGTGTACAACGACTGTTATACCTCTTGTTTTGTGCTTCGTTTATAACATATAAATGAAAATATAAATGATGTTTATAACATTAGGGAACTACATATATCTTGTAACATATCTCTTCTGAAATTGGCCCCACGTACCCAAAGGCAAACGCTAGAAGACTAGTGAAAAAGGGAGACAACCAACAGGTAAAAACCTGAGGAATACAGATGAAAGTTTGGAAATTTGCAATTCCAAAATCTAATTTTTGTAGCCCACTCTTATGGGAAGAATTTTATTATTAACGAAGCGAGTCTCTGGCTGAAAGTTTTATCTAACGCGTTAGATAACGTTGTTTGAATTCTGTTGTATGTCACTTGTCCGAAAATTCGCTGCTTCCTTATATTTTGATGTGATCGAACACGGACATAAGACTTCAACCAAAGCGATTGCTATAAACTGCATTGAAACAGCAGATATTCAAGCAGGATTTATATCTACACAAATAAAAAACAATCATACACAAACACTAGTTGCGGAGTTGCATATGTGAAATTCTTGCATTTATTTGATTGACGGTCGATCGATCGATTGATTGATCGATTGATTGATTAACGAGTTGTGATGGGATACATCTGACATTATTGTTACACGCGAGTCGGTGACAGTAATATCGGGAAGGGAGTAGATGTCCAAGGACTGATGTTTATAGTTCCGAATAAGATGTATTGACATACGGTTGCGCGGGAGCTCTGATCACGAATGATTTGTCAGCCGAAGCCGTACGCGGCAAGGACGAGGGAGTTACGGAAGTCGTAAATTAAAATTGCCAGTGCTGTAAGTATGATGGACAATCTTGGCAGCATGGAACTGGTCATTAGAGGTTAACTTAAAGTCACTACAGATAGCTATACTCGTGAACAGAGAGGGTCCAATGTATATATATATATACATATATATAAATCTACTACACATTCCTGAAAACGTTATCAGAGAAAGTCAATAGTACTTAAGTATCCACAAAAATGAGAAGATATCGTAATATTATTACGTTTTAAACATATCACAAACTAGGTTATGATATTTTTATGAAAATTATTGAAAATATGAGATAAAATCTTACCTGTGTTAGAATAAGGCGTAGATGAGCGTATTTATAATGAACAAGCAGTTGTCATCTCTACAGCCACAAGTATATATATATATATATATATAGGCCAATATAACATGTGTCTGCACTTATACACTATCGATACTATATCTACATACACATATATGTTATCAGCTGTTACAAGTATACCTGTATCAACGATTGTTATGGACTTCGCATTTTTTTTACAATCCCAGGCCTTGGTTACACTTCCGGACGAAATTACTAGGTGTTTTGTCCGTAGAGAAAAAAGTACAACATTATACTTGCGCTATTGTTTCGATCTGGCCCGCATGTACCCGTTTCACTGTAGCCTTTGTGACATTGATACCCGTCATCTCAAGTTATAAATGTGTCTTGTAAAGACCGTACAATTTCTCTATTGTAAAGATTGTGTTATAGAGTACCCAGGGTGAATTTGTGATTTATAGAATAAACTTTGCTTATGGAATTCCTTATCGATACAAAAACACAGATTCACAAAGAAAGCATCCATCTTCTGGACAAATGTGTCTATGGGCGACCAAAAGACATTTGTCAGGTTGGTAATCACCAAAAACTTCACAAGGCGATCAAGAAAATAAGAACGCAACGTTTTTAGTATCTTGTTATATACCTGTCTTTAAGGAACGTTTCCAGATAAAATTAATAGTCTGTAATAATATTCATGAACTAAACCAAAGACAAAAGCTGTGTATATCTATATACATTGAAACAAAAATATTGCTCAAACTTCTACACTAGCATAAAACAAAAGTTAATATTTACCTGTTCAGGTGTGATGATCTTGTAATCGTGTACAGGTAACTATCGATGAAACTTAGACATCTTCCTTCAAATAAAGTTAAATGTCGTGTACATAACGAGACGTTGAAAGCGTTAATCTCTATATAACATGTACTTTTCTGTTCTATACATGATCGGCAAACTGTGCCAGTGTCACAATGGCCTACACTATTGCTAGGGTATATACCCGACAAAGTTCAATGTAGCGCTTCGTATACTCTCAATTTTTACAATTGAACAAAATCAACATTATTTAACTTTAGTGGAGCATATAGAAAATGCTTACCTGGGAGAGTACATTTGTATACTACACTAGCGTACCTGTACGCCCTGGGGGTACAAAAGTAAGCGACACCTTCCGGACAGGTAATCGTTACCAAATACTATGTAGGTCTATGTAATACTATAATATTCTACTTCGTCATTCTGAATCTCCTTATAAAGAAACATTTTATATAGAAGATAACAAGGCTTATGAAACATGAGAAATCATGGTGAAGAAGGTTTGCTTTGTTGCCTGATCACAACGAAAAATTGAAATAGACTTATGCATGTATGTAAACACCAACCAAATTCAGTTAACGTATCAGGTTTTATTTTAACAGCACATGATGATGCTCATTGTGTCACATAGTCCCCGATACGTTCCAATGTTTTCTTCTGATAAGACAGAATTATTTTCACTATTAGCGTTTTAATAGTGCTTGACGAAAATAGTATATTTTGAAATATGATGTCCTGTCAAAATCGAGAAGCTTCTGGCTATGAAGTGATAGATATCTCAATTCCTTGATGTATACTTACATATGTTAAACGAAATTTCCGAGTCCATATTTGAAACCAGGTAATAAGAGGTCCATTGGGCCTGTTCACTCAGCTGTTCTGCTATCACTTTTAAAGGGACACTATGGAAAAGCTTTCATCTGGCAATTTTCACGTTTATATCAAACTTATTATCACTTCTTTTTTATGTCTTTTTATTTTTTCAAGCATGTTTTTTCAATTAAGTCATAAGGTCCTGAAACACACTCTCTAGTACTTTGCGGTGAAATAAATTACATGTAAATTTGTATATGATTCTCTTAAATGTTCAAATGTCATATGAAGATTTCGAAATCTTTTACTACTGTGACCTTGAAAGTGAGTTAGACCATCCATGTCCATTTACTCCTAGCTTTCTACTATATATATAAATACACAGGGCATTTTATTTACTCATACGAAGTCATTTGAATATTCTATCACGTTTCATGCTTTTGACCTTGAAAGGAAGTCAAGGTCATTGATTTGAAGAAAATTATAAATCATTTGCCCAGCGCGTTACAGACACAATATCTATGCTTCTCGGTTATAAGAAATGATATCAGATGTACGAGAGGCCGCATCACCACACGAGCTCATCTGTATAAAGTGAGCTACACTGAATCCGAGATTTGTAATTAAAATACTCACATATTTAGCGTGAATCAGACAGGTTTTGAGGTATGTAAAGTGTAGGATAATAGTAATCAGAGATAAATTTAATTGTAGTACATGTGCATTAATAATTCCGAATCATCGTGGGATTTTGAGTATATGAACAAAATTGTACACGAATAAACAACATGTGTCTACGAAACACTATGCCTCCAGTTGAAACAAAATGCTGATGTGAGACATTAAAACTGTGCTGTGTAAGGCATGTGCTAATAGCATGCACACTTTGTGAAACACTTATGTCTTCATTGTGGTAATGATTTTATTTTTTACTTTCAAACGTAGGTCATAGTAAGGTCACATGGTCAAAATTTTGTTACCACCAGAAAGGTCTTGTCACCGGTATCACACATGCCAAATAGGAAAGCCATACCTCTTATGGTGCAATGGTTAGGTCAAAGGTCACGGTCAAGGTCACATGGTGACACCATTGTATTGGAAATCTGGCTATATTACATTCTCATGAATTGTCAACACACGGGACAGCAGCGGTAAAAACTCTAAATATACACAATTGTTTTGTTTCGTTTTGGTTTTTATTATTTCAACTTAGTAATGATCTCTGGAATAAGAAAGACACAATGCTAAAATTAGAATATTTATAACCTTGAACTTATTCAAATATGGAATGTAAATATGTTTAAACCAGTTATGCATTTATTAATGCTGATTGGCTAGACGGTTAGGAAAAAAGATGTTCACAATTCACACGTGGATTTATGCAGCTTCTAATTCAAGAAAAAGTTTATCCTAGTTAAAGGACGAGCTGAAAGACGTTTAACATCAGATTGTCATTTTCTCTGATGACAATGTAATAAATCAATAATGTAATAATGAAATAAATGCTCTAAGTACTTTCTACTGTTTCCTATCACTGGTCATTGTTTCTCTACACATTGGTTAATTTTGCCCAAAACAGTGCAATCAATCCATGCGTCACATTTAATAAAATGACAAAAGCATTTTGACCTTTTTAATTAAATCATTCAATTACGTTTTATTTACAATTCAAATCTCAAGTAAAACGTCACTTTCAAGACAAAATGAAAGAGAAACATAACAATGATGATGTTTACTATTGAGACAGATAATGTTTTTATCTACATTTTGAAGGACCCCAACGGAAATAAGCGTATATTGTTACGATTTTTGGGCTATCCTTGGATAGATTTGTTTAACATATATATCAGCTGTCTATATTGTGATTTTATGTTCCGGTGTTGCATGTTTTATTTATGTCAATTTTCCACCTTATGTACTTTGTAACATATATTATTATTTATCATGCTTTGTATACATTTGTGCAAATCTTTCCTGAATAAATTTATTATATTATTATTATTACATTCACGACTGAAAAGAACTTAATAAAATAAATGGCCGCTGATATGCCGATTTACTACAGAACACTATTATATAAATCAAAAGACGTCTGTACAAATATGTATCGTAGCACTCACCTCAAATATCTATTGGAGTAGCGTTTGTCTGTTTTTGTTATTTCATTTGCTTTTAAATTTCCCGCAAATATCACACAAAGTTACTCCCCTTCTCAGCGTTCTCTTTAGATAATCTATGAAACGCTTGAGAGTATGACCGTCAAATTAAAGGTATCAACAGACCCAGATTATTACGCACCTGCGCAGTGCTGTGCATACCAACACAGATGCTAGAAGTTTTGACGGCATATACGAGAAGCACATATTCGGCATCAAAATGGTATTGTTTATTCCAGACTAGTGTTTATCTTAACATTCTCCAATGAAATATAATTTCCATATTACCAAAATTTAACTCTGATATTATGATTGGTCACTGTTTGTTGTTTTAACAACATTAAGCGAAAAGGTTATCCGAGATGTAATAGGCTTAGACTTTCATTTGTTGATGACAGACTAGCAAAATATCGTGTCTTTTGTATGTGTGAAAATCACAAAATTATTAAGATCGAACAAAGTCATGCATCTAACCAAATGTACAGTTGATTGCTTAAACTCTTACTGGCCAATTACAATCGTTTAGTAACTTGAAATTGGTAATATAGACTGGGTGCCATTGTCGATGGCTACTGTATGTAGTTCACATTTTGGTCCTTTTTGAAATAGATGTTTTGTTTCGCAAATGAGGAAATAAGTAAAGAATATTTTGCTTTAACATTTAATAAACATTTTGGCATATCTGTATTCCCCAACTCGTTCTGTATACTACACGCCATTAACATTTCTATAAACATGTTTTGGCTGCTGCAACTCAGTGATGTTTGGGACTTAAATATTTGAGTTCTGGGCTCATGATTTTCATGTAAGACTCACTTGAATTTCAAGACTCACTTTATCTTTCTGTTAGAGAACTCTTCAAAAAATGTAGGAATGGTACTCTACCACCCAACAAAGAATAATTTATGAAATGAGAGCGCACATCAGGATTGGTTTTTGTCAGACTGATGTGGAAATGTGAAGTGTGTTTTTCCTTTTTTTTTTTTGTTACCATGATGAGAGTGCTTTTTTAGGAGTGAATCATCCAGTGTATTTTCTTGTGTGCCTTTTGTACTATCTTAGCTTTAGATAAAATTTTACGTATTTTATACATAGTGTATGCAACAGAAATGTTTTGCATTAGAAGTGTATAAACTTGTAAAACTTATCTTTATAATTTACCTTAACTTACCTGTGTGCTCCAAGCAAGACTTTGACGTCACCCTTCATATGTTGATAACTAGGAGGTCTTCAGAATGAATAATAAAAAATATGGCAAATATAAGCAAAGATACCTAAGGGAATGAAATTAATGTATGTTTTACAGAGATTGAAAGTTTCATCTTATTTCTTTTCATGTTTTTCAATTATTGGTTCCTGATAAAACTTGTTATCAGTTTCTTATAATAATTTGTCAGATGAATGAGGGAGAGTTGCATCTTTATCTAAATGCGAGTATAGTACAGTAAAAATAACTTTTGTAAATCAATATATATTACACCATTTTAACTTGAGGATCATTGACCAGTTGGAAGTACATGGAATTTCTCATGTCCTGTTTGTGGACTTGAGTTGAGTAGTGACTTTAGTTTGTGTTTATAAACATGATAGCAAACAATAAGTGTTTTTTTAATCAATCAAATAAAAATAAAACAGAACAAAATGTGACATGGAGACTAATTAATATAATATACTTTCAGATGCTCTCAAGGCAAAAGCCGGCCATTGGGCCTGGCTCAACTACACCAGCCAAAGAAAACAAGAAAAAGAAGAAGTTACCAAAGTTAGAGGACTTCTTAAGTTCAAGAGACTATACTGGAGCAATAACCTTATCAGAGGTAATAAAAACAATTTTTTGTGAAAAAAAAAATGGTTAAGTTAATGAGTTTATATCTTTTGATCAGTCAAATTTGCCTATTTGATGTAAAAATGTCTTTCACGAAAAACCAGTAGAAAACTCGAGTTTTGGATTCATTGCTTTTTTTCTCTTACAGTTCAGTAGAATCAGTGGAAAAGGAAATGAAGAAACAGATCTCTGGATTGCTTACTGTGCATTTCATTTGGGAGATTACAAACGTGCCATGGAGGTAAGCACCTTTCATCAGTTATATTATTAAATAAATGTTTTGGCTGGTTATAAGTTTGACTTGTCAAGAATTATTGTATTTATAACAACTTTTGATGTTTTTACTATTGATGTTTTTTTTTCCCTTTTTATACAACATCAGCATTTATGATATCTTGAAATGAACTAATTGAAGTACATTTGATTGTCAAATCAGCTGATCATAGACACTGCATATATATACATTATGTATATTTTCAAGAATTCATAGTTAGGAATAACACTACATATATATGGCTCCATTCCATACAGTTGTTGCTGTTTCATAGCGGTGCAGAATTTTCTGACAAAGAAAATTTATTCATGGAATGGTCTTAAGTCAATGTAAATTTAGAAGTCATTTGTCCAACCATACTGGAAAGTCCCTTGTTTATTTTAAGCTCATTAAAAACATATGATATCATATTTCAGGAGTATGAGAGAATGACAAAACGAGATGGCTGCCATCCTGATGTGTGGATAAATTTAGCTTGTTGTTATTTTTTCCTTGGGATGTACACAGAATCTGATAAGGCTGCCCAAAGAGGTAAGACAATATTTACTGTTATTATTGAAGCACTATTGTGCCTCCAAAAAATGAATTGCCTATCAATACAGTTATGCTAGGTAAAAAGATTTGTAAGAGTTGAGATCTCTTACAGTATACTAAACTTTTACATTGACAATAGCTGCTATCAATTATGCATACAAGTATCAGTATTAACCACTTCTGTGTGTCCAAAATCAGATATAAATATTGCTGAATTACATTATTTCAAAATATTTAGTTTTGTTCAAGATAGTTAAATATAAGCTAAACCAAAAAGTACTCCTGTCAAAGTAATTAAATAGGAACTGGACCTACATGATATGTTGATGTGCATATTGTACAATGCCCAAAAATATTATTGTTTGCCATTTAGAAACTGTAACAGTACATATGGTTTGCAAATGCATGATAAATGTCTGTTTTAGGATACCACTTGTCAGATATGTGAGCTTTTTGTCCTCCGGTTACTTTACATAACATACTTCTCCAGAATTTTTTCATAATTTTTTCCCCATTCATTTAAGTGTTAATGCCATTCTGATGAATTCAATATCGTATATATCCATATATATGTTTCGATTTTACAACCAAGAATGGATGCCAGGATGTAAAAAAAAATATTGATCATGGCACTTCAGGTCATAATTCAAGGTATACAATAGTGAATTTTTTGGCGAACATATTTATTTTTGGAGCTAAACCATTGGGGATATACATTGCATACAATGACCGCAATTAAAACTTTGTTTTACATAACAGCTTCATGTTTTCTGATTTACTAAATTTAACGAAAAGTGTATTATTACAGTTTAGATGTACGACATACTTTCGTTCATTTTCTGTTGGAGTGACAACATGTGTTAAGAGTGATATCACAACATGAAAAAACAATTTCAGGTCATAACCAACCAAATGGCTATGACTAGATTATAGTGTGGAACGTTGTATCTTAAAAGATTTTAAAGGGATATTTTGCACAAGTTGGCAAATTTCCTGCAGTTTTGCACATTTTAAGATTTTTAAAACTATTGTTAGTATCAAAATATCTTTCCTAGGTTCAATTTATTTAGACAGGCAGAATTGAAGGAAACGTCCCTTGCTAACATAAAATTAGACTGAGTAGATATATCACATTGTGGAATCTAGAATGCAGTCCTTGACTAGATGATAGATTTTATGCAAAGTATTGGTTAAATATGCAGGTCGATTCACTGTTCACTTATAATTTCTAATTGGATCAGAATTGCATTGCTTTTTTTGGCTTAATTCTTGTCAATTTTAAATAACACAAATATTTCACACTGTTTAGCTAATGAAAAAGAAACTAATGACTGAATCATTGGAAGTTTACGTTTGTAATTTGATCTAGTTATATCTATATGGAATTTCCACAAAATAAAATTTGTATGTTTAAACATTGTATAGTGAATTTAGGCTTACAATTTCTATAAAAATAAATCTTAACTTGTACTGAATTAACCTTCAACTGGGTTAAAATTATCTATTACAAGAAGCTAGTGCAGTTTGCAGCAATAAATAAGGTTCCAAAGATAAAATCTGATGCATGATCAATTTGGAATTTTGGAAATGATTGCAGTGAAATATCAATACAAATTAAGTCGATGAATACATTCAACATTCACATTGAAAAATGAAGAAAATTCAGCAACAATCAAAGCTTTTGTGGTTCAATCTTGCTGAAATGCTTTCAATATATATGTGACATTATTTTGTGTTTTGTTATAAGTAAACCAGTGAAAAAAACATAAAAATGAAGAAAAAAAATTGTTATTCCTGAATTTGAGCTGAATATTTCCAGGAAATATTTAACATGTATTAGCTTATAGAGCTCAAATTTGCTGTACTGTAATCTTTGTAAACTCTGTCTCTTGCTTTGTACACATGAGCAGCCAGTGACCTTGGTAATGTAAAGCTTTTCATTTGATCTTGCACTGGTTGTCCGTTTTTCTGTGGATTTGAAGCATTATATCAGTCATGCCATGCGATGCCTCTTTGTATATTTCACAAAGTGGCAAGCTAGAAGTTTCTTTATGATGTGCACCCTGAATTTTGCTTCTATTTTCAATGATGGCAGATATACAGTCAACAATAAGTCTACAATAAATATCAATATTGTTGTTTTGTAAATAAAGGTTGATAACAAATTATTCTATTAACTTTTTAATGTTGGAACTTGTTTTGACATTCTTTATTAAATCTCAATATCAGACATGAAATTTCAAATCCTTATCGTGTACAAGAAGGATACAGAAAGGATCCCACATGAGTTTCCATTTCATATTGGATTTGTTAAAAAGAGTCTAACAATCTTCATTTAACCTCACCAGAATGAATAATTTGTATTTTCAATATTTTTTTCTGCTATGAAATGGAAACAAAATTTTAATCACATGAACCAAACTTTGCAATCTTGGCTCTATATCTATTGTCTCCATTGTGACCTTATATCATATACTCTGTGTGTGTGATCATTTCATCATCATAAAGCTTTCACAATTGGTCGTTATAGTTCTTATGTAAAAAAAGATAAAATTGTGAAATTCACTGCAATCCTGATCACAATCATTCGTTAATTAAACATCACTCACACTCTACTTCCAGTATAGTTAGGATAATTTTTGTAAAAGTATCAACACTACATCATTTTGAAACCTAGGAATGTTGTTTTTTCCTTCTGAATTAAGTTGTGTCCCGCCCATTGCTGCTATGAAATGGATTATCATATAATGACCATAAATGAATTTATTATGAATAAATATTAAGACAAAAGAGAGTATTAACTGATATGTGTAGCATTGATTATTTTCATTAATTACCACTTATACAAGACTGTAGTATGATTGCAAAACTGACAAACAAGGGAGTAAAATGGTGAAATATAATTATTTATATCTAAGCCAGTGGGATGGCAATGTGAACAAGTATATTATTCGAGGTCACTTGCCTAGTATTTTAAAAAAAATTATGTGCCCCTAGTTGGTTGCTATGTTCTAGAAGAATATTTGGCTTTAAATCTTTTTCTATATCATGAAGATCTTAGAAATGTATGATTTTTGAACTCATTACATGTGAATTTCCATGTGAAGGACAGGATTCGTACTGTGAATCTCAATCAGGATATTAGTGAGTAGTATTAATAAATATCACTATTTTGAGTTAGTTCTAGACCCTAATGAACCATTAGAGACTAAACTGCGGTATTGTGAGTATTTTATATCCTGTGGAAATAGTTCATTTTGATTTACTGTTACAAGTTTGTTCTTAGTTTTTGTTATTTTCAATCATCATATTTCACTTGAACTAACAAAATCATTGTCTCTTATGATACTAATCACTCCAATATCTTAGGTAGAAAGTTGGCACAAGGTATCATGGGTGACAAATAAAAGAACACTTACTTATAGAATCTAGCTTATTTTTAATTCACGTAGCCGGTAGGATCATTTTATCCATAGATAGCTTGTTTGTAATGGCCAGCAAGAATGGTCTATTGACTGATTGATGAGATACAATACTGAGGATTCCAGGTAGTGACAAGGCTAACAATATGCAAGGGCATAAAATCTTCAGAATGTGTTGTCCACACAATGACAACACATTCCTTTATCAGGTCCAGTGGTGATGACTGAGAGATCTATATATATATATATATTTGCCATTAAATTGTATGTTATTTTCATTCCTGTTTGACTAAACCTTTTTTTTTTTGTTTGTTTTTGTGTAAATAATGATAAAATATGTCTGTTATGACGTGTGTTTCCTTTGGCTACCAATGCCATGGCAATGAATTATATGATAAATGTTATGGCTAGTCCAAGTTTCTTCTAGCCCCAACATAACACACATGGACATATGAATATTTGGTCACTCTGGTATGGAGCCAGACCTTATCGCTGTAGGAAATTGAGGAATTCTGTGACACGCACAGTTTATTGAAAAATCAAAAATTCACTAATTCAGAACCTCTCATTTGGTAACTAAGTAGAATTCCATTTTGTCATGGTCATTCAAAAATTTTCCAGTAAGCTTTGTCATTTCATATTTTTGACAGGAGTTGAAATATGTTGAAATTCAATCAGTGATGTGAAAATGATCTAGGTCTTCTTTAGAGCTTGTCTGGTTGATAGATGCTGTTATGTTGCCTTGTTATTTAGATTGCTGGGCGTTATTTACACGTTACTGTTACAACGCATGTAAATGTTAGTCTTATGTGATGAAGCCCTTTAGGTATTCCAAATTCACACGACCAAGGGACAAATATTTGTCAATCTATCAAATTTGTACTGCCAGGATACAGTGGAGTACACAAGTTTTGTCTGTTGGGCATTACTAACAAATCCATTATGACATCATTCATGTTATAAATGTCAATGTTATTTAGTAAGTTGCTGGTAGCAATATTTAAGCAAGTATAAAAGCTGTCATGCAATACTTCTTACATAAGAACTGTTAAACATTTTAACTTTGTTTTTGATATTTTTAATGTTTGAGATAGGAGCTATCTTGTTGGTTGTGATAATGAATTAAAAAAAAAGATCTAGTACAGAACAATAGTAATTCTACTCCTTTATTAGAGTGTATACACCTAGATAACCCCAGTGACTCGAGGAAGCTTAACTTGGAGGCACATTAAATGTGTTTTGATGGGAACAATATTCAAACGAATGGTTTTCCCACTTATACAAGTTTTATTTTTTGGGGAGTCTCTGGTAAGCTAAAATTGAAAATATTTGTTTCACTAGTCTTGTATGATATGGAAACTGATTCAGGATCATTTTTGCATTGTATCACATGGTCAACTTTTCTGCAAAAATCTGTCCCAAAATCTCTTTTCTATGTTATTCTTAAAGCCTTCTTGTCTCTATCTTATACTCATTTCCTCTGTGTGACATCTTAATGGAAAAACTATGACATGAGTGACGACACAGAATAACACTGGAATCGCATGATAGTATTAATTACTGGATGTAATTCAGAATTATCCAAGAAAGAAAATTCATTTCATTTATTGCCTTATGGTGTAGATAATGTTAAATACTTTTTTCATGTGGTTAAAACTTCATTCAGTTGTTTAAAAAATATATTCTCATGGACTCTTAATTTTGTGGATAGATGTTACTCAAGAAGACCACTGATACGTACTAGAATAATTCATGTCAAATTCTTAATAGTTGATTTATTTATGATTTTTAATTGATTTTTGGATTGATCCACAAAATCAATGATGAAAACACCATGAAAATGAATGATTTTACTGCTTGAAATTAATTAAGGTAATTAATTTTGCTTTGATCAAATCTGTAGCCCAAGTGTTTGCCCATGTTCATATCAACTCCATGTTTCAACACTATCTAGACATGATACAGTCAGTCTCCTTTCACACTCAGGACACCAGGACATGAAGCTACAGTGACATACAGAAGTTTTAAAGTGTTCTGAAAGAGATCTTAAATAAGACATCACTCTCAGTTAATCAAGAAAAAATGTGATTATTTTAAACTTAAGGTCGATGGTCTTTCTGAATACACGATATAACTACTTAACAAAACATTTTAAATACTGGTATTCTGTATATATATTGTATAGTCGTAATGAAAGGTACATCAATGATTTTAACTTATAAGGGTGCAAGATATAGATCATACATCAGCTTATATGTAGTTAATATGTTTTATTTCTACTATGTTTTTCTTTCAGGTTATTGTAGTTTTAAACTGGTACTGTTTACAGTAAACAGGTGCCCATGTGATGACTTTGAACAAGTTATAATTTTGAATATCTGAAGGATACAATATGTTCAAAAGTTTCAGAATATGAATAACAACTACAAGTATTGATGTTTCAGGTCCAAAAAGCCGACTCCAGAACCGACTGGGCTTTCATCTGTCTCATAAGTTTAATGAAGAGAAGCGACTGATGTCCTACCATCAGAATCTACAGGACATAGTAGAGGACCAGTTATCTCTGGCCTCTATACATTACCTCCGCAGTCATTACCAGGAAGCCATCGACATCTACAAAAGGATCCTCCTAGACAACAGGTCAGGCACTCAATACAAGTAACTTTGGGTATACTGCACTGTACATACAAGTAACACAGGGCATGCAGTGCTGGACATACAAGTAACACACAGCATGCAGTGCTGGACATACAAGTAACACACAGCATGCAGTGCTGGACATACAAGTAACACAGGGCATGCAGTGCTTGACATACAAGTAACACACAGCATGCAGTGCTGGACATACAAGTAACACACGGCATGCAGTGCTGGACATACAAGTAACATAGGGCATGCAGTGTTGGATGTACAAGTGACATAGGGCATACAGCACTGGATATTGTAACAAATAGCATAGGGCATATGGTACTTGACATATAAAAATAATAGCATAGGGCATACAGCACTAGACATACAAATATACATAACATATGGTATACAGCATTGGACATACAAATGGCATAGAGCATACAGTTCTGTTGGCATGAAGACACAGCACTGAACGTAAAAGGATAATGCTTACAGCACTGACAGCATGAAGTGCTTAGGGCTGGGCATACAAATAGCATTGGGCATACAGCACTGTATATACAGATAGCATAGGGATTACAGCACATAGCACAAAGCACACAGCTTTTGCCATACAAATAGTATTTATGGTGTACAGCAGTGGATGTAGCATAAGGTACATAGCACTTGACATACAGATAGTTTAGGTCGTACAGCACGGGACATACAAATGAGGGAATATTACACTAGCCCTCCAAATCTATATAGCATTGGGCGTATAACACATAGGCATACTCTGTATTGACTTCAAAGTATACTGCAACAGCACTTAATATATTTTGCATATGCTCCAGATCATAGAGCATACGTAACAGAATAGACTGTATGATTTACATAACGGAGCAAGGCATATATGTATATACAGCACAGGATACATACTTCACGAGGAATTAATCAGCATGAAATGAAAGGCATTATTTGATATTAATAAAGAAATCTATACATACATATTGTCATTTGAAGAATGTTGTGTTGTCTATTACAGAGATTACCTGGCTCTAAATGTGTATGTGGCTTTGTGCTACTACAAACTAGACTACTATGATGTCTCTCAGGTAAGTGAGATAAAAACAGTTAAAACAAGGGACAGGTTTTTTTCTCTCAATTTTTTTACTTCAGTATTCACTTAAAAACATGTTACACTCATAAAATGTCTGAATGTTTTTTGTGTTAACATTTTCTCAAATCCTGTGAACACAGATGAAATACGTTGATTCAAATTGTTCAAACTCAAGGAAATAGAAAATTTATAAATGTTATCCTGATAAACTTCTTATGTTATTATAAAAAGATAAAATAGTAACAGTATAACAAAATATGCAGATATACTAAATACGAGAAAACATTTGACACAACTTTCTTAATCTAACGCAGTTTGTACAATATTATCTAGTTATTTACATGGCTCATGCAGAATAGATATGACAAGATGGTATGGTCATGATCAGCCTGGAAACATGTAGAGCTAGCAGTTTCAATTAATTGTTAATTGAAGATTTTCTAATATGTATGGTGCTAATTATGATAGGTGAATGATACCTATTCATTTGCTTGCATTACAGGAGGTATTAGCAGTATACTTACAACAGTACCCTGACAGTGCTATAGCACTCAACCTCAAGGCCTGTAATCACTTCAGACTCTACAATGGAAAAGCTGCAGAGGTAGGTACCAATAAGACTCAACCTAAAGGCCTGTAATGAAAAGCATAGAAAACCTGCATAAGTAAGGTAGGACTCAACCTAGAGGCCTGTAATCACTTCAGACTCTACAATGGAAAAGCTGCAGAGGTAGGTACCAATAAGGCTCAACCTAAAGGCCTATAATGACCTTAGAATGTACCATAGAAAACCTGCATAAGTAAGTATCAGTAGGACTCAACCTAGAGGCCTATTATCACTTCAGACTCTACAATGGAAAAGCTGCAGAGGTAGGTACCAATAGGACTCAACCTAAAGGCCTGTAATGACCTTAGAATGTACCATAGAAAACCTGCATAAGTAAGTATCAGTAGGACTCAACCTAGAGGCCTGTAATCACTTCAGACTCTACAATGGAAAAGCTGCAGAGGTAGGTACCAATAAGGCTCCACCTAAAGGCCTATAATGACCTTAGAATGTACCATAGAAAACCTGCATAAGTAAGTATCAGTAGGACTCAACCTAGAGGCCTATTATCACTTCAGACTCTACAATGGAAAAGCTGCAGAGGTAGGTACCAATAAGACTCAACCTAAAGGCCTATAATGACCTTAGAATGTACCATAGAAAACCTGCATAAGTAAGTATCAGTAGGACTCAACCTAGAGGCCTATTATCACTTCAGACTCTACAATGGAAAAGCTGCAGAGGTAGGTGCCAATTAGACTCAACCTAAAGGCCTGTAATCACTTCAGACTCTACAGTGGAAAAGCTGCAGAGGTAGGTACCAATAGGACTCAACCTAAGGGCCTGTAATGACCTTGGACATGACAATGAAAAGGCTAAAGAAGTAGGTGATGATGTGAGTCACTCCTGGTATAACATTAACATGACTGGCATTTCTCTAATATCATTTTTTTTCCATTTGTATGATCTGTCTATGAAATCTCTATGTCCTTTTGTTGTTTTACATCCATATATGAAACCAGAAGCTGTTTAAATGATAAAACTAATTCCTGGTGTCCTTTTTATCACTCTGTTTTTTTTTTATTTATATCAATAATCATAGCCATGTCACATTGATGATACTTCTGAAACATATCACCACTTTTCATTTCACATCCTCATATATTTATATTGCCTAACAATACCATATTGTTGAATCATTGTTAGTTTCAATCCAAATTGCAGCCATTGTATCTTTGCTTTATATGATTAAGACATTTGTTACAATGTTAATACAATAACTTATCCTTGTCACCGTTCTGTATTGAGTAATCAATTTTGACATTTCCAGGCTGAGTTGAAGAGCTTACAAGAAATGTCTACGCCGTCATTTGTGTTCGCTCGAGATCTCATCAAACATAACATGGTAAGTGTAGTAGTTTGTGCGTCCATGTCATATTACAGTCATTTGTATGTCAAGGTAACATCAGGGTCATTTGTATGTCAAGGTCACATTATGGTCAGTTGTATGTCAGGGTAACATTAGGGTCACCTATGCCTCAAGGTAATATTAAAGTCATTTGTATGTCAGAGTAACACCAGGGTCATATATATTTGTCAAGGTATCATCAGGGTCAACTGTATGTCAAAAATAACATCAGGGTCACTTGTGTGTTAGGGTATCATAAGAGTCACTTTATTCTCATTAAATGGACTGCCTCATGATGCTACTACAGCACATTGTATAATTGCTGTTGATAATAAAATCAATAGTTAGAGTCATTAATTTTAAGACGAATATTTTATTAGTAATCTCGCATCTTTTAGTAACATTGAGCTAGAGAACACTGTGCACCTTATTTTTCCACAAAGGACAAGGTCACTAATCATTGTGTAGTGGTTGTCAGACTGAATAAGGATATATTGAAGTAATAAGGATTCTATCCTTTCACATGTAATTAAGAAAAATATACCCTGAACAATCTGAGTTAGGACAGAAACAGTCCAGTGTTTAGAATCAATATTAAAGATTACCTCAATGTGATTTCACTGTGGGGCCAGCTAAGGAGACAAATTGTCGCTGTCCACATTGCTCACTAGAGCAAGGCCTGTACATGTTTCCTGTATTCAATATTGATGTATGGGATACACAAATCTCACAGAGAAGAAACCATTTTACAGAATATTGCATGTGATACAAATATGATTTATGGCTTAGATATGGGTCTTGTATACATTGGTTTTGTTGTAATCTAGTTACCTTATTGGTAAGTAACAAGAGTAGATAGTAATTCTAGATAGGATTAAATGTATTGTAATGATGGGATATCATTGAGGATTATATTTGTCGTTTATAGGGTTATCTTTATCCTAATGAATTACATGAGTTTGGAAAAGAAAATAATCAATGTAACTATCAAAAACTGTAACGATATCATACATCTCGCATGTTCAGGGATGTTTCATTTTATTTGATTCCTGGCCAGCAGATTAATTAAAGCTTATTGAGATAGTGATGTTTTGAGATACTTTATTATGATTAACTGATCTGTTTAGTAACTACCATGCTTTCTATCTGAAGGTTGTATTTCGTGGAGGAGAAGGTTCCTTACAAGTGCTGCCCCCACTCATAGATGTTATCCCAGAGGCTCGACTCAACCTTGTCATATATCACCTCAAACAAGGTAACTAGTTGTGTCTATCTCCTCAAACAAGGTAACCAGTTGTGTCTATCTCCTCAAACAAAGCAACCAGTTGTGTCTATCTCCTCAAACAAGGTAACTAGTTGTGTCTATCTCCTCAAACAAAAGTAACCAGTTGTGTCTGTCTCCTCAAACAAAAGTAACCAGTTGTGTCTGTCTCCTCAAGCAAAGTAACCAGTTGTGTCTGTCTCCTCAAGCAAAGTAACCAGTTGTGTCTATCTCCTCAAACAAAGTAACCAGTTGTGTCTGTCACCTCAAACAAGGTAACCAGTTGTGTCTATCTCCTCAAACAAAAGTAACCAGTTGTGTCTGTCTCCTCAAGCAAAGTAACCAGTTGTGTCTATCTCCTCAAACAAAGTAACCAGTTGTGTCTGTCACCTCAAACAAGGTAACCAGTTGTGTCTATCTCCTCAAACAAAGTAACCAGTTGTGTCTGTCACCTCAAACAAGGTAACCAGTTGTGTCTATCTCCTCAAACAAAAGTAACCAGTTGTGTCTATCTCCTCAAACAAAAGTTACTAGTCGTGTCTGTCTCCTCAAACAAAAGTAACCAGTTGTTTCCTGTTACCTTAAACAGGGCAACCTGTTGTGTCTGTATGTAACTGGTACCCTGCATTTGTTTTGTTTTGCTGGTCTAATTTTTTCACTGTTGTTGTTGTTTGGGTAAGTTAACAAGTACGGATTTTCGTGTATACATTATATACATTGGTATCAATATATACAGGCCTGTAACATATATTATCTAAGATTTTGACTTGCTGTTAAAAAAGGATTGATAGATAATTTTGTGCTATTTTTGATGAATGAGAATATGGTGAAATTAAGTCCTCCACTAATTTCACAGGTATTTAGTATCAGATGGAGAACATAATACCAGTTGTGATATATGTATGTTGGTAAACAAAAGCTTATACAATTACTTTTTTAGATGATATTGCTGAAGCTTACAATTTGATCAAAGAACTTGAGCCGACAACTCCCCAGGAGTACATCCTGAAGGGTGTGGTGAATGCAGCCTTAGGACAGGAGCAGGGTTCGGTCAGTACCATCATCAGTACCAGCACTGACACCTGTCTTCATATGTTAATTGCTTTCTTTGTTATCCTGTACTGAATATTTTCATGAAGATTTTTAAGATATGAAGTTACATAAAGTCCTGGTCATAATAGATCATAATGAATACCAGATCATCGTGTTTTGATGTTTTATCTACAGTCATTAGCATATGATGAAGGAATTTCAAACCCTATGGTAACAATTCAATGTTTGTTACAGTTCCAACATTTTTTAGTTGGTGTTAGTTACGATTTTTTTTTTGTTAAACAAATTATCAGATTTTCAATTAAATTGTTGTCCTTGAAACAGGAGTTCTTTCCACTAACCATTAAATCGAAATACCATCAGTCTAGCAATACTGTTGTTGGTTAATTTATACTATTAAGTTCCTGGACAATTGTCCTTGATCTTTCCTTGATAAAAGTAATTGTGTGAGCAGTACTGTAAATACTGCCTTTGTCTGGAATTGGGGTATCAATAAGACAATATTAACCCAGGGATGAAACATTTGAAGACAATCATCCTAAGGGTAGAAATTACTCTCTCTACCTCAACTTCAGCCGAAAGTTCTTGCCAACCTTAAAAATCAAAGATTTTAATATTTCATTTGATTAAATAACTCTGAAAATTGGTGCTTTTTAGTGCAATTATAGCGCTATTATGACATCACAATGAAGATCCAACATCTACACATCTAATAGGTATGGCACTTCTATCGTCATGTCAGTTTAAAAGTTTTTGTAAGTTTTCAAAGTAAACCAACATAAGGAATGTCTGAGTACTGTTACAAATAACTTTAACTCCTAATACTACATGTCACCTAAGTTATACCTACATGTACCCCCACCCACAGTAACACAGGGCATTGTATAGTGTTGGTTTCGATAAATTTTCTCTGATGCGTTAAAACATGTCAGTTCAGTGATGGTCAGGATATCTCTAAATATAATGATCTCTTTTGGGTTAGAAGGAGCACTTGAAGATTGCCCAGCAGTACTTTCAACTAGTCGGAGGATCAGCCAGTGAATGTGGTAAGTATCTTCTACATACACAATGTCATAGTTCTGGCCAAAGTGTGACTGTATTGATAACTATATGAAATAATTTACTACAGTTGAAGTTTCGTATTTAGGTTCATGTTATACTGTTCATTTCATTTTATAGTGATCAGGAGATGTTAAAAATTCTGTTACATATACAATGTACCTATTTGTTACAGACACTATTCCTGGCAGACAGTGTATGGCATCCTGTTTCTTTTTACTTCGACAGTTTGAAGATGTCTTGATTTATCTCAACTCTGTCAAGGTGAGATCATCACTAATCCTTAGACTACAATGTCTAGAGTACAGTCTGTCCCTTAATTAGGTCTGTTGCAAGTTCTGTTCCCTAAACAAGATTTATAACAACATCTGTCCAGTAACAAGATCTATAACAAAATCTTTCTCTTAACTTCAGGTTTTTAGCGAAGTCTATGGCTTAACTAGGTCTATAGCACGATCTTTCTCTTAACTTTAGGTTTTTAGCGAAGTCTATGGCTTAACTAGGTCTATAGCACGATCTTTCTCTTAACTTTAGGTTTTTAGCGAAGTCTATGCCTTAACTAGGTCAATAGCAAGATCTTTCTCTCAACTTCAGGTTTTTAGCGAAGTCTATGCCTTAACTAGGTCTATAGCAATATCAATCCCATAATCATATGCAAAAGATACCGGATTTTGAAACTATTTAGAAAATGAACAGAAAATTGATGATATACTCACCTTGCAACTTTTTAGATAATATGTATTCTCTTAATTTTCCAGAGCTATTTTTACAACGATGATCTGTTTAACTTTAACTACGCTCAGGCAAAAGCTGCAGTAGGGAACTACAAGGAGGCAGAGGAGGTTTGTGTTATGTAGGGACAAAGTTTGTCAACATTAGTGACTTACTTTGATATACCAGGGTTACTGTCAATAATGGTCATTGAAGTTAGGGCATGGTATGTTTTAAATCTTTACGCTTTGTAAAACTGGAATCTCTAGAGCCTGAGATTTTGTTTTTGATAGTACTTTTTGTTGTGTGAGGTGTCACTGTTGACAGATAGTACTTTTATTGTGTGAGGTGTCACTATTGACAGATAGTACTTTTATTGTGTGAGGTGTCACTATTGATAATAGTACTTTGTATTGCATCAGGTGTTCCTGTTGATACAGATGGAGAAGATTAAAAATGATTACACCTATCTCAGCTGGCTGGCTAGATGTTGTAAGTATCACTTCTGTTATCTATTCTGTATAGCTAAAACATTGATATTGATGAAACACTTGGTTATCTATAATATGCTATTGGTTTAAATGGAAAACACTGCTTCATTGGTCACCTTGACAATTTATTTGTTGTCAGAATTGATTGAAATGGCCTTATAACATAATGATCTGGTACATGTGGTTGGTTACAGATATCATGAACAGAAAGGCTCGCCTGGCATGGGAGTTATACCTTAAGATGGAGACATCAGGAGAGTCATTTAGTCTGCTTCAACTCATTGCTAATGACTGCTATAAGGTCAGTAAAGAAATTATATGCTTATAAAAGCAGTATCATTCAGGATTTTTAATTTCTTTTTTAGATTTCTATAGATTATTCCTATTCCACACTAAATGGTAAATACTCTTATATCTCTTAATGTGTATTTGACAGATTTTTTTTTTTACTTGTTTTATAAGTCTTATTATTAGTGTAAAATCATACAGATGATGTTTTTTACTTGAGTTGTCATCGGTTCTTGAATCTCATATGTTCTGTCAGTGTCCATATAGAATTACCTTTAACTACATATTACAGATGGGTCAGTTTTACTATGCTGCCAAATCCTTTGATGTACTGGAGCGACTTGACCCCAACCCTGAATACTGGGAGGGCAAGCGAGGAGCTTGTGTGGGCGTATTCCAACTCATCATTGCTGGACATGAACCAAGGTCAGTACAAAACAGTGATCTGTCTTTCTCTAGAATTCTGTATAAACCAAGGTCAGTACACACAACAGTGATCTGTCTTTCTCTGGAATTCTGTTTAAACCAAGGTCAGTACACACAATAGTGATCTGACTTTCTCTAGAATTCTGTATAAACCAAGGTCAGTACACACAACAGTGATCTGTCTTTCCCAATATTTCTGTATAAACCAAGGTCAGTATACACAACAGTGATATGTCTTTTCCAATATTTCTGTATAAACCAAGGTCAGTATTCACAACAGTGATCTGTCTTTCCCTAGAATTCTGTATAAACCAAGGTCAGTATACACAACAGTGATCTGTCTTTCCCTAGAATTCTGTATAAACCAAGGTCAGTATACACAACAGTGATATGTCTTTCCCAATATTTCTGTATAAACCAAGGTCAGTATTCACAACAGTGATCTGTCTTTCCCTAGAATTCTGTATAAACCAAGGTCAGTATACACAACAGTGATCTATCTTTCCCTAGAATTCTGTATAAACCAAGGTCAGTATACACAACAGTGATCTGTCTTTCCCTAGAATTATGTATAAACCAAGGTCAGTATACACAACAGTGATCTGTCTTTCCCTAGAATTATGTATAAACCAAGGTCAGTACACACAACAGTGATCTGTCTTTCCCTAGAATTATGTATAAACCAAGGTCAGTATACACAACAGTGATCTGTCTTTCCCTAGAATTATGTATAAACCAAGGTCAGTATACACAACAGTGATCTGTCTTTCCCTAGAATTATGTATAAACCAAGGTCAGTATACACAACAGTGATCTGTCTTTCCCTAGAATTATGTATAAACCAAGATTAGTTCACAACAGTGATCTCTCATTCCAAAGAATTATAATTTCCACAATGTAGTGAGTAGGTGTATCAGGGTGAATAGTAACTTATGAGTATGGCCCTCTAATGAAGACTATTGGGCCAATCAGTTTATAAAGCTTGCTGTTTTGGATGACCAGAGAAAAAATAATAGCTCAGTGCATTTCTGACCAGGGCTTATTTACTTTACAATTGTTTTTTAATGAAGTAAATATACTATTTTTCTTGCAAATTTAAATTTCTTCATCTTGATCTAAAACTGATTTCATTTGATAAATTTTCCTGTATTTTGGCTTTTGTAAACTTCTCAAGCTGTACAGGAGGCAGCATTAGATAATATCAACAGTCAGTTTAGTCTAATAGGTACTTGTTGATAGTTGTCTGAAATTAGAGAGGAGGATACTAGATTTATAATGAATCGTGTAATACATTCTGGTATCAAGGATTGGAAGTTGTTTTGTCAATAGTTTTTGTTTACTTTGTCATCATTGATTCTTTCATGTTAAGTGATTCAATAATTTGTCTGCATATAACCAATACCACACAACATGCTCTCATTTTTCAAGTTGGTTGATAAAAAGATCAGTTTAAAGCAGATCCAGTAGTTGCTTTCATGAATTTTAAGAATGCTATATCCTTTCCCTTTTATTGTCCTTTATTTAAAAACAGTATGATTTAGACTTCAAGGTATCTGTTTACAGTTATTTACACTACTTAGCTTTCTAGAGAAAGTAACATTTATACCTTGCTGTTTTATTTGTGCAGAGAGCTACTTCGGGAAGTGGTTCAACTACTTCGTAACACTAGTAACCCACAAGTGGAATACATCACTCGCACCATGAAAAAATGGGGCAAAGAGAACAAAGTGTCTTGGTAGCCTGGCATCTTGTTTCCTTATACAACATGTAAATCCTGTACATACCTTCACTAAAACTGCATGTTCATTTAGATAGTTCTTTTAGGATCAAGATGACACATATTCTCTGATAATTTACAATAATGTTAATGAGAACAAAAGCCCTTATCTGATTTTTCTTTGATCAAACTTTTGCAAGGATGACATGACCCCTGTCTTTATTCTGTGCATGCATGATCACTTCCTCTTAATCCTGCTCTTGGTACATAGTATTACCAAAGACCTTATTATAGTTGTTACAGTATGATAACAGTGTTCTACACTTGAGATTCCTAGATTTAGAGAGCCGAATGTAGTAGTTCACAAGCCCTATCACAAGTATTAATGGCACACCACGTTTATACAATGGTATAACAAGTACTTCTGGTTACCGAATGCCTTTAGACTATTGTTTAATACCAGTCTCGTTCATCAGACGCAGGTTAATGCCTTCAGCTGTTAGAATTTCTTTTTGACAATACTGTATGTGTGAGCTGAATTAGAGGTTTTTGGTCAATGAAAGTAATTATTGTAAGCAATTTTTTTACCTCTGTATTCAAAATGCTTAAGATTTAAATCAAAGAGAGATAGATCAGTTAGGTAATCAACCTGTACAGCTTACTATACATAAATATTCTTGATGATGTGTGCATGAATACTGGTAGATTAGTATGATCATCTAGTCAGCTCCATTCTTTCTCAGCAAACTTGCTAGCGTGACACATCAGTGTTGTACAGACCTGTTTGTGCCTTTTTAACTATTCACTCAGTGTGATTGTCCAAATAAGAACGAAATATACCACATTTTTGCAAACACAGGACCATTAGCATTGTCTCAAGGTCACAAGTTAAATTACAGGGTCTAGAACTGGTAAATATATCTTCAGGCTTATTGTAAAGCAATGTCTTTTAGTTCTCAAAACAAACTAAAATGCAGGCTCTGAGGCTGATGTAAGGCACTGGCATATAATCACATTGTATCAAGGACCCAAACTTAACTACAGGATCTAGTGCTGTATCCAGGTCTCAAACTTAACTACAGGATCTAGCACTGTATCCAGGTCCCAAACTTAACTACAGGATCTAATGCTGTATCTAGGTCCCAAACTTAACTACAGGATCTAGTACTGTATCCAGGTCCCAAACTTAACTACAAGATCTAGTACTGTATCCAGGTCCCAAACTTAACTACAGGATCTAATGCTGTATCCAGGTCCCAAACTTAAATACAGGATCTAATGCTGTATCCAGGTCCGAAACTTAACTACAGAATCTAGTACTGTATCCAGGTCCCAAACTTAACTGCAGGATCTTTTGCTGTATCTAGGTTCCAAACTTAACTACAGGATCTAGTACTGTATCCAGATCCCAAACTTAACTACAGGGTCTGATGTTGTATCCAGGTCCCAAACTTAACTACAGGACATAATGCTGTATCTAGGTCCTGAACGTAACTACGGGATCTAGTACTGTATCCAGGTCCCAAACTTAACTACAGGATATAATGCTTTAACCAGGTCCCAAACTTAACTACAGGATCTAGTGCTGTATCCAGGTCAAAATATTAACTATGGGATCTAATGCTGTATCCAGGTCCCAAACTTTACAGGATCTAATGCTGTATCCAGGTCCCAACCTTAACTACTCTATCTAGTGCTGAGTACAGGTCCAAAAATTAACTACAGGATCTAGTACTGTTACCAGGTCAAAATATTAACTACAGGATCTAGCACTGTATCCAGGTCCCAAACTTAACTACAGGATCTAATGCTGTATCTAGGTCCCAAACTTAACTACAGGATCTAGTACTGTATCCAGGTCCCAAACTTAACTACAGGATCTGGTGCTGTATCCAGGTCCCAAACTTAACTACAGGATCTAATGCTGTATCTAGGTCCCAAACTTAACTACAGGATCTAGTACTGTATCCAGGTCCCAAACTTAACTACAGGATCTGGTGCTGTATCCAGGTCCCAAACTTAACTACAGGATCTAATGCTGTATCCAGGTCCCAAACTTAACTACAGGATCTAGTACTGTATCCAGGTCCCAAACTTAACTACAGGATCTAATGCTGTATCTAGGTCCCAAACTTAACTACAGGATCTAATGCTGTATCTAGGTCCCAAACTTAACTACAGGATCTAGTATTGTATCCAGGTCCCAAACTTAACTACAGGATCTAGTACTGTATCCAGGTCCCAAACTTAACTACAGGATCTAGTACTGTATCCAGGTCCCAAACTTAACTACAGGATCTAATGCTGTATCCAATCCAAACCTTGATATAAATTTAGTACAATATCCTTATCCCAAAACTAGACTACAAGATCAAGTGCTGACATTTTTTTTTGTTTTTGAAATTCTTAAAATAAAATCATGCTTAATCTAAATGATTAGAGCATGGTTCTTCTACACAAGTGTTGTCTTTGTCTGAGATTTTAATTGACTAAACTTCTCTAATGATATTGATCTCTGACTAGAATAGTCCATTCAGCTTTGTGGTCACATTAGGCCGAGATGTATCGTTTGAAAGGTTCGTCTGACATCACATTTTCTTGAGAGTAAATGGAAATGTATCATACAGAGTTGATATCCCCCTCCAGGTCTATATAAACTGATAAAATATCGTGTTTAACATCAGTTTTATAATTATGCACACAAGGATTAAATTTTACATAGAAAGTGACGTTATGTATTTATCTAGGATTTTATATCAGCTTTATTAATTAATTTTAGGTTATGACTTCAAATATGTAAGTTTTAGATATTCATTTGATAACTTCACTCATTAAAGTCATCATTTGATAAACAGATTCAGATGCTGATAGGAAGAACTAATGTCTACATTAGGTCTGGTATATTGTACTGTTTATTACATAGGCTGTTCAATGGTCCCATTTTATTTCCTCCGGGTAAACAGATATATAGATATTAATTTTTGTATATACGTGGTAGGATGCATGTCTATCAGAATAGTCATTTGTAAATATTTAAAATTCTACAACCAATGCATGAACATAATCTCATTATAGCTTATGTATGTAATTCTCACCTTGCAGCATGCTTACTATAGCTGTAAGATCTGCCCTAACGGCACGCTGATCAATATTGTTTGTTTTGTTTCATTTTTCACCATAGAAACATCATTGCTTCATTTTTCTTTTAAGTAAGGAAATCGTTTGATCTATAGTCATTTGTAAGTATAGGGAAAGCTTAGTATCTAGATATATGTTGGGGAGGGGTCAAAAAGAGATATATTTTGTGAGTATAGGGGAGAGGGGGAGTGGCTTAAATAGAATAAGATAAACAAATTGAATCAGATTTGATACTATGACATACCACTCAAATATATCATAAGATATAACATATCATTGATATTGTGCATTATAGCTGTTATATGATGTGAAGGTTTATATTTATATGTCTTCAGTCAGTGTCAGTGTGTCGTAAACTTAGATCAGTCTGCTGAAATTTAAAAACCACATATTCAATAACAAACCTCAATGTAGATTCCATAATGGTCTATGATATATCATATGATTGCTGCCTTCTGTTTAGTTTGTTTTGGGAGGTTTTGGATTGATGCAGTGATTTTAACCATTTATAATCAAAGAGACAACGATCATATCCACCACCAGCGATCTGGAAGTCATGTTACCCCAAACAATGGCTACCTTATATAAAAAGATTTGAAAATTTCTGATGTTTGGTTGTGTTTGTTATGCGCTTGTCTGATATAGCCTTGTCTGCCTCTACAGAGACACACTGAGGGACGTCATCAACATGCTGAGGAATTCCAGCAACCCTCAGGTGGAATACATGGTCAGGACCATGAAAAAGTGGGCCAAGGAAAACCTAGTAGCCATTCCATAGGATCTCACAGGACATAAATACAGACAATATAGAATGGTTTACATCTGTTATAGTCATAATACAACTCTCATCTACTTTGGATACATTCAGTCTAGGCTTTTGATGCTAATAAGTCTACAGTTAAAATTACATCTTGAGGTCTGTTATTGGTTGGACAGAAACTATTACTGTATCACTGTAGGCAGCCAGCCTGTACTGTGGATCCTGTCATCTCTTCCTCCAGAAATAAGCATGTGCATGTTGAATGCCTTTCTCTGTTATCTCACTTGTTGTTTTGCATGTCTTTTATATGAAAAACCGCCAGTAAATGGCATTGGCATAAAGAGTTCTGATGTCATTGATAGAATGAGTTTTTTAAGATAAGAAATATTAAACAAGTATTGCAATACTGTTTTGGATATAGGTCGAATATTTGTTTTTTTTTGTAATAATTTAAATATTTTGTTTATTACAAAGACTTTCAACTTTAAGACATATTTAGTATTTATTTGAATCTCTTTTGAAAAGCAAGAATGAGTACTTTAGAGCGAATATGAAACATTACTGAAGACCTAGACATGCATTACACTGTAAGATCATTTTTATAATGTCTGCTGTAATATTTCTTACTGAAGGATGTATTTCTGACACCATTCTGCACTTAGAACCGAGTTTAAGTGTCTAGTAAATTATTTAAAGTTTCAGTTTAGCTTAAGGATACTCAAAGTGTGTGATATTGGGGACAAGATGTCTTTATACATATTGTTCACTATGATTAGTTTTCCTTAATCTATCAATATCACAATGATTTTGTCAGAGTAGTTATATTGTGTTTTTATTGATGTGAATGTTAACAAATCCGTCCAATCTTAACAAACATTTTTCAGAAAATAAAGAAAGCAACATTCCATGTAAATATCAATAATTTATGATATGAACGTATGTGCTATATATGCATGTGTCAGAATATTTTTAAGAATAAAATATTTGATGTTTCATTTTGTGTTCTGTATCACTGTTTAAAGTTTAATGCTGTGACACAAAATGTTTGGTCACATTCACAAATGCTGCAACTGCAACTAATGCTGTGACACAGACTGGTGGTCACTGTCAGTATATAATGCCATGACTGACCATCAATGCTGTGACACAGACTGGTGGTTACTGTCAGTATATAATGCCATGACTGACCACCAATGCTGTGACAGACTGGTGGTCACTGTTGGTATATAATGCCATGACTGACCACCAATGCTGTGACCAGACTGGTGGTCACTGTTGGTATATAATGCCATGACTGACCACCAATGCTGTGACAGACTGGTGGTCACTGTTGGTATATAATGCCATGACTGACCATCAATGTTGTGACAGACTGGTGGTCATATATATATATAGTTGAAAAAAATCATCAAATCAACACGACAAATGTATTCCGCTATATATATATATATATGTATAACATATAATGCCATGACTGACCACCAATGCTGTGACAGACTGGTGGTCATATATATATATATGTATAACATATAATGCCATGACTGACCATCAATGTTGTGACAGACTGGTGGTCATATATATATATAGTTGAAAAAAATCATCAAATCAACACGACAAATGTATTCCGCTATATATATATATATATGTATAACATATAATGCCATGACTGACCACCAATGCTGTGACACAGACTGGTGGTCACTGTCAGTATATAATGCCATGACTGACCACCAATGCTGTGACAGACTGGTGGTCATATATATATATATGTATAACATATAATGCCATGACAGATTTTTCTTTCATTCTTAATCTTACCAAATTAAACATTTCTTTTGAAAATGATCTCTTTCAGTCTGTATGACATTTCTATTATTTGCTTAAGTTATGTAAAAATGGATGTGATTAATGTAGGAATATTTTGTTAAATCAGTATTTAATAATACATGTATATCACAACTCATAAAGTCGAGGAAATACCATTATTTGCACAAAACATTTTTATTCACTCAACAAATTAGATAAAACTCTCCTTGGAAAGCACATAATCAGAAGAGAATATCCTGCAGAAGAAAGACAAGAGTACCAGATTGATGTTGGGTAATTCAGGTATAAGTGATAAATAGAATGGTCTCCAAATTGTCAGTAATATCCCTTAACCCTAACATTACAGCCATGTCTATACAGTCTTTTGGTTTACTTCACTATTACTGTAGAAATGATTCATTTTTGTGGTAATTTTATTTCCTTAAATTTTTATGGTACTTCTAATCCATAAATTCATATACCGAGTATTCATGAAATGATGAAAAGTTAATGATATAATTCTAATTTCATTTTTATAAATAACTTTAACAATGGTAGATTTCATGAGCAAGATTTATCCATGAAATCAGGTGGAAAAATCTTGCTCGTGAAATCAAATGCCTAAAAATATGCATTTTTTTGTAAAATTATGGAATTTGAGCCCAAAAAGATACATATGATTTAACAATAACTGGAAACCTTAAGTGTTGAATCTGGTACCAGAAGGTTGTATTCTATTTTAATATGTATAATTTCTATCTGAAATGGAAAGGGTTTCATTCCATTTAACAGTTTAAATTATGGGGTATCATGTACAGTATATACTTACAAAAATACTCACACCATTAAATAATGTATTTACAATTATATCAAATATACACTAATGGAATACAGAAATATATATATATATATATATAAGTAAAGGAATCTTACATTCAATATTGAAAGCAGACATGACAACATTAAAACCTGAAATAAATCAAACTGAATGTGGGTACATGTACATACATCATATACCACAATAACAAGTCGAACTCTACACAAAAACATGTAAATACTGTTACAGTCATTAGCAGAAAGAGAGATAGAGAGAAGAGAAGTTACCATACCAAAACCATGTAAATTCTGATACAGTCATTAGCAGAAAGAGAGAGAGAGAGAAGAGAAGTTACCATACCAAAACCATGTAAATTCTGACACAGTCATTAGCAGAAAGAGAGAGAGAGAGAAGAGAAGTTACCATACCAAAACCATGTAAATTCTGATACAGTCACTGGCAGAAAAAGAGAGAGAGAGAGAAGAGAAGTTACCATACCAAAACCATGTAAATTCTGATACAGTCATTAGCAGAAAAAGAGAGAGAGAGAGAGAGAAGTTACCATACCAAAACCATGTAAATTCTGATACAGTCATTAGCAGAAAAAGAGAGAGAGAGAGAAGAGAAATTACCATACCAAAACCATGTAAATTCTGATACAGTCATCAGCAGAAAAAGAGAGAGAGAGAGAGAAGAGAAGGATACCATACCAAAACAATGTAAATTCTGATACAGTCATTAGCAGAAAGAGAGAGAGAGAAGTTACCATACCAAAACCATGTAAATTCTGATACAGTCATCAGCAGAAAAAAAGAGAGAGAGAGAGAGAGAGAAGAGAAGTTACCATACCAAAACCATGTAAATTCTGATACAGTCATTAGCAGAAAGAGAGAGAGAGAAGTTACCATACCAAAACCTTGTAAATTCTGATACAGTCATTAGCAGAAAAAGAGAGAGAAGTTACCACACCAAAAACATGTAAATACTGGAGTGAACAAAGAAACAGGCAAAGCTACTATACCAAAAGCTGGTAAATATCCTAGTGTACAAAGAGAGGAATTTTCAACAAAAAGGGGATTGACAATAACAATATCTTTGTTCAATTCCATGCATTATCAAAATCAAAAATATATATATATATAAATTACTGGAGAACCTACTCATTGTATCCAATGTTATTAAATATACAACCTGATCTCATCTATACACATAAAAGGATTATAATTATAGGTAAAAAAAAACCAGCAGGTAGGGTGATGATAAACCCCATCTGGTCAATTAAAGTGATTTCATTGGGACTGAAAATATCAATAACCTGGTACTGTTAACACATATATACATAAAAACAAAACAACACATGACTATACAAAAATTCATTAACAGAGTATTGTTCACATTTACTACAGCTTTCATCTCCGGTCAATCTATTTTGATTTTCTTTAGAAACAAACAATACATCATTATAGGCAAAAAATCAATCAGTATTATATCACAATGCCATATTGATGTGGATGTAGACATGTCAGGAACAAGAGCAATTATATCTGGTCATTACAACCAACTGGTAATACAGACTTGATTTATCACACAGCCATCTAATGTTATCACATTTCATACCTAACAGTCTATTGCTAGTTATATGTTATATTCATGAATCCTATTTCAACATCTGACTTTAGATATCAGTAATCAGTACTTATATCAACACAATCAGTTTAGAATATTGGAATATATTTTTTATTGCAATTTTACTTGTGTTTGATTTTCAAAATTTCAATTCAAATAGTTCCATGCTTAAATAATGTAGAGCCACTCCAGTGCAATTATCCACGAAACACCTCTATTGAAACAACCTTTTGTTCTATACCATATATATATCTCATTGCAATAGTCCCTAATGGATATTAGAACCGGCGTGACAGAATAATTTTCTTGTTCCTGAAAGTCTTTGAGTAGACGACGAATAATGTTTAGTCGCATTAAGAGACTCCAGCTTCCTGTGTCCACCGCTTCCTCGTCAATTTTTTTTCGGAATCCCTCTGTTGTTTTCATTTACCTAAAACAGATGACACGAAGAGTCCATGATATAACATACGTCCAAGCCTGTACGGACAACAACCAGACTAATCTGTTTCACAATTTGGGAAACATGAGCGCCTAATGGGACAGATATATGGTAATATCACTTTAAATACCCAGGCAAACTATCGTTTTTTCAGGATAACGAGATATTGGTGAACAATCCATAGATCAAATTGATTGTCTGATTTTAGAAACAAGAAGACAGGAGCTTTGCTCACTGAATATGCCCACAGTCCATCACAGTCATTATCTGGAATACAGCGTGACACATAACTTTCTCGTCTTGTTTTTGTGAAGTACTGAGTGCTACATGAGCACATTTAATAGTATTAACAGACAGTTATGACAGATATTGCAAACAAAGACTTGTACAGAAGTTTCAAGCATCGCCTGCAGATGACAAGGCTAGCCATATTTCAAATCATGGAGCGATTTTTACAAGAAATAGTTGAGCCTTTTTCATACACTTGTCACCATGCCCGGCGGGATCTGGTGTTGAAGTCCAGTCTAAGGCCTACCTTCCTGCATCTCTGCGTACTGGAGCGAGTCCTGTAGAATCTTGAAAGACCTGGACTGTACATTGGGGTTGGTGTAACCTCGATAATCTGTGGAGTCCTCGACTACGTAGGAATTTGCGGGAGTTACAGTATGGCTGGAACTCTCCACGTTCACGGCATTCCTACAAAATTGCAATGATTTTTATGTTATTTGCAACACCACATCCACCATCCCCCCGACATACACTAAAATGCTCACTTCTTTCAATACACAACCACTGTTCTATGTCTCCATATATCGCCATACGTGCTCAATACGATCTCCCTCTTTAAGGCTACTCCCACTAGGTTCTCTCTCTACCTGGATACCATCTCTCATGGTAGAATCTATATCTACCTGGATACCGTCTCTCATGGTAGAATCTATATCTACCCTGATACCGTCTCTCATGTTAGAATCTATATCTACCTGGATATCGTCTCTCATGGTAGAATCTATATCTACCCGTATACCATCTCTCATGTTAGAATCTATATCTACCTGGATACCATCTCTCATGGTAGAATCTATATCTACCCGGATACCGTCTCTCATGGTAGAATCTATATCTACCCGGATACCGTCTCTCATGGTAGAATCTATATCTACCCGGATACCGTCTTTCATGGTAGAATCTATATCTACCCGGATACCGTCTCTCATGGTAGAATCTATATCTACCCAGACACCATCTCTCATGGTAGAATCTATATCTACCCAGACACCATCTCTCATGGTAGAATCTATATCTACCCGGATACCATCTCTCATGGTAGAATCTATATCTACCCAGACACCATCTCTCATGGTAGAATCTATATCTACCCAGATACCGTCTCTCATGGTAGAATCTATATCTACCGGGATACCGTCTCTCATGGTAGAATCTATATCTACCCAGATACCATCTCTCATGGTAGAATCTATATCTACCCAGACACCATCTCTCATGGTAGAATCTATATCTACCCAGATACTGTCTCTCATGGTAGAATCTATATCTACCCGGATACCATTTCTCATGGTAGAATCTATATCTACCCAGACACCATCTCTCATGGTAGAATCTTTATCTACCCGGATACCATCTCTCATGGTAGAATCTATATCTACCTGGATACCATTTCTCATGGTAGAATCTATATCTACCTGGATACCATCTCTCATGGTAAAATCTATATCTACCCAGATATCATCTCTCATGGTAGAATCTATATCTACCCGGATACCATTTCTCATGGTAGAATCTACATCCACCCAGATACCATCTCTCATGTTAGATTATTTACATACTAAGTTACTATTTCCCTCACGTTAAATTATCTCCTTGGATACCACATCTCCCGTCAGTTTTGTTATTTCTTTAGATACCATGTTTCAAGTTTGGTTCCCTATCACCATGAATATCATCTCTCATGTTAGGTTCGTTATTTGTTTAGATATCACCTTTCACGATAGGTTCTCTCTCTCCTTGAATACCATCTCTCATGATAGGTTCTCTCTCTCCTTGAATACCATCTCTCATTATAGGTTCTCTCTCTCTCTGGATACCATCTACCACGCTAGTTTTTTTTATCTCTTTTGATACCATCTCTCAATTCATGTTTAATTTTTCTGTTTCGATACCATTTATTATGTTAGGTTCTATATGTCTTTAGCTACTATATCTCACGTTAGGTGCTATGTATCCACCTGATGTTTACATGCAAATCTCCTCTGTCATTTACATCAGCCATAAATGACATATCGCAATAAGTCAATGCTTATATGACTTGTTTGAAAATTATCGCAAAATAAATCTATTGATAGGGTTTACAGGTTTATAGGTAGATAGGTGTGTGAAAAACAGAAACTGTTTCTGGTTGGTAGATATGTACCAGTGCTGCAGTAATGAGTTCCAAGCTGTGACTAATTATACCATACTACCTACACCAAAATCTCCGTGCATCGTGTATTGTTGTACCCGACACTAATCACTGCATACTTGTATTAATAACCTGCCTTCCTACTGCTACATCCCGGTGTGTATAGTATCGTCTGTGGATTGGTGTATATCAGCTTCATAATATTTTTTTTTCAAAATAATATAAATCAGATGCGTTACAGTGGGTATAATAGGAGGGTGTGTATATTATAAGTTGTGTGGGAGTACGATTGTAACAGTGGGTATAATAGGAGGGTGTGTATATTATAAGTTGTGCAAGGGTGTTAACAGTGGGTATAATAGGAGGGTGTGTATATTATAAGTTTGTGAAGAATGGGAGGATACGGGTATTATTTACAATGTGGGGTACAAATGTTATGATGTAACAGTTGTGTGGGAGTACGATTGTAACAGTGGGTATAATAGGAGGGTGTGTATATTATAAGTTGTGTGAGGGTACGATTGTTACAGTGGGTATAATAGGAGGGTGTGTATATTATAAGTTGTGTGGGAGTACGATTGTAACAGTGGGTATAATAGGAGGGTGTGTATATTATAAGTTGTGTGGGAGTACGATTGTAACAGTGGGTATAATAGGAGGGTGTGTATATTATAAGTTGTGTGGGAGTACGATTGTAACAGTGGGTATAATAGGAGGGTGTGTATATTATAAGTTGTGTGAGGGTACGATTGTAACAGTGGGTATAATAGGAGGGTGTGTATATTATAAGTTGTGTGGGAGTACGATTGTAACAGTGGGTATAATAGGAGGGTGTGTATATTATAAGTTGTGTGGGAGTACGATTGTAACAGTGGGTATAATAGGAGGGTGTGTATATTATAAGTTGTGTGTGAGTACGATTGTAACAGTGGGTATAATAGGAGGGTGTGTATATTATAAGTTGTGTGGGAGTACGATTGTAACAGTGGGTATAATAGGAGGGTGTGTATATTATAAGTTGTGTGGGAGTACGATTGTAACAGTGGGTATAATAGGAGGGTGTGTATATTATAAGTTGTGTGAGGGTACGAGTGTAACAGTGGGTATAATAGGAGGGTGTGTATATTAGTTGTAAGTTGTGTGGTATAATAGGAGGGTGTGAGTTGTGTGTAACAGTGGGTATAATAGGAGGGTGTGGGTGTGTATATTATAAGTGTGTGTGGTGAGTACGATTGTAACAGTGGGTATAATAGGAGGGTGTGTATATTATAAGTTGTGTGGGAGTACGAGTGTAACAGTGGGTATAATAGGAGGGTGTGTATATTATAAGTTGTGTGGGAGTACGATTGTAACAGTGGGTATAATAGGAGGGTGTGTATATTATAAGTTGTGTGGGAGTACGATTGTAACAGTGGGTATAATAGGAGGGTGTGTATATTATAAGTTGTGTGGGAGTACGATTGTAACAGTGGGTATAATAGGAGGGTGTGTATATTATAAGTTGTGTGAGGGTACGATTGTAACAGTGGGTATAATAGGAGGGTGTGGGAGTAATAGGAGGGTGTGATAACAGTGGGGAGGGTGTGTAACAGTGGGTATAATAGGAGGGTGTGTATATTATAAGTTGTGTGGGAGTACGATTGTAACAGTGGGTATAATAGGAGGGTGTGTATATTATAAGTTGTGTGGGAGTACGATTGTAACAGTGGGTATAATAGGAGGGTGTGTATATTATAAGTTGTGTGAGGGTACGATTGTAACAGTGGGTATAATAGGAGGGTGTGTATATTATAAGTTGTGTGAGGGTACGAGTGTTACAGTGGGTATAATAGGAGGGTGTGTATATTATAAGTTGTGTGGGAGTACGATTGTTACAGTGGGTATAATAGGAGGGTGTGTATATTATAAGTTGTGTGGGAGTACGATTGTTACAGTGGGTATAATAGGAGGGTGTGTATATTATAAGTTGTGTGAACTGATGCTGAGTATCAAATATAAGCTTGAAGCATTAGTTTGGAAAAACTAGAAAGAAAAAAAATCTTTATTTACGCCCACTCTGACGCTTTAATATTAAGAAAACTTTCCAGTCATGAAAATATGTCAGTCGCGATTTGTGTTCATGTATATAGCTCTCACAATAAACTCTCTCAAAGTCGCAGTGAACTAAAGTGGTGTAGGCGATGCCATCCACGACATAAAGGAAACTACTGTTTTAGTTATTTCCAATCATAGAGGGAAAATTGTAAAAACTGAAAATTAACTTGAACAACATACTATCATAATACATCTTCATGCTTAATGTTTTGGTGTCCGACATTGTTATAATAACAAATATCATACTTTTAGGACATGAACAATATTATTTTCTATATTAGTTATTTCGAACGCTTGACTCTACCGCACGTGCGCTCGACTTAACTTCTCCAACGCTACACTTCACTTTTCAAGCGCTCAACAGAACTCGCGCACTCGACTTATTTTCTCTATTTACTTAATATAGCTCCTGTTATAACTGTAAGATAATAGGTAAAATTTATCACATCATTATGTAACTTGTTATACTTTACTGGTCTAGAAATTCATCAGTACTGTAATTAACATATACATTTATATTTAAGTGTTATGTTTATATGGCCAGTGCACGAGGTATTATTATGTTGGGCACTCGAGATGTTATAACTTTCATTTTTTATTATTTAAATTATTATTAGAAAATTATCTAAAGTATTGACTCGGCATCAGAATTAAATTTTTTACGTACAAGTGTTTTATGTTGGAAGAATTCGGAGGATTTCAATAACTCTTAGGACAACCTCCTAAGGCGTCATCTCACCAAAATGCCGTACGGATGACAGAGGAAATAAATTAGTATTAGGTAATATTTACATTTATAGTCTCTGTTTTCTTGTTCATTCTGACGTTGGAGCTACACGTACATTTTAATTGGAAGATATACAAGGAAATGCGTAGTGCAGATGTAGGACACCGACGAAAGTGCGCGTTCTCCGCAGTCACCTTGACCTAGTATCCGAAATGCAGACGAGATGTTCAGTTGGAGATTGTGTTTGTGACAAGAACAACGCACTAACTATCGATGACGAGATACAGATCTTCTACAGCGAAAACGTACTCCGTATTATATTTTATACAGGGCAGATTCTCCAGAACTTTCCTGGCAGATTCCTCAGATATAATTATATAAAAGTCTTGTACAGAGGATGCAACTCTGGATGGACACGGCGGCAGGCATTAGGATGAAAATGTGCATGCGTGTTTCGCATGTACAGATGTGATCAAGTTCTTATATATAGATGTTTATCAGGTATAAATTCATCGGAAGGAATGTCAGTATTAAAACAAAAAAGAACATGGCCGCCTGCACTGTTTATCTGCCTTCAGGCTAAAATTAATTTTAGCATTCCGTAACATCCCGCTTGTTTTGGGTTTGGGGAGCGAGGAAAATTTATACTCGAGAACGTGTATTGTACACTAACTCCCGTCGAATGATAACTCGCAGAATTTCCGACTACAGTGATTTACTGTCGTGTATGAGATCCACAGAGGACATTTCAAGATGACGGCGATTAAGTACATCGTACTAAGGTTCCAATATTCTGGCCCCAATCTTTCAGTAGAGATCTCGTGGCTTCATCTATACGGCATTTACAGACGAGTTTTTAAATTTATTTATCCGAAATAGTTGGTAATTGGAAAAGAGAATTCGATGTAGAGAGGACGCAAGGAACTTTCGCTTTCTACTAGATTTCTTACTTCTCTGTTACACATTCACGATTGACTAGTTCATAAAGAGAGCTAGGCATATACATATGTATATACATATAGCGCAGATATCTTCGCTTCGTTGTCAGATTTCTAACAAAGTTCTTTTTCAAATGAACGGTAACTCTTATTTTTTCGGTTTGAATGCTTGTTTTTTCTTTTGTGTTGTTCTCAGGAAAAATTTGTCTGCAAAGATTCGGTAAAAATTATTCAAAACAACAGAAAAGGGCTTTGAAATCATTTTCATAGGTGCTCGTCGTTTTACCTGCCGCCATCTTGAAATGTCCACTCATCATACACGTCAGTGTGATTGTTTACTGATGGAGAAGGCTGAATCAACGAGTCATAATGTTATCGCCTTCATATTTTACAGGACAAATACAAAACGACGGAGTTACCAAGACGAACGTCATTACTGAACAATCACAGGAATCATTCAAATTAAGTCGTCTAGATTGTTTACTTCATAACAATGGCCTTTCGTTCAGAATGTTTATTGCCCGCTGATGCTGGCCATTAAACCCTTGTCACATATGGACTACGAGTGTCAAACCTGACATTTTTAGAAACAAATAAATTGCTATAAATTAGAGCATCATTATCTAAGATGATTGCAAATTTGCATTTTTTGTTTAGAACTTATCTAAAACTGCTAGGGTAAACGTTTATTTCTAGTACAGAAACATCACACTAAGGCGATATCGTTTTAAATAGTGTTAAATAAAGTGTGCATATGGCTAGATACACGTATAGTTGTTGCTCTCGTGAGTTAAACGCTGTGAAAAAGCACTATTGCAAAACATATCAGGGTATGGCAATGACCTTGAAATGACCTTTACAATTGATGTTAGTCTTGAAAAGTCTGAGAGTTCCGTGGTTAGTGTATACCACTGCCTCGGTTCCGTCATCCATCATATATACCGACTTCACGTTTATAATGCTTATTACAGAGTAATGTTTACACAGTTTCTGGAAAATTCTTCTGGAACAATTAAGTTCTGGCTACAGGGCTTGTTTCCCTCATAAACAGCCGCGTTCTCTTTGTAATATAGGTACGCGGAACTACACTATTACAAAGTGTATTGTTTGTTTCGAGATTTAAGAAACAGGAACAACCCTCCACTGTCAGTATATGTTTTTATGATAAACAGAAGCGTGCACAAACAGTTCATTATCGTGGTCTTAGCTCTTTTCTCTGGCACAAACCATAATTTTAAAGTTAGAAATCAGAGGTTTACTCCTGGCTACGTACTCGGCAGTATGCCATACCGGAAAATCTATGGTAACTGTTAAATGAACCCTTCGTGACCTAGAGATGCCAGCAGATAAGGGGCCGGGGTTTACGCCTCCGTAAGAATATCTCGCCGTAAAATTGTATAGGAGAATTTCGAATTAGGCGCTATTAAGATTTATTCTATGAGCTTTTACTATCAGAGTATGTCGACACTTGTCTATACGAATTATCTCACAAGTGAACGACTTCCCAGTACTCCTTACCTGATATTTCAGACCCACCTTGGCGCTGCGAAACATGGAAATAACAAAGATATAGTAATACTGTGAGATGATTTTATTTTGTTTTGTGAAGTGATCATCAAATTTGATGAATTATCCGATAAAGCCATCATCAAATATTATGTGTCGATCATCATCAGATATGGTGTGATCATCAGATGATGTGTAGTGATCAGATGATGTGTAGTGATCATCAGATCTTGTGTAGTAATCATCAGATGATGTGTAGTGATCATCAGATCTTGTGTAGTAATCATCAGATGATGTGCAGTGATCATCAGATATTGTGTAGTGATCATCAGATAATGTGCAGTGATCATCAGATCTTGTGTAGTAATCATCAAATGATGTGCAGAGGTCATCAGATGATGTGTAGTGATCATCAGATAATGTGTAGTGATCATCAGATATTGTGTAGTGATCATCAGATTATGTGTAGTGATCATCAGATATTGTGTAGTGATCATCAGATTATGTGTAGTGATCATCAGATATTGTGTAGTGATCATCAGATTATGTGTAGTATATTGTGCAGTGATCATCAGATTATGTGTAGTATATTGTGCAGTGATTATCAGATATTGTGTAGTGATCATCAGATTATGTGTAGTATATTGTGTAGTGATCATCAGATATTGTGTAGTGATCATCAGATTATGTGTAGTATATTGTGCAGTGATAATTCAGCATTGGTGTATTGTTATCTTACATGTATTACAACTGTAGGATCAATTCACCAAATCATAAAGACCACCCTCAAACAGATAGTGATGAAATGTATATTCTATAAAAACTTGTCCCTAAAATCTAGTATTCTTCATCAGTCACCACTTCGATGGAAATCCAAATGATTTGTAACGAAAACTGCACACAAACGTATACATATCAGTTTGATAAGTAATAATGTATGCTTATATAGCATTGATGTTATATGACTGTATTGATGTTACAGTGTTGTCGGAGTTCATTAAAATGTTTTATATGCGTACAATGATCACGTGATATAATTACATCATACACGTGTCTTTACATCGTAATATACATGATACATACATGTTTTTTGTGGAGGAAGATTACATCATATAATAATCAATTTGTAGAACTTAAACAAATAAAATGCGTTTTAAGCAGAGTTTGTTATCATCAAGATTAGCTTATTATAGCGCAAGGATGACAACAAATGGCTATTTACTCTCTACGTGTAATTCTATACAAACTTCAATAACTGTAAATATCTGACGACTAAATATGATCTAGCGTCCAGTCAATAACTAGACCGGAACAGCGTTCATCTTGTGCTGGAGATAAGCCCACACAACTTCCGGTGGCGCGGGAGATGCGATCTGGTACTAATGAGAGAACGCATTGATTAGAACCGATGAACGAGAGAACAAGTGTGATAGTGTGGATGTGCCCGGATATCTCGCGGTAGTACCGTGGCGTGATCTCCCTCCTGGTGACTCCTTTGGATTTTTAAATCACCAAACACGCTTATCGTTGCAATGATCACTTCTTTCCAAAATGTCTCCAATGTCAGGTTACTTCACTGTGTTATCCATTATTCCATTAATCCTTTCCCGCACGTTTTTGTAGTCCAAAAATTGTTTCTGATGCCATTCCTTCAAAGCACTGGCGCTTTCGTAATCTTTGCATTCTAAATGTAATCATTAAATGGTAGCCAATCAGATGGGTCGTTATTCTAACTTTAAGGTTAACTCTCCCAGCGCACTAACACCTTACGTCTTACGTATAGTGTGGTACATACGCAATAGGAGAAAGGAACAAGGAGAAAGAATGCATATTCCCCCCCAAGCACTCCTAAATATTTTATCTTCGTGTCGTATTGTATATAATCGTTGTATCGTATGAGTTATAGGTCCTTCCAAACATCCTCCTTTCCATTTCACTTTTATTTTTCCTCAGCTGCACCGTTAGATCGACTTTGTTTACTACCGATAGTCTTTTATCATCATTTCTTTGTTTCTTATCAACAACAAGAAGAATGTTTACCGTTCAAGCAGTTATATCGTTCCATACCATAGATACACAATGTTTCTACTGTTTAATCTATAAACCCATACGCAAAACAACATTTTGTATTTTGAGCCAAATAATTCTTTAAAACGTATTATCTTCATAAAAACACGGTGAATTGTTCGTTTGGGAATGAAATAAGATCACAGAAATGAATTGGTGCATGTCCAATTTCACATGTTGAATACGCATGCCACACAACCGCCACGCATGGATCTGATTAAGTAATATCATATGCCGTTGCAGATGGGTTTTATTCCTGACAAAAAACGTCGCTCTATCCCTAGCATGCTCGATTGGAGACCAGCCTGGTGATATAATAGTTCAAGGTACCAAGATGACTTTCTGTTGCTGTAGATATGCCCCGAAAACACGTGTAGTCGTTCGTTGTCCTTTCGTCAAGGTAGCGCATATCGACCAATTTGCCTTCCACTCTAAACAAAAGTGTCCTTTCATGAGTTATGACGCCAACTCATACTATAATTATCCCTCCGCCGAACTGACGTACAAACAAGACCGTTTCTGCTATCAAGGTGAAACAGGACGCATCTAACCAGTTCATTTTAGTGAATCGCAGATGTCCCCGGCTTCATGGTCAACACGCAACTCTACGACTTTGAAGCAAAACTGGACGGATAGTGTTAAGTCGCAGGCGGATACTTGCCTTTCGCAATCTGCTTCGTACTGTTCTAGAACTGATCCGTCCAAGTCCTGGAATGACTCAAGCGGCCAATTATAAGAACTGGAACCGATGACGCAAATACGGTGTTCGTATGTACAGTGTACTATCTCGCCGGCGTTACGTCACATCCAGAAGTTCTGTTCATTGCAGGTCCGGTGTTATTTTCGCCTGATGAAAACGCATACACAAAGCATTCATCGTATTAATGTGCACCCAAACTATTTTGCTACATTATTCTGAGATATTCCAGTCTCTACCATGCCAATAGCATGCATATGTTCATTTTCGTCCCTATGTGGCATGTGCCTGGCAATATTTTTGTCTTTATATTTTTCATCGGTATACATTTCTATGCCTTTGTGACACCTTAGGCGCCATCGCAAGTCCTTTTGACACAAGGAAGTGAAGAATATGTAATCACTTGTACCTGTCGGTCACCATCTATCGCCACCCTCATTTATCGCCAACCTCAAGTTCTAGTGTCGCCCTCTAAACCTATCGCTATCCTCCAGATCTATCGCCTCCTTCCAGATTTATCATCTCTCTTCAGATCTACCGCCTCCTTCCAGAGCTATCGCCTCCTTCCAGATCTATCGCGACCCTCCAGATCTATCGCCATCCTCCACTCTCTTGATATATCTTCACCGTCCAGGAATATCGCCACCTTTCAGATCTATGTCAACTCTCTCGATATATTATAACCCCCTCACAGAAATCTATCTTTACTCTCTATATCTTTTTCAAGTCTCTAGATAGATCTATTTCAACTCCGTAGATCTATCGCCATCCTCCAAATATACGGCTAACCTTCGTATCTATCTCCAGCCTCGAGATCTTTCTCCATCCTCTAGAGCTATCTCCACCCTCTAGATCTATCTCCATCCTTCCAATATATAGCCTCCCAATAGATATATTTCCAGTCTTTAGATATATTTCGATTTACTAAATTTAATATCATTCTTCATTCTATCGCCGCCCACAAGATCCATCGTCACCTTTTTGATCTCTCGCCACTTTCAGATCTATGTCAACTCTCTCGATATATTATAACCCCCTCCCAGAAATCTATCTTTACTCTCTATATCTTTTTCAAGTCTCTAGATAGATCTATTTCAACTCCGTAGATCTATCGCCATCCTCCAAATATACGGCTAACCTTCGTATCTATCTCCAGCCTCGAGATCTTTCTCCATCCTCTAGAGCTATCTCCACCTCTCTAGATCTATCTCCATCCTTCCAATATATAGCCTCCCAATAGATATATTTCCAGTCTTTAGATATATTTCGATTTACTAAATTTAATATCATTCTTCATTCTATCGCCGCCCACAAGATCCATCGTCACCTTTTTGATCTCTCGCCACTCTCTAGATCTAACGCCACTCTTTAGATCAATTTCCACTCTCTAGATCTAACGTCACCCTTTAGATCAATTTCCACTCTCTAGATCTAACGCCACCCTTTAGATCAATTTCCACTCTCTAGATCTAACGTCACCCTTTAGATCAATTTCCACTCTCTAGATCTAACGCCAACCTTTAGATATATAGTCAAACATATTACAATACTAACTTCACCGCCGCTTTCAGTTTCTATCCTTGCACTTGGTTTCATGTGAAAGTTTATTAAAATATCCTGAACAGGTGCTTGCCTCCTTGTTGTTGACGGTAAATACATTAAGGCGTGTCGTTATACTAACGCATATCTGTATTGCCTTAAGTTCATACTTATCCATGCTATATGTAAATTTTTCGTGATTTATTTGCATTTTTCCGTCAGCAGATTTTAATCATATAAAATAGTAAGTACAGAAAACGAAACGATATTCACTGCTGACTAATGCGTGTGTACCAATTTACAAGTATGTAGATGTAAAATGTCACCAGGATTTTTGGAGACAAAGTGTGTTTTCTCATTTTATAGCAATCAAACTAGGGCAGGTGCGTCATCTGAATAAGGGTAAACGTTAACATAGCCTATACTAGATTGATATTTCAAGTGGTCGATATTCAGTTTCAAAAACGCGATTTGGTAATTGTGTGTTCGATTTTAAAGGTCTTAAAATAAACTCTTGGGTCAGTATGAGCTCCAGAGGTCAAGATGAGCTCAAGAGGTCAAGATGAATAGACGAAGGATACTCGACCGCTCGATACCTTCAGGATGACACAGTTTTATGACTGGAATCCATATCAATAGAGATGGAACTAATTTGACCAAAATATCGGTAAAGTCATATATAACGTCGGCATGTCAGAAACGAGACAGTATACAGCGTGTAACATGTACGCGTATATTAGAAACATCAGTGATACTAAAACTAACAAGACACATACATATTCATATACAAGACTCTGTACTTACGGGGGCGACTTTATAATTATATCTACACTGATAGTAAGTAAATATACATATTTGCTTTAGAATTTATCTACCATTAAATCTACGTGTACAACCATATGAACGCCACTGTAATCAGCAGTGAAATTGAAGCTGAATACCTGTGCTGTCAGACGGAATACTACGGAACACGATATCATAAACGTCCCCGTTTGTAATTCTAAAAGGGGACAATGTCCCCTGACTGATGTCTCCCGACTATGAAGCTTCATTGTAATAAATAAGACGACCCCTTACACTATTCAAGGTACAGGCCCAAGTACGTTGTCTAGTGCCTGTATACAACCTCCCACAAATCTAGGTAGCAACCAGAACACAAAGTTACAAAGGGAGTACATAGGTAGAGCGGTAAGACTGATCACTGTGGTCACTTCAAAGTGCTTTTACTCCAGACCTACTAGTGAGAGTATACCGATACAGTGATAATGACCCAGCGCCTGTGTTATTCTTCAGTTCTAAATTCCCCTTGATAACCCTCTGCCAAATTTGGCACCAGGGAATCTGATAGGATATAGCTACCGTGAGTAAAGTGTTATCCCATTCAGAGGTTCCACACAGGGTCCAAAATTAAAACAAATTGTTTGTTTTATAAAACTAGTATTGTCAATGAAATTTATTCGTGTATTATTTGACTGGAAAATGTTAATAAAAATTAATTTAAAACATAAAAGATTAATATTCAACACCATTCTGAAAATAACAAAACCCCTTGTGGGGCCCCTGTAATGAAGAAGATCTTAGAGACAAGGACACATGTTGATGGGTAGCCACAAGAAAACATGTTGTTTTTTGTGTGCTCGACGGAAAATGTTAACGCTCTTTAGAAAACTGCAGACAGACTCTGTCGGTCGTTGAGAACGAGCACGCGTGCTCCTGTTAAAAAATAGAAACGAAATCTCTAACAAGAATCACGCGTTCCACTTTACCTTTAATAACGTTCCCCGATAAATGAGTACGCTTGTTTGGGTTGGAATTAGAGTGATCTTAATCTGAACTATATTGCTGAACGGCTTTCTATATATATCGTATATTAACCCGTAACACATGACCTGGAATTTACTCACACATATAGAGATCGCTTTCAATCTATCACCTTAACAATTTGTTTTTAGTTCACAAACAGGAGTTTTTGTTTCCATTGTGTGCCCTTTGCCAGATACGACACCGACTTTTCTTCATGTCTTTACTTTGTATATAGTGTGTACCCTACTTACAATATTTTACGTTCATAGTGATAAAAGTGACTTTTTGGGACAATTATAATGAACAGAGGATATAGAAAGTTCTCTTTGATACTGACACCGACAATGACGTTAACATTCTGCTAATTATATATATACTTATAACTAATAAAAATTATCATGGATTTGACGTAGTATAACACACAAACGTAAATACAACATATAAAGATGAAAAGCTTGTATACGTGTCAAGAGTTGATTTAGTTTGTTTTTTTAGTGTGTGTGTGTTTGTGTTAACTTTTTTTTTTTCCAAATATTAATCTTAATTGCTAATGTCACATATAAACATATATTATAAATTATTCACATGACCGGCACACTTGTATGAAAGTGTTTCGATCTCGTGAAGTTATTTTGATCCTTCGATGGTACAGGTAATACCTACCTTTTGGATGAAAATACACGAGCCGTGCTCCTGTCCCCCCTGAATACTGAATCCCCAAGGTGTAGCCGAAACATTTCTTCGCATTTGCACCAACACGCTATCTGTCATGTTGCAATATTTGTAAAACTTTTGACGGTCGGTGTTAATATTACAAAGCTCCCGATGGAACGTTAAATGTGGGTCACGGAAGATTTATATATACATATACTAGTTTCTCTTCTCAGTTCCACTTGATGCCCGGATGTGACGTTTGGTTCACGTGTTAACGATACTCCTCCCCCTCCTTCACATTTACCTCCAATCCTGCTCTACCTAGAATATTCTCAATAACGAGAATAGGTAGCGTTTCTTTTTGCGTACGCACGAAATACGGTTAATAAGTTTGATATGCCATTAAACCGCATCAATGAACGGAAACACTGATCTCTGTGGAACTTTCATATAATTGTAAACTTGGCAGTAGATGATTGAAGTTTGTGTCCTTATTACATGTATGGTTTAATGACGACGTAGATAATATTTTATTTTTACAGTATAGTCTTGTGGGCTGATGAAGTCTATAGGCCATTCTCGAGGTAAAAGATGCTGAGAATAATGACGTGAAAAAAATGTCACACTGAATAAAAAGAAATTAAATATCAGTCAAGATTATCGGTAGGGAAACACGTGATATTGTTTATACTTTTGTGTTGGTTTTTAATAAATGTCTATAATTAATGCACATCATACTGAACAAAACCAGGATATGGCGATTAATAGTGAACTCATTTGACCTAACAATGACACGACATTTATTGTAAAGTGATGTGCACTCGACCAGTGAACTATATACCAAGTGTCCATTGTCTCCTAAACAAACTTTGACATTTTGTTTGATGGCCTGTGTAAAATTGTCTGAAGTCTGGAGTGATGTTGGACAGAGAAAACTCGGACCATCGGAAATGATGGCTTACTATTAACTGGTGGACTTATGTTGGACACTAGGGGAAGTTGGACAGTAGGGAAAGTCCATTCTATACTTATGATACATATCCGTCAGTACTTCATATCACTCACACATACACTTCATTCTGGACATTTACCTTCCGATTACGAATGACTTGATCGCTGATGTCACGCGCCTTTTACAAAGCGTACACGCATGTTAATTATAGTTTAGCGAAACTTGTCATACAGCAAATATTCGTTCAACGACAGCTGCATGTTTTCATTGACGAAATATTTCATTGTACGTCGATCAAAGTTGTGTCACTAGTTACTTATACAAATACTTATCATATCCTGAGAGAGTGTTTCTATTGGGATATTATGGTAATTCTGACAATTTTACAAATATATTTACGGAAAATATTGTGTTTTTCACTATTGTGAGATATTGAAATGAAACAATAACTCATTTTATCATATTTATCATAGTGACACACTTAACAGTGTAACAAACATCACAGTAACACATTCTATCACTGAAATAACTCATTTTATCATATTCATTATAGTGACACATTTTGTAGTATCACAATACGTTCTTTGATATACGATAACACAGGTGTACCTATTATGATTGGCAACTTCTACCAGGTATTTGAATTTTTTTTAATATAAATGTCTCTTTCTTTAATAACATAGCGACACATTGAATACCATATTTGCTCTATACTATAATTGTAAGCATAAATAGTTTTTTGTGTCTAAATCCATGTAACACCAAGTTTATAATTCATGATGCTGACATCGGACATATTGCTCAGGAGATGCTTTTTCATTGTAGTCATTTTACTGTACTTATATATTCATATATACATATCAAAGACATATGATAAAATCATAGTTTAATTAATTACTGATAATCGAATGTTTGTTCAAACGTCACTCACATTTCTTTTAATTTATTGTCTCTAATTGATAAATCGGTACACTCGCGAGTTTAAATATTAGCCACAGTTCACCTCTTACGGTCACGTTTACATTGTATGTATGATTTAGGCGGAAGTATCTTTTAGGTATTAGATTTATTTGCTATTGGACATCGCCGCATTGTACAGAATCTAAAATTTAACATGAGACAATATACTAAGACCTATATCTTTGTGGTCATCTGAAGTTCAACATTCTGATGGTGAAAAACATCTCACTTAAGTAAGTCAAAAGTTTGTATATTTCGATAAATACTCTCCCTAGAAGGACAATACCAACAAATAAATGTTGCTTCTTGTTTTTTTTTCTTTTTTTTCTTTCTTTCTTTCTTCTTTTTATAATTACGTTTAGACTGCATTGTGAGTCACAGGAAGCCATGCAAGTAAGTTTTATTTCTGTCTGTTTTTTTAATTCGTTTTTAATCGTGTGCACGTGCAACACATAGCTCAGAATAATACTAAGAATATGTAGTTATGGCCAATGAACAGCACTGGTATTACCGGCAGAACACATTGTACTTAGCAATAAACGTATTCCCTAACACCTACCACCACGTGTTTCCTTATTAATAAGATATGTTTTATCAAATGATACTCTAGATAAACCGTTGTCCATCACAGCGATAAGTATCGGAACGTGTTAAACAGTAATTATGTCTGTCTTTGGTCCCGAATAACAAATGGAGTAAAGCCTAGCCGGACCAATTGCCGATCACTTTGTCCGAAGTTCGATCGTCCTTGGCTCGATTCCTAGTCTTGTTGGTTACATTTTTTCTCGTGTTAAACATTTGACTGAGGATCAGTGATTGTTGATAAATGATGGGATATATCCCGTGGTAGTTTCATACGAGACGATAAATAATACACGTAAACAACGTTATAACACACATTTTAATATTCTCTTCTTGTTGAAATACTAGAGATAGATTAAATTCTTTCTCACTTTTCCTCTAAAGATTCTTGATATATAATGGACATTTTTTTTTACATTCTGTATGTAATTGAATCATCGATCTGGTACGATGTAGATACGCAATACCGTTACCAACGGAAGATTATTTACACGGTGAAAGGGGACAACTCGACAAACCGAGAAAACTTAGTAATGATGTGGTATATAGGACGTGTGTAGTCTGTGATATTGATGTCACAAAAGAAATGAGAAACTGGAAATTATGGAACATACGACGTCGTCATAGGAGAATGAACGCCAAGTCAGCTTCACGGCAGAAAACGTGTCTAACGTGACAAGTCAGGACAGCCAGAAAAATAGCCAGGATGTTTGAGCACGGGGTTTCAGCATGGGTTTCAGCACGTGATTTTGCTCGGGATATCGGAGTTTACCCTATTAGTGATAGTACAATGAACATAATTAGCCATCAGCTCATATAAGCCTCTATATTGTTTCCGAATCCCTTTATCATATTCCATATTTCGAATTTTCTTTATGGCGTAAAAAATGTTTAAACTAATTTTTTTTAAGATTGAAAAAAAATAATCAGATTGAACCAGAGAGTTTTGTACAACAACACCCCCCAAAAATATTACGTCACTTAAGTATTTTAACCACTTTTTACTGGATTAAAAACAATTAATAAAATACAGTTAAACACACGAGTGAGGAGGGGGTGTCATCATTAAGAGCAAGATCGCTGGAAATCGCCCCTGGCGTCATAGAGTTCTTGATATTGAGAATAACGCTTTGCTGCAGACTACCCTGGATTTAGCAAAATGATGAGGATAATTGCTTGTTACGGTCAGTATTATACTTTATCTATATAATGATTCTTGTCTAATCTGAGATTTCAAAAACACACTTAATATGTTAAATGATAGTCATGATATGTCCACAATGATTTTTTTCTCTCCCAAAATGCCAACAAATTCGTTCCAAATTAAATATGCGTTACATGAGATATGATTTTTTTAAAAATCATCATGGAATGAATGTCAATCTTTAAACGTGTTTCTCCATCTTCGATTTAATGTACATATGTATAAGAAGTGTTGCATATATTTATTAGAGATATTTTTAAAACTAAACATCAAACATTGTTTGTAAACAACATGTTGCGTAGACTATAGAATGCGTTGTGTTGGAGCGTCGTCATTCAACGTTTAAATTCTAACATTTGAGGGTACATCGAACAGGTCATCAACATATGTCCAGGTAGTAAAAGACGTCAGACCAAAATTTCTACCATCACAATTGACTAAATTTGCAACACTTTACCTGTGTGACTACAACATGACCAGTTACACTAAGCTGACTTCACACATATACAACAGAGTTGTCTCCCGTGATTTCATACCATCGCAAAATAGCTGCGCATCAAACTTGAAAGCTTTATTTAATCGTTTATTTCTGTTTATCTTCTGACAGATTGAATTTTACATTGAACATGCACAGATAGTAATTATTATAAATATAAAATGATACATGGGTGACAGATAGGACGTCATGATTATTTGTCATCCAGCTTACATCCTCAGTGAAATGACGTGTATGACGTTTATGGTTGTTATAAATGACAGATCTTTTTGGACACACATTGCAATATGGTATGTTTGCCTTCAAAACTCTGTCATTTATAAAGTCTAAAAAAGTCGTATCGTGATTAGTCAACGCTGTTTATTTAAGTTCACATGTATGATGTTGCATTGAACTTACAGTGAGTTTATCAAAATTAGAAATATTTATGATCTCTATTACAATCCATCCAGTGAAATTGACATTTACACGACAAATCGTTTCCATGCCCACAATAATTACGTTAAACAGTCACGTAATATGTGTCATTCATTGTACCGTAAATCACTTCTCTATGATTAGTTAATTAAAATGTAATAGTAAAAACAATGTCTTTTATATAATTAAATGTAAATATCTGTGGATATTTAAATAACTTTAAAACGTTCCTTGCAGGGCAGTACAAATAAGTAAAATTTTAATAATACTGAAAAAATAATGAAATGTAGAATTATATAATTTATTTCTATTATATAATTTTCTATAGCAAGTATTTTTTTATACACAAATATGAATGTGTAGTGGGTTGTTGTTTATTTTTTCACACAGGAACGTCTAATACACATAATACATCATAGGACTCAACCGCTATCTTTTGCTGGAATACCGTCGGCCATTTTCGTAGACGATACAACTAGCGGAGAAAAATATCAAGAAGGTAGAAAATTCAGTCTCCGCTTCAACGAGCGCTGTCTAGAGGATGGAAATGGTGCGACAGATGTCTGCTTTTCGTTTGAAAATCTCCGAGTTTTGAAGCCAGGTTCCGTACGAAATGCCTGTAATTATTCAAAGCTTCCAAAACGAAATTTATCTGTTTACATCATCGTCGGGGTTTTGTTCTCTCAACTACTGACTTAGATATAGAATTCATTAACTAGTTATTACTTGTAGACAGAAATGTGATTAAATTTTTTTAGATATGATACATCAAATGAGACAATACCATTTTATAACATGCATCAGATACTTTTTTAAAGTCAGATTTCAGATTTTATTTGTACTCTCAGACATACAAAGTATGTTACAACAGGTCGGATTAAAAAAAAAAAAAAACATTCTTGGCATGCCGGTAAATAATTACATACATAATATTATTTCAGCTACGTACATTCAATAGATTATCAAGAAATTTGATAAAACATTAACATTACATACAGAAAAAAATCCATGCATTTATGTAATACTAGGATAAGTAGAATAGTAACGTGGAATAAATTGATCTCTAATTCTACGAGCTGATTCATTATCGCATCTAAAAAGATAGTGGTATTCATCGCCAATTTCATTTGAGCAAAGATTACAAATTCTGTTCTCCCTTGGTATTCCAATCCATCTTCCTGTTTCTACAGGTAAATGCATATTTGAAGTTCTAAATTTAACAATAATTTGTCTTTCTCTAGGTTTAAGTTTCAAAAGATATTTTTCTAATTCAAAATAACTTTTCATTATGCAATAGGTATTTCCTCGAGAGGAATTACTTACATCACTGAACCATTTTTGTATAAAAGCACAAAAAATAACACATAACACCTCTAATCCCCTCTAATCTAATTTCCTCCTCCTCCGACCGACCCCTCCCCCCGTTCCTCCCCCCCCACCCCCACCCCCGCCTTGAGTTGTTATATTTTTTAACACAAATCACATCCATGTCTACAGGTACCTGTGGTCATCAATAGTATCATTTGAGAGGGAAGACCTGTTGTAACTTTTGATTTTTTCATGGCCTACAGTTAATAGATGTAGATCTGGAGAAGATATACCATATATTGAAAGCAGAACTCCTGGATATTGAATGTAAAGATGTTCATTTTAATGGACAATTTTGGGGCTAACAACTATACTTGTACAAATGAAAATAGACACTATTGAAGAAGTGTCTCAGAGGATCCCTGTTATTAAATTGGTATTTTGTGTCATTACACTGTATTGGGTAAAAATATAGAATGGACAAAAATATGTACATATTTTGACCTTACATCATGAGATATATTTAGTGAAAGTGAATAATGTCAGGAGGCATAAGTAAAGCTTGTATGATGATAGATCACAACATGCCAGCAACACTTTTGTCAACTTGTGAATATTTTACCAACGAACCCAGTTAAAGCGATGGACCATAAAACCTGATTTCAATGTTTACTTTGCAGTCCCAGCCTGCTATCCCAGCTAAGGTCATCCTTCACACCTGACTGATTCAACAAAGGTAAATATGTATGTGTTGCTCACTTGTGTCTGGTGTAAGCTACCTAACAAGCGTAGAAAATTTTAGTACTTATCACAAACTTTTTGCCTTGTCCAACTCAGGTAAGTGTGATTTTTCAAGATTCAAGATTTTATTTTTGCACTCAGTCACGCTATAAGTACAATTCACAACTACATGTGTCAGTGTTTGTAATAGCTATATGGTTGACTAAGTACACAAATCTTAATTTCTAAAACAGGATAAGCTACATATACTATACCACTCTGGTGTAATAAATCCCTAAATGATACTTGAAATCCATAAAAACACTTGCAAAAACATATATATATATATATATATATATCTAAACATAGTATTTATGTAATAAGCCAATATGCAATTGGATTGTAAAACCTGCTTGTAACAGTGATGTTTTCATCAGTAAACACTGACTTTTTAGCTAATCTGTTCAATATTCAAAGAATGTCAGGGAGTGGGGTTGGGATATAATATAGTGAGTCCCTGTATATTTATCTTGTGTTGGTGTTGACATACCACCTTCGATTTTTTAAGTATTTTGATAAATTTTGTTCAATCAGGACTGGACCACTAATGTCAATGGTAAGTTGTTCATTGAATAATTCAAGCATTAATAAGTATTAGCAATATACTGAATCATATTGTTCATCATTATGGAACTCCAAAGGGATAATTTTGCATTTGCATGAAATATGTCATCAACAAGCAAGCTATATGTTATTTTGAAACAGCTCTTGTTTACGGCTTCGTAAAAGTTGAAAGTGCCCTGATTCCACTGTAGTACACATGCCATCAATTTCAAGGCTTCAGTCAAACTTACAATGTATAACTGTGTGTATAAAATCAGTTCAATGTTTGATTCAAAATATGACAAATATACTTCTATAGATATAAGATTGTCCATAGAAATTATGTATGAAACAGAATGTTTCATTTTTCTCCGATTGGTTTTTGTGGTTAATTCATGGTTCATCTTTAATGAATTGTTTATTCTGGGTGTCAATTTACACCCAATGTACCATTATTTTAGTCCACAGTATGTCATACTAATTACAGTGCCATATAAAAGTTAACAAGACATAAACAATAGCCAAATTGATTATTTTGTGTCCTTGTTTCTGTTTACAAGTCTTTAAATTAAACATAAAGCTATGTCAAATCTCACATTGTTAATATGTTGTATCAATCTATAGGGCCCTTTACCTCAAGGTTTTGGATGTAATGGCTATTGATATTGTCTAGGCCTAAAGAGCAGTGTCACCTGAAGGTCAACCAGCCAGGAGGATATAAACATCTTGCAGGATAGCCTTATTATCCAATACAACATTTTGTATTGGAAGTTTGACTTTCCCAGAGGGTGGCGGCACTTTGCCTTTGTAGCTAGGCAGATCACTTCATGTAATGGGGATGGGTCCTTTTAACTAACACCCATCAATCAGAATGTCTGTAGGGCTCAGATTCAGTCTCCTCTGATGTACAATACACTATTACTATAGATACTGACAATTTTCTCTGAAACACAAGCTTTGCAATTTTGTTAGGCAAACATAGTAGATAGATTGCTTGTTTTGGATACAATGTATGGCGGGAGACAAAGTCTTGACAGTCTAAGGATTGGCCTCTACAATCTTAAGTTCTATACCCCACCGTTATGTATCTGGCAGCGACTATCAATCGTAGGAGACATTGGCTTTATTTAGAAGTCATGGTTTGGCATTCTCACGATCAACTACCAACCTCCTTAGCTCCTGGAAGGGAATGACCTTTGATTTGTCTTTCTATTGGTAGTTCAGTAAGTAAATTATATGCTATTTTTAGATACTATCTTCTACCCAGTCTGGTCTGGTGCAGTGTGATGGATGGGCAGGATAGAGTCAATACAGGAAATTTACAACACCATCATTTTAAAACACACAGTCTTATTGTAGAAAGTTAGAAAAAAAGACAATTGATTTGTTCTGGAAAGGTGCAGTTCTGCTTTACATCCCAAGATAAAAATAGTGCCAAGAACTTTTACAGAAAATTAAATAAAAGTACCATGAACTTGTTCTCAAATTCAAAAGTAAAAACTAAACAAAAGCACCACCAATTCTTGCTAAATTTAAAAAAAGAAATGAGTATTTGAAAAATCAGATAATTTGTGTATTTAAAATTGATATTATTTAGTTTGACATAGAAGATTACATAAGTGACCATGTTGAACAAAATTGTGCAGATCTTAGTTTTTAGCCCACCATCTGATGATGGTGGGCTATTCAAATCGCTCTGTGTCCGTGGTCTGTCATCTGTTCTTGAATCTGTTCGTAACAATTTTTTGTAATTGCTATTTCTTAAGAGTACTGGATTTTATATATGGGTCCCCCTTGGTTCCTAGTCGTGCCCATTTGATTTTGGGACTTATAAAAAAAACCCAAAATGGCAGCCATCTTGGATTTTTTCAATGAAGTTTGTTATCACTGTTTCTTGAAAAGGAACAGATGGATCTCTCTCAGATTTCATATATAGGTTCTTCTTGGTCTCTAGTTGTGCCCAGGTAATTTCTGGACTGATCAGAAAAACAATGGCTGAAAGGTGGCCATCTCAGATTTTGACTTTGAAAGTTTGTTATTGCTATTTCTTGAGAAGTACGGAATTGATCTTTCTGAAATTTCGTATGTAGGTTCTTCTTGGACCCTAGTTATGCATATGTTCCCTTTGGTCTCTCCTTGTGCTCGTTTGATTTTGGGACTGATCAGAAGAAACAAAATGGCTTCCAGGCAGCCATTTTGGATTTTACATGTAAAGATTATCTTCGCTATTTCTGCAAAGGATTGTTCAAATGTCTTATCATTAAGAGCAAAAACAGAGAAGAGAAAAGAAGAGAAAACATCCAACTTTCAAAGAGCAAATAAAGATCAAACAATGGTGGTGCCCAGATCCCTCTGGGATCTTTTGTTGCTAAATTTTGTTGATATTATGATATTTACATTAATTTTTTGTAAAAATAAAAATTCATGATGTAATCTCCAGCATATGTATAAAACAAGCATACTATTCCCTGTGTAAATATTTCCTGACAAGAGATTGATTGAGAGGAGCAGTGATATAGTTTTGGATGCAATGCTGACTTTATTTTATCTGTAATTTCTTTATGTGTAGTGCACTTATCCTTGACCCATTTTTCAGGTCTCAGTGTTTAATAATAACTTTAAAATGTGAATACTTAAAGAAAATTCATCATTATTTTTTCATCAAAGACACAGAGTTCTTCATCAGAACTGTTTAGTCTGTATTGTTTAAGGTCATGGGTGGTTATGTACACTACCAGGTGATTTTCTGACTTTGAATTAATTACGAGGCAGGGGAGATTTTGATGTAGACTTTCATACATTTATATATCTTAATTATCACATAATGGGTACACTTCACGTTTGTTTCTGCCCTTTTGATGAATATTTGCCTTTTAGTATACATTTAGTATTTGATGGTTAAAGGAAGTTACTTATATATTTATGTAGTAATAAACATTTCTGTTACACAATAAACACAGTGATGGTATTTTGTATGGTTTTATACCGTAGATAGATACTCAAGTTTTGTTTTACAAATTTCATTATTAAGTAAGAACTACACATGTGATGTCCCCAGTGTTGTCAGATTTCTCCACATTAGGTGCCTCATCTGATGATGTACTAGGATACAACAGGCTGACATCCTGAATGGGCCTATTTTCGTTAATATTTTTTTAATGACCTTTTAAGGAGTCTGATATACTTACTTATCTATATCTGAATTTTTCTGTTTTCTTATCAAATAGGTATCGTGGAAAAGTATAACTAGAAAGCTCATGCCTTAACTCTATGTTAGTATGTGATACAAATTGTGACAATGAGTAACAGAACAGTGATAGGTATATTCAAACTACACACTAATCTTTCCTCATATACAGATGTATATGGTAGTGAATTGTGTTCACCCGACAGACTTTTTCATATTACTGTTCATTCCAGACAACCATTTTGTTAGATTGGTCATTTACAGAAAGAAATATTTCTTAAGTGTAGCGTGTTTGTTTTGAATTCTTGTAAAATTGGTCATTTGTGATAAATATATTTTCTTGATTTATGTTATTCAAGTTCTCAATGGTACACTCTATGGATCTATCACATCAATTTTTTCAGTCTGACAACATGATTTGTCTTTTAAAAGTAATAATTTAGAAAATGAAAGAAAAGACCATTTAACACAAACAAACCAGCAAAAATTAATTTTACCCAACAGATCAGAGTCCGTTATATATGTTTCTGAATTTAAAATCAGTTTATGAGACATTACATTTTAAAGATAAACATACATATTTTGGATACCTTTACTGTTTATTTGACTTTGCACATTTTAAGCCCTTGTCATTCGGGCCTCTATTCTATACAAATTTTTTTCACCTTCAGAATTATTATCGTCACTCTTGTGATTTTCTATCTTTAAGAGTTTTTACCAAACTTTATACAAAAGACAACAATGACCATAACATGGATGATTTCATGTTTCAGGGTTTCAAAGTCAAAGTCAAAGTCAAGGTCACTGGAAAATCAGTGACATATCTGGGAATTTTAACCTAGAAAACCTATCCTCTTTAATTTAGCATCTTATCCAGAGAAGAATTCGTCAACATAAACGTTACATCAATCCAGTAGTTTTCAATCTATGGGGATTGGACTTGCTCATTCTTTGAAATGATTCTGATATAATTCTGTACATTGTTTAGAAATTAACATGTCCTTAAATAAATTAGGATCATTTTCAAATTACTGTTATTTCTTTTCACTTGCAAAGTAAAAATAGGATAAACCAGCACCTTTGTTAATAAAACCAGTGTGAACCAGAGGAGAACCATAAAAAATAGCACACAAAGTGAATTACATTAATCACTCCCACACTTTTAAGCTTCTGTTTTACGTAGTTACATAAATTATCATAACAGAAAGAGGGGGGAGGGGGTCTTAAATCACCATGGTTTCCATGGAATTTCACAATATTTCCTTGCCATCTCCAGATCAGTATTTCAATTGTGTTATATAAGGATTTGTAATGTTGAGAATGTTTAGAACAACTTGTCTCTAAATGAAGAATATTTATTTTATAACCAGGTAAGGATTTAATGTGTTTTGGAATGTTTGAGTAAGGGTGTTTCTGCCACTAAGCTAGAGCATTAGTGAGCCTATCAGCTTCTGTATGTGAATGTGTTGTTAATTCTTCTGTATCCTGGGGATGTATTGATCAAATACTTGTTAAGGAGAAGAATTGGCAACAACACCAGACTTCCTATACAAATCGCTATCTTCATAAAATATTCATTCTTGTATTATCACCTTGTTTAAGTCTGGTGTGAAATAGGAATTGATTTCACACGTTTAATAATTTATCTAGAAACCGATTAAGATTTGTATAATAAAAGTAAACACAAGATGTTCACTGTCAGATATGCAATCTCACCCTGATGTCCCATGTATGTGTTTGTGTATCCCCTTGTACATGCAAACTTAACATTAAATTTCTTTCTCCAAAAACGTTCTGGACAAACGATGCTGAAACCTACAATGACGCAAATTGCATTGAATATCTGTTGTAGAATTATTTAAAAGGTACACAATAATCGTCATTTTCACCATTAAAGCTATCAATCAGAAACTGATCAATGTCTCCAAGCAAGGCAGTATTGATCTCCCAGACGAGAGCGTAGGAGACCATGCTGGGCCGATCGTTTGGTTCTCATACATCGGGGAAAAATGTTTTAAATACAGTCAGAAGATAATAAAGGAAATTGGTTATTTCATGATATCCTGCTTCTTAAATGTGACAACTGATTTGATGTGTTGTACGGGTACACAGGTGTGTGATACGTGAAGTCTTTGGGCAATGGTTTCGGATGTAGCCGACAGGACTGGAATCAATGTAGGATAGTGGATGGATCGTTAAAGACACCAAGACTTGCTGTGGATTTTACGGTGCAGAGACTCGGATCTAACTGGAAAGGCCAGTGCAGTACAGTAGAGGATTACACAAGGTAACTTTGTCATTGTTTTGTCTCATTTTAAGTATCAAGAGTTAAATTGTTTTTGAAAGATACTTGGAGACACAGTTTGAATGGAAAACTTTTGTACTTTTTGATAGGATTACTATGCCGACTAGAGGGGACAGACTGCTTCTGATATAAAATCTATCTTGTCACAAGTATTTACCTTATCTCCATCTTTGATAGGATCATTACCAACACTAAATGTAGCTTTTACGATGGTTAACACAAAACCTTTATACAAACAGGCCTTTGACTTTTTCTTGAATATCTAGTTCAATTCGTAGAAGTTCAAAGGTCAAAGTTCAAGTTCACAGGAATGTCAGATACACATAATGGGTTAATGGATAATGTATATATATCTACAGTGTTCCTACATTCATTTTTAGTTGAATTCTGATTTGTTTTTCAATTTCTTCTCATAAAAAACCAATATTAATTGAAAATATGCAGTAAAGTGGAAATAATTAGGGTCTATTACACAGAAGTAGAATTTTGATATCTGTGTTTTCTTCATTGCATTATTGTAAGAAATTTTGATGATATTAATAAAGATATATATCTTTAATATAATATGGAGTTCTTTTAAAGTTAGATGAACAGTATTTTCGGAGAAGTGTTAATATCAGAAGGTATAGCATTATGCTAAATTATGCACATCAGCTGCTCATTTTAAATTAATTTGAATCTAATTTAATGAAGTTCAGTGTATTTCTGGCATTTTCAAAAGCATCTGAATTTAGTGTGGCAAATGCCATTAATTGTCAATCCTGACATATAGATATGGGGGCACACATCAATCTTTTTCT